>NC_090662.1:59864250-60505321 GCF_013368605.1 Nyctibius grandis
TCTAGGTACATCCCACAGTTCAGAATTATTTATGCAAATAGTGCTCTGACACAGAAAAACACAGAAAAAACACAGGAAAAACACAGAATATGTGTTGAACGGATGGGGAGCTAACGTGCTGTCATTTCTTGTGGCAAATTCAGAGGCATACCAAACATTCGTAGTTAGACTCCCTGTAGCGTAGTGCTGCAACCACTCTTTGCAAATGTGTAGCACAGTGATTGTGATGATGCTTAAAAGTTAAGAGGTGCAGTGAAGGTAAGGTAATGATATATTAGCGTGAGATGGCTCAAAGTTGGCAGTAAGATGGCAATTTAAATTTATTTTTGCTGAATTGCCAGTGTGCCTTGTTTGGCTGTGAAGACTTAGAGGTGTTTCAGGGTATTTGTTAACTTTATAACATGAGTGGGAAGCTTAGGGAAAGGGTTAACACTGAACGACCAGGGGTTTTATGTCAGTTGTTATCAGTGGAAGGAGAGTCATAGCATTATCCCTGGGGTTGAATTCACGTATTTTTTTGGTCCTGCTGCCCTAATGTGTTTTTGGTGTTTTTGGATATGACATGTTTTCCCCTCTTGGAGTTTACTGAACTATTCCTGTCAGTGTAATGATCCCCAGCTGTTGCTTTAGCCCTAGCTATTTTCATGCTGGGAATGGTAGGAGGAGGGGAGGAACAGAGGCTAGTTTGTTTACCACACTGTGATCTACTTCACTTGTCAAAAATCAGCTACTATAATTCTTTAGCACAAAGTAATACTAAAAGGAAAGAGTTGTAGACTTGGACCTGCAAGAGCAGGAAGAAGTAAGGACTCCACACATGCAGAAAACAGAATAGAAACTGGGTGTGGTGTAATCAGTGCAACTGTCAGTAGCATTTATGCAGACAATGCTTTGAACTAGTAATGATATCAAGTAAAATTTGCAGTAAGTACTTTCCTGCCCTATCAACTGAATTTTTTTCACTGTTAAACTGAGCTTCATGTTCAATGGCAGTAGTGCTGGGATATTGATAATACCAGCAACTCGCAAACATGTTAATAAAGCTTGAAAAAAACTTGTGTGACTTTTGAATTATTATTTGATAATTATCTATTATTTATTTTTTGAAGAAAATATCTGTATTTATACTTTTCAACAGCAAATGAGTGATGCTTAGATTTACAGGGACCTGTTGAAAAGCAGATGCTTTTCTGAAAACCGAACTATGCTACTTAAGCTCAGATTGCTTGTTTTGCATCCAGAAAACAACTTCTACAGTTAACATGCTTATTCAGAGTCCTTGCCAGACAGATGTCACTGTGACTCTCCTCCTGAAGAAAATAAGGGTCAGTGACAGTTGTGGTTTCTGCTCGTGTTTTTGGATCCACATCGGGCTGCCTGTGTAAATCTTACCTCGGTACTTTTATCATCTGTAAGATCTGTCACTAGTCACATCAGATTTTTTGGCATTCTGTCACACCTGCAAGTCATTGATCAACAACTTAACGAACATCTATACCAAAAATAAGTGCCTGCTTAGATCTTTCCTTTCATGCCCCAACTCCCGTCTATCCAGTCTTCTCTGAGCCTTGAATTACTGATCTTGTCACCTGCTGCATCAATAAATTTCGATCCAAAATGTTAAAGCAGCACATTTCTTGGCAAGAACCTCTGCAGCCTGTGGTTGAAAACGGGATACGGCTCCTGATGTAGCTTAGGTTTATCAAATAAAAACATGCAGTGAGCCTGTGGAGCAAATTGTGTTCCTTTTTTTTTGCAGTATGCCTGTAAGTGGGTGCATTATCTGCTGAAGGGTATTAACATGGAGCAGAGCTCATGGTTTTCTTTCTTTTACTTGGGCTAGTGGAAATAGATACAATGTTTTTGCCTGGCAGTATGTAAAATTTACTAACCTGATATGTCTCCAAACTAAGAGCAGACCTGCAGTGGCTGAAGTACCTTGCAATGTTGTGATAGCTAATAAGAATTACAAAATATGTTTTGCTCATCAGTGTATTCAGGATTTTTCCTGGTGTTCAATGAGACGGGTAGAAGAACTGTGCAGGTGACCTACTGTCAAGGTTTATTGTGTGTATAATATAGTAAGCATTCTTCCAAGAAAATAAAGATATGAACTTTCTAATCTGCAGTTCTGCCATCTAAAGTTAGACTAAGCCTGATGAAGCTAACAAGAAATGTGTAAGAAGGTGAATAATAATAAAGGATATACTCCTTTGGGATAGGGATTCTTTCCGAAATTGGTAGTGAAAATTGGTGAAATCCGGGCTTTCTAGACAATCTCGTTTTAATACAGCCTTTCAGAATTAAGCAGCTCTAAAGAATGTATTTTGGAAAAATATAGCTATTTGAAAGTTTTGAATAGAAGTGTCCATAATGGATTTTTCTCCATGGTACCGACAGGGAACATCTGTTGCAGCCATGCTTATAAAGACCACATTTTGTGGTCTCCATCCCCAAAGGCAGCTCATGGAGCTGAAGCACAAGCTGGATTCTGAGGGCCTATCACCATTCTGAGGGTATTTCCTGTAATGTCTCTGCTGTACCCTACCAGCTGACACATTTAACATCTTTTTGGTAACCTTCTTCACTGAAACACTTACGAGGGCACAAACATTGTGCTGCCCAGCTGGATTGTTGGGGGGGATCTGAGTGATGCCCTCCAAGTGGCAGAAGGAAGAGATCTGTTTTCGACTTTCTCTGCGTGGAGTTTCCCCAGCTTCATGCTGCTACTTGTTTCTCTAGTATTAAATGCATGAAGACTATAGCTGTGTTTTTTGTAGGAAATGAATGTGACAGTAACTATGTTCTTTGGTCACTCATCTCTGCAAATTTCACAGCAGTGCTGGAAGCCAGGATGTACAAGCTCCCTTGGCGTAATTTGGTCAGTAGTACAAGCAGCATGTAACCTGTCCCCGCAAACAGTTGTGGACTTTCTTTCTTATTTTGGTGAATGCTCTTTGTGTTGCGCTTTTGATGTTCTTCTTCTCACTTTCCTAAGGTTTCATGCTTCTTTCTGTATTATACTTATGTGTGTTAGTCCTTCTAAGCCTGCTTGCAGCTCACACCCTTTTCCATGCTCCAATGTCAAATGCTCCCTTTTCAGAAGTGGAAGACAACATTTAGAAGTAGATGCTAAACTAGTAGTACCCTTGTGTCTCACCGAGAGACTGTTTTGCTGCTGCTAATAATAGCTGTCATTTTGACTGCAGGCAGTTCAGAACGAAGATTGAGTCTTCAGGACTGACATGTGACCGCGAATCTAACTGCAGTGGTTGAGAACACTCACCACGTAGCTGTCTCCCCTGCCTCTTTGCTGGAGGGAGCAACAGAGAGGAAACGTGTCTGCCCTTCTTTTGCGTTTGTTCAGTATATTAGCGAAAGCCCACCGCTATTAGCAGTTGGAGAGACTCTTCCACTGTGTGTAATGAGTGTGGGAATACCTGCTGCTGCCAGCGGTCTCCTCTTGTGCCCTTCAGTAGAGGACTGAGCCATTAGTAACATTTTAAACATCTGCAGAATTTGTCCACCAGTTTGAAGTCAGTGGTCACGCAGGCCATTTTGGACTGCTGAGTTGTTTTAGTTTGCTGATGGACCTGTTACACAGAATTATATTTTCTAGATATTTATAGCTATGATAGCACTTAAGAACCACATTAAGCCTTATAGCTGGATTTGTTTTCAATGCTGTGGATCTTCCCTCATGGAAAAACCCAATAAAGTTGGTCCTGGAGATCTGTAGTCTAGAGTTTTGAAAGAAAGTAAATATCTAAAGAGAAGGGAAGTAAAAAGTAGTAGATAGATGCTGTGTGATCACAGTTTAAATAGTTTGAGGGAATTTGATGTGCTTCTTATGTGTAATGCAAATTCTAGGGATCAGCTTCCATACTGGGCTGCTGTGAAGGAAATCATTTCTCATGTAGAGGGATATGATGGCCATAGCTGAATCTTGTAACTGTTTTAGAAGTAGAAACAGAATTGTGATAGAATTTGTACTTAAACTGTAAAGAAGGTGTCAGTCTGTAGCAGTACAAAGGCCGGGATTTTTGTTTGAACCTCAAATGCCATGATTGTGGCATGTGTTCTTTGCAGTCTTTGAGAAAACAACAAAGAAATATGGTAATTCCTTGTAGCATCCACCTGAAGTTCTTGCTAAGAGAGGATGCTGGGGCTTGGACAAAAACTGGTGGCAGGAATGCTAGCCGGGTAGGGAATGCTCTGAGTCTTTATTTTGCATGTAATATGCATGTTGGGCAAAACCAGTTTTGTTCCATGTCCCATGAAATAACTATCAGCACAACCAACCAACTGAAGCTGGGAGATGCTCAAGCTAGCTAATTTAAAATAATAAGGGCCAGCTTTCCGAGTTCCCTATATAACTGGTTAATTACTTCTTCTAAAGAACTGCTGGTTTTGTATTTAAATTTGCATACTTCTAAGTCCTTTTTTCTACCACTTGTGGAAAAACACATTTGCTCTCATTTGCATTTGGTTTCAGTAAACCAAACATCTTTAGGTGGTTAAGAATCTGAAATGGTCTTGGAAATACAGAATTATTCCACATTTAAGTGGAAAACCCAAAAACACGGCTCATATGTCAAGGTGTCCCAGCTGTTGCCGCAGAAGTTCTGTGGTATCTTGACCATTAGATGATTTCTGTGAAGGGAGCTTTTAACTTCTATCTGTAGAGGGTGCCCTGTGGCAGAAGGAAGGATGAATCATTGGGCCAACACCACAGTCTCTGAGGAATGTTTGAGGAAGTTTCTGGCCTTGATCTGAGAGGCTGTTAGTACACTGGAGTGCTGTGCTGTAGCAGAAATTGCAGTATGGGGGTGTGAGCTGTGAAGAAAAAATACTAAACCATGTCTCATTGCTGAAAGAGGCATGGAAGGATTTCCTCATCAATTTTAGTATTATAAACATGTCTAAGCAGTCATGTGTTTTATGGATGTATCTTGGCACTGTTTCAAGACTGATTTTTTTTTCTGCTTATTAGAAACACACAAAAACATGTTATCCCTTGAACCTAGAGTTTTAAATAAAATGAAAAATTGTTCAGATTCTGATGTATCTCCAAACAACATGTTCTTTCTTTTCTTCTGTATAATTTTTCAGAAAAAATGTGGACAACTCTCATGTTTCATCTTCAAGGAAAACAAAAATTTTGTAGCTCTTTCTTCTTATAAGCAGAGATACCTCCTATCTTTACAAGAAAAGAAATGAAAAGGGTTCAAACTTGTTTTTCCATTGTGTAGCTTGCCTTTTGTGCCGTCACATTAGTAGACAGCTGTAGATCTGATTGTCAGGATATACCTACCCATTCCTTCTTTTTCCTTCATTTGTCCCCATCTTCCGTGTCATATTAAATTATCTTGGAGAATTTCTTTCTAGGGTCTTCTTTGCAATGTGGTTAAGGGCAATGTTAGTTCCTCCTTGTTCATGTTTCATAGAAACATACAAAGCAGTATAGACGATGACTCAAGTTTACACAGGCAGTTGGGAAATTCTCTGTTTTTCCCCCCTCAAGGCTTCTCTTCCAGCTATAGACAGTAACAATGGATATATAGATGGCATCAACAAACACTGATTACAGATAATATTGACTGTCTTAGGGTGCTGGTGTGTCAATTTTAGGTAGACCTTTCCACCTAGGTTTTGTTTTACAGGTCATCTTGTTGACTCATGCCAGATTCAATAGATATGTGCCTAGTTATTCACATGCTTAGTTTTCACCTAACCAGTATTACTGCGGAGAAATGATTTTATAAGAATCAGTACCCTGCACAGAAAGCAAACCAACTTTTCCTGCTGACAAGCTTGTTGCACATTTTTACATGTTGCATGTATTACTAAATACACTAGGTTACATGTATTTCAGGTTAATTTCTTGAAGTCCGATTTTAACAGTTTCAGTGAGTGCTGAAATGGACTCTTAGGTGTACCAAGATGTTATCATAAGAGTGGGCTTCTATGCGTTCAATAAAAAGACTTCTGTACTAATAGTAATACATTTTGCTGGTTTTAAAGTTTTAGTATTAAAGACAACAAAGATGGCATTGCATTAAAAAGTAGTGATGATTAAAATGGCATTAAACCCCCAAAATTTTACTTATTTAATAGAAATGGTAGGAGTTAAGTCATGAAGGAAGAATATAAAAGCGAATGCTGTAAATGCACAGCAACTGCTGGTCTTTATTTTAAATAAACATAAAAAGAACCCTGCAAAATTCAGCATAACTTTCATATTAATATTCAAGTTTGCATATATTTAGAGTCATAAACATGAGTAGCACCCACGAAATAAACATGTTCAATTGTGTGTGATGTTGAGGACTGAGACTGTAAACTTATAAGGCCATGAACTGGTTCTTCCTTTTATACCTGCACATTTTACCACCCCAGAATGCCAATGCTGACTTGAGCCTTTGAGAACCACTGACAGGAGTAACTATTCTGTCCTCTCTGGAGGTTGGTTCATATTATGTCATGATACTTGGACCATGCTACTGCTTTTGTTTGTTTTTTAATGCTATGTCCTAACAAAACTAAAGTTGCTATAAATGCTGGCGTTATCTTCTAAATACAGTTTTTAATTAACATTACTTTGATTTCCACATTGTATCAAATTTGATATGAAGCCTCAAAAATTACCTGCTGAGGTAGCTTGTTGTTCTGTGCTCAAGGTGTGAGCCAGCTACCTTGTAGTAATATATGAGGCTGGAAATAGATCCTTCTGCTTTTGCTTGTATATTTGCTTCTGATTCCATATTCTTTGGGGACTGCTTTCTTCTATAGATTGGAATCTTTGATTCTGCTAAATTAACCATATCAAAGAATCCGTATTTGTCTGTCTCCACTAACAGAGCTATTTAATGCCTCATAACATTGACTCATTAAAAGATAATACATGCAAATATTTCATCATCCTTTGAAAACATTTTTTTAAATTATTCCTCTTTCATATTCTCTTTCAACAGCATCCTCCCAACAAAAAAGGACTATTGCCTGTACCTGTTTTTTTGTTTCTAGTAGCCAAAACTAGTCTTCTGGAACATGGTCATATAGACCATGCATCTAATGTCAGCAGGCATGTGTAAGCTGCATGTCATGTCAATGATTTTATATGACCCAGGAACGTTTTGAGCTGTAGAAGCTTTGAAGAGTGTGATTTTATCAAGAAACAAGCTCTTGTCCCGAGGGTGAGGGTCAGTTAATTTTCTCTCTTCTTCCTCTTTTTGTGTTCTTAAATGACCGGTCACTCCTTTTTCTGTACTTTTCAGCTGCTTTTAAAAGCTTCTGGGCGTTTGAGAGCCTGAAGGCTTTTGGAAGTGCTGGATGGAAAAAAGCAACCCTAGTGTTATGTGACCCACATTACATCCTTGGATTATTACTGGCACATATACTGTGAAATATTTTGAAAGTTCTTGCTTTGGGGGTGAAGGATCTGTTCTGTTTTTTTAAGAATCTCTTGATAGAGGTTTTAGGTCTACATAAGGCAGAATTGTACTCCTGTTCTCACTTGTACAAATTTTTAATGCTTTCAAAAGCTTACTAAGAAGATAAGAAAGAAAAGGTGGTTGTGAAAAAAGTTTCAAGTCCTTTATACTAGATCTGCCTTTGATGCAGCTGTATGGCTTGCTTGGTTGAACAGGTTGCTCCTGTTTGGCTGTGTGCCTGCAATCGTCTCTGTTGGACAAGCACAGCTGGGTAAGGAGTTTATCAGTGTTCCCCAAACTGATAAGAGACACCTGCCCATCTAAGCATATTGCAGCAGAACATGCTGATTTTGCAGTGCTGCTAAAGAATCCACTTTCATCATTCATGTGACCTGCAATAGGGAACCACTCCTGATCCTGGTTTTGTTTCCTGTTCGGGATCTGCTTCACAGACCTCCTCTTTGGGTGTAGGCAGAGTGATCCCAATCCTACTTCTCACAGAGAGAAGTCCACAGCAGGAATATAAATAAGTGGCTTTTGCCTCTAGCGTGGAAGGTTCTTGTAACAGTTTAAGAGACCAAAACAAATTCTCTTTCTATTCTTTACCCTCCCAAACTCCATTTTCTCCATAGTATGGTTGCTAAGGCAGAGATGAGGAAACTGCCTGCATTTTAATAGCAGCCGTTGTTTCTGCAGTAGAGAAAAGAGGTAGTGGAATGTGAGATAGTCTCAAATAGTAAAGAAATAAACTTCTGCTTAACTGTCCCTTTGCCCAGGCTTGCTCCAAGCTATTATTTAAAATGCATTGAGATGAATAGAACCGTACAGCTGCTATTCCCAACAACAGTGAATGCTTGCAAATTGTGAGGATCAACAGTGTACCTGCTGCTTCTCCTTCACCCCACAGAGGGACACGAATTTTTGGCATCCCCTTCCCAGGGTAGCAAACTGTCATATAATCCCTGCAGTTTGGGTGTCATTTACAGTCTGCTTCACTTAAATGCTTCTCTGTTAACTGCACAGTCTGCTTAAATGCAAAGCCAGCATGTATTCCCCATCAGCAGTTAGTGGATTAAAATCCTGTTTAGGCTCAGAAAATTGCCTTTAAAAAAGGCCCAAAAAGTTGGCTTTTCTTTGTTGGTAACCCCCAATCTAGCACATTCTGTGTGATGTGGGGGGTGTCGTCGACAGTGCCAGAAAAATGCAGCTCTGGGGGAAAAAAAAAAAAGTCATTCACCTCAGCAATTTGAGTTATTTTCAAAATTAATTTTGACCATTGTATACTCACTCATTGATTACAAATTATCATAGCTGAATTTTTCTTATAGCTTTTTGTGGACACTGCAAAAAATTTGGTAATACTAACCACCCTTTGCTGCTTCTGTACCAAAAGGTGTTGCAACTAGGGCTTAGCAGATGTTGCTCTTGCTGGTATATGAACCAGAATCTAATCTGGCTTCCCGTCGAAGCATGAACAGGGCTAATGCAAGTCAACATTTGTTTTGTAAGCAGGCACAGCTGAAAAATGCTCAGAGACCATTTTTGGTGTGAGGGAAAGATTTTCTCACTACATCTCCAAGGGACTGGATTCAGTCATAAATGTAGGATATAACCTCCACTGAAAACAACAGCTGATGTGCTGCCTATTCCAAAGCTGAATTTGGCATTGGCTACTGGTCAGATGTGACTATTTAATCAGAAACTACGAAAAAAATTCTCTTCACAATGTAATTAGAATGGCTGCTCCTGGCTGAGTGGTAAGTGGAAAGGTGGCTTCACCCTTCAAAGCAGTAGTTACATGGCACTGTGATATTTAAGTTAGAGGCCCCAGTTCTGCACAAACAGCTGTGATGATTTGTTCAGCAAATATCCCATGTCGTCAAAGTCATCTTTTATGGTTGCATGTTATAATTAAGTTGGTTGCATAAAGGCTGTTGGTTTAATCTAATGGTGTTGTACGCATTGTACTGAAAAATTGAAAAATATGTGTGGGCTGCAAATGGTGGACTAGTGCTACGTTTCCTCAGGCTGTGGTCTCTGACCCTCACA
Source organism: Nyctibius grandis (assembly GCF_013368605.1). Taxonomy (NCBI): domain Eukaryota; kingdom Metazoa; phylum Chordata; class Aves; order Nyctibiiformes; family Nyctibiidae; genus Nyctibius; species Nyctibius grandis. The sequence continues at coordinate 59,873,733 of NC_090662.1, forward strand.
AAGCAGACCTCCTCAGTGCTAGGCCAGTGAAAATTCGCTTAAAAAATCTTTGTTGCTACTGAAAGGTAGAGGTGTTGGTAAAAGCTTGTGCTGTATTCATGCTTTCTTGTGAGTTAAGTGGATGCTGTAGCACAGGGCTTTCAAATGGGGTGTGCAGAGGTGCTGAACAGCATACAAAGAAATGACCGTGAACCCTTATGAGCATTAAAGTGCATAGTTTGATTTTTACTGCTTTTACTTAGCTTGCACTTTCCTCAGCTTAGATAATGAAGTTAGGCTAATTTCACTTTTTCTTCGCTAGTTTCTCCTTCTAATCACGTGGCTTATTGACTGGGTTGCAAGGATGATTTTTTCTATCGGGCAGACGGCTTTCACTGAATTTACAAAATCGATAAATCACGGCTGTGAGCATACAGCCTATCTAGTTCATATGCGGTTTATGTCTTGCACTCTCCCTTTTTACATGGGTATCCTAGCCTGAATTCCGGGGAGTTCTGCCTCCCTCAGCCCCTGTGTAGGGTTTCGTTTGGCTACAGCAGCCTTCCTCCCTTCCTGTTCTGTGCTACTGCTCGTGCTGTCTGTTGTAATCCACCATATGGCTGTGCGTAATCATTACTTTGATTTGGCGACCTTGAGTATCACTTGGGATTCCTTAGAAGAAAAGGTTTTGTAGAACTGTGAACGCAGAGTCCCTTTGGCAGTAAATCTGTACTCAACATGCACAGGGCCTCACCACAAGCTGCAGTTCAGAGCTGTGTGCTTCTTTTTGATAGTTCTCAAAAAACAGGAAATGCAGAATTTTTTTTTAATTTGTTGTCGTAAACCTGTCCTAGTATGTGACATAGTCTCTAAAATGACATTATTTTTTTTTCTCTTGAGATTCTGAGATGCTGAGGCTGCAGTCTAGTTTCTGTAGTAGTTCTAGTCACACTATTAAACATGAAGTGTGGTTTAAAATAGAAGGGCTTTCAGGTACGTATGTGTAAGTGCAGGCACGCTGTTGCAGATTTAGATGATGAGCTGCAAAAAACACCTTAGCTCATCATAAATATTTATTCTTGCTACTGCTTACTACTAATGCACCCCTGTACTATGACTAGAGTTGTAAGTGTCCTGAAAGTGTCCATATGGGTGCAGCCTGTGTATATTAAGCATATACTGCTCTTGAGTTGCCACCAGCCATGAGTAGGCAGGAGTAAGCTCTCATCTTGCAATATGCCTGTGGATTCCCTGTTAAGGCAGTTCTGTGGTCAGACGAACAAAAAATAATCATGACTTGCTATATTTCACTAACAGTGTAACTCTGTTGATAGTATCGCAATGTTATTTGTCTCTTAGTACACACATTCCCCTCAATTCTTCTCTAGCCCTTCTGTTAAATCGCTGGCAGCAGCCTCTATACCAGCTCCTAGATTTCTCTGGAGTGTTTTACTAATTCCTGGAACAGTTCATTAGAGATATAAAAACCTTGTTCAAACTTTTAACTATATGTCAGAATTTTTCATACTTGTGAAATAAATTATGCCCGTTTTCGGGTGGGGAAATCAGACAAGCATACAAAGCCCACAAAATGTTGCATAGACTATGACGCAAGTTGAATGAAAGAGGTGAGTAGAAGGGTACCAGTATGGAACTTATTTTCTAGCCAGCAGAGATATCTCTCCTTTATATGACCTGATTTATTCCTAATTTGAAAATTAATTTAAAGATTAAGTAGAGGGATAAATGAAATGGAAGATTGTTGGTTTGTGACTGAAAGACTTACACTCCAGTCTGTCTTTGAGTAACTTTGAATTTCTCTGGTCATTCTAGACCTCTGGCTGAGCTCCATGTACAACAGCCTTGGATTGGCTCTTGGGACATCTGTTAATCTATATATAGGATTCACACACTTGCACACGTAAACAGGTGATCTCCTAAATATATGAAATGGTGTTGGGAACTCCAAGTACTTATTTAAGCCAAAATGAATTCAGGAGTGAACTGAAGTAATCCTTTTTGCCCTCCTCCCTGCCACAAAAATAAGCTGTATTGGAAAAAAAGTGCATTATGAGCTGATTATAACTTGTGCTTAATATGTATGTATATAGATTCATAAATTCCAGGAATTACTTAGTGCCTATTAAAAGTATCCTGAAAATGACCTTTTCCCTATTCTCCAGTTTAGTCCTCTTGACAGTTGCTAGTTTCTTGCTGTGAAGGGACATAGTGTTTAAAAATAAAAGGTGCATATAATGGGTAAAGAAAAAGGGTAGTAGATGGTAACTAATATAGAAATAAGATCTATTTACAAAGTAATTCATAATGGAAGCTGAAGTCAGGAAGGGAATTTTAAGTCATTGGATGAAGCCTCTAGCTGTCTGGCTGAGACTGATTTCTAATAAATCTGGGAACAGCAGGGAGACTTCAGAAGAGCGAAAGACCAGTAACATTTTGCATCACTACTGACAAAGAGTGAGTGAGTAAAGAGTGGCTAATCTGGTGTCAGTTCCAGGAAAAAATATGGAAAATTTGATAAAGAATTTAAGTGGTATAAGAATAGCAGTATAATCATGCTATTCAGCTTCTCAGTTTGTGAAAACAGGTCTGTTAAAATGCTATTTTGTTGTTTGGATACATGAAATTTGGTTGCTAGGGGTTTTGTCTGGGTGTAATAGACTTTTATAAGGTCTTTAACTTAGTAGTGTGGTATTTTTGGCTTTAAAAAATATCTTTGAATTTAATGAAGTACTGCTTAAGAGGATTAAGAACTGACTGTAATCAAAGAAAGCAGAAAAGCATTTCTAGTTTGGATCAGCCTGGTGCAGTCTGGAAACAAATGCAAGATGATAATGGTGTGGACAGACCAAAGATTAGTGGAGGCATAAATAATGACATTTAAAAATGGTTTAGATCATTTATGCAAGTTGAGACACTTAGGCAAAACGTGCATAAATACAGGTGAGGGCAGAGTTATGCACCAAGGAGCCAAAAATGTCAGCCACACCTGTGTGGGGGAGTTTTTTTTCTGAAAATCCCTGACTCTGGGAGGTGAAAGGTAAATAGTAGATGTAGCTGGAAATGGGAGGGAAAGTAGGTGGTCCCAGCAAGTAAATAGCAAAGTGGCAAAAAGAGTCATTAGATACATTGCTAGCTGTGTAACTGAGAAGACATGAGTAATGATGAGATTATCTGCACTTAAAGCTGTGGAGATAGACCTGATGCTGTAGGTCTGTGCCTTGCCTGTATACATTTAGTGAGATGTGCTAATTTAGGGTATGGAAATGAGTCCCTGAAATGGCTCACTAGTGGAAATAATGCCACATAGGGAGAGATTTAATGTGCCGTTACCTAATAGAGCTGAAATCACTTAGTGGCGTACTGCTGCTGGAAGGATGAAGTCTCACTCCCACCTTATGTTAGCAAATGTATAGCAAATACCTGGCTATACAGTCATTCTCTTCAACTCACTAAGAAGACAGAAAACTATTCTCCGTTTTGGTTGGCCTGTGCTCTCTGTCATGTCAGTGAGTCCAGGCACCAGCCAGGGGAACGTGAGAGATGATGTGGGGAGTGAGAGATTTGACTCCGTCACAGCAAGCTGTTAGATCAAGTGCTCGTGTAGATGTGTCATCACCTGATTTGGGTTTTGATCACCTCAGAATGAATCCAGCAAATGAAGAGCTCTGTGAACAGGCCAGCCGTGAGACTGTATTAGCCCTCATGCTAGCACAGAAGTAGGAGTGAGATCGCATGCTGGGTGGGAGGAAGAGTCTGGAACTACCATTTCTGTTGGCAGTTTCATGGCCAAACGAAGGGCCTGTTCCTTCCCCTCTGCGTTCCCTCCTCCTCACTCTGGCTCTTGGCTGATCCCACACGGCATTAGCATGGTGCTCTGTACACCATCCCTCCCTCTCTCCCTTCCCCGTACTAAAGGAAGTAGTTTCCTGCCCAGGGTGCGTATATTAAGAAATCCTGGTTTGGCTTAAGAAAGAGAAGAGAGGTAGCTTGGTTGCACACTGTGTACAGAAGTACCTCTACAGGTAGGAAATATATTCTCACTGTCATAAACGTTTCAAAGAAAGGTACATCAAGAGCCAAGGGAAGTGGAAGCTAGACAAATCCAAGCAAAAATTTAAGTGTGCATTTAAGTGAGGGTGATTAGCCACTGTGCAAACAACCAAGGAGGAGACGGATCTCTTGTTGACTTCGTATGAAGACCAGAACCCTTATTGGAAGATGTATCTTAGTCAAATGCAAACTGCAAATAGGAGGTTGAAGGAAACAGGTAAAATGTGATAATGTGTGTAAGTAGATGAAGTGGTGTCTTCTCAAATTTTTTGATCCCTGCTTTAGGGAGTGTACAGTACAAATTTGGATATAATGTATGAAATGAATGTATTGGACAAGAAAAGTCCATGAGAAAGGAAGCATAAGGGTTATAATGAGATTGTATAGTTGGACTGTAGAGTAATTTTGCTGTCTGGTAGTTCCACTATGTTTGTGTGGGCTTCTTTTATGTGGACAATACAACAGACATAAGCTTGACAGAGAAATTGAAATGAAAACAGCGATGCCATGCCATTCATTCTTTAATATTTTATGTTGAGTGTACTTAGGAGCTTGGGCTTGATTGTAGACAGGATTCAGTATCTATTGATGTTCACTCAGGTTGTCCTAAATTGATGTGTGTGCGTGCATGCGTACATGTGTGTGCGCACACGCATGTGGTTTTTTCTTTGGTTTTTTAAGGTCCCTTTCATATGGAAGCTGTCTTTGACTGTAAGAACAGTCCCTAGAATATTGTGTAGTTTAAAGGGAAACAGCTGTTATAATCTAAATGTTGAAATTATGGCTGTTCCAGAGATTTGCATTAGAAACAAAAATGTAATTGCATTTCATACAGGTCATGCATATTTTCTATTACTCTAAAATAAATAGGAAAAATTGTAGTGATAAGGGATTCCTTTTGCTGGGGAACAAGGACACTTAAATACATCCATGATATTTCACTTTCATGAGATGTTTCTGAAGGTGAATTTCTGAGTTGAGGGAGGAAATCAGCCTTGTAATTTAGAGTAATAACCAATAATTTTGTCATATCAATTTAATCTACACATGGTAATTAGAGTTTTCAGGAGTCATTAGCAGCTGGGGTGTCACTGTGTTTATTGGAGGGCTGTCAGCTGGTGTTTCTCTTTGTTTGTTTTTTAATATTAATGGTTTGGAAAGAAGTTGGTGCTCTAGAAAGAATTGAGAAACAAGCCTGGCTTTGCGGATTTTTATCACCCTGCCAAGACCCTGCGCAACTTCCTCTCCCTGTTGCCCGCAGCAGAATACGGAAACCTGGCTGCTGAAGGCCACTTCTGCAATTGCAGGGGTGCAGGGGAGCAGGGTGGGAGGGTGTTCTTTTTGTTCTGCTGCTCGCTAGTGCCTTGGCATCCAAAGAAGAAAACAAGATGCATTTGAAAATGTCTCTTCAGTTGTTTCTCGCACTGATGGGTTTCCTTCTCTTCCCTCTCTCTGCTGTCCTGCAGTGCTGCAGTTGAAGCTCCAGCAGCGACGCACACGCGAGGAGCTGGTGAGCCAAGGGATCATGCCGCGTAAGTATCGCTTAAACTCTTTGTCTTGGTGGTTTTATGCATGTTTTTGAGTGGAGAATGGTTTTACATATGATTTCAAAGATGAGATTCTCTGTTTCTGGATGAAAAACATCATATATGAGAGCCCCACCCTGTTCCACCCAACTTGGTCCTTCTTAAGTGTTGGTACTCTAAGGTATGGGGCCACCTCTGATACTGAGGAAGAGAGTAATGGCTCCAAGTGTAACTGTACTCCAAAACAATGTTTGCATTTGATCACAGTGGAGAAGAGTTTTCTGGAGAACATGCTATATTAGAAGTGACTTACATACTTCACACATGCTGGTAATCACTCTTTTAACAGGCTTCCTGCCTCTGCAGTTTCTGTTCTTGTTTGTCAGCTCCCCAGACCTCTGAGGCAGTTGTAACTTTGTATGTACATATTCCATAAACCAATTGAAAACAGGCAGTGCATACCAGATGTTAACCAACAAGGGACCGTGTTTAATGTTTGTAGCTAGAAAAGAGAGCTAGAAAGAGCCCCATGGGCATCAGCCAGTCCGCTTCCTGCAGGGGAAGGCAAAATCTACAGAGCCAGAGAACTTTTAACTTGTCTGTGTAGACACATAGGATATATCCTAATGCCAAGCTTTAATAAATTCACTGTCAGGTTAGTGTTGGAGAAGATGTTTTTTTATTTTGTTCTCCTCCTTCCCCCCAAAATGCAAAAAATTATCTGACAAATAGTTTTGTCATGCTTTGGTACCTCTGAACTAGATAACTTGCAGGTAACAACTTGAAGCAAGACCAAAGAGCGAGTGTTTTATTTTTGAGGTTGTCTCAGTTTCACTTAACAGCTTTAGTAAAAGGCAATGGATCAGGTTTATGTTTTCTTCTTTCAAAAACTTTCCCCCTTCCCCATTTCACAAACCTTATTTGAAGACAGTGTAGTAATGAGGAGTTTCTCATTCCTTCTGTTTCTGGGGTGCACACTGTAATACGACACAGTGATGTGACTTAGACTTTGCTAAAGGTGTAAGGTTAGGCTGTCAGCTTGCACCCTGAATCAAGAGAACCTGTCAGCAGCACTCTGTCAGCTGAATTGGCTCTCTGGAAGGTAGTGACATGCTCAAGATGTTTCTAGGACTTCTACTTGAAATTCTATTACCAAATCAAAAAGGAAAGATTGTCCTGCCTGGATATAGTACATCATGCCTGTCTTCTTATTTTCACCTGGGGAACTCATGTAGGTGCTTGTACAGAATACCCTTACTTGCTTTTGGATGAAAGGCTACTGTCCCAGTGACTGTGCCCTTTTACTAATGCTTCCCAGAAGAAAATGTTCCTGATATCTTTGTGGTCTCCTGCTTTAGGTGGATATGTATGCAAATACTGTACTAAATTATGTTCAGTACTAGCTTTCTTCAAAGTGTGGCTGACCAAACTTGTGATTCCTGAGAGGGGTCTGTTTTATGGGCCCTTTGAAAATGAGGCCCTTGCAAGTAATTCAAGTAAGGCACGCAGAGTAATTAGTCAGTCTTGAATTTGCTTAAAATATAGCCTAAATAATTAGTCTTTGCAGACTTGTGCCTTTCGTTTCTTCATTTATGTCTCTTACATGTGAGTTTTATGACAGACCAAAGAAGAATGCTCAGTGAAATATCATTGTGAAAATATTGGTGACACATGAAAAGGTCCTTTCTGCAATGGAGAAAAAACACTTCAGCAGATCTGTTGTAAACATGATTTGAAATTAGTTCCCTCCAAGTCATGGTATCATTTACCCATACCTGCCAACTGGAAATAACCACACGTAGGGAAATGTTTAAAACATTATTTGGCTGGGCCATTTTTAATGAGAAGGTCAGATGGGAGATAAATTGTGATACTTAAAGCAAAAGTCCCATTTTTAACCTGAGAAGTACAGAGGATGACTAGGGGCCATGTTCCTCCTGAAGGCTTCTCGGGGCCATGTTCCTCCTGAAGATGTCTCAGAGCTGTGACAGCTTTGCTTCTACTTTCAGCAGTTCAGAGTAGACATTTTTACTTACTGCTGGGAATGTGCAGTATCCTGTATTCTTTCATCTTTCTGCCCCATACACCCTGTCTGTGAAAACATTTAGGTACTTAATCTTGTTCCTCTGTCATCTACTACTAAACAGCTGTACTGGGCCCCATGTCTCCCTCTTGAGGTTGTTAGTCAGGAACCAGGCCCCACACAGCCCTTTATGATGATTTAACAAAAATATAAAAGTGGGAATCCAGAGGATGGTTTGGTGCTGAATGAAATGAGCTGGAGCACTCTTTCCATGTGAAATGCTGGTTGACTTCTAGCCTTCATTGTCCATCTGGAGAGCCTTAACACTCTTGAAAGAATTGTGGTACTTGCAGTTGTATCTGCATTAGCATTGTAGCTTGTGTCAGGAAGGTGCTTTCAAAGTGAAGCTGCCGATTGCACCTGTCTACTCTACCTTGCTTTGCACCGTGAAATGAAGTTTGAGAGTTGGATTAAATTGGGATAAAAGTAAGCTGAAAAATATTCTACCTACAGCTAATATGCATTCAGTCCATGGGACCAAACTACAGCTTGTCTGGCACACCTCCTGTTTCACCTTCACATAGAGAGTGTGGATGTCACTTCCTCAGCATTAACTGTTACTCTGTGGAGATTTGGTCTTACTATGCTATCCTACAGGTTCATTTAGATTAGCCTTTAATACAGATCAGTCTTGGATCTTGTAGCCAAACAGGTGTGCAAAAATCCATGAAACAAGTATGGGGGAAGTAAAAGTTTTTGGTTTACATTAAAAGCTATCTAGTGTGCAAACTCACTTTGGTACCTTTGGTTCTTCTGCCTGCCATACGTGTCTTACAGAATCACAGAATCACAGAATGTTAGGGATTGGAAGGGACCTCGAAAGATCATCTAGTCCAGTCCCCCTGCCGGAGCAGGATTACCTAGACCATATCACACAGGAACGCGTCCAGGCAGGTTTTGAATGTCTCCAGAGAAGGAGACTCCACAACCTCTCTGGGCAGCCTGTTCCAGTGTTCGGTCACCCTCACCGTAAAGAAGTTTTTCCTCATATTTATGCGGAACCTCCTGTGTTCCAGCTTGCACCCATTGCCCCTTGTCCTGTCAAGGGATGTCACTGAGAAGAGCCTGGCTCCATCCTCATGACACTTGCCCTTTACATATTTATAAACATTAATGAGGTCACCCCTCAGTCTCCTCTTCTCTAAGCTAAAGAGACCCAGCTCCCTCAGCCTCTCCTCATAAGGGAGATGTTCCACCCCCTTAATCATCTTTGTGGCTCTGCGCTGGACTTACGTGGTGCTTAGATTCAGCTTGGTGCCCTAAACAAGAAATTGTATTTCAGGCTTCCATCAACACGACGTTTTTGGACACTGTAAACCTGAGGAGTGGTAGAAGACGCGTTAGTGTCCCATTAAAGTGAGAGTGAGAGTCACACCGCTCCTGCTTTGCTTGTTCAGAACAGAGCTAGGAATTGTTTACTTTGTTCCCATGTGGAATTTTGTTTATATGGTAGAGAGGAAAGGCAAATGTTTCAACATTTTTTTTACCAAGTACACTTAATCTCGCTTAAATAACCTTTCCAACCCACCAGCCACCTACAGTAGGGCTATCCTTCACTAAAAGATTAGTGTATTGTAGTAAGAAAGAAAGTATTTATAAGCAGTGACAGAGGATTCAAATTAATTGGGTTTTATGCTTCATTAATTCTTCTTGCTTTTCTGTTATCACTTTGTGTAACCTTTTACTGGTAGCAGGATTCATTAGTTGAGGATTAAAATTCTCAATTGCCCATAGAAAAGAGGTGGGAAGCAAGGCTTCGTCTGCATCTAACATACGTGTGATTTGAGCTAGAAGGACTGTATCTAGGAACAAGGAGAGCTGCGTTTTCGTATTTATTCAGGTTTTGCCCTATTTTCTGAAAGTGCAAATAGACAAGCTTTTTTTGCTATTTGCATTTTTTTGTAGCTATGCAGAGGTGATTTTCACCTTCTTGTCCTCAAAATGCAAGCTAAACAAAAACTGCTGTCTGTGCTCAACTCTTTGAACTCTGTCATGCTGTAGAAGAACAGTCAGATGCTGTCAGTTTTACAGTGTCAAATTTAAAGGTATTGTAAGGTTTTTGGAGGGAGTATTAAAGACCCAGTTTTCCACCGTTGAAAAGAATGTTTAAAACAGTAGCTAATGTGCATCTGAGTAGAAAGGCATGTGGAAAGTATCTTCAACTAAAACAGCAAAAATTTTTTTGGGAAAGATGTTTGTCAAATGTAGCAATACTCTGCTTTGCAAAGTATGTCACACTTTTTCTGTTTTGCAAGATTTAAAGCTTCACATGCCCATTGTTTTATCCATCGGGACTGGTATCTTTGGCTTCTGGCTGCAAACACAAAATATAGGTGAGCATGTAAGGTTGTCATGTGGCAGAATCCTGCAGGAAAGCTGCCGTTGTGACCATTGCCACCTAAGCAGGCAAAACAGAAATAGAAGATCATTTCTGGGAATGTGCCTTGTGTTGCTCTATAGGACTGCTTTGTGAATATCTGAAAGATGACGCAGGCAGCCTTTGAAAAGGCCATCGTCTGGACTGAAAACTAAAGGCAATGTGGTTGCAGTACAGGCAGAGAATTTCCAGGGGCTTCTTTTTCGCTTCAGCATGTTGGATGTTTGCCAGGTTTTGTGCCCACATTCAACTGCTCTGACTGTACGTTTGTGTTCCAGGATGCGATATATGCAGAATGTATGAATGTATGTGGAATCCAAACAGGATGGAGTTTGTGCTGTTTTTCTAACGTGACTGTTTTTACAGGCGCTGAGGTGTTCCCGTGCTATAGGTCTGCGTAACCAATGCTCCGATGCAGTTTTCTGCTTGGACTTGCAGCCTCTTAGTTGCTTGAGCGTATTTTGGAAAGCAAGATTTGTGAATCTTGTGCTGCTGGGTTTCAGACTGTCCTGAAGAGAGTGTGTTTTATCTCTGGACTACATGAGGAGAGTGTGCCATAGTTCAGTTGCAACAGGTCACATGATTAGGAATGATTGTAATATGACAGGCGGTCTAATGATTATAATCTCATTAGGTCTCTCATATCACTAGCTTCATTTTTTTTTGTAGCCATAAGATTAATGGAGAAAATTTAATATTTGCTATAAAACTAAAATACAGTATTTGCTTTTTTGGGCGGCTGTGAGACATTGCTTAGAATTAATTCAAAAGGAATTGCCATTTACTGGGGACACTTAGTGATGATACAGAACCCAGGTTATGCTTTGGCATATCAGTGTTGGTCATCATCTAGGCAAAGCTTGTAACTGGTCTTCTGCATCCAGCACAGCTACCATCACAAGAAAACAAGGATCTTTGAGGTATTGATTTCAGGAAGCGAAATGCTTACCACCTGTGAGTTTCTGAAGTTAAACCACGTCTCTAGACTTTTAACACCTCAACCCCCAAATTTGGCCATACATCCACACTTGTGTTTGTGTACGGTCGCTAAAAAGTATACTGCTGCTTTAGCCTTTACCTGATAGTCTAACCACTTCTCAATTTTAAAAAAGTAATTTGGTTGATGAAATTTATACACTTCCAACTTTATTGCATAGCTCTATATTTAATATTTTATTTGTGTTCATATTTTCTTATTAAGCTGTCAGTTTTAAACTTGAAACTTGTCAATACAATATATGGGGCGGTAGGTGAAGGAGACCCATCCTTTGAGGATATAGTCAACTTCTGGTTCCTGTCACAAACAATAGCTGCAGCAGAACATATTAAACAATGTCAGAAACAAAAGAAATTTTTTTTAAAAATAGCTTTTTTAACTGTTTAGCTGTTAATTGTGAAATAGGAGCATCTTTTCATATATGTCAAATAAAGGAGAGGTGGTAAGCTGTTGGAACATACACAGTTATCTGCATGTGCAGTATTTTTCGTGGCAGGAATCGTTCTGCAGTCGTGCTGATGACTTCAGGTGCAATTCCTAATGTCTCAACAATATTTTATCTTCTACATAAAGGCTAGGATAGAAGATGAACTGCTATGCCTATGTGGAGTTTTACTGATTCAGAAGTGTTGCAGTGTGGCTACGCAGTCGACATTTTGAGATTGCTGTGTGTGATATTTGAACTGCAGACAGACCAGTGGCTTTAACACCCCAAAAGAGCTCTTCGTGCTTTACCCATCTCTGCTGCGTAACATGTTCCCGTCATTCTCTTGCTGCTTTACATATCAGGTCCTTGTAAGTGACGTTCCCTATAGTTTTTGGAATATTTATAGCAACAAAACAAAAATACAAATTTTTACTTCCCTGCCATCTAGTGTCTGCTATCCTGCCCATTGGTGACTGCTTCACTTTCATACCTTTTTACCACAAAACAACTGAAACTGTACTTTCATTTAGAATAAGGAGTTAAAAACAAATGTATGGACTGTAAATATCATTACTCCCAGACTTGTTTAATAAAATGTCCAAACCTGTCAAGTCTTTAAGATCTAAAAATAATAACAACATTTTTGTAATATTCCATTTAACCTCTGAAACCTTGCTATTTCCTGGTTCATTGTGTACAGAATGGGACCTTAAAGATAGAGGCTGCAGCAAGACTTTTGATGTACTCGGTGTCGTGCTCTGAGAGTAAGGCTTGAACACTAAGCAGGTATTGGAAAACAAACAAAAGCTGTAGAGGGCACTTGCAGCTGTATTTCTGTTTGTGGCATGTAGCACAGAAACCTGTAACTGGTTTTATTTTAATTTGATCATCTACCTGTAATATGTCTCCCAGGAATTATTTGCTGGTTCTTTGACTTTGATCTCTTCTCTTGAAGCACAATTTCAAAGCCTTGAGGCTTTGTGTGGAGAAGGAGACCGTGCATTTAAGCTGAGCGCCTCATTGTCAGGGGCCTGATGCACCTGGTTTGTTTATATTTTTAGATAGCCATCTGTTTGTTTTCCATGTGTTTCTGTAATCTGTGATTAATGAGACATGGTCGGAGTAGGAAAGTTCATTTTTTAGTGATGGAAATGTGCTGTTTGCCCTTTTTGAAGCTGTAGAAAAAAAAAGCCATTCTCGGGCTTAATATAGACTGCGTTTAGTCCTTGATCCCTGCAATGATAAAAGATTTAACTCTGCCAATTGCAAGAGAAACATAATAATTCAGGGGAGTAAAATCTGGTATGTAATATGGCTTTTTCCCATTCATGTTCCCAGAGTCATCTTGGGTTCATTCTTTCTTGTTGGCTGGGAATGGTCTCTCCTTTTTCTTCTTATGGCCCCACACCTCCCCTAGTCTGGGCACTCCGTAAAGGTGTCAGAAGAGTTTGCAAAGGACAATTATCCATCCAAGAAGCAGGCATGAAGTCTGGTCTAGGAATGCATGGATCGAAGGGTTCTCACTAGAAGTTCCTTATCTCCCTTTTCGTCTTCAGTTTGGAGGTGGCATAATCCTAATTGTAATGAAGCTTTCTTCTATCTTTTTTATTTTTCAGTTCAGGATTTAGGTGATGTCTTTTGAATGCCAAGAGTTGATGGGGATTAGTTATACTATCTGTATTTGCTGTAAATGTTCTCTGACACAAAGCTGTAGCCATAGTCACCTGTAGATCTGATAACTGTTACCATGGGTGACAATTTCCATTTTGCCCCTGAAGAGGGTGAACTTTCTGAGAAATTACACATATCTGTTAGAGTTTAAAATAACTCAAATGTTGGGCCTTGAAAAGTCTTAGCCCTTTCTGTCAATAATTTCACGTTTGCTGTGACAAACCTACACTTCAGGCTTTTCACGCAGTTAAAACTAATGAAAATCTTACACTTCAGCTGTATCGTAAAGGAGATACTGCTGTAATAAAGTTAGTGACAGTTTTGCTGTCAGTGGACATGGCTGTTTGTTTGTGGACGCGGGCTCTGGAGAGGTGCTTGGTTCAGGCGTTAGAAGCAGCTCAGCTGGTGCACGGCTCCATGGTGAGCTGAGCTGAGGCAGCGTACCTGCAGATGCTCATGCAACCAGGGTAAGCCCAGTTCAGGGAGCTGGAAAGTGACTTCTTTGGGGAGCAACAGCTCCGTGAGCAAGTATGCTATGCAGGCTCATGAGGGTTGATGCAGGAGAAGGTGTGGCTCTATGAGATAGGGTGTCAGGGAGGCAGGACTTCTTCAGCTCTGGCCTCCACAACAGCCTCAGCCTCACTGAACAATCTAGCTAACATGGCCTTTATTTGGCTGCTGTCTTCTGTGCCATATCTCTATTGATTGGAATATCTCGGTAATAGGGGAGACTCTGTAAAGCCGTAGCACTGTAACTGTAATGCCATGCTTTGGCAGTGCTGGCAACAGTAACAATGTGGGGAAGAACCTTTCTCCAGCCTTTCTTCAGTTCAAGGCTAGAAACGCTCATAATTCTTTAATAACAATGACATTGTGCTTGATGGGTGTCACTGAAGGAGAAAGCTGCATTTGTTTGGGTGCCAGAGACGTGTTTCTTACCTTTATAAAAATATTTGGATTGGGTTTTTTTTGGGTCAGTCTTAATTTTGAATTTTCTGAATTTATATATTTTGGGGTTTGAACAATCACAATTTACCACTTGTGGCTTCTTTCCTTATCCTTAACTTGCTATTCAGATCTTAGTCTTAATCTGAGGGCTCTTAACCGATGCCAGGGGTATGAAATCAGCAAGAGTTCTCAGGTATGATCAGGTCTATGTACCAGATGTGAAACTCCCTGGAGCTGCGTAAGGAGACAAGGAGATCTCTTTTCTATCACCTGTGTATTCCCCACCCCCTTGTTGTATTTCTACAGCATGCTGCTCTTTGATACTGCTCCACTAGTAAGATGACAGCTCCTTCTGTGCATGTGACCCAGTTTGTGGATACTTTTTTCTTCCATCCTATGAGGAATGCTTTTTTGGAAGTGGGGTGGAGATGAAGGGGGGAAGAAAGTGCCAACTGTCTTAATCTGTGGTTCAAGTTTTGTGTCTCTTACCGAATGCTGTGGAGTGGGAGCCCCACCCTGAACCGACAGAGGAAGTCCTCGAGCCTACGTGCAGCACTTTATCTCTACGAAAGCATAGTAAACAAGAGAGAGAAACTAGAATTTGGTTGACAGTAGAGGTGAATAGCTGCAGCAGAAGGCCTTCTGCTGTTCTGAATTAAGTCAGTGTGTCTGAGGTTGAGTTTGGAAATGACACGAGCTTCTCTTTGTCATAGCAAAGGAAGATTTTACCTTTCCCTCAGGAACTGACCTAACTGAAGAGCAGAGTACTTGAATCGGTAGCCTTTCTATGAACATTGCACTTTGTCTGACCGACTGATTTGCAGTTCAAATATCACCTTCTTGTCTATGATGAGCTAGATACCGTGGCCAAGAAAAGCTCAGAAAGTGCAGTTACTTAGAAGAAACTTAGCTGAAAGTAAAAATCACTGAAAGGAAAATCGGTCTATTTTAGGCCAAACCAGGACAGTCAGCCTGCACATTTGATAACTTCTAGATCTTACCAATTACAGAAGGTTTTGCAGCCTCTCCTCCCCCCTAGACACTTGAGCTATGAGGGCCTGTGAAGACCCTTTTGCCTTTCTTTCTTCCCTTTATTTGGTTCCTTGTAAACAGTGGTGTCTTCTGTGGCTGCATAAGCAAATGCAGGGTGTACACATGTTTTGACTTCTTTTTCTCAGCAGTTGGGTCAATCCCCTTCCCTGCTATGTTTCGTTCTTAGAGTGACTGAGTTTGGTTCTGATGCCACTTACTTCTCACACTAGGTAACAGGAACTTGAAGATCTGCGTATGACTATCTTTGAAAGCTTTGCAAGACTAAAATTTGCTTTTGTATGCTGCGGGGTAAACCCTGAACAAAAAGATGTTTGAAGCATTTTGCCTGGCTTTTTGTCTCTGCTGTTATAGTGGAGATTTGGGTTTGATTCCTGGGCCTTGGTTCAGTCTGTTTATAGCAGCACCAGTTTGATGCTTTACAGCAATATCTCCCTTAATTCATGCATTGCCATCTTCAAAATGTTGCTTGGACTGAGGGAACACTGAATTAATGCATTGCAGTTTTGGACCCTGTTTCATAGGAATTAGTACATTGCTTTGAAGCAAAGATTAGTAGCTTCCATCTCTGTGCTTTGTGTGGAAGGGTGTTGTCTTCGTTTAGCCCACACCCAGGGCTAAACAGTAAGCAGTTGTTCTATCACCCAATGTCCCTTCCCTAACCGAGAAAGAGACTCATGGGTTAAAATGTAAACAGATTTAATAAAATAAGGAAATCAATATTGATGCTAATACAAAAGATGCAGAATTATACTTAGCTTATGGAGTGGTGGCAAGTTGCTCCAGGGATAGCAGCGTGGAGGAGAAGGAGAAAGAAGGAGGGAAGAAGAAAGCAGAGCAAAGAGCCCAACCCATCCCCAGCAGCTTTCCCATTGATAGTGAACCTGACGTTAATGTTACAGAATACACCTGTGGGCCAGCCTGGGTCAGCTGCCCTGGCTGTCACTGCTAATGGTCTTGATCACCGTACCATGGCTGGCCACAAACGAACGAAACGTAACAGAAAAGTGATTCTATAAATTTTATCCCCATGAAACCAGGATAGGTGTGCATCATCATAGATGGTCCTCTGTGCTGCTGCTGCCTCTGGGGGGTCAGATGGAAGGACAGTAGTTTCAATGTATAGCTGCAAACATTTTTGAAGCCGGGTGGAGGCACAAAACATTTGCATCATTGATCTCCAGGGTGATTTCTCATGGTAGCTAAGGGTGTGACCACAAAGATACTAATGCTTCAGGAATTCTGGTGATGAAGCATCAAAATGCTCCACAATCAGCAGCAGAGAGACTAAAAAACTAGGATGTATGTGGTAAGAATTTCATGAGATCCTTGCTAGCCAACCCACCTAAGGTAGGAAAATCATGTCCTGCTGTCAGGTCATCTAAAGGTGAGGGGCACCAAGCTCATCCTTGTAACAGCAGATGTTGCAAATTGCCAGGTGATTGTCTGAGTGGGACAAAAGCATTTACAACTCAGTGAGGGGCACCTGCTGGACTGTGCTGTCCCAAACCCTGATGGTGATGCTGTTGTCCCTTCTGTTCTGTCACTGTACTTGTTCGGCCATATGTAACATCAGGCTGTTTTCCTAAGGTGAATGGGGCAGTCTGTAGACATGGGGGCTGTGGTTCAGCAGTGTGGGGGGCTCCTGCTGCAGCTCTGGCTTTAAACCCGGCCTCTTGTTTCTGACTTTGTCTGGCAGGGCAGTTTTTGCTCAGTTTTGCTGACACTGTTATTCGTGGAGCCATGCTGTAAACCAGCATACCAGTCCAGGTTAAAATAACTCTTTCAAAACAACTGTGATGTGAGTCCACAAACAGTTTTGTCAGCATAACTGAGGGCTAACATGCTTTGTCCCGGGCCTAGGTACAAGAACGAGGGCAAACAGTGTAACCATAGTTTATTGAGGATGCAAATAGCAGGCATATATCATATAGAAACAAGATCAGAAAGGCAGGCAAAAGGTATACCTAACAATTGGGCATTGCAGAAGTTACTTCTGCATTTTCGAATATCCCAGTAGCAGAAAAGTATCAAGGAATTTTTTTCTGCATACAGTGGAAAACAAAAACTCAACAGCTAATGCTACTGTTGTAGTTTGACAAGGTTTTTTTTTTCTCTGGCAGCATTCTGTTCTCATCAGGGGCTCACCCCAAGTTTTGCCAGTAAAGCTGGCCACGCAGTTAGACACACTAAGGATTCGAACCAAGTTAACTAGTACCTCTTCTGGGGGAGAGGCAAGTGCCATGGGGAGGTGCTGGAGTTACTTTATGGTGACAGTTCCCTAATACAGCTCCCTGTGCAGCACAAGTACAATTGGACCATCAATGGCGAGGCAGAAATGGGTGGGACGTGGAGGAGGGGGAAGAAGAGGTCACTACTTAAGCAGAACCTACCACCAGACTAAGCATTTGTTGAACTGCCTCCCCAGGAAGTCAGGATGTTAAATGTCTTTTTGCAGTTCTTGGGTTTAGTAAGGTGCTTGACACAGGCTTGCCTGACATTTTTGTAAGCAAGCTGGGACAACTGGAAGCTGCGCGTGCAACTGGTGAGAGAACAGCGTTGGAATAAAGGCTTGGTGTCAGACTGGGAGGATGTGTTGAGCAGGGCTTTTGAGTGGGGAGGGAGGAGGTCCATGTCTGATACTATTTGGTATTTTTAGTAATTTGGTGTAAACAAGGGAATAGTGTGCATATTTACAAGCTTGCAGGTTAGTAGGCTGGGAGGAGGACAGGATTGGGACTCAGTATTTGGAGAAGTTAAGAAATAGGGCACAAAACCAATGGAAAATGCAGAGTTTCTACATTTTGGTACGTCTGGCCAGTGGTATGGGTTAAGGATGGAGAATGGCTGGCTAGATAGCAGTTCTGCAGAAGAGGATTGGAGACCTTTCATGGTTTGTGAGCCAAGCACAAGTGAACATGTTATGCGTTTTAGGTACACAAAAAAGGCAGACTGGCTGGGACATATAACTGAGAAGTGACATTTAATAATCATTTAGCTCTATAAAAGCTGATAAAGCCTAGGCTGGAATATATACGCAATTTTGAACACTGTACTTCAAGAAAAATGCAGGTCAAATGGAAGAAGTCGAAAAGAGTAAACAAGCAAAGGTCTGGTCTGTCATCTATAATGGAAGGTTGAAACAACTGGCTTTGGTCATTTTATATAGCAGAAGACTGTAGGAAAACCAAAGTTTTCAAATACATGGGGATAGATTCAAAGAGGAAGATAATAAATTGTTCTCTGTGATGGTTGCAGGTAAGGCAAGGAACAATGAGTATAAATTGTAGGAAGGGAAATGTAAGTTAGACATTCAGAAAGGTTTTTAAATAGTAAGGACATCTATGCACTGGGATAATTTCTCTGCAGTAATATTGCATTTTTTCATGAGAGGTCTTCAAGAACAGGTTAGACAAGCTACTGTAAGGAGTAGTTTAGTGTGCTTTATCCAGCCTGAGAAGTCAGAAAGGATTAGGTGGTTGGAGTTTCTTCATCCTTATTTTCTCTGGTTATATCCACTGCTTCAGGTACCAAGGGCTGTGGACATGAATCCTGTGTCAGTGCTGTGGACATGAATCCTGTGTCAGTGACAGAAGTGCTGGCCCATGCCTACCTGGTTGCCACTGCTTCTGCTCCTCCAGCTAAGCCGCTCATTTGCGTACACCATCAGAATGAGCCAGAATAGCTGATACGGCAGAGAACAGTAGCGCTTTGTCAATATGAGTAATTTTGAGTGGAATGGATATAGCAGCACTTGGGTGAGCAAGCCAGCAGGGTACGGAGGGCAGGACTAGTTTTGCAGGGATCAGTGCCAAGAGGCCGGGAAAGGCAGTGGTGGGAACTGCAAGAGGGGCATGTCTGCATTGTGGGTCTCCTGTAGAGCTTACCCAGAGCCTTACTGCTTCAGAGTTCTTCATAGGAATTTTCTTTTTTTTCCATTTGCTATAGTAATGTTAACAGAGTTGCTCCGCAGCTCTAGGCTGTGTAGTCATTTAAAAGCCAGAATAATGTGCAAGGCTTAGTTAACTTCGAAGGGAGTATGATTTTACAATAGACACCCTCTTCTGGCATGTCAGCCCCATCCTAGATTGCTGAGGGAAGCAGTGAAGGATTGGTGCCCTCTTGACATTTTCAGAGGTCAAATACGAAGTCCTCTGTCACGTTGCCAGCCCAGACAGTTACAACCCAGCGCTTGTTTCCAGAGGACTAGTCATGAGAGACTGAAATTGTTCTTTACAAGATTCTTCCCGTAGCAGTTTTGCATTACTTACTATTTAATGTATATGTGATTTGGGGGAGGGTTTTTTTTCTTTTTTTTTTTTTACTTGGGGATTCTTTTCCTCTTGCTTTGTTCTGTATTCGAGAGTTTTCGTGGACTACCTGTGAAATCAGCTGAACTCCTGCAGTTGACTTTCCTGACCATTTGTGATGGTCAGGGAAATGTCACTTAAAGTTCATGTGTTACCACTTACTGACGGCAGAGGTAGGCAGGAAGGGGAGAGGGGAGAATTACTGCCATGCCTGCACATTCCGGTGGTAGAGAGCTTTTGAAGACTCAAGATGAGGCCTGCGTTGCTTGTCTCCAGGGTAGATTTTTATATTATTTTATATATTGCATGGTATCTTTGCCCAAGTGTACCTGAACTTTTATTTCACTTTTCTGTGATATGCATACAATGAAAGAAATCTGTGATTAAGTTCAAGCACGTCCATATTCACAAGCAGTTCATGTGGCTTGAAAAGAGCATTTCCCAGTATTATTTGTTGCTTGCTCTTCATTGAAGTGTGGTGGTCAGACTGCCCAGGAGTTGATGTCTCAGTTAGCCAGTGAAGTTTTTTGTATTATTTTTGCAATTATTGCAAAACCATATCTCTACCCTTACTTTGGTTTATCCCAAAGTGCAATCAGTGCACTCCCATTTCACAGCTTGCATAACTTTCTCTGGTGATTTCCCTCCATAACCAGATTGTACGAAACTGTCTTTAATCTGAACAGGAACTATTTGCCCCATCGTTGTAGGGGTCTGTATACTCATTCGCTATGGGTAGTTCTCAATTGTTGTTAATTTCTTGTACAAATTATTCTTCATTAACTTCCATAGTCTGAATCCCATCTATGATGCCCTGATGTGTTCAGAATTCCTGGCATATGGACTAAATTCTTTTTACCCCATTGATGTGAACCTAGAGGGACTCTGTCTATATTTTGCAGAACATGTGTCTGTCTTAACACTGTGTTTGGCTACTCCATTTTATTCTGTAGGAAAGAGTTTAGAATTCTACACACACATTAGAAGTAGTTTCTTACATTGCATTGGTGCAAGGGCTTTTATTTTTTAGTAGTCTTTTGAGATTTCATTATGAAGTTACATTTGAGAAATATTTAATCATTGGTCTTAAGTGAAAAATAATACGAGTAGATATTTCACAGGACCTAGATGCAATACTTTGGAGTTATTAACTGTACAAGTTTAGATTTCTGTCTTCAAAAGACTTGCAACTTATCTTTAACGGTGAAGTTTTTTAACTTTACTGTTTAGCTTGATGATAATTTAGAAACTTCACCAGGCAGTTTTAAACATATTTCAGAAATGTGAAAAGAAATTGTTATGTTCCCTTTAGCTGGTTCTGAACACAAGCCACAATGTGATTGTTTCAAAAAACAAGCTACTTGTGGATTTGGGAAAACCGTGACGAGCTAGTGACACCGTTGCTGAGTTAGAGCTAATGTCACCCTCTTTCTCCAGTTTTACTGTGGGATGTGAGCTTTGTGTGCTCCAGAGGAGCCAGGCAGAGTGAGATTCCTCCGGGGTTAGTATGGTCCTGGACAGCAGAGGATCAGTTTCTTAAAACATGATCCATTTTGGCTCTGGTTTTATACTGGACCCGAGGGGGCGAGGAGGTCTGTTATATGGAGAGCTGCTGTTAATTCCTCAAGTCTTGGTTTTCTGTCAACAGACAGATGTACTTTCCTGTCCAAGTGTTCCTGTTTTGACGATAGTTTCTCTTACATGGAACAATATATGTGTCCTGCAGACCTGCAGAATTTGTAACCAGCCCTTGCATGTACTCAGAGCACAGGTGCAGACGAAGGAAAGACTTGCAGCTTCCTTTCACATTAAAAGGTAGTAAAGAGGATTTACAGTTCATTAGGATCCTCCCCCATCCTTCCAACCATTTCATGTATCTCTTCAGTGTTTCAGTGCCATTCCCTTACTTAAGGGATATTTTATTCCGTGTTGAAGCTTGTAAAAGACATTTGTTGGGGGGCTGGTTTTGACTCGTGTTCTTGGACCCAACTTTGTGAACAGTGGTTAGTTCAACTAGAAGTATAGCCCATATTACTTTCTTCAGTAGCCCACAAAAAGTCCAGGTCAGCTCCTGTAGCTCCTGTGCTGTCAAATGTAGTACGTCAGTTTGCATCGCTTTATACCAGCTGGAGATCTGGTCCAATGTGTTGAAAGATGCAGGAGGCAGTTGCTGCAGTGTATTTCTTAACTTAGTTGGCCTGAAGGGATGTGCAGTGAGAGAACTTGCATCATTCTAATTCATTCTCTAAATGTTTTTCTCTCAACAGCTCTGAAAAGTCCAGCTGCATTTCATGAACAAAGAAGGAGTCTGGAGCGCGCCAGGGTAAGATGCAATATGCTCTTTAAAGTTTGGGGGAAGTCAGGAGTAGTATGTTTTATGTTTTAGGCATCCTGTAGCTGTTAACGAGGTGCAGGAGGAAATTGTTAATATTCTGGGTATAATACAGCACTATGCAGTCAGGGATGTATTGGATGGGGTGTTCTTTAGCTTGTATGTGGTGGTGGTTAACCCTCAGCGAACTAGTTGTGCCTAAAAACCATTGAATATGGTGCCTGGGTTTCCCTGGAGTCTTTCTGGAAGTCACTGATATTCTTCTTCCCCACTGTCCATATACTTTACATTTTTATTTTTATGGTGTCTGTTTTGCCCTTAAATGATTCTGTGAAAGCGTATGGTTTCTCCGTTACCTGCACGTGCACTTGTTTATCTAGGACATTAGAAAATGAGGATAGAAAATTTAATAGAGAGGATCCTCCCCAAAATCTTGTAACACTGAAGTCACACAGACTTCTGGCTCTATAGAAAGAGGAAGCCAGGCGTCACACTTCATGCAGCACCTTTGCTAGTTGGGGGGTTTCTTGATGATTTCTGTTCCTCAGAAGGCCTCTGGGGATAGGTTTTTTTCTGATTAGGCTACAGGGGAGTAAAACCTGTTGTGACTGCTGGGCTAAGTTTTGTTTTAAAAGTGAAAGCAACATAAGTAAAAAAATAACAGCTGTGATTAAAACCTGTAAGGGAGTGTTAGTACTTTAAGCTCTGTGGAAGGATTGGAACAGTGGACTTGGCATTAAGACCAGTGTCCCAAAAGCTTTTGCTTCTTCCTACTCTATTTTCCTAAAACCTTCTTATTAAGTTAATATTTTGGTGTGGGCAGTTGAGCAAGCATGGTGCAGTTTTCTGATTGACTTTAGTATTTATTTTCTCTGAAGGCCCATTCTGATGGCCAGTACTTACCAGTCTGTTACTCACTGCTCCCAGATTCCCATCTGGCTGTGTAGCGGGTAACATGCTGAGCCCAGATAGGGTCATCTCTGTACATTGCTCTGTAGTGATTCTCCAAAGACAGAGCTAAAAGCAGTTGTGGAAATTAAATGGGTCTTTTCATAGCATTTACATTTTGCCTGCCAAGGGAGCGCATGGGGTCTTTAGCTTAACAAATAACATATCTTTAAACAAACAAAAGAGTATGCCCAAACCACAAGTCAGCCCCAAATGCCAGCAGTATATGAAAGTATTTGCTGTGAACAACAGAACCAGTTAATCTATCTTTAAGGTAGAAAGAAATATCTTGAATTTTACCCTGACACAAGTTAGTGGTGTTGCATAAAAGGGGAAAAGAGGGCTTCAGCTCTTGAGGAAGTCCTTCCCAGTTTCTGTTCTGCGGGACAGCAGTGCACTCTTATACTGAGGCAACGTACAGTAGAAGGTCATCTTTAGAATCAGCTCATTCTCTGGGTGCTCTGGGACAGAATATATGTCCCTTCTCTGTTCTGTGTTTATTTAGATCTCAGTAATAACTAAAGATGGTTGTTTCTCTTGTTGTGTCCAATGTGTCCAATATTGCCTCACTCCTGTGTCTGATCAACTGGTTCTTGCTTGTATATTTTTGCTGCAGACAGAGGACTATCTGAAACGGAAAATCCGGTCCCGGCCAGAGAGATCAGAGCTGGTTAGGATGCACATTCTGGAAGGTATGGCACGTGCTAAACAGGAAAACATCAACAATAAACTTTATCTATCTTAATTACTTATTTAACAGCTTTCTATTTTGCCTCTGACCCCCAAGTCTTTCTTTCAGTTGGGAGCAGGCAGCAGATCATGCCTGTTGCATGATTTCTTGGGAGGGATTCAACTCCGCTTGCATGGAGATTCTCAGAAGAATCTGATACGTGAACTCAAAATTGTGCAGTTTTGTGTAACTAAGCAACAATGACATGGAACAACTGTGGATTGCTCTTCTACTAAGGGAAGACACTATAAAATATCCAAGAGGGAGTGAGGCAGATTTGATCTAATTAGTAAGCACCTCAGTTTCAGAGAGTGAGTACTATGCTGCTACTGAGTACTGCATCTTTGGACACAACTGAAAGGGAAAGGATGAACAGGAATTGGGTGACATCAGTTTGAGAACAGTGAATTTGTCCTGTTCTAGAGTCACAAGGGCTACTGTAGTTATCTTTATAACTTAAATATACATAATATCTGTAGTATCTTTATAGTGCATAGTTATCTGTTGTTATCTGCAGCTACTTTTCTGTACAGTTATCTACTGTTATCTACAGTTACCTTTCTGAATAGAAGTAAAATACTGCTGAAGTGCATAGGTTGACCATTGCTGGATTGATGCCATTTTATTTACTTTCCCCTGAACAGAGACCTCAGCTGAACCCTCCTTGCAGGCTAAGCAGCTGAAGCTAAAGAGAGCCAGACTGGCAGATGACCTCAATGAGAAGATAGCGCAGAGGCCAGGTCCCATGGAGTTGGTAGAGAAGAACATCTTGCCTGTGGAATCAAGCCTGAAGGAAGCCATTATAGGTAAGGACAGAGGAGGATCTGTGTTGAGGGCGTTTCCCATAGGTGGCTGTGATTTCCTGTCTAAGGGAGTGCAGTCCATGGTTGGTCTTGTTTTCCTGTCTCAGAATCACAGCCTTTCAGCCCCAAGGATTCTGAAAAGCAGAACTCCCTCTGACCCAGGTAGTGCTACAGAGACATTAAATTATAGGGAGTATGGACATCCCAGAATAATGTGAAAGCAATTGCATACCCTAAAGACTTGAAAGACTGTTAAAGATTGCATTCCCTAGATTCTCTCCTTAAAAATCCCTCTGTTGGTATAACATGTCAGCAACCTTGGTCAGGGAGAACCCACTGACTTACTCAGATCAGGGAGAGGAGACAGAATATAAACAGGTGTGATGAAACAAAAGCTGTCTGTGAACTTAAAAACTTCAGAGGATTCAACCCGTTTAAAAATAAACCAGAACAGATGTAAATCATGCCAGTGCCATTCCAAGGGCTGAAAGGAATGCTGAGGAATAGCCTTCCCACTGCCTCAGCAGTGCTCTTTCCCATCTCCCCAGACTGAGCAGTCTGTGTGCGTCTGTGTTTATTCATCCCCTCAAACATGCACAGCTACTTTAAAGACAAATGGGACACAACTGTGAGCAAGACAGAATACTTCTAATGAAAAAGGAAAAGGACGGGGCTGTGGGAGAGCCTGCCTTCACTATTGCACAAGAAGTGGTTGAAGAAGAGAAGTGAACGTGTGAACTGGAGCATTAGCAGTGTGGCTTCCTTCTGACTTTGACATCTCTGGATTTCTGTTGCTTTTATGTTAGGTGCAAATGATAGTATTTTCCTGCTTACCAGGATTAATTTGAGATAATGTAATCTAAAAAACATTAGTGCATTACAAATGCACACTCAAGTGAATTTATCTAGCGGACCTGTAGATAGACAGAAATGCTAATAGCAATCAGGGCCATCACGTAATCCATAGCCCTTGTTGCTTATAAGAGTAGAGAACAGTTTGGGATTCTGTCTTGAAGAGGGATTCTACCTTCCACCACATAGGATGAACACCAAAGAAACCATGACTCAAAACCTTACAGTGTCTAACCTTCTTCTTTGGTGCCAAATGATAATCAAATAAGCCATGCCACAGATCTGGGTTTGCACAGAGTTAAGTAGCTCTTGTTATACTTCCTGATCCTGTCTGGCTAAGAAGCAAGGGAAATGGTTCACCCCAGTCTGCATCATTTTACTCTACTGATAGCAGAGATGAATGTAAACACTTAAAACTGGTCCAGTCTGGGCTCTGTTCTCTCATTTTTAGTTGGCGCTTTAAGCTCAACTCAGACACAACTCTCTCCATGCCTTCATTGTCTTTGTGAAACATCGTGTCGAGTGAAATAATTTCTTATTCCACTTTAAAGACCACAGTTGATGTTTGTGTTTCTAGTTGGACAGGTGAACTACCCAAAGGTTGCAGACAACTCCTCCTTTGATGAGGACAGCAGTGATGCCCTCTCCCCAGAACAGCCAGCTAGCCATGAGTCCCAGGGGTCTGCCCCATCGCCGATGGACTCGCGGATTTGTGAGCCTCTCCCTAGCACCACTGGCACATCACTAGCTCAGGTGAGAATGCGGTGGCCTCCTGCAGTGCCCTGGAGCTTCACAGCTACTGCTGATTTGTGGCAGAGGATCCTAAAAAGTGAGACCAAGGGATGCTTAAAAGGTATCGTCTGTGAGATTTCACAAAGGGTCTTAACTCTGTGTGGTGTTGGTGAAGTCCTCTGGTTGTTCAGAAGCCCCTGTAGTGGTGCCATGTGGGAAAGCGGGGGCAATCATTACTTGATGATACAGCCTGTGTTGGTGTGCGAGTGACGCTGGCGGGCAAAGCTGGGAGATGCAGGTGTGGGATTTTGATTCCTTTTCTGCCCTGAGAAGTTGTAGTGCTTTTCAGGGACAACTGAAGCAGTGGGTTAAAGGCATGTAATTAATGACTTGAAACCGGTGCTGCTTCCCCATAAGTGGACACTTCCTGCACTCTCTTATGTGTATTCATTATCCCTTTTTCTCTCCCTGCAGGGTACATCCCAATTGCAGATTAGTGCAGACTCCAGTGAATCACTTTTCCTGCCTGAACAGCCACCCCCGCCTCTGCCACCTCCACCTCTTCTGCCTCCTAGTCTTACCAATGGAGCAGCTCTTACTGCTGCCAAGCCCCCACCAACACTCATTAAGGTACTAATTTGGCTGATTTCTTCATTGTTCTAGTTTGAAGGAAGGTAAGATGGTTACTGTGAAGAAGGTTTGGAGTTGGAAGTATTGTGGTAGCAGATACAAAGGAAGGAAAGCTTATTTCTCGTTAGTGTCTTCCTCTGACACTAGTTGTAACATATTTAATATTTTTTTCTGTTCCGTGATATATTCGCCTTCTGTAAAATGGGTCCTGAGTGCACAGTGCTTTGAAACAACTGGCATTTTCCATAATAGAGTCAGTGAGTCTGCACTGGATGACCAAGTGGTGTGCTGGGAAAGATGACCTGTGTTATGGTACAGTGTAAGCTGCTGCGGGTGCTGTGACTATATTGTTGCCTGAGTTAGAGAAGCATGGAAAGACCCTGAGGTCAAATCTGGAGAATTTTTAAATGAAAATCCCAGTGTGTGTTCTGGTTTACGTGGGGGGTTACGTTATTTCAGCGTTTCCATTCTTACTTGTTTCCTCCTTTTCTTCTAAATAGCAAAGCCAGCCCAAGTCTGCTAGTGAGAAGTCTCAGCGCAGTAAAAAAGCCAAGGAGTTGAAGCCGAAAGTCAAGAAGCTTAAATATCATCAGTATATTCCCCCGGACCAAAAGCAGGACAAGGGAGCTCCTCCCATGGATTCATCCTATGCCAAAATACTGCAGCAGCAGCAGCTCTTTCTCCAGCTTCAGATCCTCAACCAGCAGCAGCAGCAGCACTACAACTATCAGACCATCCTGCCAGCTCCACCAAAGTATGGGTCCTCAATGGCAGCTCTCTCCTAGGAAGCACTTGCTTCCCCAGTACTCTTATCAGAGACATCGTGTCCTGAGTGTGAGGTGTGGTGGTTGGGTGTAACGCACTCAATCTCGTCTGGGCCAAAGCTCAATTAGAGCTTGATTTGGCTGCTACGGTCAAAGATAACAAAAAAAGCTTCTACAAATACAGTAACAGCAAAAGGAGGGTCAAGGCGAGCCTCCACCACTTGCTGAATGAGGAGGGTAGTGTAGTGTCAGGGGATGAGGAAAAGGCAGAGGTGCTCAATGCCTTCTTTGCCTCGGTCTTTAATGTCAAGACAGGTTGTCCTCAGGAGACTCGGCCCCCAGAGCCTGAAGTTAGGGACGGGGGGCTGTGTGAACCTCCTGTAATCCAGGAGGAGACAGTTAGTGACCTGCTGTGCCAGCTGGACACCCACAAGGCTATGGGCCCGGATGGGATTCACCCCAGAGTAATGATGGAACTGGCAGATGAACTTGCCAAACCACTCTCTATTATCTACCGGCAGTCCTGGTTAACTGGAGAAGTTCCAGCTGACTGGAAATTAGCAAATGTAACGCCCATCTACAAGAAGGGTCGGAAGGACGATCCAGGGAACTATAGGCCTGTCAGCCTGACCTCGGTGCCAGGCAAGGTGATGGAACAGATCATCCTGAGTGCCATTACACGGCACATGCAGGACAATGGGGGCATCGGGGCCAGCCAACATGGATTCATGAAAGGCAGGTCCTGCTTGACCAACCTGGTCTCCTTCTATGACCAAGTGACCCGCTTAGTAGATGAGGGCAGGGCTGTGGATGTAGTCTATCTAGACTTCAGTAAGGCATTCGACACTGTCTCCCACAGCATCCTCCTAGACAAACTGGCTGCCCGGGGCTTGGATGGGTGGACTCTTCGATGGGTTAAAAACTGGCTGGATGGCCAAGCCCAGAGAGTGGTGGTGAATGGGGCAAAGTCCAGCTGACGGCCGGTCACTAGCGGTGTTCCCCAGGGCTCAGTTCTGGGGCCGGTGCTGTTCAATATCTTTATAGATGATCTAGACGTAGGGATTGAGTGCACCCTCAGCAAATTTATAGATGACACCAAGCTGGGTGGGAGTGTCGATCTGCTGGAGGGTAGGAAGGCCCTACAGAGGGATCTGGACAGGTTAGATAGATGGGCCGAGACCAACAGCATGAGGTTCAACAAGAACAAGTGCCGGGTCTTACACTTCAGCCACAACAACCCCATGCAGCGCTACAGGCTGGGGGAAGAGTGGTTAGAAAGCAGCCCGGTGGAAAGAGACCTGGGGGTGCTGATCGACAGCCGGCTAAACATGAGCCAGCAGTGTGCCCAGGTGGCCAAGAAGGCCAATGGCATCCTGGCCTCTATTAGGAATAGTGTAGCCAGCCGGTCTAGGGAAGTTATCGTCCCTCTGTACTCGGCAATGGTGAGGCCGCACATTGAATACTGTGTCCAGTTCTGGACCCCGCACTTCAAGAAAGATGTTGAGGTGTTGGAGCGAGTCCAGAGGAGGGCGACCAAGCTGGTGAAGGGTCTGGAGGGTCTGACCTACGAGGAACGGCTGAGGGAGCTGGGGTTGTTTAGCCTGGAGAAGAGGAGGCTCAGAGGTGACCTTCTTGCAGTCTACAACTACCTGAAGGGAGGTTGTAGTGAAGTGGGAGTCGGCCTCTTCTCCCGGGCAAGTAGCGATAGGACAAGAGGACACAGCCTCAAGCTTTGCCAGGGGAGGTTCAGGTTGGACTTTAGGAAGCATTTCTTCACAGAAAGGGTCATTAGACATTGGAACAGGCTGCCCAGGGAGGTGGTGGAGTCACTATCTCTGGATGTGTTTAAGAAAAGACTGGACATGGCACTTAGTGCTGTGGTCTAGTTGACATGGTGGTGTCAGGGCAATGGTTGGACTCGATGATCCCTGAGGTCTCTTCCAACCTGATTGATTCTGTGTGATTCTGTGATTCTGTAAATTACATCAGGCAGCGAAAAGGGCCGTGTCAGATGAATCAGACAAAAGCAGCTGAAGTGAGTTGGCTGGCAGGGTAAGAGGCATGGATATAGTCAAAGGCACTGGTGTGCTTTAATGTCTAAGGTGGCACTAGTGACCCAGATGTTTCTGAACGTGTATGTTGACACTGGGGGCCTCCGGTGCCTTTCCACCTTGGTTTTGATGCCTGTGTTTTTTCTTTCCCTGCAGGCCTCCAGGAGAGCAGCAGAGTGGTGCCAGTGCCCCTGCTGTACGCAATCTCTCTGCCACAGTCAGCAGCGCATCTTCAGTATCTTCTGGTTCCAGTGGGCTGATGCGACAAAACAGTAATGCTGCAGTGGGCAAGCCTGGCCCTCTCCCTGCCAACCTAGATGAGATGAAGGTAAATGTCCTGTGAAGCTGAACAGCCCTTTTTTTGCCCTTGTCAGTGGAGAGGGTAGTACTGAACAATGCTGCTGCCCCAGAGCAGGGCTGAGGTGGACTGACAGGAGTTAGTGATAGCAGCTGGCATTGCTGCCCCACAGTCTGTAGCTGAGGTGCAGGTCTGTTGGGTTACTTTAGTCCTCTGCCCATGGCTATGGTAGCTGTTAATAGTTGCTCTGGTTAGAGTGTATGTTCTCTTAATGTTGCCCTCTTTTTTTTTTTTCCCCGTATCAGGTAGCAGAGCTGAAGCAAGAGCTGAAGTTGAGGGCCTTGCCTGTCTCGGGCACAAAGACGGACCTGATTGAGCGTCTCAGAGCTTACCAAGAGCAGAACGGTGCAGCCGGCCAAACAACCTCCACTCCCAAGCCCAGCACAGCGGCCATCCTCCCAAAAGCTGCCGAAGTGGTGGTAGCCTTCCCAGCTGCCAGGCTGAGCACAGGGCCAGCCCGGGTCACCACTGGCATTGCACCAGCAGAAGTAGTTGTGGCCACAGTCACCGGTGGCAGCGTGATGAAGTTTGGCAGCACAGGCTCGACTCCTCCTGTTTCTCCAACTCCTTCTGAGCGCTCGCAAATGAGCACAGGGGACGAGAACTCGGCCACCGGAGACACCTTTGGAGAGATGGTGACTTCACCCCTGACTCAGCTCACCTTGCAGGCATCTCCAGTGCAGTTCCTGGTGAAGGAAGAAAGCTCCAAGACTGCCTCCTGCAGCATAAATGCGGCACCCAGGTTGGAGCGGTGCAGCACTGGCAACAGCAGAGATGCAGAAGTTAGGGACAAAGACCAGATGCTGCAGGAGAAGGACAAGCAGATCGAGGAACTCACCCGCATGCTGAAGCAGAAGCAGCAGCTGGTTGAGATGCTTAGACTACAGCTAGAGCAGGAGAAGCGCTCTCAGCAGTCACTACCGGCCCCAGCGGCTGCGGGAGAAGGAATAGCCCTTGCCTCCAACCCAGTAGCATTTGGCACCCAGGTCAAGAGTGAAAACGGTTTCCTGAGTTGCCAGTCTGCAAAGCAATCCAGTGGCCAAACAGACCAATTCAGCCCTGCACCAACCGCTAGCCAAATGGACACTTCGAATCCAAGCCCAGTGCCAAAGAAAGCCGTGGTGGTGAAGCAGGAGGTGCCAGCCGTGGAAGCAGAGCCGCTGTGCCAATCCCACAGCCCGCGGCTTTTCCTTGGCCAGCAAGGGAGCGCCCTGAACGACCTCATCAAGGGCACCCCTCCCCCCACCCTCATCACCGACTCCACAGGGACCCACATCGTCCTCACCGTGACCAAGCAGAGCGCTGAGAGGCCGGGCCTCTCGCCCCAAGGGAAGGCAGGGAGTAGCTGCCCGGCCTTGCAGGTAGGCAAGGGTTAGATCCCATCCCTGCTGCAGGCAGTTGGGTTCCCTCTCCCCTCTTCCCGCTCCTGTCGTTCAGGTTACCACAGGATGACTTAACGCGGTGGAAATTCAATGCAGTAAATACTAAAACGGCTGAGTCGCTTGCTGTGGTGGCTGGTGGTTCAGGGCTTTGTGAAGCAGAGCAGTGTAAGCAGATCTTCAGCAAAAAGACTGGAATTTGACCACGATGGACTGTGTACAGCAATGCATGATTGCCTGTGTGCATCACAGGCTCTTCAGCGTTCTTCAAAACACATGGTTCCTGCCTTTTGTCAGGCAGGATCTCAGGCCTGGAGGACAGGGGTTTGCTGCCACATTTCACTGCTTTTTGAAAGAACAGCTATGCTCGGGGTATTAAAAAAAAAGCAGGATGTGTTTCACCTCTTGTCCTTTATTAGAGAGATTGTAGTCAGAGTGATAGATGGGTCACCTTGTCTGCTAAGAGCTGAAATCAGACCCTGGGAGCAGACTTTTTGCTTTTTGACTGCTCTTTGTTTTAATGCATGTCAGTATTTCAGTGTTAACAGAGTCTTTCATCAGAGATGATCTACTATTCTCCTGTTGGTGTGAGCTCTGCACTTAACAGAAGTGTTCCGAGTGTTTCTTCCAGGAAGGGATAAATATGCCCAGGTTTTATGGTGTAAGTCAAACCCCAGCATCTTCCATGGCATCAGAGAAGATTTTAATTCTCTACTGCCATGTTTCTTGCACCTTCCGCAGAGCAAGTGGCAGTGTCTGCCATCAGGGACAGGCACTGAACAGGCTGCATTTGCTGTGTAGCAAGTGAGATGCGAGTCAGCTGTCTAAATATCAGTGTCCAGTGTCACCCTCGGTACCCCAGGGTATCTCACCTGAACTCCAGCCGCTGCTCCAGAAGCGCACAGGTCCTGTGTCAGGTCTGCCAGCCCTTGAAGGAAGTAGTGGATAGCCAAGGGATTTAGAGTGGTAGTACCTCCTCTTTTAGGACTCTGAGTCCCACCCCAGTCTGATTTCTCTGCTTGGTGAAAGAGAACAATTGACTGAATTTCCTCAAGAATAAGGGAAAAACAAACTTCATAAATCCTTTAAGAAACACAAGCCTTGCTCCATGTGTTGTCTGGGGAATAGCTTCTCACGGATACCCTTTTCTTTCCAGAGAGTACAATCATCGCCCGCTAAAACTTCCAGCCAACCACCATGTCAGCTACCTGCAAGCACCCCTCAGCAGCCCACGCAGCAGCAGAAGCAGCAGCCCACGCAGCAGCAGCAGAAGCAGCAGCAGCAGCCCAGAGGACTAAACCAATCTGTCAGAAAGGTAGCTCACTGCCTGCTCACTTTTCTTGCTTGTTTTTCTTTGACTGCTGCTGGGTTTTGTTGTGGTGGGACGGGGGGGTCACATGTACAAATCCTGGTCAGAGGATGGCAGCAAGTGAGATCTCACAGTGGCTTCTGCCATAGCTTGCAGCTGTGTGGAGTGTTTGTTTTTCAGCTTGAACGTGGCAGCAGAAGGGGTGCCTGGCATAGCCTCTCTGTTCCCCTGCCTCCTGCTGAACTAGCTGTGATGGAGAGCCTGTCAGGCACGAAGTTTCAGGAGCACTAAGTGTCTGTGAGGTCTTCCCTTATGGGCACGCAGGAAGTGATGTGGAGGCTTACAGCAAAGAGCTCTGGGCTAAAACCCTGACAGTTTACTAGCTTCTGTTCCTCTGGTTCCACATCTGGGCAGAATAGCAGCTGGTGTTTTAAACAAGCATGTCTATCAGTTAAAATGATGAGGCCAGAGTGGGCAGCCTTGGTTCACACGTGTGTCCCTGATTCTTGAAGGAGTGCTGCTGAACTGAAAAGGTGGCTACTGCATGGAGAGAGGGGTGTGGTGGGCAGTGTGTCTGCTACTGAAGGTGGCGTGTGAGCTCTGAGAGAGGGAGAAGGACGTGACCTTTTACTCTCTGGTTACTGATGAACCTGCTGTTGATTTCCATTCTGTGCCTTGAGCATACCCGTTAATCATCTCTTTGTGAAGTGCAGTGCAGGTTCAGGGAGGAGGGCACCTCTGGCTTTACCCCTTCTCCAGGAGACGGCTGCAAAGAGGTCTGCTCTGCATCTCCTCCCTTTCTAGCCCACATCAGGGATGACTTGGCTTTCTCTCTAAACTTGTAATTAAGATAAGATCCAGAAAGATTATGAAGAGTTTGTAGAGCTTGGGAGGATCACTTCTGAGTCAGGTGCTGGAAAGAATATGAAGACAGGAGTCATTTCTAGTGTAGTCAGAGTGGGACATCCCCTTTGCAAAGGGTCAGTGCCTTGGTTTGCGTGGAGGCTTTTGAGGAAATGCAGAAGGTAAACGAAGGCACCTTTTTCTTCGGACTCCCGTAGCTCGTGTGCTGTGGAGGCATCTGTAGTGACTCTCCTAATCCTTTTGCCTCCCTGTAGGGTCAGAAGTCAGGCCTGCAGGTGGTCACGGGGCAGCTGCCCCACACCATATTGTCCTTCTCGGCACTTCCAAATCTGTAGCCCTCCTTCCCCAATGGTTTCCACAAATGGTCCCTGAAAATTGGTGCTCCTGGCAAAGCCAGCCCACCCAGTGTGTCAAAAAAGGTACCCTCCCAGCACATCCCAGCGGCCTGTGCCACAACGCTGACTTCCAGCCCCTCTCAGGAAGAGAGCGTACCCCAGAGCAGCTCTGCTGATCGGGGCCTGGGCTCGCTCCTCTGCCTGCAGGTCACAGAACAGACAAACGGCTTTCCAGGGAAAACAGGGTGGGGAAGAGCATCAACACATACAAGTGTTGGAACTGGCATTCAGCTACTGCTCCTGGGGAGCAAGCTTCAGCGTGGCTCATGCATAACTGCTGTAGAGGCAAAGACCCGATCCATGTTTAACTGTTCTTATGGGCAGTTGGGTGCTGATTCATCTGGTAAAGCTGAGTCACGAGCACCACTTCCTGCAACACTTGGGGTTTCCTTTGAAGGTCTCTGGTGCTGCTGAGTGCTCTGGTGCTCTCCACCCACCATCAGGCTGTGAAACTTGCTGCTAGGGAAGCTTGATTGTGTCCCCAAAGCAGGCACTGCAGAGGGAGGTGGGTGAAAGATAGATAGGTCCTGGATCTATTGCACAGAGTAGGCTGAACACAGCAAGGGAGGTGCCTTTTTCTCTCTCCAGAGTGCTAGAGGAATCCCCCACTTGGACAGATGAGGCTTTTCCCCACCCAGGAGCAGCCTGGTGGGTGGTTTGTGGCGTGGTTGCTTTAGCGTTAGAAAAATCAGCAAAAGATTTCCAGCTGTGAGTCGGAGGGGAAACCTGTCTGCCTCCCCTGCGGCCAGGGCATAGTGCAGAGAGTACACGGCAGAAGCCAGGCTGCTGCGAGCAGAGCAGTGCAGATCCCTGTGCAGCGCTCACGGAGAGAGGGGGTGATGGTCTCTCAAAGCAGCTGTGAGACAGGAGTTGATGTGAGCTTTCCCCTCATCACTCCTGCCTTTGTTCTTAACAGCCCTCATCACAGCCCGGCTCTCCTGCTGCCCCTTCCCCATCCCAGATGGACCTGGAGCAGCAACAGCATACGTCGCTTTTTGGAACTCCTCCACCTCCTCTCCCTGTTCCCTCGGTCCCAATGAAAGAGCCACCAGGCTATGAAGAGGCCATGAAGCAACAGCCAAAGGCCCAGGTGAGAGCAGTTCTCCTCGGTTTCCTTGGAGAGCAGGTGAAAAGTTGCCATTGGAAGTTCGCTTAGATTCCTGATCTGGGCCGGTAATAGAGAATGGAGACACACTGTCCCTTCTAACTGCACCTTCCGAGCTGAATTCCTCCTGGAGGGTTTGGGGCAGGCCCTAAACCACAGGTAGAGATCCCAAACCACTCACTGCGGGGTGTTAGTACAGCAATTGCTGACTCTGCCTTTCCATCCAGTAACAGCCCGGGGTGACGGAGGATTCTGGTGCCATGCCTCTGTGTGCTCGTTCTTGCTAGTTACCAGCCCCATCCCTGGGGTGAGGGAGGAGAGCCAGCAGCCAAGGGTGTTGCTGGAGGTGGAAGCTCCCCAGGTAAATAGGAAGCTAATCCTGGGCTTGCTCTCCCCAGGAGAACGGCTGTTCCAGCCAGCAGATGGACGACCTGTTTGACATCCTCATCGAAAGTGGAGGTAAGGAGACAAAGGCAGCATTTCATTTAGCTTGGAGAAGAGGAGACTGAGGGGTGACCTCATTAATGTTTATAAATATGTAAAGGGCAAGTGTCAAGAGGATGGAGCCAGGCTCTTCTCAGTGACATCCCTTGACAGGACAAGGGGCAATGGGTGCAAGCTGGAACACAGGAGGTTCCACTTAAATTTGAGGAAAAACTTCTTTACGGTGAGGGTGACTGAACACTGGAACAGGCTGCCCAGAGAGGTTGTGGAGTCTCCTTCTCTGGAGACATTCAAAACCTGCCTGGACGCGTTCCTGTGTGATATGGTCTAGGTAATCCTGCTCCGGCAGGGGGATTGGACTAGATGATCTTTCGAGGTCCCTTCCAATCCCTAACATTCTGTGATTCTGTGATTTCCCTTTGTCTTTGGGTTTTGGCATTACAGAGCACTAAGGGGAGAGTCGGTCATGACCCAGGTCTTTGCTCCTGTGTCCCTGCCAGAGCCTTTAGTGTCAGCAGTAATCATTAAGGCACTAAGAGAGATGTCAGTCAGGCATTAGTATGATACAAAGCTGCTCGGGGGCTCTGCTGCAGCAGCTCTGGGCACATCTCTTGTGCAATGCTGGACAGAGCTTGAATTCCCCAGAGGTGGGCTGAAAACTCCCCCCAGCAATCCAAGCCCGGGAACAGGATGAGCTTCCTTCTCCCAGCTGGTGGTCAGTGATGGCTCAGTCTGGGGGGGTCCCTGTTGCCCTGGTGGGTGGGAGGGATCCTTTTGATGTAGGGCCAAGCTTTTCCTCACCCTGGCCTGTCTCATTGTTCCCTGTACAGAGATTTCTGCTGACTTCAAGGGTCAGTCGTCCCCAGCTGGGAAAGAACCACCCCCGGCCCCAGCCTGCTCCTCACCGCCCAGCAGCCACCATTCCTCTGAGCTGGTGGTGCCAGTGTCCTTGGGGCAGCCAGTGCCTGTGGGGCGGCTGGAGGACTTCCTGGAAAGCAGCACCGGCCTTCCCGCTGCTGACGGCAGGCCACGATGGGCCAGGAGCCCCTCTCCCTGATTGATGACCTCCACAGTGAGATGCTGAGCAGCTCGGCCATCCTGGACCACCCGCCTTCACCTATGGACACCTCGGAATTGCACTTTGCTCATGAGCCGTCCGGGGGCATAGCCCTGGATCTGGCTGAGGCTAACTTGGACAGCATGGACTGGCTGGAGCTGCCGGGGGGGCCCGTCATGAGCCTGGCTCCCCTTAGCACTGCGGCTCCCAGCCTCTTTTCCACAGACTTCCTTGATGGACACGATCTGCAGCTGCACTGGGATTCTTGCTTGTAACTCTTTGAGCAGAGACTGAAGGGAATGGGAGTGGGAGGGCACGGGCATGTAGGGGGAAGAGGCCAGTCAACCAAAAAAAAAAAAAAAAAAGAAATGAGCTCCTAGTGTTTGTACTCCTCCCCTAACAGCGTCCTTCCTGCAGAAAGCCGGCAGTGGTGGCAAAGGCAGACCCGCTGCTCGAGTCACTGCTGCCTGGGCAGGGAGAATGGCTGCTGGGAGGGGAAGAAGAGGCTGCAGGAGCTCTGGGGCTGGTGGCCTAACCCCCCCCCAACTCAGCTCGGGTGAGAAGGGAGCTGGCAGCCCCTCTCTCTCCAGACAGGAACAGCGATGGCAGCGCACGGGGCGCAATGCTGGGTGGCACGAGTTCCCTCATGCCTCACAGCGGGACGGACCGTGACTGGGCCCGAGCTGTCTGCAGAAGCAGCACCCTGCGCCGTGCTGGGATCAGCAAATGTAAGTGGGGTTGTGCTGCCCTGGCGCGGTCGGTGTAACGGTTGCAGAAGGGGATTCTACCTCCAGAGCAGGACGCAAAGGCCGGGGTGAACAGCTGCCCTCTGCCCCACCTGCCCTCTGTCAGGGAAGGGGCTGAGCTGCTGCAGGGCTGAACGGGCGCCTTTTAGCCAAAGAGAATCGGGGTTCCCCACCAACCTGGTACCATCTAAGCTGTTTTCCCAAATGTTGCTGAGCTTGGCAGAGGCCGGCGTGCTTGCTTCCCTCACTCTGGGCTGCAAAACAGATTTTTAAGGTGCTAAAATCCAGGTCCTTACATGTTAAATCTCTCCTTTGCTGCCCCAGGCCTCTGGCTGTGCCTGGAGTCTAGCCTTCAGGCACTTGTGACATCCCCAGGTGAGCAGGGCAGTCAGCCTGGGGTGGGGGGTTAGGGACAAGAAAGCATCTGTGTGTCCTGAGGAGCATGTGAGGGCACCATCTCATGAGCAACATCTCATGAGGGGCCCTGTGCAATCTCTCTCCTGCCTTTAGCTGTGCTGTTGCCTCCCTGTAGCAGGTGCCCCAGTGGAAAGCAGCAGCTGGGGGTGTCAGACCCAACAGGCAAGGAAGGGGAAGGGACACTGTGAACCGGGTGTTGGTGGCACCACACAAGTCCTAGCTCAGCAGTGCGAGTGTGAGGGCCCCTTTCTGGGGAGAAGCAGGAGCCTGAAAGCAAGTGATGTGCAGTTGACCTCGGCTCTGCTGCAGTGACACCTCTGCTCTTCCTTTTGCCAGGGTAAAAGGCAAAAGCAAATGGCTGCTTACTGTGAGCTGCTGCCATGTAGGGCCCCTGGCTGGGGCTTCGGGGTAGCTGGTGAGTGGGCAGAAAGTACCTCAAGCCCCTGGAGCCCTGGTGATGCTATTCCTTGTGCAGGGTCTTGTGCTGGAAACCCAGGCCTGTGCCTAACTCACTCTCGTGCTGTTACTCCTGTCATTTTTAAGTCCCTGTGTTTGTTAGTAGTAACTCACTGCCATCTTTGCCAGGTGAGATGTAGCCAAGCTGTGCCCCCCCATGGCTGTCTCACCACACAGGTGTTCCTGCTTTGGCCCTGAGCTGGGTCCGGGCTGCTCGAGGTGGGGACATGGTGGCTCTTGAAATGATACAGACTAAGGTGCTGACCCTGGTGAGGCAATGGAAGGATAAACTCCCATCCTGTTCATAGCTCCTCAAGGATGTTGCCCCCCTGCTTTCCCCCGTGCCAGCTGCAGTGCTGCCTGCTGGGGAGGGGGTAGGTGTGGGTGGGCACATGCTGCTCCCCTGCCCCTCTGGTACCTGCTGCTCTTCTCGGGGGGGGGAGGGGCCTTGCTGCAGCACTGTGAGTACCTCTGCTCCATGGTGGGGCAGGTGAATGCCAGCCCTGCCCAACGTGCTCACTATCAGCCACTGAACTGGCAGCCAGGTGGGGGTCATCCCTGTTTTGCAGCTGGGAGAAACTCCTGCTTTCCTGAGCCCTATTTGCTTGTTAACTGCATGGGGAGCCACTTTCTTAATCATTTGCGGGGGAGCCTGCTGGCAGCTTCCTTTCTGCCCCTTCTCTCCCCTCTCCCCCCTCCCAGTTGTAAGCAAGTCAGAGCCTTTTACCTGCCTCCTGCAGTGTCCAAGTTGGAGGATACCCACTTCCCTTTCCCCTGCCTGCTTTCTGTTGCGCAAGCTACAGTATCATGTCCTAAAAATCAGAATAACTGGGACTGGACACCCCTTTTACACCTGCCCCCAGAGCCCTCCCTCACATCCCTCCTGGTGCTCACTG
Organism: Nyctibius grandis; assembly: GCF_013368605.1. Lineage (NCBI taxonomy): Eukaryota > Metazoa > Chordata > Aves > Nyctibiiformes > Nyctibiidae > Nyctibius > Nyctibius grandis. The sequence continues at coordinate 59,912,440 of NC_090662.1, forward strand.
GGAGCAGTGAGTGCGTTGCCAGTCGCCTTACAGAGCTCCCACCAGAATCCCCAGGGCAGCTGCCCAGCCGTGGGACCAGGCGGGCACAGGAGGCAAGTGGCTGCTTAGGAGGAAAGTAAGGGGGGGGTGTGGGAGGCTTTTTTCAAACGCGAAGGGGAAAAAGTGAGGCTGCCTCTTTGTCAAGCAAAAAAAATCAGCTGCTTTTAGCCCCCAGTGAGCAGTAGCCCCCCACGAAAATCAGATGTGTGATTTCTTTTGTACAAATATTTACAAAGCTGCAACCAGTAAATAAAGAATTAAATTATCAAAGTGCAATGAGCTCCTAGAGGGAGGTGGGAGGACTCCGCCTGCAGTCCTGGCCTGACCCAGCCACGGTTCCTTGCACTGGGCTGGGCACCCTACTTTGGTGGCAGATAGATGCCAATGCCTGTTACCGATTCAGCCCTTCCCTGAGGTTGCTGCTGAGAGACTGAGCTCACAGCTGCTCCCTCTCACCTTTGCTCATCCACCTTCATTTGTGAAACTTTGTAGGAATTAAATTACATTAAATTTGCCCAGCGTACTTGAAATTAGCCCTCAAGGAGCCCAGATGATGTAGAACCATGAACTTCACATCCTGAGGAACCCAGCTGATCTGCCAGAGTCCCTCTGCACCAGGGGCTTCTGCCAGGGAAGTGAGCGATAACCCTGTGCCTGGAGGTAGCGGGGAAGGTGGTGCCTCATCCCAGGAAATATGAGAAAGTCTTTCCCCCAGCAGTGCCCAGAGCAGGCTCGCCCAGTTCTCTGCTTTCTTACTATTATTTGTTTGAATAACAATTCAATAGTTCTTTCTTTGTCGGAAGAGGTATTCCCCTGGACGTACGTTTTTGCAGCCATCGGGAAAAACAAAGTCTGATGTTCTGCCTCTACCTTGAATGTAATCCTGAATCTTTCTGCTGTAACCACTACTTGTTTGTAATGTGTATTTGACTAGCACGCACTCTCCCTTCCACTATGCAGCAAACGGCGAGGGGTGATTAGCACCATCTGCAATGGATGGTGTTGGGGTATCGGATCCAGAGCAAGTATTCAACTGGAAAAGGATAAAAGTGACAAGTTAATGGGGGAGAGAATGGATCTTTAAATTGAATTATTTTTTCAGTTACAAATATTTGAAAAAAAAAAAAAAAATCCATTTTATTAAAAAAATTCCAAACAGCCACATGCTTAAAAACTTCTCTGCTCTGCTGGTGGAGGGCTGGGGGCCACTCTGCCTTTTCCAGCTAAGGGTGGGTGATCCCTCCGGGTCCTTTCTCAAACCTGAAAAAAAGAAGCTCGAGTGGCAGTGCCTCATCCCTGCTAGGCTGCAGAGGGATTCCCTCCGCGTATGGAAATCACCTACCCCGCAACCAGAAGTGGGTCTTACAATAGGAGAAGCACGGGCAGCTTTTACAGCCTTCCCCAGCGCAGCAGGCTGGTCTGGACCCCAGCCGTACAGTGGTGAGGTAACGCTGCAGCCTGGAATTACTTTGACTGAAAACACTCATTTTCACATCACTAAACACGCTGCAACTTCCACCCTCCCATGAACCTGGGCTTCCGAACACGGTTCTCCCAGGGCCTGTGCCCTGTTACTGTCTCACTTTGCAGAGAAGACCCCACCTGCTTTTTCTGAAGAAGCTACTTGTTGTGCAGACAACACTGCTACCGCCCAGCCCGGCGTTCTGCCAGCCCCTCTCCCTTTGCTAAGGGCCCTCCTCCTGCAGTGTCCCTACAGACCCTAGTCTGGAGTATTTCTGGGGCTCTGCTGCAGAGCTGCACTTCAGGGAGGGCTGGTGGCAGAGAGGCAGGGCAGGGCTGCCACTGCTGCCAGCACAACTCCTGCCCTGGCCACTACCTGCCCGTGTGGCCTGGGCTGAGGCGAGGCCGGTGAGGAGCCCCCACGATGCCAGCACAGGCTGAGCAGAGACAGCTCAACACTAGCAGGAGCCAGCGGAGAAATAGGGTCACAATTATCAATTGGCAGAAATGAAGAATTAACTCTAGTCCTGGGCCTGTCAAAAAACAAAGCCAAAGCCCAGCACTCTCCCAAGATGCAGTTTATTTACAAACCCACCGAATAAAGGAAAGTAAGAATCTAGTGTCATTTCATGAGTAGTTTGTGCTCACAGACAAGCGCTTTCAGTAGAAAGTCACAGACTCCATATCCAGAGCCACCACCACAAAGCAGCAATTCTCCACTCCTGACCTGCGTCCCCACGGCCACCGCAGGGCGAGGAGGACAAGTCAGTCTCCCTGAGCCAGCTCCAACCTGAACCCCATCCTGAGAGCTACAACAGTGCCAAAATATACACATTCCTGGAGTTAATTTACAGCTTTTTGGTTAACAGTAAAAATCATCTAGAGACTAAAATGACAGCATGAAACACTCTTGTTTAGGGGAGAGGTGGTTTTTTGTCTGCTCCCAGAGGAGACAAGGCCCATCCCCTAAGGCTGTTACAGAGGTAACAGGCGGGTGCAGTCAGGCACCTCTTGTCAACACCCCACACACCAGTGCCAGGGAGGTGGGATGAGGCTGATGCCGGTTCCCCCTTTCTCAGCCCTGGCTCCAAGTCTGAGGAACTTGTCCAAGTGCTTCAGGTTTTGCCACCCCTCTCCCCGACAGAGGCGAGCCCTTGGCTTGTGCGGGGGGATGTGCTAACCCTGCTCCTGGCGAGTCTCTCACTGGCCCAATTCCACTTGTACCTGGAGTGGCACCTGCAACGCACCAGCCTTCACGGACCAAAGCCACCCCACAAGGGCTGCCTCTTCCCCACAGCTACAGCAGCAGCAGATGCGCTCACCGCCCCCCCCCCCCCCCCTCCCCCCCCGCCCCAGGCAGCTGCTGGCCGACGAAGCAGCGCACGAGGGGCTGCAGGCCAGGCTGCTCCCCCAGGCACCAGGGGGGAGGCAGGGCTGAGGCAAGCAGAAGATGGGGGTGGCAGAGATCAGGGAGGCTGAGAGGGGGCACTTGCACTTGTTTTTGTGGCCAGAACACACTTGTCCCTTTGCAGCATCACCTTCGACCATCACCTCCCTTGGGTCTGCAGCTCAGCCTCTCGTGCTGCTGCCATCTGTCCCAGGTGGCCTGGCAGCCCCCCCCGAGGGGGATCTTGTCACAGATACAAGTGGGTGGGGTGGGGGAGGGCAGGGGGTGAGACACGATGGGGGTGGGAGAGAGGAGTGTGCGCCATTGAGAACGTTCCCCACGATGGGGCAGGGTGGGGGTCACCCATCTATGTCCCAGCTGAAGAGATGGTGCTTCACGAGCATGTCCTGCACCCCTTCCTTCAGCGGCTTCTTCTCCTTCTCCTGCAGGATGGCACAGAGACCCAGGTCAGCGCACCGCACCCAGAAAAGGCGAGGTTGCGTCTGGGGGCAGAGCCCCAGCATGCCGAGGTCTCCAGCACCCAGAGCAGCCTTCTGCACTTCCCACCTCCGCGCAGCTAAAACTGGGAGAGGCCCTGCAGTTTGGAGAGCACCGGGAAAGGGAGGGGCCTGCCATTTCCACCCCAGCAGCACCCTCTGCCAGCACTGCCGCGCTGCTCCCCGTGCACAGCCTACGCTGGCACCCTGGCAGGGAAAGCTGCCCCATCCACAGCCTCTGGTGGCGGCTCAAGAGGAGGCAGAGGATGGGCTGGAGCACAGAGCTGGGAGAGGGAGGTGGTAAGCAAAGCCCCCGGCTGAGGGAGATGCCACCTACTCACCTCCCTCTTTATTGGCAGCTCCCAGTCCTGAGAGAGGCTGAAGGCAAATTTGCAGAGGACTCTGCAATGGAAGAGAGCGACAGTAACACACCCGCCCAGATCACACTCCCAGCCTGTGCCCACAACTGCTGCCCCATGCACACAACTGCACTGGCACACCGCTAAGCTTACAAGAATGGAGATCCTTGTTTGCTGGTGTTGAAAGGGCAGCACCAGCCACTCACCCCCTGTTCCCCCCTCCTCTTTGGGCTTCACATCCTGCCAGGCCCAGGCTGGAAAGAGAAACTTGAAGATGTGACTCAAGTGCAACACCTACAGAGCCTGGCACAGCAGTGCAGGGTGGCGTGGGCAGACCCGGGCTATGCTAGACCGCAGACACACATGGCTGAGGACAACACGGAGCTGGCAATGGGGGTGCTGCAGGTTCCTCTCCAGAAAGCGGACTCCTGGCAGTAGCACCTCAGAGTTTCTGCAATCCCCCCTCTCTCTCTCCCTGGAGTAAATGAAGTGTCCTGACCCCCACGCCCAAGTGCTGCACGGGGATGGCACGTGGAGCTCCCTCGCTGGACCCAGCTCTGAGCAGGGGCTGCAGGCACAGCCTCAACCTTGTCCCTAGGACAGGGATGCAGAGCTCAGACCTCCTGGCGACAAGCCCATCAGTCCTTCAAACTCGGGGGAAACACCTGCGTGGGGGTTAACTCCAACTCTTGCAGCAGTGGGGGAGCCAAGGCCCTCCACAGGAAGCTGGCTGGGAGAAATATGGCATAAGCCTCCGCTCCTGCTCCCCACAAACCCAGCCCAGCCATGAACCAGTCCCACTTGGTCCTTCGGCTGTGCTGAACTAGCACAACCCCCGTGCTGCAAGAAAGCAGCCACAGGACACCACAGCACAGAGGTGGAGGGGACTCCCTTCTGCCCATTCGGTGGCAGCACAAGAACAGGGCACCCCGAGGTGTCTACACACAGGCCTCCTGGCTACAGACGCTCCCACTGGGGACAGAGGCAACCGGGTGGCGCAGACAAAGGCCAGTTCCCACAGGAAGGCGGCAGCAACAGGGCTGGAGCGGTGGTGGTGGCGATGGGCTTTGCTCTGCGGCTCCCTGGGACTGGATGTGGCTTTGCAGAGTGCAGGAGGGCCAGGAGCACGCCGTGTGGATGTGTGCCCTGGGCTCCAAGCGACGTGCTTTGTGCGAGCTCAGCTGCGTTCAGCCCCTGACACCGCTCCCTCGCTTAACCAGGAGTCAGCTGGTGACTCCTTCCTGGCCAGCGACAGCCAGACTGTCTCCCTACCACATTCCCTGTTCCCTGCTTGGACTCGTGGTGGCTGGCAGAGGACCTGGAGAGCAGGAGTTGGAAAAGGCACCATCAGAGTAGGTGCAGGGCACAGCAGGAGGTTGCTGGCAGGCAGAGGCTGCCTGCTTGTCACGACAGCTCCCAGGAGCCAAGCTCTTGATCAGGCAGGCACAGCACATCGCATTAAACTGTCTAGACAGTTGCTGCTGCCTCAGCACACAGAAGGAAATCTCTGCAGTGGGGATGACTGGGCAGCCCACGCTGCTATTCACTGGAGAGGGTCCAAAGCCAGCCATCATGAGGGCCACCTCCTGCAGTGGAAGAGGAAATCCATTCCAGACCATGGCGAGGCCCATGGGGACAGACTCACCTCAGCTCACATTTGATCTGCACCCAGCCAGGACTGCGCAGGAATGACCAGGGATGGAACCACTTCTCCACGGTCTGCAGGCTTGAGCACAGCACCTCCAGCCACAAATGCAGCACCTGCTCACTGCAGCGATGGGGTGAAGGCATGTTACTCGTCTGAAGCCAAGGAAAGAAGCCCCATCCCTTTGGGATAGTCTATTTTCAGCCCAAGCCTTAACCCCAGCCCACAGTCCTGTCCCCAGTGGGAAAAGGATACCCCAGTAAACTTGTGTGAGCCATTCCATGCAATGAGAGCTACTGCTTCCAGCCAGCAGCTGGGCCAGCATGACGAACAAGAAAGGAGCAGGTTCCACTAAGGGGCTGCAGTGAGAGGGGAAAAAGACCCTGTGGTCTAAGGTAGATTGAAACAACCACTGCCCTTGAGCCCACTCTGCCCCCTCCCAAGGTCCTCGCACCCACGATGCTGAGGGTATCAGGACTGGATGACTCACTTGAGTCCAACGCAGATGAGGGAACGAAGCTTCACATCCATCTGTGCATGTGCAGCATCGTGCGTCACATTCACAGCCTGAACTGCCTGCAGGGTGGAAAGATGTGGTCATCACCTTCTCAGCTCAGCCTCAGGCTGGGCTGGGCAGCCATTTCAGCAACACAGCCAAACACTGCCCAGCCCCCCGCAGAGCTCCTCACCCTCACCCAGTGCCACCTGTGAGCATCAGAGGGGCTAAGCCTTCCTGATGGCTTCACTTTCTGCCTTTCCCCAGGCACCTGGTGTCTCTACTCCTTCCCATCAGGGAAGGTCTGGAAGACTCTCAAGCATCTCCCTGGAGATGGGCATCACCCTCCAGCACCCTCCATGGGAAACTTCCCCGCATTAGAAGCTGGGCTGAGGCAGCACTCACCCGGTAAAGCAGCTCCTCTGGAGTGAGGACTTTGCCATCTTCATCAAGCCTGCAAAGATCACAGCAGAGACCCAGCTAGCTCTGGAGCCACCCTGGGCACATGCAGGCCTTTCCCTCTCCATACCCCAACAGCTCTCTTGCTACTGCTGAGCCCACAGGTGATCCTGCAGCTGTAAGACAGCAAGATCCAGACCCAGAAGCAAACACAAGAGCCCAGGGAAGGGGACTAGAGCCACTGCCAGCCCCAGGCACAGCAGCCTGCTGACACCACACCCACAGAAGGACGAGGCAGACCATGACCCTTCCCAAGGTGGAGAGCAGCAGCAGTTTGATGAGCACGCAGGAGCAGGGCACAGACCCAGCCACTCCGTGTGAATGAAGCGGCCTTACCTGTAAGTCTTGCAGAGCACAAGGCGAGAATACACAGAGTCAAAGTCCCGTTCCACTTCCCGGCTTGCAGCCTAGTAGGGCAGAGGGGCAGTCAGTGCACTCCTCCCTAGAGCCCCCTCGTCCCAGCCCACTGGCAACACTGTCCCAGAGAGAGAACTGAGATATCTCACCTCTTCAATGAACAGCCAGGGATGGCAGGGCCCTCCTAGCAGAGATGGCTTCTTCAATCCATGTTCAAATATGGACTTCAAGGCTGGACAGAGCGTCCCTCGCACCAAGTCCGTCACCCCTTCTGTGACTGAGTCATCTCCAGCGATGGAGTACTGAGGAACACAAAAAGCCAGCTCTCAGCATACTGGTGGGGGGGCAGAGCACAGAGGTGGTCTGCTCACCTACAGCTTCTCTGTGCATACCTCCTCCACTCACATGTGCCCACTAGCCCCTCTCCCTTAACCCCTCATGCTCTTGCTGGCTCTCGCATAAGGCACCATGTTCAGTGCTACTCCTCTGGGCATTACTGGGATGCCAGGATCTTTGTGCCTAGGAGCTGCCCAGGAGACCACCCAGGTGACCCCAGCACCGTCCTGGCAGTGTTCAGCATGTTGGAACTGGTGCGGTTTGGTGTGATGCTGACTGAGCTAAGGTAAGGAGAGGGACTTGCACTGAGGGTCTCTGGGTCTCTGTAGGCTGCTAAAAGTCAAGGCAAATGGGGGTAGATGGGAATTCCCAGGTCTGCTGGTACACCACTCCGAGGTATCACGCTGACACGCTGTTAGCAGGAAGGATATTCCAGAATTAGGATGAGTGGGATCCTCTCTATTTCCACAGTTGAGAGAACTGCTCAGCAGTACAGGGTGTGTTTACACATAGAGAGGTGAGGAAACAAGTGAGATGTCAATAGTGACACCTCTCTAGGGGCCTCTCTAGGGATCTCAGGTCAGCCTTTGTGCCCTTCCTCACTCTCCAAATGCTGAGGGGGAGAAGGAGAACAGGATCTTCTCCACTTCCCCTGCAAATTGCCTAGGCCAACAGCTGATGATGTTTGCCTCCTATCCATTACCGCAGCCTTGCAGCCATATTGAGGTATCTGCTCTAAATAGGTGGCATCTCACCACTGCCGGTTGCGAGAGACAGAGTGCCCCCTCAGACACAGCTGCTCAGGAAGAATCCACTGTGGTGACTGCAAAGCATGAGCAGGATCCACAGGCACAGCCTCAAAGGAGGTAGAGAGCACAGGCAGTGGGAGGCAGTGGGAGGCACCCCTGCCCACAGGGTCCTGCTGTGTACCTGCCCGCTGCTTTCTCAGCTTTCCCGAAGCTCATCTCTAGGGTCCTTGCAAGCCCAGGCATCACACTCAGCTACCCCGTGCAGCTCTCTGAGGCCCTCATTCTCCACTTAGTCAGCATCAGGAAGTTGAACAAACAGGCTTAGGAAGATAAGGTGCCTGATCACATCACCGAGCACTCAATAGCCAGAGAGAACAAACAGACTCAAGGAGGGAAATATATGGCTCTTTTCAACTCTGTTTTCTCAGCTATGACATGACTCTTCCTTTTTGCTGTGTTTTTTTGTTGTTGTTGTGGCGTTTTTTAATTACCTCTTTGCTCCGCTCATCCAAGATTTCCACAAATTTTGCAGGAAACCAACCTACAAAGAGGGACAAGGAGGTGAGCCTGACACAGACACTGAGAAACCTCTAACACAAACAAGACCAGTGGAAGCTGAGCATAAATCAGAGTTCATAGAGTCTAATCCCAAAGAAGGAAGCAAGCAGCCTCAAAATCACAAGAATTAAGGCAACTGCAAGAAGCAGCCAATTACAGGACACTGCCCACAAGCAGCAGAGATGACATGCACCCAACCACCCTGCACCAGGAGGATGGAGCCTAAACTTGCTGTTTGCAAGAAATAACCACATAGGTGCACCACGGCTCTCATACCCTGCTTTAACATTTCCCTTGTCCCTGGCAGCTGCTCCGGGTAACTGGCAGAGACTTTGCTACAAACGTGCCAGAGCAGTTGCTGTGGATGAATGGATACTCCACATCCCACCCCACTCTCCCCAGTGCAACCCATCCTGCTCTCACCTCTCAGTCCATTCAGCTCTCCCACCCAACAGTGCTCATCTTTCTGGGAAATGATCTGAAAAACAAGGAGTGGAAAACACTGAGTGCAGTGCACTGGGTGCAGTGCCAGGAGGGTTACAGCTGCCCAGCTGCATGTGCACCATGAGGAACTGCTTTCTTCTCAACAGTTTTGCCAATGTCCTCTTCTCACGTGGCCCAGGGCCTTCAAGGGCAAAAAGCTACTGCAAACACGCTACCCCTGTTTTCCCAATTTCAGATGGGATGCCCACAGCTAAAATGCAAACAGATGCTTTTACAGTCTTACCACAGTTTAGTGCACAGTGTTACACCGTGACCCAGGTGGGACCAAATCAATCTTTTGCTCAGCTGTATGGCAGCCAGGAAAGGGACTTCGTGGTTTCACTGAGAATGACCCACAAGACAACACTCACAGGAACACACTGCCTCATCCCCAGGCAGCCCCCAGAAACACCACCTGCTTCCCTTGGGCTCCTAACTGGGCTCTGAGCTGATCTCCTCCCTTCTTTCCCTGCAGAAGAGGCAGTGCAGCATCCCAAACAAGCTGGGTCTGCATGGTCCTGCCCTGGTCCCTGTCTCATAAGCTGACGCACCGTAATGATGTCATTCTTGCGGAAGCCCAGCTCATCGTCATCATGGCGCTCAAAGTCCAGTAGTGCCTTGGCTCGTCGTCGTCGGTTGCGGGAACAGGCCACATAGTTCTCGTGGTCCCGCTGGTGGCTCTCCATGCTGTAGTCTGGAGTCAGATCCTAGCGTGTGTGTGGATGAAGAGCAAAGAGGAATGAAAAGCAACATATGATTCAGCTGATCTGCCAAAGCTTGCATGCCCGTTTCCAAATCCCTTCCTGCTCCTAGCAGGCAGACAGCCTCCCACTGCAGCCCTCCTCCACCAGGGATGGGTTGAGCAACCCTCACCCTCCACCCATTACCCCACGCACTCCAGGAGAATTTGAACAGCCCTGTCCTGTGGTAGACACTCAACGCTCATGCCTGGAGCACACAGCAGTGCAGATCCAGCTGTTCCCACTCACAATGCTGCAGTTCTTGGGATCCACACACTGGAAGTGCCGTGCCACCTGGAGAATGGCCTCACGCAGGTCGGCCACCAGCTCTGTCTGCTTGATGTTCTTGGCTTTCAGTGCCTCCAGATCATCATCCCCTGGGGGAGCCCACACAGCCAGGGAAAGATGAGGAAAGGAAAACAAGTGTGAAGTATCTATTTTTTTGTTAACATTAGAAATCATTGATTCTACAGAAATCAAAAAAAGCCTGACATTTGAAGTGCCTACAACTAAGGCAGGTTCTTACTGCCGATCTGTTCAATAACATAAATAACCAATATCAATTTGACTGTCTCAAACTTTAAGCAGCTGGTATTTCAAACCACATATGGAACCGGAAGATGCCACCTTTGATCTGTCTGGACAACTCAGTATGCCAAGGTACTGTGTACTGCTTTAGAGAAGTGTCTATGCAGTATACAGATGGCTGGAGCGGTGGGACACAAAACTAGGGAACTTTCAAAAATTCTCTTCAACTGAAATTCTCTTGAAACTGAAACAGCTTTTGGTTGAACTACTTCTGATTTTTTGCGTACTTCACAGGCTGAGAGCATCTTCTTCACTGAGTCTTGAAAAAGATTTGAAAACCCAAGACAGACCACTTTCTCCTGTTAGTCTAGAAGTCAGAGCCATGAGACAAAAGCCACCATCTACTTAAGACCTTGACCTCCCTAAGAGACAGATTTCAAAGGTTTTGGGTGTATAGAAATGTTCATAAGCACAAAGTAAAAGTTACCAAAGCATCTTTCAACCATCACTAATTCCCCCAGGAGTCTTGACAGCCTATCTCTATTAATTTATGCAGAAAGATACCTAATGGGATGGATTCTTTAGGCAGTTAATGTATCTCAATGCCTTTAAAATTGGGTACATGATGTTTGGGAACAATGAACTATTTGCTTCTTTTCCTAAAAAAATTCAGTTTGTTTTAAATTCAAAGTGTATTTTCATATATCTATTTTTGCTCCCTCTATAATATACTGAAGATGTGGTAGCTTGATTAACAAAACTAACATTTAAACCAATGTATTTTTCACTGAACTCCAATTTTTACACAAACACAGCTTTTATGCAAGACTCAAGTCAATAACTGGATAGCAAATTAGTACTCTGCTTATCTTCTAACAGCATTATAGAAACCAATATGAATAAAGAGTGGCCCGAGCTATACAGCTGCTGCAACAGCTATGTAGACATGAAGCTTCTGCTTATTGAAGTGATTAACAGTACCTGTGAATTACAAGTGATCCTAATTAAAAAGACCAAAACTTTAAGAAAATAAATAGAAGCACAAAATTAGATTTAAAATTATTTTTATAATTGTTTTCTGTCTCCTAAATTAAATTATTAGAGAATCAGATACACAGAGCTTAAGAGAAAACTGAACTTTGCTTCTGGACTAGAAAAATTGTAGGGCGTACTTACTCCCAGTCCAAGCAATGAAAATTAACAAAACCTCCTCCTCAGTGGCCAGGGGTAGGAACTAGAGCATGTAAGAAGTCTCACTACAGATTTAGAGATGCAAAGATTGTAAATAGATAGGTGATCACGCAGACGGTGGGGATTCCCAGAAATTCATGTTGCTAAAACAGAATGTGACTAAAGAAGAAACTACTCAACCACAGCCACACTAGCTCCGTGGGCTGCCCTCATTTACATAGATCACTGATTCTTTCTGTCATCATTTAGTCCCTTCTGGCCAAAATACCACGCTCCTCCCTCTGTACTCAGATCAATCCCACCCAAACACAAGCAAGAGATGTGGGAAGCAAGTCCACATCCTCCCACCTTAGAATATACACGATCAGAGGAAAGCAACTGGGGTTTCCACCAGATTCACCTCACTGCACCCAACACGCCTGCACGTACATTTCCAAAACAGGAAACCAGTGCGGGATTGGCCACACGTGAGGAGGCTCTATTTTGAGCCTGCGAAGACTGACTAGCTGCACAGCTGTGCAGAGGAGCACTAGCTCTACTGCATTTCCTTGTTGCAATGCCCACCCAACAGGAAAAGGACAACACGCAGATCTTGTTCTCCCCCAAATTACCTTTCGCTGTTTCTTCTTTCTATTCCTTCATGAGAAATCTGGTCCAACTCCTTGAATCTCAGCTAGAGAAAGCGCTGGCTGACCTGATCTAGCATGAGCAAGAGTCTGGCTTTGAGCACGAGAGGCTGGACTACAGGCATCTAGAGGTCCCTTCCGAACAGTGCTCCTGTGATTCTGCGACTCCTGTCCAAGTCACTACTAAATCTGCATTCACTCTAAGGAAGAAGAATTAAGTTCTGGGTAAGTTCTTTCTTACTCCCACCCAGACGAGGGCTATGTACCAGCTCTACATGGTAACTATCACAGGCAGCAGACTTTACACTTAAGGTTGATTGACAGTTCCCAGTATAAGATGAATTTATCACACCCAAGCTTTCCTTCCCCTCACTTGGGCTGAAGTTTTCCATTCTGGTCATCTGCTGCAGGATGACAACTTCGCTATTTTAACCAACATTTTAAATACTACTAATAATATTAGGTAAAAAACATGACAGTCACTGTACAGAAACCCCACTAAAATGAGAAAACACTAACAATCATCTCAGTTCTACCACTGATATATTTCGAAGCTTGAACTTAAAATTTATCTTTCTGCATGGGTATAACTCACTACCACCTTCACAAAGCTACTCAAACTTGGTCAGGGAGACTACATGAGACACAAGAAATGCATTTGGCAGCTAAGTTCCCTGCCAGTTCAGTCTGTACTGACTGTATGATAACATTACCTACAAGAGGTCTGAATTTAGGTTGCACAAACAACCTTCCTGCATTTCTTCACTTCTGCATGCTTGACCTTACAGCTTTATTGGTCTTCTACCATAACTTTTATATGTGATACTGTATGTGCTTGCAGCAAGCCTGTGACAATACATCAGCTTCCTGGAGAACATCAGAAAAGCTCTTCTCTGGAAAGACCAGTAAAACCCAGTTTTAGATTTATTCAGGCCATTTCAACCACAACAGGAACACTGTTTGAACCCTGTAAATTCAGTATGTTGTCTTCCTCCGGAAAAACAATTTCTGTGGCGAGATGTGGTAATTTCAAGAAAGCTAACCAGTTGCAAGGAAGGTGATGGCAGTGAGACTTACAAGAGAAAGGGGTATTATGGAGTCACAGAAGCAAGTTACTTTTAAACCCATGCAAAACCTATTCTGGCTGTGTGCTTTCTGGACATATGCTGGCTTAGCTCATAAGCGAAGAAAATCAAAAGTGTTCACATTGAACTCTCAAAGTAAGGGGCAACATCAGTGATGTCTGCATTTATAAATTTTCATGGGTGACACACTGCACCATCCTGCCCTGTCACAGACCTGCAGAGATGTTCCTGAACTGAGCAGAGGAAGATCAGGAGAGTACAACATCCAGCCTGTGGACTGGATATGGTCTGCCAGAAAATGTGTTTGACCTGTTGGCCAGTACAAGAAGGACATTACAGCTGGGCTGAGCTGCAGCCTGCTGTTAGTCACCATTTAAGGACTAACCATCTAATCTGAAATTTGCTTTCTGAGCTCAGATCAAAGCAAGCAAGTAGAAAACTGCACTTCTTCCCTCTCATCTTTCAGTTCCGGCTCCATCCTCTCCTCTTCCTCCGTCCCAGTGTTTCCCTGCTCTGCTCACTTCCCTGCCTCCTAGGCTGCTATATCCATCAACACCACATGAAAGGCACAGGATTGTCCTTACCAAAAAGCAGAGAGGCGATGCCAGATTTCCTGCGCTGAGTCCTGCGCCGCACAATCTGAGGGAGAGGGAAGAGAGAGAACAAAGTGAACGTTAGGACAGAATTCAGAAATAAAATAAGGCAACCCTCCACACAGGTCAGCTTGGGGCGAGGGGTCCTGACAGCTACCACTGGAAGGGGCAGGCAAGTGAACTGGCAATTTTAGACAGGAGTTGTTGTAGCTCTAACGCAATGAATCAGCTCTACTGCTTGATCTGCTCCACGTGCAACAGGTTATTTATAGCTCAATTATTACGAAAGCATAATTGGAGTTCAAGAATCAACCATGATTCGAGTGAATAATTTTAGTTCTAATTGTGCTTGTTGCCAAAAGCAGTTCTACACGTAAGTATCTATAAATTTCGAAGTGGATGCCGATCACATCTCAGAATTGTAGGAGTGTCTTGTGATTCGCACACAGACGAGCATCAAGAATACATCTTCCACAGGCTTCACAAACAGCAGCTACTACATCCGCAACTGCAGACTGCAGTCCCAAGATTAAAAACAGGTACATTTTTTATTCAGCTCCTCAAAGGCTGCTGCTGTTTTCTGACTCTACCTTCCAGAGTTATTTTACTGATCAGTTTCTTACTAATGGATTAACTCCAGTTCCTACTCTGCATGATCCAAGCAAATTCTGCCAAAAGCATCTGTTGTTTCTTTTGGTTTCCATTAATAAAATGCACTTCCCATCGCAACTCTCATTAATGATAATTACAATCAATGTCAATATCCCTTTCACCTGGGGATTTATCAACCAGGACAGATCTGGCAGCATTTCATTAGTACAGACCTCCCCCTCACTTCCCAATACCTTTTCTCCACTGGATGACACAGTCATCCTGGAGCCAAAATCCTCTCAGACAGGAGGACCTCTTGCTCACAAACAGCGATGGGGAGGCAACACGTAAGGGAATGGTAAAAACGGAGCAGCAGAGGCAGGTGGGACTCTGCACACTCACTTTGGATAAATTGTTGACAGTGGTGCTGGAGTTGAGCAGCTGCCCTTGGTCAGCAATGAGGTAGGCCAAGTGTTTGCGACGCTGGGTCTCCACCGCCACGTCTGTCAGAGAGCCAGCCACGCGCATGGCCTCCCGCAGCAGCACATCTGCATCTTCAATCTGACTTGGGATGTCCGAGAGCGTGTTGAAGATTGAGGCAGAGTTCTCGGACTGGATTAGCTCATCCTCCTGCAACGATGCAGTCATTTTGCCACACAGAACAGTAAGCACAACAGCTAGGCTCTTGGGGCTGCTAGATGCAATTTCACATTCAGTGTACAGCCTGGGCACGTACAACTAGACAATTTCATAAAAAAACTTCAGCAGGAAAAGGCCAAGCTACCTTTGGGAGGGGAACAGCACCTTTTACTGCTCTACTGCACTGAGATCTCCCCTCAGAATTCTAGCTGGCATGTTTCTGAATCACAGCATCAATCATTGAAATGAAGTCAAACCAGCAAGGAAAGACAAAACCGAAGCTATTCTGTACCCACCAGCAGGGCTGGGCACAGCAGGGATCTTGCTGGGGACAAGGGAATGGAAGCTGCTCAGTCTCACACTACAGAGCGCCTACCATGTCAAACTGTGCTCCACCTTCCCCTTACTCCCAGCAGGCTCACCCTTGCCCTTCACACAGCGAGCTGAACTACAAAAATATTTTTCTCCTAACAAGGAAAAGATCAGGCTGGTTAAACATAAGCCAGTCAAATCACATGTAGTCAGAACAATGGTAATCTGTTGGAGCGTTCAACAGTGCCATCAAAAGCATCCCAGATGACCGCAACCTCAGCTTTATATCTCTGCTCAGAGATGGTGCAAAATCAAGAGATATCTTGGTTTAGGTAAGATGGGCCCTCAGAATGGGATCTAGAGTGAATAGAGGGGGGCAGCTGATGGGGTTTAATTATGAGGGAGGAAATGAGGTAGGCAGGGATAACAGCAATCCCTGATTCTTGCAAAGTGCTTTGAAATTCTCTTCACAGCCTCCAGTACTCAAGAACGCAGAAAGTCATCTTCCCTAGCACCCTCCCAAACCACATACAGGAAGTGGATAAAAAAGCCTTCTTGCCTCTCAGACTCAGAATTAAACACTGAAGGGCTATAAAGGAGGAAGAGGAGGTGGGAATTACCTTCATACTGAGCATGCCCAAAGTGAGTTGGAACAGCACCAGAGAGCCCTGGTAGAAGAAGAGGTCCCAAATACGCAGCAGCAGCTTGATGTGGACAACACTAGCAAAAGAGGTGAGGAACCAGTGCAAGGTGATCAAGGAGAGCTCTGTAAATAGAGACATGGAAAAGAATCACAGCAGAAGTCAGTCAACCAGTGAAGATGGACCCTCCTAAGTGCTGTCCTCGCAGCTCAAAGATGACCACGCATTGCCTCCAGGGCCAGGAGGTTTGCTCCCAGCCCTGCTGCTCTCCCTTTGTGAAATAAGAACAGTAATCTTTGTCTGCATGTCACCCTGGCAAGAAAAGCTACGGTTTCTAAGGCACACTTTTACCGATGTCATGCTCCTGGAGCAACTTGTCCAGGCGGGGCAAGTACTGCACAATGAGCTGTCGCAGGACGCGCTGGTCTGTCTGCACGCCCATCAGGGTGGTACTGAAGTAGGAGGCAGGAACCAGTTCCTCAATGATAGCACACATCATCCAGAAGGCATCTTCCTCCTCCAAGAAGAGCAGCAGAGAGGCAGCCACCTAGGATTTTGAAGGAAGAAGAACTGCATGTCCTAAGAGGTGCAGAACTCTTTCCCCACTTCCTCACATGGAGAGATGGACAAGTTGTCTAGGTGATCAACATCTTCCTTCCTCTGCAGCAGCTCTCCTGCAGTTTCCCACTGAAGGCATTTCTCCTCAGTGTAATGCCTGTCTCTCCCCAACAGATGGACTAAATTCTTCCACATCTTTAGATGCATCCTGCTACTCTGCTCTTCCTTCCCTAGGAAAAACGTTTCATATGGAAGGGATTTCCCTTCAGCTCATCTGGAGGCCACAGTGTCTGGCAGCACTGCCTCAAATCACTTATCCCAGCATAGCCACCACAGACAAAATGATCCCTATCATAAAGACACTCTGAAAGCGGGTTACCATGCCAGTGCCTTGGCAATATCCAATCTCTGGGTAGAGCCAGGCAAGTCCCCGTAGTATCCTGCGTAGCCGTGGCACCCCAATGCTGTTCATGTTGGAGAAGCAGGCATTGCTGGGCATCGTGCGGAGCAAGTCCTTTTCAATCTGCGAGACAGCCATAAGCAAGGACAGGGTCAGCTAGCAGCATCCGAACAATTGCCTTCTGCTCTCTGCCCTTCCCCATGGCCTCTCACCTCAGGGAACTCTGCTTCCCCACACTCATGCATAAGCCCTTAGGCACCAAAGAAGACGGCCCTGTCCATGCACCTGGGGTCACTTTAACAGCCTCCACTGACATGTGGGAAAATGCCAGTGCAGACGGTAACCTGGTGTCTCCCAAGAAATACTTGCCTAAACTCAGCCCCTAGCTTCACCACAGAGAACAGTAGGCATACTGGTTGGGAATTTCATCTGCTTGGATTTCAAGCAAGGCTTCCCAACAAACCTATCCCAGAAAGAAACCAAAAACCTGGCCACATCTGTGACAGGGGACTTGGAGGTGAACAGCCCACAGATATCCCTCGGGCACTGTTGTTCCTCCTTCCAACCATTTTGAACCTAGCTTCTTAGTGAGAGATGAACATGTGCAGAGCTCAGTTTCTTTTGCCATGGCCTTTGCCTCCTGCCACAAAGGGAGAGGTCAGAGGAAGAGGGAAAACACCCTGTAACAGTCTTGTTGGTGTTCAGAAACTTTGTATTTGAGGGAACAAAGACAGTCCCTGGAAGCAGTTGTCACTACCTCAATAGAGATGCATCTGTCAGCCTTTCACCCTTCACTTCCCTCAATGAATGTCAGGATGTTTGCTGAGATGCAACTGCAACACTGTTTTCTAGCCTGCAGGCAGCATGGGTCCAAGCCCTTCCCTGCTGTCCTAGGAAGGAGGGGAGCTGCACAGTTGCCATTCCAACAAAACAAAGGAGAAATATGCCCAACAGGATGAAGCTTTAGCAGGATTCAACCACACAAGTCCTCTCAACTGTCCCTGCTGCAGGTGTTAGGCAAACACCCCTTCCTCCTCATGCAGCAAACCATGCCCTTCTCCCCACTCCCTTGTGCCCAGTCAGCACTAGGCAGTATCTCCTACCTGTTTGGCAGCAATGGTTTCATCATTAGAGCTGTTTTTCACGATATCCCGATATGACATCTCTGAATTCCTCTTCTTCTGCAAGGCCCCTGACAGGCGCATCCACAGCTGAGGGGACAGGATGAACAGAGACAGGAAAAGTCACTAAGACAGCCACAGAAAGCCATAATCTGGCACCTTCTCAACTAAGAGAAAGCAGTCTCGCTCCACTGTCTCTTAGTCCATGAGGAGAGCCTGCCCAGAACAGGCAGTGCTCTCACCTGTGGCCTCATGCTGTGTGGGATGCCAGCTAGCACCAGGGAGCGCAGCTTGTCTGAATGTGGTAGGGTGACCTCAATTTTGTCCCAGGTGAGGTCACCCACGTCATGGTTGTGTGTGAATTCCAGATGAGCCTGCCACTTGAGCCTCTGCTGTGGTTCCTCCGTCAGCGGGACCGCCAGAAGCTTGCTGGAGTTTGGCTCAGCACCATCTGCCTCAGCAAAGGGAAGAGAATGAAATGGAGACAAGTGAGAGAGGGAACAGGAAAGGGAACAAACATAGGGCAGCATGGGGACTAGGAAGGCCATCCAAAGGAAGCACATTAAAAACATTCAGGTCTTCCAGCCAGAGCATGGAAAGGCAAAGCTTTGTTTCTAACTGTCCTCTCCATGCAGCAAATTTTATAGTCATAAGCAAAAGGCACTGGGGCCTTGAGAACTAAGAAGCTGTCGGCAGGCTTCTAGGCTCTACTTACTCATGATTTAGAGCAGAGTGTGGCTGGAATTAAACAAGACCCTGGCAGCATCATCCTGCTGGGTTTTTAAGGATCTGTAAATCAGGCTGACAAAAGCATAGCAAGCCTCAGAGGTGGCAAGAAGTTATATGCTCATGCAAGTAACGAGGTGCAAAATGTTAACTTTGGGGATATTTAATCACCAAAAAAGCTTTAATAAGGACACTTCCAAATTCACAATGAGAGAGCACCTTAACCTGGGGCTGGCTTTCTAAAATAGATACTTTAGCACAAGTACAGGTTTGACGTAAGGCCCTCTGTCCTTCATGGTATAACACGCACTAACAATGCAGTCCAAATCTTTCTGCTGATTTTATAATGTGCAAGTCTATCAAATGTTCTGACTGAAGAAAATCACTGTGTCCTGTCCTCATCTCCAGGTCTTTGCTTCAAAGAGGATGCTCTATGACTCAAGGTGCCTCAGGGCACACATGCAAACAACTTCTGCCCTTGCACTGTACAGCCTGAGCCCTGGAAACTTCCTCTCAGAGCACATAAAGCAATTCCTACATCCCCCACTCCTTTATCTTCCTCTTTGCAAAGGCAGCCAGCTGTTGTAGTTCAATGCCTACCTGCAATAGCTCTACACATCTCCTTCCATTTGGTCACCCGCCTCTATATCTTGTAGAAAAAATAGGATGTGCATTCTGCCCCTACAATTTGCCAAGCTGCTGGGATGGGTAGAACACATACTGCTGCCATTCACCTTGGCCATGAGTTTTTCAACAGACAGCATGTGTCACTATGCCTGCTATCAGTGCTTACAGGGCTACTGAACACGACAGACACTCCATGGTAAACTGGGAAAGTTGCCTTTCCCCAGTGTGCAGCTGCTAGTGGAAATGGTAACTTCCTCTTAACTTTTCTCTCCCTTACCCGTTGCACAAGCATAAGGGGATGGAAATGACTCTGCTGCATAGTTTATGCTCCAGGCTCCCATAAGGCCAGCATGTCTAATGCACTTGATTACAATGGTAGGATACAGAAAGATGACTACAGGTGGGTAGAAGAGACCTAGCACAGAATGGTTGCAAAATCACCCTGCCATACTCGGAAGCACGGGAAGGGCTGGACGCAGGACACAATGGAAGGGGGAGGGACAGAACGGGCTTTACCTTCCTTCTCAACTCGGAAACCAAATTCATCATAGTGGAACTCTGGCTGCTCGACGGATTCTTCTTTCTGGGACATGTAGAAGGAGAACAGACATTTTCACCAGTTTAGCACTGAACAACTCAACAGAGACATGTGGATATTGTCCCATCCCATCACTGTCCACACTCTGCCCTCTGAGCAACTAGACTCCTCGCCCTTTTATTTTCAATGCCTCCCACCACAATTCCCAGCTGGGGAGGTGTTGCACGCCATTCCCATTTTGACATCTCCATAGAAGTTGTGAAGCTCTGCCTTCACACCTGCACAGATTTTCCCAGCAATCCTTTTTCCAGCAGGGCTTGAGCACAGCATCATATCAAGACCAGAACTTCCCACCTGGAGGGGCATGCAGCCCTCCTCATGAACTGAGGAATCCACGCACACCATCTAAAGGGGTCTCTACTGTCTGCATCTCTAATACACAGCAGTCCTCTGTTACCTCTGCACACACACTGCAAATTCAGCTCTCTGCATTGCTCCATCTCCTGCCTGTTGCTTTCAGATTTCTCTGAGAGACAGCAGGCAAAACTGGGATTTGCACCTGTGAAGCAAACCCAAATTACAGGCCAGAGAAAATTAAGGTTCATGACCCAAATCTCAACTTTCCCCATCTGTGCTCATGGTTGCCATTGGGGTGTACATACTGGAGGTTACAATCACGCTCTTTTAAGGAGTGCAAGCCTACAGATACCTCCCCTTTCCTGCAAGCCCACCTGCCCTTCCTGTGGGGGTCTCGCAAGCGTTGCACCCAGGCAGCGCTCAAGAAGCATGCTTCTAGCATAGCTCCACAGTAAGTTTCAACCTGCTTCACTGGGCTCAGCTGCCTTCAGCAAACACTGCGGGTAAGTTGCAAAATTCCACGGCTGCTTCCTTCCTCCCTGCTCTGCCCACCTGGTGACAAGTCTTGAGGCTAGCATTTCCTGCCATGCACAAGCCATCCAGGGTAGCTTGATGGTGACAGAGACTCCCTGAGGGCATCAACATTTTTACAGTGGAGCAATAGTTGCAAAACAGCAGGGTGAAAATTCACACAAGTTTCTTTGTGCTCTGCAAGATCCTCTTGCAAGAGCCAGGATGCAGCCGCAAAACACATGAAGTTTAAGTAGCAAACAAGCGTCCACAACCAAACCACTGGAGGAAGAGTGCATCTCTCCCTCCTTTTCCCTGTGGCTTTCAGAGACCACCAGAAATCACCAGGGTCCCTTTACTTCCGTGCAGAGCCAGAGAACACCCCCTCCCTGCCCCACACCGTACCTGTGTGTATTTTGCCAGGATCTCCTGAGGCCAAATGCTGGGAGTGAGTGCTGAGAAGGGACCCCCAGCAGAGGGAGTATGATGGCCTAAACAGAAAGAGATCAACATATAGCAGTGAAAACCTGGAAGGACTCCCTTGGAAGATGCACACTGGATACAGACTGTTCCAGCAAGAGAAGGACTCTCTCAGCAGTTTGTTACTACTGCCGCTCTAGACATTGAGACAGCTCCCACTTCACCAAGGAAGCAAGTAATTTCAGATGGTGTTGTCCCTTATCATCAAGCAAAAGATGCAGAAAGGCCCAACAGAGTTCCCTCTAGGAGAGATATTTTTAGGGAAGAGAAATAGTTCCATGGCATCTTGTGATCTTCCTTCTGGTTGGAAAAGCTGTGTGGTCAGTGCCAAGCCAGGGGAACCACTACAAAAGAAAATATTATGGAGAAGTGAACCCCTCCTACAGTCACTGACCCCAGCACCAGCAGCACTCCGGAGTTCCCTGAAACTTTGTCACTCAGGCAACAAAATGGGAAATCAGAGCCTTCAGCAAGATGCTCCCTTTGCTGCAGAAGGGCTGGGACACTTCTGCCCCTCCCTGTAAGGTTGTCAGACCATGCATAAAGAGCTGCAGCCATGAAAGTATGCCTATCATCACAGTCTTTTGTGTTCAAGGTAAGCAGCTTCCCAGTCTCAGGTAGTGTCCCACTGAACAGCTTCCTTTGTAATAATAGCAGATGTCAAGTTTTGCAATTACAGAATCACAGAATGGTTGGGGTTGGAAGGGACCTCTGGAGATCATCTAGTCCAACCCCCTGCCAAAGCAGGTTCACCTAGAACATGTTGCACAGGGTCACATCCAGGTAGGTTTTGAGTATCTCCAGAGAAGGATACTCCACAACCTCCCTGGGCAGCCTGTTCCAGTGCTCTGTCACCCTCA
Source organism: Nyctibius grandis (assembly GCF_013368605.1). Lineage (NCBI taxonomy): Eukaryota > Metazoa > Chordata > Aves > Nyctibiiformes > Nyctibiidae > Nyctibius > Nyctibius grandis. Next base: position 59,934,389 of record NC_090662.1, read on the forward strand.
AAGTAAAGAAGTTTTTCCTCATATTGAGATGGAACTTCCCATGTTTCAGTTTGTGCCCATTGCCCCTTGTCCTGTTGCTGGGCACAAACAAGAAGAGTCTGGCCCCATCCTCTTTTGAGGATCTGAAGCAGATAAGCACGTCCCAGGCCTTCCACCGCGCACATCACCGACGAAAAGGTTTACCTGGCTTTGAAGTATAGTCTTCCTCGGGGTTACATGCCATGAAATAACCAGCTGGACTGGGAAGGAAGGTGTACACAAAAATATGGGGTGGGAGAGTGGGCCACTGTAAGGGGGATGTGCTGGAGGAGATCTAGTTTTAGTAAAGCTTATATCTCAGTAGCTCACAGTTCGACTCCAGTAATTCTTCAGGCTTCTGCCTGCCCTAGAGCTACCTCTTTTCAGCAAAAATCTCTCAGATCATAAGCAAGCCACCTACTTTGGGGCAAGTCTTGGGAGGAGAACAGGACCAAGCACATCTTACAAAAAACAGGGAAGGCAGACTACATTTCAACCTCCTTCTTCCTCTGTGTTCAATGGCTGAAGAAGCTTCTGCAGGCTTCAGCACAGGGTAAAAGAAGGAACTCAGTTCACCCTGAGTGAAAAGGCAGCTGGGTCACCAAGAGTGGGGAGGTCTCTTCTCCTCCAATTTGACCAGACAGCATGTTAATGTTAAGAATGGCTCTTGGAACCAGTAACTTTCTTTTACTAAGTTGTAGCTGAAGAAAGAATAAGCAACCAAACAAGAAGGTACTGTGTCCATTTTTGTCTGCTCACCTGACATTGTGCTAGGTAAGGCTGAGTAGCAGAGGCTGTCAGCAGGTCCAGAGATGCTGTTGTCAGAGGTGAGAGGTCACTATCCTGTTATAAAAAGGAAAAAAAAAAACTAGTGATGAGAGAATTCAATTAGCATCTAAGAACATGGTGGGGGACAGACAGACCCCTCATGCACAACTTCCCCAAAGGAAAATTAAATCTCTTAGCATTTAAGCTCCCCACAGGAAAATTAAATTCCAGAGACTGGAATTTCCTCTTGGTTTCATATGCAGCCATCAGCTACAAAGAGCACACTGTCATTTACCAAATTTCTTATGACAGTAACAGAACTGCTGATTGAAAAACTGTCAAAAATCAAGTCAATTTTCATCACCTTTTCCATCACATATTGTCAGTCCTCTATTTAATTATGAATACTAAAAAACCACACCATACATCATTATTCTCTGAGTACACTGCCCATGCAGAAGGGACTGGAATGGTGAAAAGGGTATAAAGGAGTATCATTAGACACAACAATCCAGAAAGAGATTTTAGGGGTAGTGTCACAAGAGCAAAGTGTATTAGGCTGTGGAATACAGGTCCCTGAAGGAAGCTGGGAAAGCTTCTGACAAAGTTTTTCTGTGATGAACTGGACTAGGATATGGACAACATGCAATCGAGTACCTCTGCAATGAGCCAGGAGCCAGGCTCTTCTAAACTAAACCTGGTGATAGAGCTCAGATGATGAACCAGCCCGCATAGCTCCCCCCTCCTTACTCCCCTGATACCAGTTCACAGCAGATTTTTATAAGGGTTTTCCAAGACAACAATGGAATAGTTCAGTAATCAGAGAGAGATATTTTGGACTTTAAGATCAACCTTATAACTGTGTGTGGGAGACAGCACGAGCCAACTCTACTGAGCAGATAAAGCCAGTGCTAGGATATATCAGTCACTCACACTTACTTGGGGAAGAACCTGGGAGAAGCTAACATTTGCATGTCTGGGACAGGTTTTCCAGCTTCCCCTTTTCAGTAAAGCTACTTATGACTGCAGACCTCTAAAAGGAGGAACCCCAGGGATTCATCCGGCAGGCCCTGTCCAGGTTGTTTATAGTGCTCAATAGTACAAGGTTATATTGCCTTTGCATCTTAGTGAGCTTTCCAGTGAGCACCTGCAGCCTGGAACACAAATGATAAGGCTTCTTCTTCCCAGATTTAAACAGTTCTCTGCATGAGAAAGGCTGGTATGGATGAACAGACACTCTGATCTTCTGACACCAACTCTCAGGGCAAAAAGAAAGGAAAAAACAAACAAATGAACCAACCCAAAAAAAACAACAAGAAAAAGTTCAGCTTTTGTTTCTGAGAAGTAACATTGTCCACACAATGGCCAGTCGCTTACCCACCAGTTCTGTAAATGCTCTTCTGTCCTTCCCATCACTCTAACCCCACTTGTTCTCTTAGCACCAACTTTTCCCTCAGCGTCTGAAGACATAACAAGAATTACAAAATGAGCACCTGCACGCTCATGTTACACGGGAATGCACGCAGCATACACACCGAGCAGGTAAATCTGCTGACAATACTTATTCCCCTTTCAACATCACTGTGAATACATTTTGATGCTTTTTTTTCAGGCTTATCGCTGCCCTGTGACCACAGCTGCTCTGTTCCCGAGCCTGCAATACGTCCTTCTCCCCCTGCCTTCTCTCAGCCCAGTTAACCCGGTTTCCAATGACTTTTATTAGGAACACAGTCACTGTTTCAGGCACGTGGTACGTCTGCTATGCTTCTCGTTACCTGTGCTCTGAATCCCTGCTCAGTGCCTCAAGCTTGTGAGTAGGGATCCCCCTCGGTCATCATTAACCTTCATCGCATGCATGATCACTGCGGAACCAACCTGCTACGGAGGAGCCGGGCCAGTGTGTTAGGCACGTAGATGAGAAAATATCCCATAACAAGGCAATTAACCACAGTGCTCAGGAAGCAGTGCAGGAGAGTGCTGAGGCCGAAAGTCCCTCCTCGTCCCAGGACAGGTGTAGCAGACGGGAACACCTTCCCTTGTCCACGTCATCGCATGCTGGCCTCCGCCTTGCTGGAGATCACTCCCCTGCCTGCTGCCTGCCCTCCCATCCCTGACATTAGAGCACTGAACTTGGTGGGCAGGTTTTTCCTGCCCCTGGTTCCTATAGAAACCTTCCTGCAAGCACCCATCTGGGACAGGGCCCCGAGAGAGTGTGAGAGGCTCACCTTGCTGCTGGCACCGGGCTGTGCAGAAGGGCAGGGTGGGGAGTGTGAATCACACCAAGAGAAGGCTCCTGCCACGGCACAAGGAGGCGGTGCGCTGGGGACTGCCCACAGAGCCAGGTGTCTCCCAGAGAAGGTGCTGAGGCCACCACGCCAGCCCTGTAGGTCTTCATCATCCTGCTTTCTCACTACAACCACTCTGCCTCCAGTAAAGCATCACAGGAACTGGAAGGAAGGTTCCCTGACACAGCGAGGCACCACCACCCAGTGCAAGCCAGGAGGAGGATATCTGGCACATGGGATCGATAGAGTTCTTTTCTTTGACTGAGGGATATAAACCGAAAGCAACTCTCAAACTCTCCTAGCCAGGAGACAGCAAGTAACAAAAGGGGCTCCCATGAAGCCTGTGAAGTTGCACGCATGAAATTGCTACAGCTAATTCATCTGTGTTATTTGTACAGTACACACTTCTGAAGACAAGCAACAGTAAGGGATACAAAGGAAAAAACACATCAGATCCAACAAATATTAACGGCAACTCCCAAACCCTCAGAACCCTAAAATTAAAAACAGTTTTCACCCATGCATTAAGCAGCATCTCCCATGTTTAAAGGCAATTTAAGTTTCCTATACGAAGCAACTTTGGTCACGCAACAAGTAGTCTTCACACTTTGAAAGAAACGTATTTTTTGTTAAAATGCAAATGGCACCTGTTATTTGCGGTATTACTTTTTGAGTTCGGACTCTAAAACAAATCACACCACCACTGATTCCAGCCTGCCACAAGACAGCTATAATGACAGCGTGTGTACCTGAAAAAGAAGGCTGCAAGGGAAGCAGGCAGTCAGCATCAGGCACAGCTGTTTGAAGCACTCCAGCTTCAACACCTTTGTCAGAGTTGCAAATACACACCACGCAGGACTATATCCAATTAGTTTCTTCTCCAGTGTGGGTGTCCTTTAGAAATTGATGTTTGCAAAGGAGACCTGCAAATTTACTTCCCCTTGGCAATATCAAGCCTCCTCTGGACGCACTTGCTTTTCCAGACAGCTGTCATACGAGAGATTTCAATTACCTGGCTTCTTGCAAACACCAGATAACAATCTCCTGCTGCCTACATTTTACTTGCTTGGCCTCTTGTGCCACGTGATCTCCACTTAAGCCTGCTGTGGTAGCGCCTGGCTGTGCTACGCATGAAATGATGCTGTCAGGCGCCTTTCAGTAGGGTCTTTATTTTGGGACAGAAACTCTTTCCAGGAGTGTTCTTCCCCTGCTGATTTTAGCAACAACAACAACAAAAAAACCCCACTAAAAAGCAACATACCTCTAGCAGACTGTGCAGAAGACGAACATTTTACAAATCAATGTTTTTGTACGCTGAAAACTTTACAACTAGTAACTATGCAGGAGCTGCCAATGAACATCATCAGAAGGACTAGAACAAGCATAACAATCCCTTCTAGAATGATTTTCACCCACTGTCATAGGAACAGTGTACACAACACTTCCTCTGACAGTAAGCTAGCATGGGGAAAAACTGCTTTTCATTATGCTTAGTTTGAATATGAAGCCACACTGCATGCAGTAAATCCCACTGCCACCTCTGGACTGTCAGCTGGTTTCCCCTGCTCTCTATTCTCTTCCTTTATTATAAAAAAAACCCCAAACCCACACGTTTGGAAGAGAGAAAAGCGACTGCAAAGCCACAGTACTCATCCAGAGGCCACGCACTTAGGTGTAGTTCTAGAAGCCTCTTCCAGCTCAGCTTGTAAAATCCCAAGCAGATTGCATCAAATTGAACACCTAGACCTACTCTTCCTCTCTCAAAAAATCAAGACAAAAAACCTGCACTGAATCAGGCAGTTCATTTCTGTCCTCTCACACCTGGAAAGCTTTGTTTTCCTAATTAAAATCCTGACTTGCCCAATGACACAAGGGGAGCTCTCAGTAGGAAGCCCTTCACCTTCCCTTCCCCCATCACTTTCTCCCTCAGGTCAGGCAAAGGCATATCCTGGAGCTGCAAATGCCATTAGTTCCACGAGTCAATATTTGCTTTGCATGTATACAGCCAGAAGAAAACTCCAGCTTCATGAACAAGTACGTAAATTCTTTACTGTGAGGGTTGTGAGACACTGGAACAGGTTGCCCAGAGAAGCTGTGGCTGCCCCCTCCCTGGCAGTGTTCAAGGCCAGGTTGGATGGGGCTTTGAGCAACCTGGTCTAGTGGAAGGTGTCCCTGCCTGTGGCATGTGGGGTTGGAACTAGGGTCCCTTCCAACCCAAGCCATTCTATGATTCTATGTAAATGAACAAAGCACAGCCACACACCTGACCCAGAGGTGAACAAGATGCAGATAATTTCTGCCCCTTGCACCCTGACACCCCAACTTTTTAAGTGATGTGGAATCCTACAGAGACACCAACACACACCAACTCCTAGTTGATATGGTGTTGGTGAACCTGGGCCACTCCAGGAACTATCTGTTTAAGACTTACAAACCACGACGAGCCTCACACTGCTTTGGGTGTTGAGCAACACACTACAAACGCAGGAGGGAGGTGCTGAGGTGGCAGCCTTCACGCTTGCTTTCTACCACACGACTTGGAATGAAAAGTTCAGGGACTTTAACTGCCCTCAGCCCACTTTCTCATAGCAGAGTAAGTGCATCAGAGATAAAATCCCACAGCACGCCGAGAAAGGGGGACACGGGATCTGGAAAGCAGCAGAGGTGAGGGCCTTGCAGAGCCCGGTGGGCAGGCAGGTGAGATGGTGAGCTGCTGAGAGTGTTATGTCCCTGACTGCAGAGGCATCACTCGGGACTCCCGTGCTGCCCAGTCACCAACTGGGATCACATCCTTACCGACTGCAGGAGTGTGGCGGGGTAAAGTGCCTCCTCCCAGCTGCCCTGGGACACTATTACAGTGACACATAACAGAGACAAGAAGAAGTAAACTGGAAATCTGTGTCTCCTACCATAAAGCACCTTGTAGGTTCCCAGCCACATTGGAAATGTAATTCTGTGCAGAGATGTAACTAAGAGGTACTTCCATGGCACAGATGGGCTCCCTGCACGGGTCGGTGTCCAGCAAGTCTGCCTGCTGCAATGACAGAGAGCGCCTCACTGGAGCTGAAGGTGCTGAGCCATTTCCAGTTTATACAAAAGGAACAGAACAAGTAACTTCCAGTTGCGTATCCATCGCATCTCTATTTTCAAAACAAGGATGTGAACAAGCAGAATTCTGTTTCCTACCGCTTACGCATTGGACAGACAGACTACAGATGGACTTCCTGATCGTAGTTCAATGCGGCAAGCTTGCCTCTAAAAAAACCCCTACACAACACCTACTTGTGTATAATGCAGATATCCTACACATCAACCATATCAACATGTATTTTCTTTTCAGAGCAGAACTGCCTTTTATTTATCTGGCTCCAAAGCAGACGGCTGATCCTTTATGCAGGACACAGCTTGAAAAGGCTGAAGCTCTTATTTCTAAAATCTAGAGATAACAAAGGCTTCCTTCATGTGGCTCATGAAAAAAAGAAAAAAATAAACCAGAACCAAACTTACTTATGGCTCTGCTGATTCCCTGTGTTGCTAACACAAGCTACCACACGTTTAGCCCTGGAAAGCAGAGAGTGTCTATCCTTACACAGCAGACACTTGCTGCCTGCTAAGCATGAACTGCATTGCTGTGGAGAACCTCTTGTTTGCCAAGACCCTTGGGATCAGAGGAGGAGGAGGAGTTTCCCCTTTCCCAGTGCTCCCATTATTTGAGTGGTGAGAGGATACGTGTTGGGAATATAGAGTGCTCCTCCCATCTCACACAGGCGGGTTACAATAGACCAAGCACTGGAACAACACTTGTTTTCTTTAATCTGCATTGAATGAGGGTGGAAAAAAAGGCCAGGATACAAACTAGCAACGTGTCCACTCTCACTGCCACAATTCTCTTTGCTTCCAACACAGAGGGAAGAAAACCCACACATGCCAAAAGGCAGGTCTGCAACCGCCGTAGTCTTCAAGGTTTAGGGTAAAGGCAATTCCACATTAAACACTGCTATGCAAATACAATCCGAAGGTCTGATTAGTGTCTAAGGGGGCCCCAAACATCTCTTCTGTGAGAGTCAATTTCTGCACAATAAAAAGACATTTTCAGCCAAATAAGCATGGTGCAGGACCAGGGCATTTCTGCAGAACTCCACAGAAACTCATTTTCCCCAAAACTCTCCAGAAGTGGTTTTTACCTTCTGGTTCATGAACTTCTGCAAGTCTGCAAACTATTTATAAGATGTCTGTGGAAGGTAATGGCAACTGTCCAGTTTCATTTGCTATAAAGAAGTTTGAAAGAAAATATTTCTGTTAGAGATGCAGAGTTATAGCAAAGAAAGGCTGAAAGACGCTGCTTGCAGCTATTTAAAGACAGATATTGTGATGTCTTTTATATGACACTCCTACCCTGAGCAGTGACAAGCGGTGCCATCTGAGGCTCTCTCCATCACCTCCAGAGCCAGCCCTGCAGGCTCGCCCCAGGTGAAAGCTTGATTCTCAAGCTGGTCCCATCCTACTGTTTCCAGTGACAAAGGAACAACAGCCTGAAGAACGTCTCTCCCTTGAGACGGCCTCTGATGGATTTGCAAAGCTTTAGCTGTCAGGGTTTGCCATTCTCTTGGCGAGCTGCAAGAAAGGCTAGATTCAGGTCATTCTCCCGTAGCTCTGTTGTATTATTATTTGCTGCAGTATTAGCAAAAAAATGTCAGATTTACCCAGCAGGAATCTAAGCAGGTCTCACTTCATTTGGCTCCAGAAAATAGCTTTTTAAGCAAAGTATATCCCACAGCACTCAAGATTTTTCTCCTTCAGGGCTCTGTCTTTCCAGAACTCAACTTTCTGAAGAGGCTAGTAACACCCAAAACACCTCTCAGGACTGTTTGCAAAGCTCTTATCTAACATGTTATACTAAGACTACTTAGGTCTTGCTCCTGCAGAAATTTATAGGCACAGATAACTCAGAGAAAAAAATCAAAATATAAAATGATCATTAACATTTGTGACAAAACAGGACAAAGCCCCCAATATTTCCTGTTTCTGGGAATCAGGAAGTTTTCTTCTCCAGTACAAAAGGGCTGTCGGGTTACGGACATTTTCTCTCATCTCTGAATCATCAGGTACTTCCCAGCCAAGAAATACTGCACTGACTGGGCAGTGACAACGGTTCTCGTAGTCATACTAATACCAATATGCTATCTTCTTTTCTCCTATCTCATAAAACAAGTGTGTTTTCATTTCTCCTAGGGTTTTTTTTTTCTTAAGCCAGAAACAGAATTACTCTGTTACCAATACAACTTGTTGCACTCCAGTTTAAAAGAAGTTGAGACTTCCTCAGAGACAAAACAAATGTGGCAGGACAACATCCTCCTCTTCCCTACATGGTGTCAACAGTAACACAGCGGCAAGTGAGATTTTCCCCAGTGCTCCCAGATACCTACCCTGTGTAAGCTTCATGTATCTAAAATCTTGACCATGTGATTTTAGGTGGCATAGAAAGAAGTTTAAACAAGTCTTTGTGTTGCTGAGGATACAAACTGGCAGTGCCAACACCTCTGCATCTCTTGAGGGACATTTGGGACGCTGCACTCACTACATACAATGAAGCTATTTGTCTACCTCATCCTACTTGACAATCGCAAAATCTCTACATCCTATCCATTTGAGCTAGGATAGAATCTAGGATCACTAGTGTGATCCAGGTCACCAATTAGGATCACCCCTGACTTAGCTAGAAGAGCTGTAGGACCACATACATCAAAATATTAGGTGCCTTACCTTTACCACTGAAGATAAAAAAAATAAATCCTAAGGAGTATTGCAACTTTTAAGTTTTCTTTCCTTCTCATGTTTTGGTCCCAAGTTTCCAATTAACAGCCAGGAAGACAGACATCATCCCAATCGTTCCCAGAACAGTTACAACCTGAAATGCAGCATCACTTGGGGAGGGGGGAGAACTCCCTGATTTCTTTGTTAAAGCATCCCAAATATCAAACACGGTCAGCAATTTTGCAACACACAAACCAATTCACTACGAATAGGACTGAATCTGGCAGCTCATTTCATACAGATCCCTTAACCAATATTCTCTACTGCTACCATGCCACCTCAGGTAACAGACATTGATTTTTAAAAGCTAAATATTTTGATTATTGCCTGTCTTTTAAGATCGTCAAGGTCCTTTAGAACACTGATATTTGCAAAAGATACCATCTTGCAGGAGAGTAACCAACAGGTTAGAAGCACAGCAAAGAAGAAAAACCTAAATGACATTAGCAGAGACCCAAAATCGGAGAATCACTTCTGCCCTGAGCAGGTGTGCAGTACTTCCCTCACCTCATTAGCTGATGTTAACTCTACCTTCCCCTGACCAGTGCGGTACCTCCAGAAATATGCCCCTCCTCTCTGCTGCCCCTCATGGATTCCCTTCATCCTTCTTTGAAGGAAGTAACTATGAATGACATCTCCCTGAGATAACCAAGACACATTATCAAAACATCCTAAACAGGAATTAAGAAAGGTTGCACCTGTCATCTTAATATGTTAAATACAGAATTAACATAACTTTATATTAATGTGACACAACCAGTCCCTACCCTGACCTCTTTAATTACATATCATGCCTCTTCTTACACCCTTCCTTCCTTTTTACTTTGTGAATTCTCCAGGGCAGGAATCCAACCTCCGTTTCTGCATAGGGAAAGCCACACACACAGCGTGCGCATCTGGAAATACATAATGAAACAGGTCTTCACTCCAGCAACTGTTTCTTTCCAGCATACCACTCCACACTCTGTAGCAGCTGAAAAACTACTCTACAACTCAGATTATCCAGCAAGCAACTGTATGCTGATCAACATCTCAGCAAAAGCACAGCAGTGCCCCACTCCTTCTGCTGGGAGGGTAGCTGCTTCTTGAGCGATTTTAAGATCCAGCCTTTCACTACCTAACACCTACTGTTCTTAGTTCCAGCAAGACTGCTACTCTCTCCCATCTATTAGCACAAAAGGATACTCCATGTCTTTAAGGCACTTTTACTACTTTATTCCCACCACTCCCCCCGCCAAACATCAGAGCAAGCCATGCAGAGTAAGGCTGAGACATCATGAAGTAGAAGCTATGACATCACATAAAAAAACCACACACCAACACAGAAATATAGTTATTTAAAAGGAAGGTACCTGCCTAGATTCAGACATCCCTCAAAAAATGAGGAAGGAAGAAACTCAGACACAGGGAAGAAAATTTTCCTGTGCCACCCTTACCAGCTCTCTGAAGAGACAGCAGCAGTGCTGGAGCCTACAACCACGGCCTGCAAAGAGATTTAAATCCGTGTCACGGCCGTTCTTCACTCCCTTGAATTTACATCACCAGGTACGAAGAACTATGTTTTTCTCACAACTTCCTTCTAACATTTACTACAGCTGACAACCACAGGGCCTGCAGTGTGTCTATTTATGCCCACTGCCTAGAGGGTACTGCCATATTTCCATCTCTGTTTCGTGACTGTTCCTTCCCCCCAGCCAGACAGGAGACAGACTGTCTCTCCTCTGGCGCACCTCCGAAAAGATGCAGGCGTGGAGGGCGAGTGAGGATGGCAGAGCTGGACGGAGAGACCACCCGAGAGTGACAGCCACAGAGAAGCAGGTCCCGGGGAGCAGGGGTGGGTGAGAGCAGAGCCTGGGGAAGCGGGGAGCAGGCAGGGAGAAGGTGCCCCCACCAACCCAGCCGAGCCTGACGAAGAAGCTGTGCACATGAGTCACTCGCCGGAGCCCAGACCCTGCGTCAGAGCAGCAGGTGAGCGGGAGCCTGACCAAGGGCTGGGGAGGGGGGGGGGGGGTCCCTCGGGGGTCCCTCCCTGCGCCACCGCCCCTTCCCGGGAAGGGGCCGGGAAGCGGAGACTCGGCCGCGCACCCCCCGCCCCACACACGGGCCGCCCCAGTGGCTTTAGTCCCCTCCTGCCCGAGGGGCACCGCAGGAGGTAGGGGCGGGGTGAGGGGTGTGTGTGGCGCCTCACAGGCGGCGCGACCGCCGCGGCGGGGAGGAGCAGGGCTGACAGCCCCGGAGGGCGAGGGGCGGCCCGCCGAGCCCTCCTGCCCGCGGGCAGGACCCCCCGCCCCGCCCCGCCCCAGCGCTGCCCGCCACCCCCGGCTCGGCCGCGACAGCCCTGCCGGCACTCACCTGCTCTCGTCAGCGGCGACCCCGCCACCGCCCGCCCGCCGCGCTGCCCCCACACGACGGGCGCCCGACCCTGACCCGGCGGCCCCACACGCCGCTCCGGAGCGCGGCGCGCATGCGCGGCATCCGGGCGGCGGCGCGGGGCGCTGTGGGGGCTGTAGGCGGCGGCGGGGCCGGCGCCGCCGCTCCGCACGGTACCCGGGTAGCGCGGGGACCGCGCCAAGGGGCCTCTCGGCGGCGGTGACACGCGTTGAGGCCCCTAACGCAGAAGAGGCGGCACGAACCTGTGAGACGTGCAGTTGGGGTGGCGGGAGGAAGCGCCGGGGAAGGCGGCACTAGCCTCTGTATGGCCTCGAAGGAGGCAGCGTAGCCCTGTCCGCCCCACTCACAGCCACCGGCGACCGGGACACGAGCCTGTTCGTGCTCGGTAAGGCGCTGAGAAGTTACTCGGTTCTTTTTCACCATTCAGGTCTAGATGACTTAGGCATTGGAACGGGCTGCCCAGGGAGGTGGTGGAGTCACCATCTCTGGATGTGTTTAAAACAAGACTGGACATGGCACTTAGTGCCATGGTCTAGTTGACAGGGTGGTGTCAGGGCAATGGCTGGACCCGATGATCCCAGAGGTCTCTTCCAACCTGATTGATTCTGTGATTCTGTGAATTTCTCCTCCGAGCAGGGCACAGCCCCGCTGCTGCTCTGCTGGAGGCATCTGTCGCAGCCACGGGCTGCAGGGATACGTACCAGCGTGAACTGGAAGAGTGATCTGGCCTCATGAATTCGTAAAGAGCTGCTCCCTGAAGCATTTCTTGGTGACCTGCTCCAAGAACCAAGGAAAGGGAGGAACTACATCACTGGCTGGTGCCTCCGCCAACTCCACTGGGAAAAAGAAAGCGAGGTCCCAAACCAAGCTCTTCTAAAGAAGAGTAGAAGTCTCCAAAGGATTTGTGTATCATGCCTGTTTTCTAGGAGGGTGACATTTTCCCTGTGTCACTGTTACTCTTTTTAAACTTTACAGGAAAACAAGTCCAATGCCTCACAGCTGGCAGCCTCTACCTAGCACAAAGATTTATTTCCAGGTAATGAGAAAAGATAACGTTAGCTCTTCCTTTTCTCTGCATAGGGTTGTTTGGGGTTTTTTAATCCCACAAAGAGGACCAAAAAAGGACTCTGTATCTATCTGTTTTCTTTCTTGCCTATCCATTTAAGCAATAGTTTGAAAAATACCAGTGTTCAATTAGAATTATCCTTTTCAAACAGATGGCTAATTAAATGTTAATAGCACAAGCAGGCAAAATGTTTTAAACACCATAAACTCAGAAAAATTTTGAGACATTTTGAATGCCATAGTCTAGAGGCAAAGTAAAGCCAGAGCGATATAGATGAGGGGAGATCATGGCCTTGAAGCTTCCCACTTCTCTGACTACTTAATATAGACAAGCCTCATTAAAACATACTGTATTTTGAAATCCTCTTTAAACAATGATGGCCTCAAGGAGAGCCGGTAGCTTCTTTCAATGAGTTCTCTCCAGCAATTCTCTCCAGCAATCACACTTGAAAAAAGAATGAAGTGATTCCGATCATGTAATTTCTCAAGAGTCTGAATAAATAACAGAGGGAAGAGGGAGCTTTTTATTGCACTCAAGCAAAAGAAATGGGCTGTAATGTAACAGCACTGGAAGAAGAGGTAAGGGGATCATTCCAGTTCAAGTCAAAGGGAGAAGAGCATGGTTCAGTACTGAATGTACAGTAAAGCACAAACAATACAAACAAAACATTCAGGGTCAGAAATAAGACCAAAGCTCTCGAATTTCTCTGGCATCCAATGAATTCCAACATCTTTTTTCTTTCCTTATCAGACAAAACTTACTTGCAGTAGGGAATGACTTTCACATGCCAGAGTCCACCTGCCATTCAGTATCAAGCATCTACAGCAAAGGCCCTGTAAAAGTAAATCACTATGGCTGGTTTGTAACCCACACCTGTAAATATGATTTTCAGAAGCTACAGAGCCACAGGTACAGTATTAAACCATCAAGGGAGCACTGAAGGACCAACAGTTTGATGAGCCAAGAAGTTCCATGGCCTCTCCCTTTCATTATTCCTACTTTTTGGCCTATTTGTTGCCCAAATCACAGTACTCTGAAAGCCAGGACAACCTTTTATCATCTTTCGAGACACCTGTGGAAAAAATTTAAAAGCAGATAAATAAGACGGAAATGGGAGTGGGCTCAGTTCCCCTTACCCCTGCTCTTCAACAAATAAGTCTTACGTGAATGTCAGGCAGCACCTGGCATTGCTCTTTAAACAGCTGGCAGTGCTCTATAAGGGGCCAATGAAAGGTAGTGTGATAAAGTTACCTTGTCACAATTGAGAGTTTCTCAGTAACTTGGCACGCAATAGATGGAGGCTTAATTAAACAGCAGACAAAGAATGAAAAGCCCATCTGGAATCAAGGTGGCTGTAAGCTCTGGGGGTTCAATGTACTGTAGAGAACCAAAATAACGTGACACAGTCAACAGACCTGGTTCAATAAGGCTTTTATTATCTTCCTGTACCCACACACCTTTGCAAAATATACCTAAAGTGCCAGCTCAATTTTCCCACCCATCTTGCTTTGGTATGGAATCAGCGCTGGTCGAACCTCCTCCTTCAGGAACTTTGCCACCTGTTCAAGAAAGACAGGAAAGAGAAAGTTTGCAAAAGGAAGGGTTCCCTTCTCCTCCTCATTCAGACCTGCTTGTCTCACTGGGGTCTCTGTTTCACACAAACACCTAACAGTCTGACACATCCAGGGTCAAAAATGTGAGGCCCACAAGGAAAGACAAGAAAGCCAAGGAAAACAAATGAGAGAAATGTATCTGCCTTAGTAGTATGGGCAGAGGTACACGATATGTACACTCTGGGACATAAGAGGATGAAGGATTAAACACCACATTGCATTACAACCTGCAGCACCTGTAGCCTCTTTCCACTACTTTACCTGTTGAGGAGCACGTCCAGTGAAGGAGGAGGGATCCAACAGGCTTTCAAGTTCTTTATGGATAGGGCTGAAGTAAGGATCAGCACGAACACGGGCAATTAAGTCATTATCACCCCCTTCCTGTTTCACAACAGCAGCTGCTTGCTGGGAAAGAACACGAATCTTCTCATGGCAATCCTGTAGGAGCAGGGGGAAGAGGAGGGGAAAAGAAAAAAGTCATTCCATTGCTACTGACAACACATGTTCATCCTGCTAACTTGCGCGGGAGGGAGAAACATCAAAGCGTACTGCACTGGACAGCATACAAATGAGAGACAGCTTGAACTGCAGTGTTTCATATACCACTATATTAAAATAAGATTTTTGTTCATCCTTCTACATCTGCCCTTTGAGGCTAAACCAGTCTGAATGATGCATGCAGTCCCTGTTCAATTATACCACAAACTTACTGGAATCTTTACGCTTCCTCAAACTCCTCAAATACTCCTAGGAGTCACTGTAGGATTTTTTTTCAGTTGTTCTATTCCCTGCTTGCATGATTTTTCCAAAGACAGACTATAGTAGCTGTTCCCAATACATTCTATGAACTGAAATACAGGAATTCCTTATTCACCACTAGTCAACCCCTGTATGGAATGTCATGGGAGCACAACAACATAAAACCTCTACAGGTTTGGAAAAGGGAAAAGAACCTGTCTAACTTAACGAGCAGTGAGACTATGTAAACCATGGCTTATGTAAGGACAGACTGAAGGGAAGAAAACCTTACAAACCTGAGGGCCTTAAGACATTCTTCTCCCAAAGAACCCTCACATGGCATTAAGACTGGCAAAACCCTTATAACAATTTTTCTGAAACACTTCCTAATCCCTTGACTTCCTGTAGTATCCATCTGTAAAAACAAGGGAACCCAGCTGTAGTCAGGGACAACCTGCTAAATCAGATGCTGCCATGCTGGCCCTAAAATACAGTCATGTGGTTCCACCTACAGCCATGTAAGAATCTTCTCCTCACATGTATTATCCTTGATCTATCTTCAATTAAGAGGAAAATGATCTCCTGTTCCTTGTTTCCTCCATCTAAAGGCCATCTTGCTCCAGCACTGACCTGCCTCAGGTGAACACATCTGTCTTCTGGATGTTTAGAGGAGGGAACTGTTCAATGGTGGGGAAAGGAAGTGAGTTGCTATGCTGTGAGGTGGGAAAGCATAGAAAATGTAATGTTCTGGAGTTCCCAGCACATGAAAACAGAACATACTAATGTGAATAAGAACAGATTTTATATGTATACTAATCTCTATAGATTTGTAATTAAACAGGACCAGAAAGAAGGTAGGCCAATAACAAACACAAATGAAATTCACTCTTCAATCTCATCAAAATGCAAAGGACTGTTTAAGGAAGTACGGGATACTTGAGAAAGAGAACCAGCTGAAAAGATAACGAAACTTATCCACATGATGTGACCCTTAATACCTTTAGTTAGGATGCTTACTGACTGACCCAGTGACAAGCATCAGAGACACAGGGACAGGGGGGAGGGAAGGATGTTTCCTGACTAACATCACAGGTGAGTTGCCACAAGTGTTTCAGAGAACTAGAACCACATATCCCTGCTCAAAGCTTCTAGCAAACCCTTCCGCTATTACTATCTTCCAAGTTTAACATCTGTCCCTGATGTGGAAATAATCATAGAAGGAAAAATTACTATCTAAAGGTAAGTGAAAATAAGCTGTTTTATTAAGATGTAAATTTGATTATCAGTTTTAAACTGAATTGCAAAATTAAATGATAAGGAAATATAATCTAATTATGTCTCGATTTATTTACTAAGGAAAACATTTAATTTCAATTTGCTTGAACACAGAAAACTGAATGAAGGGCCACAAACAAAGTTAATAATAAAAAGCACTACACTGAATTAGGGAAGTGACACATGAATGAATGGTTCAGAATGGTCTTACTTGTTTTTTTGTTAAGAGCACTGATTCGTTCTTTTAATTTATAAGGTAGCCAACTGCCAACATGTTCCATTTAAAAAAGCCTGGCCTGTGTTCCAAGTTCCTTTAAACATTTACAAAAGGAAAATGCCTACTAGTATCTACTATAAAAATAGGTCTCTCTCTTCTCCAGCACAGCCAGCCAGATTAGCTCAAACACACAGTGTTCCTAACAGTAACTATGGATCTCCATAACTGCTCTCTCCTCAGAGAGCAGAGACTGGCTTTGCAGCACCAGGGTAATATTAGTAACTGTGGGAGTACATGGAGAACAAAGAAAGGTGAGATGGTCAGGACAAGAGCCCAGGTACTTTTGTTTCTCAGGAGTGAAATGCCAGGCAGCAAACAAAGGTATTTTTGACTGCATTTGTACCTGACGATTGCCCCCTGCTTTCACCATCGCCATGATTATATTCTCTGTGGCCATGAATGGCAGCTCCTGCCCGATCCTCCTCTCAATCACCTTAAACAAAACAAAACAAATAGAAAAAAAAATCCAGCATTACAGCAATTCTGTAGACAACTGGGACTCCCAGTGAAGTTTTTCTCTCCCTTTAAATCTCCAGGACTGGACAATGATGCAAAGATAATATTTCTTTTTGAACTTAGCTATGGAAATCCAGGTATTGAAGCTGATAATACTTAGAATCTATATCTTGTAGGGGACATTACTGTGGAAAAGATGTACAAATTAATTTTTTTTTCAACCTGTAGGTAAGTTACAGGACAGTACGAGATCTGCCTTGACAGTATCTTTTGGCGGCAAGTTCTACAGATCCATCGTGCAGTTCAGGGAAAAATATTCTTTTTGAGAATTTTTTAATTTACTACCTTTTGGCTTCAACAAGTACCCTTTCATGTCTGTCCTGCAAACAGAATATAGTGAGAATGGCGAGCAAAATTCAGAAAACTATTTTTTGAAGTAACAGATAAAAATGTAATCCTTTGAGTGGAGGTTTTGATACACTTGAGCATAGCTGCAGCATTATCAAGGATGAAACACTGCACACAGTACCTACTGCTTTACCTTTGGATATACCACAAGTCCCTCGGAGATATTCTGCAGTGTACTCAGAATGATGTCAGCTGTGAGGAAAGCCTCAGCCAGGCACACACGCCTATGAAACACACATACCCAGGGCCCCAGTTAGCAATACAAGTCATATTCCAGTCTACCGCAGATCCAGATCTTTAGTTTCTGTAAAGAATTCTGTAAATAGCATTACTGTGGCCCTAAAGCTGGAACTGTTCTCCTTATAGGTGCTTCTTGTTGCTTAAAGGTTACAACCAGGAAAGCTAAAGAACATCTTACAGCAGTAGCTCTCAAGCTGGGGAGACGTAAGGGTTGTGTTTTTGTGTTTTTTTTTTAATGAGTAGAGAACGGGAGGGAGAGGAAGAGAAAGGGTAAAGGCGCACATGGAAAGCTCCAAGATAATTCAATGATTACACAGCTAGGAAAGAGGGCAGCGATTTACAGAGCTAGCAAACACATGAGACTGCCCTTGCCTGTGTTCTGTCTTGCCCTCTCTACTGATCCTACTCTCCAGGAGTAAGATGTGCTGCACTGTCATGCTGTGCCTGGCTGTGCTTGGTGGGGAACTTTCAAAGCGATCCATGCATTTGGTGGGGGCTTCCTCCAAGAGACCAGCTCCTGGTCACAAAGGAGGCTCCTGACAAAAAAGAATGACAAAAAGGAAAGAAGAGAAAGGAGAGGACTAGTGGGGATTGGGCTGGACCAGGCAAAAGGCTCTGTGTCACAGTGCAGCAGTTACAGCCTCACCCATCTGTGGCAGCAGTGCCTGGCTCATTCTAAACTGTGATCTTTTAAAATACACTAGTACTTGAACCTTGTGCTACATTTAAGGTCCCCAATTCTATCACACTGTCTTCAAAAGGACTTGGCTATTTTGGAGGTTGATTGCATTTTCTCTGGCTTGCTCTCCTTTCAAAACACTATAGCTTCAACAAGGAAAATCCAAGGCACAGAATTTTTTAATTGGATTATGAAGTGGACAAATGACCCTTTCTATTAGATGAGGTGAAAATAAAATGTGAAACATTCCAGTACATCTCTCAACACTTGGTAGCTGTTGGGAAATAAACACACCCTATCAACCAATATTCAATTTCTTAAATTTACATTGTTTGCAGCTGCCTATGTAGCTCTTTTCTTAACAAGACTAGCAGCTGTGGAGTAAAGTCCTTTTGGGAAAAAAAATCTTCTATTCTTTCATGAAATTTTATGCAGACATTATGTTTGTGGAGACATTTTAAAAATAACGTTCTCATCAACAACCTGAACACTAGTCTATAGCCAAAACTGCTGTTGTTCATTGTTCCAAAAGCCCCACACCTTAGAAATCTAACAATTTCTAAGATTTTAGCAGATGAAATTCATCAACAGCAGACTACTTTGAAACTAAAACGTTTCAAAGGTAAATATGAGCTTTATGCAAATTTAGTACTAACTGGAAGACAGAAGCATTAAATTTAACTGCTATAATTTACTTGAAAATAATTGTAGATAACTTTTGCTCATCTCAAAATGATCATAATGAAGAATCAGAAAACAAAGCAAAGTTTGCTGAGCAATATCTAAAAGACCTGCACAAGTTTTTATGAAACATTACTTAAAAAAATAATGTTTGTGCTCTGTCTTTAGGATCTGAACTACTTGTAAAGAACAACACTCTACAAAGAGATGAAAATAAGTTTTTTTAGATTATTTGGAGGGTTAAGGGATTACAGATAAAATGTTGAATTATTCTTTAAGAAGCGAAGAGGAGCAGGGTCAAAAACACATTCAAAACAGGGAGGAAAATTTGAGAAATGTAAGAACTGCTATAGCGTGCTGTTGAAACAGGAAGACTAGCGAGCTCAGCTCGCTCCCTGAAGTGCCTGTACACCAATGCACGCAGCATGGGGAATAAACAGGAGTTGGAAATCCGTGTTCGGTCAGGGGGCTATGATCTAGTGGCAATTACAGAGACTTGGTGGGTCACCTCGCATGACTGGAATGTGGTCATGGATGGCTATGTCCTGTTCAGGAAAGACAGGCCGCTAAGGAGAGGTGGTGGAGTTGCTCTTTATGTGAGTGAGCAGCTAGAATGTATTGAGTTCTGTCCAGGGGTGGATCAGGAGCGAGTTGAGAGTTTGTGGGTGCAAATTAAGGGGCAGGCTGGCAGCGGTGATACTGTTGTGGGTGTCTATTACAGGCCACCGGATCAGGATGAGGAGGGTGATGAGGCCTTCTACAGGCAAGCTGAGAGCAGTCTCGCAATTACAGGGCCTGGTTGTTGTGGGGGATTTCAACTACCCTGATATTTGCTGGGAGGCCTACTCAGCCAGCCATCCTCAGTCCAGGAGGTTCCTCCAGTGCGTTGATGATAACTTTCTGATGCAAATGGTGGATGAGCCAACTAGGAGAGGAGTGTTGCTGGATCTTATCCTCACTAACAAGGAGGGTCTGGTTGAAGCGGTGAAGGTTGAGGGCAGCCTTGGTTGTAGTGACCATGAGATGGTAGAGTTCAGGATCTCATGTGGCAGGAACAGAATAGCTAGCAAAATCACAACCCTGGACTTCAGTAGGGCCAACTTTGGCCTTCTCAAGCAATTGCTAGGGGAAATCCCATGGGACAGGGTACTAGAAGGTAAGGGGGCTCAAGATAGTTGGTTAGCATTCAAGGACTGCTTCTTCCGAGCTCAAGATCAGAGCATCCCAGCAGGTAGGAAGTCAAGGAAGGGTACCAGGAGACCTGCATGGTTAAACAGGGAACTGCTGGGCAAACTCAAGTGGAAGAAGAGGGTGTACAGATCATGGAAGGAGGGGCTGGCCACTTGGGAGGAATATAAGTCGGTTGTCAGAGGATGTAGGGAGGCAACTAGGAAAGCTAAGGCCTCCTTGGAATTAAACCTTGCAAGAGAGGTCAAGGACAACAGAAAGGGCTTCTTCAAATACATTGCAGGTAAAACCAACACTAGAGACAATGTAGGCCCACTGATGAATGAGGTGGGGGCCCTGGAGACAGAGGATAAAAAGAAGGCGGAGTTACTGAATGCCTTCTTTGCCTCTGTCTATACTGTTGGAGGCTGTCCTGAGGAGCCCCGGACCTCTGAGGCCCCAGAAGAAGTCAGGATAGAGGAGGAATCTGTCTTGGTTGATGAGGGCTGGGTCAGGGACCAATTAAGCAACCTGGACATCCATAAATCCATGGGCCCTGATGGGATGCACCTGCGGGTGCTGAGGGAGCTGGCGGAAGTCATTGCTAGGCCACTCTCCATCATCTTTGCTAAGTCGTGGGCAATGGGAGAGGTGCCTGAGGACTGGAGGAAAGCGAATGTCACTCCAGTCTTCAAAAAGGGCAAGAAGGAGGACCCGGGTAACTATAGAACGGTCAGCCTCACCTCCATCCCCGGAAAGGTAATGGAACAACTTGTCCTTGGTGCTGTCTCTAGGCACATCAAGGATAGGGGGATCATTAGGGGCACTCAACATGGCTTCACCAAGGGGAAGTCATGCTTAACCAACTGGATAGCCTTTTATGAGGACATAACCCAGTGGATAGATGATGGTAAAGCTGTGGATGTGGTCTATCTCGATTTCAGTAAAGTGTTTGACACGGTCTCCCACAGCATCATCGCAGCTAAACTGAGGAAGTGTGGTCTGGATGATCGGGTAGTGAGGTGAATTGTGAAGTGGCTGAAGGAAAGAAGCCAGAGAGTGGTGGTCAATGGGACAGAGTCCAGTTGGAGGCCTGTGTCTAGCGGAGTTCCGCAAGGGTCGGTACTGGGACCAGTTCTATTCAATATATTCATTAATGACTTGGATGAGGGAATAGAGTGCGCTGTCAGCAAGTTCGCTGATGACACAAAACTGGGAGGAGTGGCTGACACATCGGAAGGCTGCGCAGCCATTCAGAGGGACCTGGACATGCTGGAGAGTTGGGCGGGGAGAAACTTAATGAAATATAACAAGGGCAAGTGTAGAGTCCTGCATCTGGGCAAGAACAACCCCATGTACCAGTACAAGTTGGGGACAGACCTGTTGGAGAGCAGCGTAGGGGAAAGGGACCTGGGGGTCCTAGTGGACAGCAGGATGACCATGAGCCAGCAGTGTGCCCTTGTGGCCAAGAAGGCCAATGGCATCCTGGGGTGTATTAGAAGGGGTGTGGTCAGCAGGTCGAGAGAGGTTCTCCTCCCCCTCTACTCTGCCCTGGTGAGGCCGCATCTGGAATATTGTGTCCAGTTCTGGGCCCCTCAGTTCAAGAAGGACAGCGAACTGCTAGAGAGAGTCCAGCGCAGAGCCACGAAGATGATTAAGGGAGTGGAACATCTCCCTTATGAGGAGAGGCTGAGGGAGCTGGGTCTCTTTAGCTTAGAGAAGAGGAGACTGAGGGGTGACCTCATTAATGTTTATAAATATGTAAAGGGCAAGTGTCACGAGGATGAAGCCAGGCTCTTCTCAGTGACATCCCTTGACAGGACAAGGGGCAACGGGTGCAAGCTGGAACACAGGAGGTTCTGCATAAATATGAGGAAAAACTTCTTTACGGTGAGGGTAACCGAACACTGGAACAGGTTGCTCAGAGAGGTTGTGGAGTCTCCTTCTCTGGAGACATTCAAAACCCGCCTCGACGCGTTCCTGTGTGATATGGTCTAGGTAATCCTGCTCCGGCAGGGGGATTGGACTAGATGATCTTTCAAGGTCCCTTCCAATCCCTAACATTCTGTGATTCTGTGAGAACAAGAGCAATTTATTACCATGGCTTCTGCATCCCTCCCTCTCTCTGCTGGTTTACTTTGCAGAAGATCTTGACGTTAAAAAAACCTAACAGTTTTGATCTGATCTTAGAGAGGAAACCAGTCTGTAGTCTCTAGATTCTATTGAGACTGCTTCTCATCAAGGTGGTAACTTGCGGTTTTAGTTTAAAAATAGTATTTTCTAAATACATCAAAAGACCTTCCTGCACCACACCTTCTGAAATTGCTGCATTGCATGATCTAAACAAACCTGTTGGCACTGTCATCCAACGTTCGCTCAAACCACTGCACAGAGGCTGTTTGGAGGGGATCAAGCACCAGAGTCATCAGGTGTCGAGCCAGGCTGCAGCAGCGTTCTGAACGCATTGGATTCCTCTTGTAAGGCATAGCACTTGAACCTGTGAAAGGAGAAAAAAGTGATGGAAACAGGACATAGAAATAGTGCATTCAGGAAGAAGAGATGAAGGTCCTCCCTCAGATAAGACAAATGTGAGGAATCATATTTTTGAATAAGCCTGAAAACTTATTTTCTAAGGACAAAATGGAATAAAGAAAATGACACCACCACACTTCCCCTTCAGATTAGAAACATCCAAATGTGGGAAGAAAAAAAGTGAGAAGACATTTTGCAATTCTGCAAAACAGAAGAAGTACTACCACATAAAAAGAACAAACAAACTTAATTTTTAATGTAGTATTTAGCACCATCTCTCTAGGTTACCTATGGCAACTTTGGCAAGGGTCCAGCCTAGTTTCATTGTTCCAAATTTGTCTGTTTATAAAGAACAAAATGCTGAGTCAAGCTGAAAACCTACAGCTCCAGGTAGCTTCATGAGGAATGGAAAACACTAATCACTCCTCAGACCCAAGTCTTCCTCTATGGGGAATACGTGACTGCTTCTGCTCTCCCCCCAAACCCAGGAAGTGCAGAAATACAAATCTGATTTTAATTTCTTAATATCCAGAAACCTTTGGGTAAAGTGCATTTTTTTTTTTCTTTAAAAAGGACTCAAAATACTAACAATGTCAAACCTCAGTTAACTCAAAGCAACTTCTGTCAGTGACATTTCTAAGTTTGCTTAAAAGGCTGCACCAACATAAAGGAAAAGATACACACACTGGTCCAAGAAATGTCTTCCATCCCTTACCAATCTGGTCTTTCTCAAAAGGTTCCTCTATCTCCTTCAGGTTGGCCAAAAGACGAATGTCAGTACAAATCTAGAAAAAAGCCCAAGAAATTAACAAACAGAACCAAACTAACACACACGAATATCTACTTCTATTAGTGTTCTTGGAGAAGTGTTTGCATCTGTGTCTGAGAAGTAAACTGGAGAGACAACGAAAAATTTGACAAAAAAATTGACACTGCAATCATACTTCCTGGCCTAAAAATCTCAGTCAAGAAAACATAAGGAAAAAAGCATGTCTGCTGTATTACAATGGAACAGGACTCCAGGAAGGGCAAATGTTTGCAGGGACTGGAAGACAGACCAGGAGGGAGCATAAAAAAATTACACAGTGATTTGCAAACACAGATAATTTGTGCTTATTGAACCAGCCAACCTACAAAACTAAAACAGAAGAAAATACCACAGATCACTTTAGCCCAAGACAAGGAGGCAGGAGGGAACCGAGATAAATCAATGAAAAGAATCCACAAGGACAGAGAGAATAACACCATTATCAGAGAAGCAATTAACTAGGAGCAAACGGTGAAATTTAAAAACTCCTCTACACCACTAGGAAAGACATTTACTCTAATTGCATCAATTTAGCATAGATTAGACTAATATCTGGCGTGGGATTTGTTAACCCATCTTAGAATTTGCTCAGTAAACTTGCTTTATTTGCCACTGGTCTTAAGATCTTTGAGGTTTGATTACTAGGCATGTACACAGAGGTGAATTTACACGATCACAAAGAGAACAGCTGAACAAGGAACACCAATTAATATTTCTTGAGAAGAGCATTCTGCACCATGAGCACCTTCTCTTCGAGATCTAAAATGTTTCCCCCTCTTCCCGATATATACAAGTAGGGCACTCACCTTGTGTACAGATGCCCCCAGACTGGCCAGCACAGACAGGACTTCAATATCCACCTTGCGACTATAGGTTTGCCCTGTGACCATATAAGCTCTAAAAATAAGCACAGAAGTTGAGTTCTCCAGACAGATACAACTGTGCTGCGAGACTCTGAGCAAGGAGTGACGTGGCTCTTAAAGTGGTGGGTTGTCATTCTGCCCTGATGAGACCAGCTTTGGATTCAGGCTGTCAGTTTTGGGCAGCATGCAGATGGGAGAGAAAAAAGCAGAGGGAAAATAGACAGCCGTACTTTGACAGGGAAACAAGTAGCAGTGGCCTATTTAGGAGGTGAAGTTTCCTGCAGGAAGCTTCTACTGGGAATGGAAGATGGCAAAGGGAGATAAGTCAACAGCAGCACAGATGTCAGTTTGGCAGCTAGGGGAATCCGGGCCAACATGGACAGCAGGAGTCACACTTGTTACATACCGCTTAAATCCTGCCTTTGCAGTCACTAATCTGTCCAGCTCTTCAACCTCAGGGTGAAGAAAAAAAACCAAAACAAACAGAGCTCAGAATGCAACAACTCAGGAAGGTCAGCAACAGCAAAAAGGATCCTTTGCTTTTCTCAGTTTACTGTCAACAAATGTGATACTTGCTGGGAAGCACCCCCTCCCCAAATTCTGCTCACTTGCACACAGGGCCTTGTCAGTGGGCCCCAGAGGGATCACAGTGCCCTTGTGAATTGATGCCAGAATCTCCATGTTCCCCAAAACAGAACAGCATTCCAGAGGGGAGAACTGCAAAGACTGGAAGTCTATGCCCTGGGCTGACTTACTTTACTATGGTCTCCCTCAAAGAGCTGCAAGAAGCTGGCTTGAGTGCCAGTGGTGCCTTTTACACCCCGAAAGCGCAGGTCATCCCGAGCCCGCTCCAGGTTCTGCAGGTCCATGCACAAGTCCTGATCCATAAGCAGCAGCGTTTCCCCACAGTGGTGAGCTGTGCAGGTCTGAAACAACCAAGAACAGTGTGTTACTCATTGACAATTTGCACAGTAACTCAGAAGGACCACACTTTCCTGATGAGTCTACTGTCAAGACCTCCTTGCAGGCTGTCTCTCTGACTCCTCTGAGCAGAAATTAAAAAGATCTGGCCTATGCAGTGTGCTGCTTTTGGCTGGGATAGGGTTAATTTTCTTCATGGTGGCTGGTATGGAGCTGTGTTTTGGATTTGTGCTGAAACAGTGTCGATAATACAGGGATGTTTTGGTTATTGCTGAGCAGCGCTGACACAGAGTCAAGGCCTTTTCTGCTCCTCACACCACCCCACCAGTGAGTAGGCTGGGGGTGCACAAGAAGTTGGGAGGGGGCACAGCTGGGACAGCTGACCCCAACTGACCAAAGGGATATCCCATACCATGTGACGTCATGCTCAGCATATAAAGCTGGGGGAAGAAGAAGGAAGGGGGGGATGTTGGGAGCGATGGCGTTTGTCTTGCCAATTAACCGTTACGTAGGATGGAGCCCTGCTTTCCTGTGGGTGGCTGAACACCTGCCTGCCCATGGGAAGCAGTGAATGAATTCCTTGTTACGCTTTGCTTGTGTGCACGGCTTTTCCTTTACCTATTAAACTGTCTTTATATCAACCCAAGAGTTTTCTCACTTTTACTCTTCTGATTCTCTCCTCGATCCCACTGGGCGTGAGTGAGCAACTGTGTGGGGCTTAGTTGCCGGCTGGGGTAAAACCACAGCACACAGGAAAATGTGACAGCACATATATACCATATATATCAATGGTACTGAAGATATGATAATTCTTTTCAGGAATTAGATGTAATTACATCAAGAGAAAACAGTAATTGTCGTTTCTGTATGTGTGAGGGGACTAAGAAATAAGTGAGAATGGGTATCTGAAGGTGTTTCACTACATTTTTTGAGAGTTTCTTAAATAAGACTGACCGGAGGCCCACAAGTCAGAGTACCTAGAAGGGGTTTCACCGCGTTTTTCCAGAGCT
Organism: Nyctibius grandis; assembly: GCF_013368605.1. Classification (NCBI taxonomy): domain Eukaryota; kingdom Metazoa; phylum Chordata; class Aves; order Nyctibiiformes; family Nyctibiidae; genus Nyctibius; species Nyctibius grandis. Next base: position 59,960,399 of record NC_090662.1, read on the forward strand.
CTGTCACGCGGAAAAGCCTCACTCGGTGCAATGAGGCGCCTTCGCGGGCCCGCTCCGCTGGCGGAGGGCGCCCCCTGCCGGCCCGCGGGCCGCGCCGCGCCCGGAGCTCTGCCCGCAGAGGGGAGAAGCCAAGGGGCTGGGAGACACGGGCGGTGCAGCTATCCCACACCCTAATTCTGCTCGCCCAGGGCACAGGGGACATCCTGGCTAATATATAGCTCACCGGTGTGAATGTCTCCGTGCAGAAGCATCTGCATACGTGTTGTGATTTTAAATGATTCCTCTAAGGGACTGTTCCTTTTTATTTATGAGAACGCATTCCTCGGCCTCTGGGCAAACATGCAGGGATTAACAATACTGTTAGCCAAGGTTTTTTGTAAGACCTCCACCTTGAAATAAGTATCTGCAAGCTTCAACCACACTGTCCCCCTGCAAAAGCTTTGAGGAGAAAATGGGGATATTATACAGAGATTTTCAAATTATCCACACGAACTCCAAAGGCAACCTCTATACTATTTCAAAAAAGCATATGCATACGAACAAAGTGCTCCTGATTAAGCTCAGACATAAAAAGGAAGCATGCAAGATGTGGAAGCAGAATGGGGCGATCCAGAAGGAATACAAAGAAACTGCCCAACACTGCAGGGATGGGGCTAGGAAAGCCAAAGCCCACCTGCAGTTTAATCTGATGTGGGATGTGAAAGGCAACAAGAAAGGCCTCTGCAAGCATGTAAGCAGCAAAGGGAAGGCTAGGGAAAACATGGACCTGTTCGTAAATGGGGCAGAAGCCCTGCTGACAAAGGACACAGAAAAGGCCAAGGTATCAATGTCTTTGTCACCTTAGTTTTGATGACTTCACCTTGCATATGCTTCTTGAATACTCCTTTGTACGCCTTCCAAAAGCCAAGATAAAACTGAGCCCAGAGAATACTCCTCTGAAAAGCTGCAGACGAAGAGGGACCTAGGACTAGAGTTGACTGAACTGACATGGCATATACAGCAAGACGATTAATCAGAGACCTGACCTGATGCTCCCACTCTCCTTCAGGAGAATTTTTAAAGTGCCAGACATTAAGTCTGACATGACCTGTGCTTAATTTCCCTGGCTCTGGTGTTACATATCACCAGGGCAGCAGATCCAGGCTTACCTTGAGATGCACAGTTTAACGCCTCTGAAAGCAAACTGTCTTCATGAAGCAGCAGATTAATCTACCCCAACAACAGACCCATCCAGATCTCGTAGTCCTTTCACTCAGTAGTCTGCCTAAAAAATCCTATCCTGTCCTATTCTATCCTGTCCTATCCACGGTCGATGTCAGAAGTGCTGCACAAGAAATGTAAGTTTCCCAAGAGACAGAAAACAGTATCGTCCTGTTATACAGAAGAAATTCCTCCTGGTTCTTCCCAGGGATCCAAACAGGGCTGTATGAAAACTGATGGATCCTGAATCATCACTTCAGAAGAAAGCTTCAGCTATAGTGACAGAGTAGCTGTAGTAGCAAGTAGCCAGTAACAAACCTTTCTAAGCTGCAGTTGACAGAAAAACAAACATGAAGAAAAAGTGGCTGGAAGACAGGCTTACTGCAATTCCCAGTCATGCTTTTTGAAACAGCCCAGAATACACGCATCTATGTTCGCCAGGAAGTCGTTCCTTAGGAAGCTGTGTTAAAACAACCGCTGACAGCTAGTCAAAGCAACAGTTCAGTTTCCTGAGACAAGCCTGGAGTGAGGCACATGCTCCCTTTTCTGAACCACCACCAATGTCTTATTGATGTCCAGCAGTACCAGCTGCCACTGGTCAGAGATGGGAAAAAGAAGGATGACAGCAAGCAGCAGCAGGTCAATTTAACCAAAGCACAGCCGACAAAAGGAAAGCAAAGGCTGATGGCTACTTACTGGTAGTGAGTGAAGCCCAGAGTAGGCAGGTCAGCATACTTCTCAGCAAAGTCGGCCAGCCGGCTGATCACCCTTGCGAGCTGACGGATGCAGGAAGGATAGAAGAGAGGCAGAATGAGAGGAAAAAAAAAATCCCAGAGCAGAGGCTAGCATGCTTAAGCACAACCACACTGTGAGAAAAAGGGGAGGGAAAAAACAACTGTGCAGTCCTTGAACACACACCTCTAATTGTAGAATATGGTGTGTTTCATTTTTTCAGGGCATGCACATAATTTTGGCTTGCTACAAAAGAGATGATATAAGTGGTTGGACTGAGTTTCGTAGCTCAAACTAGTCTAATCCTTGTGCCCAGCCTAATCTTGCAGTTAGTTTATCCCTGGCTATTTTCTTTATTCCTGGAATTGGTCAGAAGTGAAGTTGCTTGAGGTATAATTGAGATATGTATAGTCCAGGGCAAATTCAGTGCCAACACATTCACGTCAGACAGACAACACTATCTGACCTGGGTGTACTACACTCCCACTATATTTGACCTCAGAAAATTGTATTATACAGCTTCTTGAATGCTGACACACTTCTAGGAATACAGTTAAGGGGATGCCTAAGCTGACTCTGAAAGCAAACACAGTTGTTTTCTGAAACAAGTACCTGTGGCACAGATAAACAAGGAGTTGCTTATAATTCCCATGGTGAGCAAAGAAACTTTGGGGAGTCTTGACAAAGGAAAGGAAGATAACTTTAGTTCACTTTCTTGAGAATAACCCAAACAGACAGCTCCTTCTAGCTTCCCAGCAAGGCTTAGGAAAATCCAAGTTAAACACAGGCTGTTCACAGGACATCAGCGCTACCCAATTCTGAGACACTATGCACAACTGCCTTCTCACCTTGGGTAGCAGCAGGTTAAACCCATCACGGAGGACAATCAGATCCTGAAAGAAGCAAAGAAAGGAAGTTTGGGCCATGTCTGAAGGACCAGACATAATGGCTTCTCTCAGAGAAGACACAGATAATTAAAATCGCTTTGGCTGCTCAAAAGTCTCTTCTTAAAAATGAAAGCTCTGCTTTCCTTCTTATATCAGAACTTGCAGTGAACTTGCTTATGACAAAAACGCTGGATCCGTCATTGCTCCTTCTATACTATCCACAGAAAGTCATCCCGGGCAGTAGAAGACCTATTTCCACTGACTGGGTATGAACAATTATTTTGAGATACTCCTGATGCCCATGGAATGACAGACTAAATCATACATCCCAAGTGGGAAATGCAGGCACTGTAGACTAAAGACAGCAGGAAAGTAAGTGGACTGATCAGGCAGCAGTTGTCTTTACTCCTTTTGAGACTGAGGTACAGCTAGGTGCAAGTGTCACAAGGAAGATAGCACTACCTAAAAGCCAAACAGGCTTGCAATGAAGTAGGGTAGAAATAATCACGCAGCAGCGTCTTGTACGACAAAAGCAGTTGTGACGTTGCAATGACTTGGACACAGGCGAACAGCAGTAAGTACTTAGAAATTAGGCTTTAGCTTGCATTCAGTTCTAGACAGGTTCTCCCCAAACATTTTACAGTTCTGCAGAACAGTGGTACTTCCTTTTTCACTTAACACACATATCCATTCTCCTGGACACCGAAAAGCTTTATTTACCCTGAATTAATACAGGGGTTCCAAGCAGCAGTTGAAAGCTCATGGGCTGTCTATATCAAAAGTGGCGTGTTTTGTAAGTCAGTGAACTCTTGGCATAACTGACAGTTCACACGAGTCTACATGCGTTTGCAACTCACAATCTCTTATGTCCTCGAATATTTAACGTGCAAGCACAGCTTAGGGAACTGTTAGTTTCCAGACAGATCTTGCTTCATATCAAAAGAAAGAAGGCAGGAGGAGCTTGCCTTCCTAGGGTAGCTAGGATAAAGGGGAATTAACTTCAACAGTAAAAATAATAAAAATGTCTGAAAAATCTATTCAATATTATTTTATAAAGAGCTATCAAGTAAGCAACTGTAGCTTTGTTTCGCCCAGCTCTGCAGGCAGGAAATGGAAAATACTTTATTACCGTATTATCCCCTACGTAACAGGAAGTTGCTCCAAGGTGAATGATGGCTGCAGCTTTTGGACAGCAGTGGGCAAAGGTGTGAACGTGGGCCATCACATCGTGACGCAGCTTCTTCTCTTCCTCCGCTGCCATCTTGAAGTCAATGTTGTCCAGATTAGCTTCCATCTCCCGTATCTGCTCATCTGTGATAGGAAGCCCAAGTGACTGCAAGGGGAAAAGAACTTTCTATTTCTTTTTGTCTTTAAGAGACAACTCAAATTGAGACAGAAGCTGTTCAGATAATTTACTCCCATATGACATCTCACGGAGGCATGGCAATTTGGCATAATCAAGAGCTGTAACAGCAAACGCTTTCATTCTAGAGTTCTCCAACCTTTTCCAACATGATAGGACAGTGTTCGTGCTTAGATGTTCCTCTTGGGCTTCATACTTTCCTCAATCACGTAACATCCCTGTGACAACTACAAAAATTAGTCAGGTGGGGAAAAGTGATATAAAAATCGTATAGTTTTGACTTCTTTTAATGACATTTACCCTTTGCGTAAAGAACAATCCAGCTACCATGTGCCTAGATAGCTTGTGCCTGGAAGAACTCTTTGGACCACAACTAGACCTACTCAACTGTAAACAGCGGTCTTAAAACATACGGAAAGGTACATACGTTTGTACCTTTCCAAAAGTCCTGAAGTACTTTATCTCAATCTGAATCTGGAAACTTGGGAAATCAGTTACTTGATCTGGAAGCAGGAGATAAATGCTTCTAGTTCATGGTGAAAAATTCTGCTAAACCTTTTCAGCAAGTTGACTTAAAAACAGAGTAAGATATCAAACCACAGAATTATACACTGGTATAACTCTTGCGCAGCTCTACACTTGCACAAGCTAAGCTCAGAAAAATATATTTTCCTGATACCGAGAGTTTAAAAGTCTCACAATGAACTTGGTATTACTGCCTTTTCCAAATGAAAATGCTATTGTCTTGTGCCTTAGTAGTTAGAAGTCACCTGCCAGGAAGCTTCAAGGATACAAAGTATTTCTAAAGCTGCTTCTGTTCAAAATCAAACTGGCTGAAGAAATGTTTTGCAGATGTGGCATCTGGAACTAGAGAAGACAGCAAGTGAAGCAGATGTGTCTCCAAGGTCCTCATCAGATAATTAGTACCCATACAACTTAAAACACTATGCTGCAAGTGTATACACAACCATGAGCATCCAGATAAATGAGGAAAAGTACCCGGCCCCAGACTGCTGTCTTTGAGGTGTACTGATAGAGACCGTAACTGCCTGAAAGCACACAGGCAACTCAGTAGGCAACACGCTCTAGCGCCAAGATTAAAATCTCAACGCATCCATGATCCATTGGGAAAAGCCGACCACAGTATGCAGTCATTGACAGCCATACAGAGAGGAAAGAAACAATCCCCAAGAAAAGGGACTACCTGTCATAGGAATACATGCAAGGTAGGCTAGTGCCAAGGCAAATGCTGTTCTCATGTGTGCACAAACATCACATGAAGCCTCTTCCCTGTGAGTTTTTGCTGATATTGACAGTACCTCAGTAAGAAAGCAACTGAACATCCTTCAAACCTGTCTACCTAAGAAAACTAAGTAGGAAAACTACTGGAGGGAGAACACAGGGTTTTTTCCAAAGCACTAAAGGTCAGTGATGTGCTCTCTGGATTGTGCTTTTAAGGTGTCATTCCTCCGAGGCTGTTCCAACACTCTGATGTGCCACTGTAACAACTATGACTCGTCATTCATCCCTATTCCTAAACGGCAGAGCAGAGCAGGCAGATGACATGGAACGTCTCCTGCAAACAGAATGAGAACACTGGACTGCTCATCTAATAAAGAACCCACAACAGAAAAAGAATGAAACTTAAGTTGGACAAAAAAAATAGATCGAGGGCTGCTACAGGCTCTTATAAGGGAGAAAACATTCAGATTGCACACATGCAAGAACATTTTATTAGTCAGTTTGATGCTGCAGGATGTCAAAGCTACTTCTGCTAGAAAGAAGAGCTCCATGAAATTTATACTTCTCTTTCAAATAACATATTGTTTAGGTCAAGAGCTCAAGATTAAAAAAAAAAATGAGGTATTAATAGAGGTAGCATAATACAAACGAATTTTTGTTCAAAGAAAAACCCTAGAATTTTGGGATGGGTATGAACTCACGCTTCAGCTCTTAACCCAAACTTTAATGACTGTCAGTTGGGAAAAGATTCATTTAAGGAGCTATCTTTTACTTATCACACATTTTGCTGAGTCTCCTCTTTCAAGCTCCTTCTTGTCCATTGTCTGCTGTAAGGAACAAAATACCAACTGTAAAGATTTTCTGTCTAATTCAGTTTCAAGTGAAATAATTTTTTAGTTCTTACTTCACATATTCCAAGTGGACTACTCAAAAATTTGAATATTGAAGGAAACCATTTGCCTGGCCCTGTACTTCACCTAAAACTTTATCACTGAACTGCACATCCCCTCTTTTACTACTTTCCTGCAACTTTCGGAAAAACTTTGGTTAGAAATTCCTAATATTCTAATTCACTGCAAAATAGGCTTCTGGAATGACTGTAGAGGCTTGGAAGATAGTCAGGATAGTGAGTATACTACTGGAGTAAATATTGCCCATAGCTCATTCATTACTTTTTTTTTAATGTACCCCAAAAGAAATAGCATGTATCTTCAATAAGGAACCTGAGGAAACTGCTTATATCTATAACTAACTGATCATTGACAGAGCTAACAGGTGCTGAAAGTAGCTGACTCTTCCTCTTTCAGTCCAGAGTTGACATCAGAAGACAAACTTCTTTGGAACGAAGAGACAGATAAAAATAGTAGTCTCCCTCTTCCCACTACAAAGAGGGTGCTCAAGAAATTGCAAGATCTGTCTCTGCTTTCTGGGAACAAAACTCTATGGTGGCAGTGGGAGGGAAAGCAAGGGTCAAGAGACAGATGAACCCCAAATTCAGGGCTCAGGACTGGAAACCTAGAAGTCTCACAGGTTCTTTCAGCAGCTTGCTTTCTCCTGTTGGGCAAGATGTGCAAAGTTCTTGAACATTTTGTTCTTGAACAGTAGAAAAGGTGATGATTGATGATTATCTGCTGAAATTGATACAACAGTGTTTAAATTATCATGCTTTGAACATGCAAAACTCCTTAAGCATGCATTCTTGGTATTGACACTTCCTATACTGGATGAAATTTGCAGTCTGCTCACTCCAGCGTCTCAACTGTGACGATACCTAGCACATGGTATTTCAGATAGACGACTCCTATTTAACACAGCTGTATAATTATATCTTCAGCTTTTAAAACATCACGTTTGGAGCAGCATACTATTGATGAGGCCACTGTAGTGGTATGATCCTTGAATGGAGAGGGAACACATTAACAACACTATGCACTGCTTGGTCATTCTCCAGCATGGTGCTTCTCTGCCCTTACAGTAACAGCCAGACCTAGTGCTTGGATTTTGCTTCCTAACAACCCCAGTACTTCGAAAATGGAAACTGAAGGACTCTGCAAAAAACAAATGGGCAACTATTGAGTCCGAAAGCTATCCTTGTCAGAAGGCAGAGTGATTTTGTGTGATTGGTTTGTTTTTCGGGAACATATTACAGCGTTTTCACTGTCAAAAACCTGATACCAGTCTTCCTCTCAGTCACAAGAAGTCAAGTTAGTGCATCATAAAAAGTGACTGTGTCTCAACTAAGTAGCAATAATGTACGCAAACCCCTTATTTGGACCAAATTCTAAGTAAGAAGGTTTAGCTTAAACTACATTTTAAAAATGTTAACTCCATAGGCTCTACTAACACAACAGCTCACAGTCATATGGACATACTCTCAGTCTCTGCTTCCTAATAGCTGAATTGATACCAATCTTTTGTGCCATCAGGGTTTTTTTGTGGCGCTCGGTCCGTCAGAAATGCCCTAAGCATTTCTGGGGCAGCTGTTCTACTCACTTCAGCCAAAAGTAAACTTATCTCCAAAATAAGGGCTATGTAAAAACAACTGGCTGCAGATGCATGGGGTGGTCCAGCTGACACAGGCTGACAGCAATCTGATTGAACAAGAGAGCAGGTCTCATCAGTCACACCTCCTGAAAAGCAAACAGCCAAGCCCCGGAGAAGGCCGCTGATGTTTGCTCAGAAGGCAACCACCCCCCACCATCCACAAAAACTGCTTAGCAAAGCTCTTACAAAACTGATTTCACAAAGAAGGCAAAAGTGCACGGGGGAGGGTCTGAGACAAGAAGAGGTGATTTGCTGGGGGGTTAAAAGGTACGTGGACGGGCTGTGTACAGAGGGTTGTGTAAAACTGAAACGGAGCTTGCACGTTTCCCCCCCGGAACACGCGAAGGGGCGCCTGAAGGCTGTTCTGGTCAGTTTTCTCCCACTGACCCCGGGCAGAGCCCGGGCGCTGCTCGCTCTCGTTTCCCAAGGCAGCTCCGGGAAAGCGGACGGGCGGTGATCGCCGGCTCCCGCCCCGCAGGCACCCAGGGAGCGACGCGCGCAAAGAAAACGGGCGGCGAGCGGCTCCAGCAGCGACCCCCCGCCCAGGGCCCCTCTGACCCCTCACACCCGCCGGTAACCGGTGGTCCTCCGCCAGAGCCCTGAGGGGTCACTGAAGGGAAGCGGGACGGGGGCGCCAAGACGCTCCGCCGCGGCAGCCCCCCGCCCCGGGCCCAGCCCCTGTCCCCCGCCAGGGCACGGAGGCGGCCCCGTCCCGCCGTTACCTTCTCAGCCTGGGCGAGGTAGAGCCAGAGGCGGCGCCATGTGCCGAACTTCTTCCTCTCGCTGAAGTTGAAGCCCATCTCGGCACTGGCGTATCGCGACACCAGCGGAGAGCGGTAACGCGCCAGCACGTCCTCCTCGGCGCCGGGGGTCGCCATGGCAGCGGCGGCGCGGAGGTGCAGAGCGATGGGGACCGCCCAGGGTAGGGCGACCGCCGGCAGCGCGGGATAAGGGCGGGCGGCGGCCCCGCCCCGCTGTCGTGAGAAGGCCCCGCCCCCGGCGCGGAATACGGCGGCGCGGGCCCAGCGCGGGGGAGGCGGTGCCGCAGGTGCCGGGAGGGAAGATGGCGGCGAGGGCAGAGCGGCAGAGAAAGGTGCAGAAAACACGACTATTAAATGCTTAGCAGCCAAACACATTTATTAGTCTTTTTCTTTTTTTTTTTTTTTTCCAGGAACCCAAAAATATTTTGTAGTTATAATGTAAGCAACTGAGTTGCACATAATACAATCATATCTTTCAAAAAATAAAAATAAAAACAAAAAAAGCTGTTTAAAAGCCCAAAAAAAAACCTTCAGAAAACTTATATAAGTATTACACCATCTCTCAGTTTCAATGAAATGACGACGACTTAATTCCTTATTACTCTTGTCACACTCCAATAAAACATCACCCTTTTGTTTTGTTTTTTTTTTTTTTCTTTTTTCTCTAAATCCAGCATGAGAAATACAGTACCTGCTATGGCAAAAATACACATAAAATGCAACATTTCAGCTTATTTGTACATTAGTAGAGTTTAAACATTTTATTGTTGTTGGTTTTTTTTTCTTTTTAAGTGAACCAGTGATTTTAAGTACCACTATACTAAAAGTAAAATATAGAAAAGGAGGAGGAGGGGGGGCAGCCAGCCATACCAGAGCACCTTCTGAAGTGCTGAGTTTCTGTGTCCATGGAAAACCCCTTAAGGAAGTTCAAACACCTGCGAGCGTACGGGATGGAAATGATGATGAAACCTGGATATGCAAGACATTGTGTCATCTCCTCTATGTTCTCCCTGTTTGTCCTGTGTCTCTCTTTAGCACACACTAGAGAAGGAGGGGAGCAACCAGAGCTACGGTAAGAGTGAAGCGTTTCAAGTATAAGAAAAAAAAAATAAACACTTACAGGTAACTTGCAAATAGCATCAATATACACGCAGCCACTATTTTTATTATTACAACGTCTGCTTCTGGGGGACAGTGTTTGGTTTCAGGCAAGAGGACTTTAGCTGTACCTTCCTGTTACCTATTTATGTGCAAAGTAGAAAAGCTGCCTTTTCTAATCCAGCCGTTTTGGACATCACTGATTTTCTGTTCTGCAACCTCCTCCCTCCGTTTTGTAAGGAGAAAGGAAGGTGGCATTATTTTACCCAAGAAGACTTTATGAAATGAATCTATTTCTCCATTCCTCTTCCAGACACACCCTTCTCCCATTAACTTGTTTGCAATGAAGAGAAACTCGCCAAACATCTGATGCCCACCCTTAGCCAGTTTCCTGAACAGGTAGAAGGCATTTACCTTTGTAAACATAATCCCTTATGTTTGTGGAACTCAAAGCAGCATTTCGTATCTCCATCCAAGCGGTGGAGATTAAAATAGATCAGAACGCTCCCCTGTCACTGCTTCTCCTCCTCCCCTTCCCTCCCCCCGCCCCCAGAGAGATTACATTTGGTTACTTTTGTTAGAAGGTGTTTTTTTTGGTTCTTTGGGGAAAATACTTAGCATTTAATTCAAAGTAAACATTACAGAATTACCATCAGCAGAGTCATACTGCTGTTTGTTCTGCTTTCTAGATGAGAAAGAAAAAGCATTGTGCATCAGATATTCTGCATGTTCTAGACAGGGTGCGGCAGAAATCCAAGATACGTATGTGTGTAAATCCTACAGGTGCACATGCATCATTTCAGCTTCTTTCTCTGCAGAATCACTGTATGCGTTTCACCTTGAGTACTGGCAAGAGACGGAGAGGGTGGCATATGGCAACGGTGGAGAGATGTTCCTAAGGCCATGGGGAGCAATGCAGGACAGAGAGGACCAGGGAGTGTCAGATAGGAAGGTTTCAGGTACAGAAACCATATTATTGATATTTCAAAGGCCAAATTCCAAAAGGCATGGGCTCATATGCACATCCCTGAGACACACATCCAAGAAAGAAGAAACAGCGACCATGTGATTGGAGAGGGGAGAAAGCAGCAGAGGTTCCCTGACAGCTGTGGGATTTACCCAATGAAAACCTCTTTCCCCACCACCCTCCCAGAGACATTCTGGGAGAGCTGTAAGGCATATACACAAGCAGCATCTACTGACATTCCCTCTGTTCCTACGTTTTATTGGCAGGTGACAGTCCTGCACCTGGGTCAGTGCAATCCCCAGTATCAATACAGGCTGGCGGATGAAGGGATTGAGAGCAGCCCTGCAGAGAAGGGGTACCAACTGTATGTATCCTGGGCTGCATCAAAAGAAGCATGGCCAGCAGGTCAAGGGAGGTGATTCTGCCCCTCCACTCTGCTCTGGTGAGACCCCACCTGGAGTACTGCGTCCAGCTCTGGAGCCCTCAGCACAAGAAAGACATGGACCTGTTGGAGTGGGTCCAGAGGAGGGCCACGAAGATGATCTGCGGGATGGAACACCTCTCCTGTGAAGAAAGGCTGAGAGTTGGGGTTGTTCAGCCTGGAGAAGAGAAGGTTCCGGGGAGACCTTATAGCAGCCTTTCCGTACTTAAAGGGGGCCTATAAGAAAGACAGGGACAGAGTTTTTAGCAGGGCTTGTGGCGGTAGGACAAGGGGTAATGGTTTTAAACTAAAAGAGAGTACATTTACAACTAGATACAAGGAAAAAATTTTTCTACAATGAGGGTGGTTAAACACTGGAACAGGTTGCTCAGAGAGGTGGTAGATGCCCCATCCCTGGAAACATTCAAGGTGAGGCTGGACGGGGCTTTGAGCAACCTGATCTAGCTGAAGATGTCCCTGCTCACTGCAGGGGGGTTGGACTAGATGACCTTTAAAGGTCCCTTCCAACCCAAAGTATTCGATGATTCTGTATATCGTGGACTAAAAGAGACACTGCATTTCAAGTGTTACTGGTAACACACTGAAATTAATTCAGGGAAGGAAACAGAAAGCTAGTCTGCCCTTCATCCCTGGAGCAGCAGCATAAAGTGGCAAGGTTCTTCATATTACAGTCCCCTCTCTGGAATTACACACCGCCACCTCCCCCTTCCTGATGGCAGGAAAAGATGTGTCCACTTGAAGGATGACATCATCAAAAACTGAATTTAAAGGCAGGGAAAAGTACACAAACTGATTCTGATTTGGTGATCTGGTGAAAGAAGCAGCAAGCTCAAAGTACTTCAGTCAAGTTTGACGCTTATCTAAAAGTACGACGTGTGACCTGTAGCAACACTAGCATAACTATATAAGGAAGAGCAGGAGAAGGAAACTAGCATAAAGACAGAAGAGTATGAGTAACTGAATCTCCATCAACTTCTGTTATTTAGGATCCGAGTGTCTGATGGCTTTAATCATTAAAAAAAAAAAAAAAAGGTTATCTCCCTCCACACAAGCAAACAATGTAAAAAAAAAAAAAAGAGTGATTTTGCTGTAAAAACCTTGTAATACTTCTATCATGCCTTTAAAGCACTTTACAAACATTTACTAGTTGATCCTCACAAAACCCCTGTGAGGTAGGTAAGTATTATTATCACACGCCCCCCCCCCGCCCCCACCCCCCCCCAGCTTTACAGATGAAAAAACAAAGGCAAAGAACTTAAATGACTTGCCCAAGGCAAGGGAAGAGTAATGGCCAATGTTAAAATCCAGGAGTTCCAGGCTTCTGGTCCTGTGCTCAAAACCACTAGTTCAAACATCTAGAAAGGAGATAACAGCTGGAAATAAAAGCCAATTAAGTTTAGAAGAAAAGGTAAGATTTAAGAGGTTGCATTAGAAGGGGAAATGTACCACGAGGTATTTTTGTGAGTCAGTTTAAACTTCAGATTTTTCTTTTTTCTTTTCCTTTTTTTTTTTAAAGGCAATCTGACAGAGTGGAACCCTGATAAGATCACATCTGCAAGGCAGGCACAGATGCGAAAGTGATCAAGTCTATTACTTATTACAGTACTGTGAACAAAAATAAAATTGCTGCATGAAAACACTCAATACAGGCAAGATAATATCTCAGTTTATGGTATTACTTCTAAGATAATGCCAAGGATAATGCAGGTACCATGGTACACCATGGACAAAGGAAAAAGTCAAGTCAAAGCGTCCCTATTAAGGTGACGAAGAGGGCAGCGAGATCTACATTTTTTCTGAGGAGACTGCTCCTGGAAGCTCAGCAAGCTTCAGGGAACACACATAATTCACAATGACTGCATTTTGGAGACGTGAGGAAGTGAATCCTTTTTTTATGACCATTATGACACCACCTTATAAGTAAAAAAGGATAATTTATTTTAAATAGAGGGCCTTGTCTGCAGATCAGCCTACATCCCCTAAAATTTCACACACTGCCAACATTAACGCTAAGTCACTGGCAGTAACACCAGACAACAAAGCACTGGTAGCTGCTGATGCTGAAAAAACACAGTCCTCTCAGTTGTGCTTTGATCAGCACTAGAAAGTAAGTACCACCTCCACCATCTTGTCCATAGCTGTGCTGTCACTGTACAAGCTGTGCCACAAACAGCAGTACAGAAAATTTTAGGGAGAAGGAAGTGTATACATCAAGAACCAGCTGTGTTCCAATTCTCCTGGAAGAGCGCAAGGACTGCTGTAATGGAAAATGAGTAGTAAATCCAAAAAAGACAGTGCCTGTGGCACTGTGTTTCCTGAGCTTGACAAAGGCCAGAACACAGGAGGTGGTAGATAGTTTCCCAGGTAAAGCTGGTGTCTCATTCACCTCTTGGCCCTGGGTTAACACTGCACGGCTAGAATTCACAATCCTGCACAAGGTTTAGAGCTGATTTTGTTTTGCAGTCAAGATTAGTTTTCCAAATCTCTGCCCAGTTACCTAATGGCCAACTTCTGAACGAGAGAAGTTCTTATCAAACTCCTTTTATTTCAAAGTCATCACCTCCCCACTTCCCCAAACTATAATGGATATACCATGGACACAGAAACTCCTGAACAGTTTAGCAAAGCTATCTTTGTCCCCTACACCCCCTTTGCAGAATGCATAGTTTACAATTCACTTACAAAATAAAGAAGCAATGCTGACCACATATGGGACCTTTTTTTTTTTTGAAAAAAGAACAAACAACCTCTTCTTAAGTTCAGTATCAAAATTCACATTTGCATAATAATACATTTCAAGGCCATTAGAGAGGAATGAGAGCGAAGCAACGAAAACTGCAGAGTCTCTCCTCTCTTTGTCTTCCTGAATAGAGCTGAGGGATCCCACTGGAGTTTCTTTACAGTGTGGGAATTATGAAGGGCTACAGCAACAGCTCTTGATCTTGTACACCTCATGTTTTGGGTGGGACGAAGAGGTGAGTTATTAGAAAAAAAAAACAAACAAAAAAACAAATGGAAGGAGACACTGCAGATTCCCATGTTTAGCTACAAACAGCTTCGAAGAAACAAAAATTACTTCAGATTTTTTTTCCTTTTAAACACTTCTACCTCACCATTTCAAAAACTTTTTTTCTTCTTGTGTAATACCCTGTTCATTTAAATGGCAACGTTAAGTGTGCTGGAGTTGAAGGGTTGAAAAAAATAAAATTTCCTGTTTCTCTTATCAGGACACAGACAGAGAGGGTAAAAGTGTGCCTGCACCCACTATTTAACAGAAGCTACAAAACATCGTCTTCTCTACATGTATAAATTTGTCTCAAACATCACTGTGTTTCAATTCTCCAGTGCTTACAAAAAATAAAGCCACACACACTCACACTCATGCACACAAACATAAAGAGAAGCCACATAATACATATACAAACTCAACCTGCAACAGCAGACTAGCCTAAAACTATCAACAGTTTCTGTGCATCATATGACATCCCTTCGCACCCCCCTACCCTGATCTCTACCACATATGAATACGTATTGTGCAGTGTAGAGACCAGCCCAAAGATGCTGCTTCTCAAAAGGGACCAGTGGGCTGTAATCTCGATGTCTGACCTCTTGAAAGAATAAATTGACCATTGTCTCCTCTCCAGCCCAAGCAGTCTCCTCAATTAGACAGTCACTATACTCACAAAGGCACATTCATAAATACCACATTTAACTTACTGCTTGTAAAAACACAGAAGGAGGAAAACGTTAAGCGCTTATACCCCAACCCATCCCTACTGACCCAGCAAGAAGTATCACAATAACGTATCACTTGGTGAGACCTTACTCTACCTTTAGAAGGTATATATTAAAGAAGTCTTCCAACACCTCTTTTAAATTTTTTTTTTTTGCATAAATGAATGCTTTTTTTGTTTTTGGCTTACATATTTTGGAATATAGCACGCTCACTATAAAGCTCTGTTGTAAGGCTACCCCCTAAAGTAAGGTTGTTCTACCTTGGCTTGCATTTTCACTTCATTTTGCTTCTTCTCCACATTTCCCTAAAACAAAACAAAAAAACCCACACAGCACCTTATATAGAAAGGGTAAGCCATATCTGGCAGGGAGAGGGAGGGGAAAGAAAACACATAATATCATAACCATGTCACTAAAATAGCTATTCTAACAAGCTGTGCAACCTGCTCTTACTGCTCAACAGTAAATGATGAAGAAAATGTTCACTTATGGTTGTGTTTCATCTGAAACAGGAGAATCTTCCACTTTGTCTCAATTAAAAAAACCAAACAGATTAAAAAAACCAAGGAAATCAGTTCTGTGAATGCAACAACACACACTAATACCCAAGAGAAGGCAATTTAGTGCTCAAGGAAACATTTCTTGCTAAGCACTGCCTCCTTGTATTGCGCATCCACGCAAACTTCTCCAGTCTCTTCTCTTCCCCTCTGCCCACCACAGTCAAGAATGTTTGCTGCAAAAATACTTAACGCTGGCTGGCACAATGCATTCTCCCACCGCCCCCCCGCCTTTTTTCTTTTCTTTTCCCCTGGAGTGCTCTGTATTCATTTACAGAAAGCTGTCAGAGTCAAGTCAAAAACTCCCTTTCTCACTACGAAGTTAAACAGGAGCCCTAACACTGCTGAATGTCACCAGTCCCAACTGTCACACTAAACAGTGAAAACTGCTCTTTGCAGAGGGGCACTTGATTTGCTAGAAGCTTGCTTATAGCACAGGACTCTGGGAGACACTTAAGAAAAACTTTCCTGCGTAGCTCGATGAAAAGCAACACACACGCAAACCGTGGATGCAAATGGACGTTGTCTGCGGTGTGCCACAGATGAAGCTGCATCTGTCTTGGCCTGACAATAGTTTCAAAAATAGGCTCCAAACCATCAGGAGCTGTGGCGCTTTTTGTAGCACAGATGAAACCTTAAATCACTTTTCACATAAGGATTAGAAGCTATAGTTACTACATCACAAAGTTTAAAGTCTTGCATAACACCACAAAACAGAGAGTTATATTTTAAACAGGACCCTGACTCAGTTTCAACAGCAATGTAGACAGACCCTTGAATTCTACTGCAGACAAAGCTCTGCTTGGTGAGTCACTACAAAACGGACCTGTTTCCTATTACCTACTGCAGGGGAACTTTGGTAAAATTCAGCAACACTGGTATTTACAGTGATGGGACACTTACGCAAAACATTGTGAAGGACATGAACTAACAAGGCAGCTAAAAATCTCCGGTTAGGCTCCTGTTGCTTAGCTTAACCAACATCTCTGCTCTGGCGTAATTTTTGCTTTGTGTTTTAGGTTTGGATGTGAATTCGGGACAACAGGGAAAACCGGCTCTGTCTACATCAGGAAACTACGTATTTCTCCCCATTACTGTTAACACCCTTCTGCCACAGGTGGAAGCCTAGTACTGGAGGTGAAGGAAGAGAGTTTGGGTTTTAGACACCTGTATTTTGGTCACCGTGGGAATGACTGGTATGATCTAACAGTATCAGTTCCTAACACTGCAAATAGTAGAAAATAAACTAGAGAATTAAAATGGTATTTTGTGCAAAAACAATTTAGGCAAACCAACAGACTCTGCATATGTTATTTCAGACTCAGGACCAAAGTTGCACTTCAACGGCATGTTTGTTTTCTTGGCATTACTTTCCTGCCTACAAATACATGCATGCATATTTACAATTAAGAAAGCTGCTTCTGCTAGGGGAACCATACCTCTTTAGAGAGAAAAGAATACCTTTTACTCAATCAGGACTCATACCTTGAGATGCTAACCATCCACCACAAAACCAGCATTTCAACCCACTTGAGAAACCTGGATACTAAGGTCACATGATTTACAGTGAATGTGATATGCCACACAGATATTTGCTGCACTGGAAATACAACAGGTCCTCATCTGCTACCTTGGCCCTGATGCAGCTAAGGTTTTCTTACACAAAGAGCCCTTACCCAAGCAGTACTCACTCATTTAAGGTCAGTGGGACTAATTTACATGAGGATCACTCCCGATTTCCTGGACCAGACTTGGCCAAATTTGGGTATCTCAGAAACACAAACAGTACTCCTCTTAAAGTCAACTAGAAAACAATACGCACAAACAAAAGTAGAAGCCTAAGAGGTAATGTAATAAAGAATGAAGCAAAAAAGACCAATAAAACAAGAAAACCCTACAGTACTATTTGGATGCACTACTACGACACAGTGGAAGATGTGGCAGCATTTTTAGGAAGAAAGAATAAGGGAAAAGTTCTAAGGAATAAATGTTTAGAAATTTTCATGGCAAAAAAAAAAAAAAAAGAGGCCAAATTATATAAAGGTTCAATTGTTATTTAATTTTTGAGGTGGTCATCCAGCCAGTTTGTTGAAAACATCCTGTTTGTATTGCAGAGGAAAAACACACTTGGCTTAACATTCTTGCTCATTACACAAGCCACTTAACATGAAACAAAATAAAAAACTTGTAAGAATAAACTGACACCCTATGATTGGAAAAAAACCCCAAACCAACAAAAAAAAAAACCCACTCTCAAGACTGCTGGGCAAGCATCCAGGTAAAAGCATAAACACAGTGGGAAAAGATGGCAAGTCTTCCAAAGTACATGGTACTAAAACTGCTTTCCAAAGTAAATGTCAGACACCTCAACACAGGTTTTCTGAGCTGTACCCCACCTTTTTTTTTGGCTTGCTAGACTTTGTTGTCATTGCTAAAATGAAATACTCAAATGGAGCAAAGAATTATCAAACCCATTAAAAAACTCTCAGCTTGATACACACTGCAGGGAGTGGTAAGGAAGGGGCTGATAACAAATGGATACTTGCTTAGAAGACTGCTAAAATATTTTTTTAAACAAATTAAGCACTGAAGAATTCAAAACTAGGAAAAAAAAAAAACCAGGAATGCTGAACACCACCTGTGAAGCATGTATGTAATTTAAACTGTATAACCTGGAGAAACAAAACCAAGAACAAAATGATAAAGAGTTTTGTTTGTCAGTTGAGAAAGTGTTTTTTCAGTGAAAGACGCTATGTCTGATTTTTATCTGCAAAGAGACGCCCATAGTCTATTCCAAGCTGTGCTTTTCCCCAGCTTCTTTTCCCTACCTTCTTTGTCAAGTATGGTGGAAACAAGATGCTGCCAATGATTCCCTCCCTGGAACAGTTTTGTAAAAGTCCAGAAGTATCCTAACATCAATTCCTGCTGACTTTTCGCTCTTAGGAGCTCAAATAGTAGCGGAATATTTACAGCAATATGCAACGGCTGTCCCCAGAAGATGAGCCTGGTTAGCACAATGCCCAGACATCACTTGCAATGGTTAGGAGTGCCATGACTAAGCCATACCAGCAACACGATCAGCTACATATAATTTGGAGAGGAACAGAACTGTCAGCTGTAGTTGGAATATAGTAAGATTAACATCGCTTTAACAATTTATGAAAACTATCACCAAGGGACAGTCACTCACATTTGCAGGCCAGCCAGCATGTTTAGAGAAAGGAGAAGCAGACTGTTGTACCACAATAGTTTGGACCCAGCAGACTGCTGAAGCTCCAGATTGCCAACCCTTCAGTAGTCAGTCACAACCCACTTCCAAGTGACCGTCAAGTTCCTGGGCTCTTTCTGACTGAATCCTACAACTTCCTCTCTTTTAGGACACTGCTGATTTGATAAAACACAGCCTCTGGCAAAGCACTCAGAAATCCTCTCCGTAAAATAAAATAAAATCCCAAACTCCCTAAACAAACCCTCCTTCTACTGGCCCACGACAGGATTTAATTTTTTTTTAAAGCGCATTATTATTATTGATGCATCATTTTCAACACACACATATACACTCAGATGTACATGCAGCACAACATGAAAACACTGGGGTGACTGATATGAAAAGGACACGAATTTGGCATCTGACTTTTTTTTTTTTAATAATAAGTTCTCAACTACTGTTACTTAACTCATTGCACAACATGCTTACGCGGTATGCTCTTTTTCCTTAAGAACAGGTACATCGATTTCCATGAAGTGGCTATAATGCCTCACTTTGCCTCGTTTTCCCTCCCTTCCCCTACTGTAGGGCATGCGGGTGCATGTAAAAAGGCACTAGCGTGGTTTTTGTGGTTTGAGCCTAGCCATTTCAGGCGGAGCAAGCCCCTGACCCTTAGAGCTGGGAGACAGAAGTTGGCCATCCCAACACGGAACTCTGAAGTTCAAGACTGTAAGCCCTGACAGCCAGCAGCAATACGTGAACAGAAGAGTTTAACAGGTATTTCCTCATATAAAACAAAGCAGAAAGACTGGAAGGTGCGGTGGGTGAAGAAAAGCAATCAGCAAATCTCCAAGTGGGGAATAAAAACTGACCAAATAGCAGAAAACAGGAAAGTTGATCTCTAATGTACATTTTATTGGAGTTTTCCATATTCTCTCCTTCTGTACTGAAAAAGGCAAGATAATAAAACTACTTCATTATTGGTATTCTGCCAGTGCTGGTTTTCTTTAGCACTATTTAAACGTGGTTTAAAGAAGCACCATCATGTATTTCCTGCTAGTCGTCCTTACTTGAGGACTCTCTCACTTAAACTATACTGCATTTTAATTAGGTTTATAGTTTCACTTTGATTTTAAAAAGGTGCTTGGAAGAATATTTCGTTTAGCTTCAATTGAGAGGGAACAAAGTGGTAAGATTTCCATTAACACACTTCTCCATGCAACTGCACACATGTCTGCATGAGTAACAAAGCACTATAAATGATGACCCTTCTTCTCCCACAACTTGTTTAAGATTACAATGAATTTCTGTTGCTGATATTGACAAGTTTCTTGATGTATTTTAATTTATGCAGTCTTTACAATTCTTGATTCCCCGCTTGACAGTACATTTGGAGATTTTTTCTTTTTTTCTTTTTCTTTTTATTTTTTTTTTAGCA
The DNA here is from genome assembly GCF_013368605.1 of Nyctibius grandis. Taxonomy (NCBI): domain Eukaryota; kingdom Metazoa; phylum Chordata; class Aves; order Nyctibiiformes; family Nyctibiidae; genus Nyctibius; species Nyctibius grandis. Next base: position 59,980,573 of record NC_090662.1, read on the forward strand.
TTTTTATTTTAAAGTAAAAACTTTCAAACATTTTGAAGATTCAGGATCTTGTAAAAGTTTATCAACAAGAAAACAGCCATCTATCTAGGATAAGATAAGGTTAAATAAACCATCTTCAAAAAACCTGGCTTCCTACCCTAGAATTTCCTGAGAATGCTTGCAAATTTAAAGCAGGAAAATAAAATGTTAAAATAAAAAACAAAAACACTGTTAAATGCTCCCAGAGTTAGTCTTCATCTAAAATATATATATGCACTTTTTGGTCTTTTTTTTTTTTTTTTTTTGTACGTTTTAATTTTTTTCCCTTTAAGCTTACAATGGAAGAACAATTTAGCTTTTATTTTTAAATATTTCAAATCCCTCATTACGTCTTGTAAACAAGAGGGGCTCTAGCACCCGGCTTTCACCGCAGTATCGCAATGAACTCAACTAGCCCAAAGTGCAGGAAAAGGGACCTTAGGGCAGGTTGGGAGAGAGAAGTGAGGGTGGAACACAGCAATGAACCAGCACGTATAGCAAATCATGGGACAGAACGGATACTGGCTTACTCGGGCCAAAGGTGCTTCACTAGGAAGTACTGCTGGCACAGGACTTTTAAGAACCTGCTCTGCATGTCCAAACGTGGCTGGTCTTTGAGCAGAGAATAACAGAAACAAAGATTTATGGATGTGTGCACACAAGGGGCACTAGCTAGCAGGAGCTGGAAGAGACCATTTTGTTTCTTTGTGCATGGTGGGATGGATGAAGGAGGAGACATGATAGAAAAGTATATTTAGAATGGGCCAGAGTATGCTGCACACTCCAGTTTACTAAACAAATACAAACCTACTCGTACTTTTTGTCACATAACACTTTGCATACAAATCTACAGGCATGTGTATATGCAGCATTTCCCTCAGTCAGTCTTCCTTGTGACATTGGGTTTACATAGAAAGGGCGAATTAAAAAAAGCCACGCAACTCCCTAACCCTTCCCTCCCATCCCCAGCACACAGGCATACACACACACACGGCACACACACACATCCCCCTACATTACTTGAATCTGCTTTTGCTTCTCCCCACCCAACCCATGCTTAGAGTTAAATGTATTAGACATTGTCGTATCCTTCAATGAAAACGCTGAAGAAAGAGACTCCCCTATCCTACTCCCCAGGTAATAAAGCCTGAGTACTGCTCCCACTGAGGGCTGGAATGGACAGGTATGTGCTGGTACAGAATGTCGGCACTTTGTCAGACAGTATAACCGCTAGACAACACCACATGGAAGTCCCTAGCACTTATGGAAAAAGTACCGGCATCTCCCTTCCCTCTTCTCCCGGCCCCACCCCCCAAAAGACTTCCTGCTTTGTGTCAAGGGATGTTCCTTCCAGTCTGCTACAACTCTTTTCACAACAACAGGTCTTAAAAGTTTTGTTCCCAGCGCACACATGCACGCACACACTGGCTATCACTGTGGATTATAGGTCACCCCTATCCTGCCCGGAGTACTACTACGCTGATCCTAAAAAAAACCCAGACCTTTCCTTAAATACAGAAATTAAAAAGCAACAGTACAGAAAAAGTAAAAACAAAAAACAAAGGTGCAATACTTTTTTTTAAAAAAAAAAAAAAAGTCTTTGCTAGTTATATACCTCCCCTAAGCAAAACTACGTACACAGGAAAAAACACGACACAGAGAAACAAAAGGAAACGTTTGAAGTACACACTGGTTTAAGAACATTCGTAAGTAAACGTTTCTGTCAGTGATGGTCTGGCGCTGTAATACACCAAGGCCTGGCACAGGTAACGCTCACCATGAAGGACGCAGAAAGGAGTTAGCTGCATGTGCTTTCAGGAGATGAGGCAGGCCCGCCAGCGATTTGCTGACACCATTTAGTTTTTTTGTCAGTTTTAATACAAGTGGTAAATCAATTAAAAGGCTAACTTGGTTGGGCTGGACTTTCAAGCTTTTGATGGATTCTTAAGAATGAATACGGGTGCCTATTTATAGGTTTGGGGGAGAAAAGAAACACTAATCTTTTTTTAAAGGTACTGAAGCTTGCAAGAGACTAAGAACCTTTGTCTTTCTTAGTCACACAAAAAATGTCAATGTCCTCTTTCCTCTCCTTTCCCCTTTGTTGGAAGAAAAAAATGGCTTGCATTATATAACAAACATTCTAGGGTTCACTCAGTACGAAAACCCCACATGCAGACATAAAGAAATAAAATACACTGCTACTCAAAAGACAGCTTTGGCTCACCTCTCACCAAATCCTTTGGATATGGCAGTGTTCTGCTCTACCACAGGGTTAGAACAAGGGCTAGGAAGCAACTACCCACTCAATATGATCTGCAGACTTGAGATAGCACCCTGCTAAATTGAATTTAAAAAAACCCTACTGACAAATTTTAATCCAGCCCAATTGGATCCTGCTTCAGCCACAGGGACTCCACCATGCCTGTCTTGTTTTCAGAATCAAGACATGCAGATGGCCAGCCAGCCCGTAGACCATCAGCAATGCAGCGTTTCAAGATCATATATATAGAGAAAAAAATGCACATACACGAACATGTGCACACGCACTCACACAGAAACAAGCACACGTGGGCAGTTACATGTGCCAGAACACACTGGAACTTATCAACCAGCCAATCACAAAGTGTTGGTTTTTTTTGTTTTGTGTTTTTTTTTTCTTTTTCAGGTTTTTTTTTGTGTGTGTGTTTTTTTTAGATTTTAAAATTTTTTTTAAATTTTTTGTTTTTAAAGTGAGGCTCCGTCAAGTCTTCCCCCTCCCCTTTTTTCTCTTGAACCCTTCCCCTACCCCAACCCAACATGGTAGACCTAAGGACGGAAACACACCCAGTGCAAACAAAGTTAAAAAGCTATTTTTTCAGTATATATGTTTCTTAGCAACAACTTCCGTATAACATGAAAAAGTGAAAAACTAGAAACTAATTTTTTTAATTTTTTGTGTTTAAATTTAAATGGTATGTGTACTTGCTTCACATTGTCTTTCTAAGTTGGCGTTCATGATTCAAGTATTTCAAGAGTGATATGTTCTCTTTTTGGATTCATATTCCAAACGAAAAAACTGAAGTTATATAAGGGAGGCAACTATGTGCTCAGACAGTCTATCAATGACCCACCTTTTTTTTCTCTCTCCGTTTTCTTTTTTCCTTTTATAAATGTATTTATTGCAAGTTGAAAAAAAACGAAAAGGTCAAGTTAGTGCTGCTGCTGTTCCAAAAAAGGTCACGAGGTCAGAGTTGAAAGTTCTAAGTTCAGATTGAATCCGACCCTCCTCCCAGAAGGTCTCCAGGTAGTAAGGGAGCAGGGCTGCCCATTCTGTGTGGATCCTCTACGCTTGGGACCCCCCCACAAGCTTGAAGAATAGTTTGGGGGCCCCCACAAGGAAGCGCCAGTGAGATCACCCCCACTGCTGCCGCCGCTGCCACCACTGCTCCACTGCCCAAGCCCTGTTGACCCACCAAAGAGATTCAAAGCAGGTCCAACTGGATCTGTCTGGTTCTGTCCTGTCTCCAGGGATTGCCAGCCTGCCGTGGGTGCACTTGGGGTTGCTGCAGGTGTAGGGGGCTGAGCTTGTGCCAGAAAGCGACTAACCTCTTCATCTGTGGCAAACTCAGCCAGGATGGTAGTGTTTCCCAACACACACCTGGAAGACAAGATACACGGAAGAAAAAAAATAATAATTAGAGCCAGAAGGTTAAGGGCAAGGCATTCAGAAGGCATGGAAACAGCACTATTGGGTGCCCAAACCAAAGGAGGTATCAGTTTGCCACTATGGAGTGAGCACAGAAAACTTTAGCCATTTTCGTCAGTGAAACTGACTCAAAGCACAAGAACTTCCATTTTATAAAGGGAAGCCCCCTACCCCCAAACCAACCCAACCAATTCCCTGCCCCCAACATTCAGTTGTTATGCCTCCAACAAACCTTTCTAAATTTAAACTACGGTCCTGAACATTAACACCAAGAGCAATAAAAGTGCCTATACAGTGTAGCTAAAATGGTAAATGCACATATGCCAGCTTTCAAACAAAACAGAGGAAGAACAGGTTAAAAGCCTGTGAAATTCAGGATAAGACTAGTATAGTTCAAAAGTTTTCGCTGAGTTTAAGGGCTTACACCACCCCATCCCCCACAGCTCCCCAAGACTTTTGTCTCAAAAGCTCTCACATTTTCAAAACATATCAGAGCCACAGTCAGTTCCAAAAAGCTTAAGAACAGGAAACCTAAGATGTGCAGCTTTTCAAGTAAGCTATTTCAAGTCTATCTCAAAACTATAGCAGATTCCCACATATTTGGCTTACGCATGTAACAATGATTCTCATCTGAAACAATTCACAAGCTTTTATAAAATGGCCAAAATTGTACAGTATGGTGCATCCTGGTCACAGTTCCATCCCATTTGCACCTTGTTAGTTCTGTACATGCCAGTTTGTGCCAGCCATTAAAGTAACACAAACAGAAGGCATCTTTGTTTCTCTTCCTCCTCTGCCGATGAATGAGAGATTCCCTTCCAATCATGATACTTGAAATGAGTTTCCAAAGCAGAGCACTGGACAGATGTTTTGTGTTCATGACTAATGTAGTAATAAAGAACGGACACGGGAATTGCTTACATGTGCAGTGCAGTCTGGGCCTTGGCCGCCTCCTGTTTGGTGTTGTATCGGATAAGGGCGGTGCCCTGGGTCAGGTTCAGATGGAATGTCAGCAGTGGGCCATGCTGCATGCAGATCGTCCTCAAGGTTGACCCATCGATCTGAGGAAGAACAGCCAGGATAACACAGATGTTTGTAACTATTTCTCCAAATGTACTTGAATCCTAAACTTCATCTCAGTAATTAAAAGATAACCTGCTCTCGGAAAGGAAAACAGGTGAAAGCAGTGCGAAGTATGCAAAGGTGACAGAATTTAATTTTCAAACAGAATCAGTATGCCTTGACTTCTCACAATTACAATGACTTTGCTTTACGGAATAATCTGACTTATCTTTCTCACTTGTAGCTTGAGTCCAGTTTTCCCCATCTCATTGAGTTTCTTACATTGCCACTATCCTTATGTTGGCAGGTTTTCCAGTAATGATATACAACTTGTACTTCTCACCATCTTCAGCCATCAGGATTTGTACCAAAGGAACTAGGATTTCTTAAGCCTCCAGCACTCTGATTTCAGTAGAATTTAGATCAACCAGTATTTAAAAGTTCTTTGCATAACTGGAAGTATCACCTCCACAATGAGGGTTTTAAAAAATTTATTTGGTGCTTTTTTGTCTTTGATGTTTATGAAACAGTAAGTGACAGAAACAGTCAGTGATCTTTCTGCCAAACCCAACAAGGTTCATTCTTCCTGAACTAATGTTTTCACAGCAGTTGTTGCCTACATTCCTTCTGCAGCAGTAACAGCTTCTTACTTACCGTCAGAAACTGCTATTTTCCAAGGTGTTCTGTACAGACAGATTCCATTCCTGGTATGCCACAGGAACATGCACACACGAATGGGATCCATATGTGCAGATACTTAAGGAAGTGCTACTTCCTTCCTTCTCCCTTTCCCCCCTACTATATAATACAACCTCAAATGAGGGAAAAGGAAGCTGTGTCTAGGTACAAATATGGACAAAGCTAAAACAGAGAAACTTGAAGATACTGTCCCTGAATCCACCTCAACCTTTACCCCTCCTTCTCTCTAGTGTACTGACCCACAATGAACAGAGGATTTGTTATAGAAGAGACAGTTATAATTAGCTTCTTTCTCTTTTCTATTAACTTAAATGCCTCCAAAATATGTTCTTCCATTAAATGATTCCTAAAGCAGTATTAAACTACCTTGCACAAGGGAGACTTAGAACTGCATCTCTTCATCGTACCACTGCTGTTTCCTTCACATCAAGGAAAACAGTCGTTCCTATGAAAGGAGCACAGTTTGGCATTTTGGGTGATCTGAAGGAGACCTTAGTTTTTCCTTTCACATTGATGTTTTCTTAGACTGTAGTAGAAGCACGGTAAATTATCCTGCTGAACAGAGGACTCTCTTGTCTAGACCTCAGGGCGCTGCTATTAATCATATAGGCTTTTCCTAAGCCTTGAATGCAGACTAATTGGGATTGCTGAAACCAGGATCTCCACAGAATTCGTTTTGAATGGAAGCAAGCTCTGAGAACACTTGCAGGAATAACCTAACTAGACTGTTTTTGGCAGGAGTGCTGGAAACATTCTGTGGTTTCACTATGGAAACACCAAAGTGAAAACTGGCAGTTACACCAGCTTTCTTACTGACAACGCCCAAAGAACAGTCTCTAACAGCTATAAACCATTCCACATTATGGTCATGCAACTTATCCTCACTTCTAAGAAAAATCTTTCTGTTCCAATAATTTTTTGGAACTCTAGATAATAAAAGTTTATGATAGTCATGTAGCAAAACCTGAACACCTTAACGTTTGCTGAAGAGATTACAATAGAAAAACCAATCAGACTGCAGCGCAGTTTAGTAGAAACACATGTTAATGTATGCTGACAAATCTGATTTTATTAAGATTTTCTTCAAAGGGAAACAACTGAAGAATCCACAAATCTGTATCTTGGTAAAGCAAACAAGTTTCCAAGCAAAACAACAGAAAATACCTGTGGAGTGAGATTGTGAAGAACCAGCCAGTAGCTAGGACGAACTGAACCACCATCACTCCAAGTAGATGCTGCAAATTAGAAGACACAGCAATCAAGACAGATTTGATACAAAGAAAACCATTCTTTCAATCTCAGGCAAATTCAGCCCTGCTAACACATGAAAGCCCAGTCTTCACTCCTGAAAACAAAAACACATCTTTCCTCGCATTTCATATCAAGATTCACTTTTTACTAGAGTTTATCTTTGAGGAGTTTCCCACCCACACAAAGCATCTAGTCTTGAAAGGCCCCATGCAGTAGATATTCCCTCCTGGCAGCTCTCAGCCCTCTTCACTCATTCCCTGCAGCAGGACCTGGGATTCCACACACCACCCCTCCCACCCCAATTACTGACAGCGAATTTCCATTTCAAGAAGGAACTTTTTTTTTCCTTTTACCAGACAACTGCAACTTTCTTTCCTCCAAACCATTAGTGCTGTAAAACATACACTCCTCAGGTCTGATCAATGGTGCTATCAGTTGATTCTTCTCACCAGAGGCAAGCCTTGAGTCCTGTGCCCCCCAGCCCCTGACCGATCGGGGTGCTGTGCTGTTCCATGGAGATGATGGTTTGGGGTTGGTCAGGCCAGGAGGTGGGCGGGGCAGCCCTGTAGTGTTCCTTGAGGAAATATGGTTTTTCCACATCTTGTTGGAGAGATGAGTGGGATTGTGTCCTATGGGATCTGGGGACCATGTTGATTTGTAATCACTGAATTTTGCTAGAAGATTAAAGAAATTGTACTTATTAGAGAAACGTAGGAGATTCAACGAGCCTTTACCTGTACTATCAGTGTAAACCCTTTGACCATATTTATATCTGAGACAAGCACAAAGCACAGTACCATACAACATTTAATTTACCGAACTAAAAAAAGCCATGCCACATGTTAATTTTTGCTTATTTTATTTATGCTGACAAAAAAAAAATCCCTAGATCATTTAAGATAATGTAACAGGTTGCAGTATGTTCAATCATTAGTAAGATGGACAGCAACTTTTATGTCCACACCATATTTCATCTGAGAACCTGAGAAGTTCTTACAAGTTTGGGCACTACTGACATTTAATGAAACTGAACCTTCTTCAGGCCAAAAACTTGCAGAGAACTGAAATGAATATTTGCCACTCTTGGTCTACTAAGCTAATGCTACCTCCTAAAGATGTCCTCCTGTAAGATCAAAGCTTTCTCCATGAATCACAAGTTTCATACAGAGTTGATACAACGATAACACATGAAGAATAAATATTTGGGAGTTCTTCCTAAATGAGTTTTCCTTAAGAAGGCAGACTGCAAATTCTCCCATACCTTCTGAACCAAGGGACATTTATCACCCAGGAAAAAAACAAGCCAAAAGTCAAAATTGCTCGAGTAATTTCTTTTTTCTGTGTTTTGTAATGAGAACCAGCGAACACATACAGGGCAATCTGGGGGAAAAGGCACTTGTGTCATGAATTATCTTAATAATAGATTACCTTAGTAAGAACTCATGTGCGCATGTGTGTGCAAATACAGGTATTAAGCTCTATTCACTAACAAAAGGTAGTAAATTTCTTATTTGAAACAAAGGGTAAAAATCCAGGTTTACAATACGCCAGGGTGTCACAAAATAATATATCTGGGAATCAAGACCTAAAGCTTTCAGCAAGTAGAAGTGTGCTTCATTTTACAGTTGGATCACTTATTTCCACGACAGATTAACTGTCAATAGCAAGCAGGTTTCAAGCACTAACCTATGAAAGTATATGAGAGCGCTTAAAAACCTGCTTTCACTGGACTCTGTTTTACAGATATGTGAATTCTAAATCCCTAATCCAGATGACCTGCTTTCTGGCTGTAAAACACCGGTGTGCCTTTTAACAAGATGAGCAGAAGATGGTATGTATGCCAGGCAGAAGTCTAGTTTCCTCAAATCAGCTATGACTTCAATTATTTTTTATCTCTTGGGTATGTCTAATGGGCTAGAAAAAAATTAAGCAGAAGTAAGAAGCTGATGCATGCCACTCCTTTCCCCAGGCTATGAAAGAGAAATCTTTTATGTCACTGGAATGCTGCATACACAGATACTGCTTCAAACGGAAGTCACCCCACAAACTGGCAGCAGGAACATTGTTTATATGGAGGGCTAAACAGGATTTTCAACATATTTTGTGAAGATACTGAGATAACATATGAACACAGCTTTTATTCAGTAAAATGCAAAAAACAAAGTTTGGGCCAGATGCAGCTCTCAGCTATATTCGTCATCTCTGAAATTTACACACAATTCTTCAGTTTTAAGTAGCTGTCAAGACAATGATGTCTCAAGAGACAACTGGCATTTGTAAGAAGCTCAAAATCCAAATGTTTTGTCTGGAGCAAGTATTTCCATCATCCTGCTCAGAAGTGTGTACAGAAACGATTTTTCACAGGAAAGCTCTGGAGACCTTCTTACCAAGGATCTAAAGGCAGGTATCTAAATTACTATTTACAGGCCAACCATTAAAAGCCAGAGGACTAAAAGCCCTCTCTCTCTCCAGGTTTCAGGGAATGATGAGTGCTTTAAAAGGTGAGGCAAAAATGTTCCCTTCACAGCACTCCAATATTCTAAAGTTAAAATGAATAAAATCACTCACCTTATTACTCTAATTTCTTAACTCATACATACAGAAGCAGGTTTGTTTAAAAGATTACGACAGTCCCCCAGCCCCCTACACATGACAACAGATTGTGCATGTGGGGTTTTTTTTTTTTTCATTTTGCACCTGCTGCTCACTGCTACCCTGTTCTTCAACTTGCATAACTAAGAATTTTGTATCAGGGGTAGAAGGCAGAGGATCTTAGTCCAGTTTTTAAAGCAACTACAACAGTATTTTATCATCAGAAGGAAAACTGTCTGATCAGTTTTGAGTTCCTCATAACTTTTGAGTTCCTCATAAATTACTGAAAGACTAAATATTCAAAGTAGAAGAAAAATGAGGAACTAGTGAAGAAGTGGAGAATGCTTTGTCCAGGTAAGTTTTGGAGCCCGCATACCTGAAGTGCTATGAACGTTGGTGAAGGAATTGTCAGAGGCACTGTAGGGCCAGGCACCAGGTGAAGGCAGCGAGGTGTTGAGGGAAGAATTAGACCCTATCAAAGGGAAAAGGAGAAAGAAAGAGAAGAGTAGGCCGATTTCATAGAGTTTCTGTAGTACTGTTACAGCTCAAGAGAGACACGATTTGTACCAATGCCAAGGTTTCACGTGATACACAGCCATGGTGCAAAGGCACACAGGCTTCCTTCTTAGTCAAATGCAATAGACTGTTACCCTTTTATGACAGGAACATCAGAACACTCTCAAATATCAGAATGACTTAAATAATCACATACCAGTTGTTCACTGTTTTACCTGTGGTGTTGTCCCGCAGAAGTTGGTGGTCAGTATCTACAATGGGAGATGTGGCTGTCCCCCCCAGCACACTTCCAGGGGTCACATAGGGGTCAGATTCAGGGTCAATGTTTTGTATACCTTTCCATGGCACTCCTGGTTGGAACTCTGGGACAGGAGGGAAAAAGGAATTAGATACAAACAGGGAAATGCCATTTACTGGAAATAATTGTTGAAGATATTTTAGAAGGGTAAATAATTGTCTTCTACACTGTTCCTCAGAAAAAAAATCAAGACTGTTCTTGTCTGAAATCTATTTCACATTTCCTCCCGTAACACTATCTCTAGTGTCTGAATACAATTCGACACTACAAAAAAGTGGCTCAAGCGCATACAATATTCCTTTGACAATGCCCGTTTTACTACATTCAGATGAGGCTTCAACACTTTTACCCTTAACACATTATATATTTTTTAAGATACCATATATTTTAAGATTCGATTCTGCACACGTACTTTGTGTGTGTGCAGAAGCATTTCTCAAGGAAAGGCTACCTACCTTAAGAGTTTCTAAATGCAACATTTGACACTTCACACTGTAGGTACATACACACTTTATACACCACTTTATACACACTTTTATACCTATCAATACTGAGGTAATGCTAAGATGAGCTGCCTTGTGGTAAAAGCAATGTATATACTAATTGATGTTCTTCATGCTTCACAATGACATGGAATATACTTATCATGCTTTAGTCTCCTTTCAAATATAGCTCCAGGAATGCCAGATTTTTAAGACAAGAGGATGAGTTATTCTGTGAGTTATATGAAGTATGAACATACAAAAACTCCAGTTACTGTAAGAAAGATCAGTAACTCGGTTCCTTCTCTGGGTAGACGTTCAATGAATAAAGTCCTGTGGTCAATTTTGGAAGCAGTGACACGAAAGTAGAACTGCCAAACACAAAAACAAGTAAAGAAGCTTCAGATACCATGTGACAATTTGGGTAAGTGTGGAAAGAGTGCCAAGGTGGCAGATTAATCCCTTGCAGATACAAATCCAGGATATGGAATGATACCTTCACTCCCAATCTGAAATTTTGAAATAATTCAGGACAGAATATTTGAGTGTAATTAAAAAAACACAATTAAAAGTGGGATCCAGGACGTGCTCTCTGGAACAAAACCACGTAGGGTGAATCTGGCATGGAAGACTTCATTTCAGTCACCTTTGTAATGAAGAAGCATAGTCAAGACTATGACTTTCACAGACAAATAAAGAAGAAAATGTGCTACTACCGGTTCAAACAATTGGCACAGCAAGGGCAATATTAGATTGTGATAACGCACTGGCAGGAGAATCTCAGAGAAGACATATGAAATGCCCCACTGGCTCAGAACTGCGGTCCATCTAGCCCAGTATTCTCCTAACGGTGGTAGCAGAGATACCGTTTAGGGACGTAACAGAAACCTGGCCACTGTCTATAGGCTACTGCCCTCACAATCTTCCAGCATCTATAGTCCTTCTATCTAGGGAGTCAGAAATACTCTCTCTCTGCTAGCACCTGCTTATGAAACTCTTTTTCCATCAGTTTATCCAATCACTGTTTCAACTAGCTAGTACCATCTGTCTCCAGAAGCTCTAAAAGCAACCCATTCCAGAAGTTCACCACTCCCAATGGGGGCTGGGGGGAAGCTCTCATCTATTTAAAATTTATATCCTCTTAAGTTCGGCATTTGTACCATGGTTCAAGTGTTGCAGGTTTCACAGAATTACAATTCTGCATTTATCTTGTTCACTGCCTTCATGAGTTTTGTAAACCTCAGTCACATTTGCCAGACTTTAGTAACTCAATAAAATAATCTAGGATACCAGGTATCAACATTTCTAACAGTATGAGCAATCAGCACTGCATCAAGGAAGGAATTCGCTTAGCCGCTGCCAAAATACTGCAATTCTCTGACAAACAGGACCACCTTATGCTTAAGGAGCAAGTAATGCAGCTCTTGGGTCTAGTCAGAAGATCATCTGTTCTGAGAGAAAGAATCCATGAACACACGTTGGGACCTGGAAATTAGAACTTGTTTGCCAAAAAAAAAAAAAAAGGGTAAGTCCAAGTCTTGCCTTTGTAAAGATTTCTGAGAATTGGTGAGACTGAAAATTAAGTGCATAGTAAGCTCTCATCAAAACGTTAAGGACTATTCAAACAAGGCTCTAGAGATCAGACATATTGTATATAAACACATTCACTCATCAATTTAATCCTGGTCTGGAGAAAAGTTCTCCTTGAACTTCAGAACTTCAGCATACTGACACGTTTCCAAACTATCCTTTAGGACTGACAGTTATTCTCATGAACATTCACCAACTCTCCCTACAGACAGGCTCTTTGATTTTTAGATAGTAAAGAAAACATGAAGTGCATCTCTCCACTGATATTTGAAAGGTTCTCCCAAAAATTTCAACATAAGATTATTAGGAAAACCATGACAGACCCATCCAGGCCAGTCTGCCTGGAGTATGACTGAACTGCTCTTGGGAAAATTACAGTCTAGTATTACCTAGGTATGCAAGTCTGTGTGACATAACCAAAAGATATAGTTCTCACCAATGCAGCAAAACTTGCTCTCACCTCCAGCTGTGATATCAGTTTGATTGGGCACCACTTCATTTATCTTTGTGCTGAACAATACTGCTCTCTTGAACGGCAGAATTTCTGCAGCAGATGGCATTTAGGAGGAAAACGCGAAAGGTCTAGTCAGGGTGAATGCTGAGTGACCACTGTATTCATTCAAAGGAAAAACGCACCTATTTCAAGAGGTTTTCTCTTGTAAACTCATTTTCGTTAACAACTTATTTTCCAGCAGTATGAAGAAAAATTATATCTCCATGCTAGGAACCGACAGTGGGCCTCATCTACAAGCTTGCAGGGAAAAAGGACCTACAGTGTAACACCATTTTGGGTCTTTTTTCTTCATCAGGGCTGTTGACAAGGTGGATCATGATTTCCCCTAAGTTTTCTTTCTTGAGGAAGCCAATAAGCTAGGGAGGCTATGAGACAGCTTAAGTGGCTGATGGTTATGGGATAGTAACACTTGTCCCAACAGTCTATGGACCTCCTAAGAGAGGACTAGCAATAAAGCAATAATTGCATAAAAGCCACGTGCCAAAACTCATGATCTGTTACACGACATCTGCAATCACAGTCATGGGCTACTCATTCACACAACAAATTAGGGATGATACTGATGTTCCCAGTAAGAGTTTATGTTCAGGATTTGTGAACTCCAGCTATCCTCTCAGTGGTGAGGCAGTCAGCAACAGCAAAAATTTTACTTATCACTGACAATGGGGCTGCATGTATCACTAAGGAAGCTCTATGATATCCATAAGGGGCAAAGAGTAGCTATTCAGCTTCTCACTTCTGTAACAGCCTTCTGGTACCAAGAATCTTGCCAGAGCCAGTGGCTGCTCCAAAACCTGGAAACACAGCAGAGTTGATCCTCACACTCCCCTCCTAACATTTCAAGCAGTACTGTGTTTCTCAGTATTATATAGGGGAATGGTGACTAAAGAAACAAGTTCAGCAACGAGTCTATGAGAAAGGTCCTGAAAAAAATTAAATTTGGGGGGTTTCTGGCATTATAGAGTAACTCCCACTCAAGAAGCTCAGTACTTAACAACCAGGTTGACAGAAATGTAATGCAAATACACCTCTACAGAGAGCAGTCAGTGGTATGATATGTTGTGGGCCTGCAGATGTTCTTGATAAAACTCTTTCACTCCATTAGCTCATCAGAAAACATTTTCTTGCCAAAATTAGACACTGAGGGGTTCCCACATAAAAGGCTTTAACTACCTTTTGTAGGTTTCCTGCAGTTGTATCTGTCACACAGATTCCTAGGCTTTCTGTTGCAAGGTCTGTGCTACTGGTTTACTCAAGAGATGTACCTGCATTTTTACTTTTTTGTGCTTGAGGGGATACACAGTAGAGGCTTTGCAGTTAGGAATGTGTTCCTGGAATGTAGAAGTCTTCCAGGCAGAGAAAAATCACAGCATCCACTATATGCTGAACAGCACTGGTGATTAATCGGTGCCACTTCAAGGACACTACTCTGTGTTTAATGAATGTTTTATATAGAGAATTATGTGCGTGTTCAAATACATATGTATTTTTCCTTGATACTTGAGTTTTCTAGCAGAAAGATAAAATTCTGCCAGTGAAACTCTAGAAGACTTAAATGATGTGCCACTGCCTGTAATACAAAAAGCAAGAAACTTCTGCTCAAGCCACAAGATTGCCGAAACTTGGCAACACTCTTCTATCCTTTACGCGACATGAGCAAAGGTGAACCAAACCACCATAGCGCACAGATTGCATACGTATTGTACCAATACTGCTAGCAAAAGAAACCTTGTGGTCCGCAATGGATCATATTTGTAAACAATTGCCAGAAGAAAAGTTCATGCTATATAAAATACAAAAGGTCAAGACAAGAAAATCCTGTTTCCACCATCACAAAAATAAGCTTTCACATCTTTTGCTTTCTGATTCCACGTTATCTATCAGAATTTGTACACTCCAAGTCAGCCTAACATAATGCAAATATGGAATAGAAGAGGAAGGAGCTGGTATTGTGTATTTTATGAACAAGTATTCTCATGAAAATTTCTGCAAGTGTAAAGTCACCAAACTACATAAGATAAGAGTTCACCTAACAAAAACCAAATACTATTCAGGCAATTCAGCAGTTCATATTTAGCCCAGCATTTTTTTGCTGAAAATTCAACATTTATGTTCTAATTTAGTGTGGAAGAAATTTAAAAAATGAGATAGGCCAAGCAAATATTTTCCTTGCAGTGTTTATTTAAACAGTATGATGAGGAAAGATCCCAGCAGATCTACTCTAAAGCTAGGACATAACCCCTGCCCTTATGTAATACCTGGAGGCCAGCTGGCATTGCTGGATTTGCTTCCGATCTTGTTTGTTGGTGGAGATTTGGCAGGTAACCAACTATCACCAGCAGGGCCTGCGTGGCCACCTAGTGGGTCGCCCTGAATTATGTCGAACTGGTTGTAGGGCGATCCTCCGTGAGCCTTTCCAGGGGGCACTATTGCACCTGAAGCATTAAAAAGATACATTTACACTCAGGAAAGGTTGTGATCTTTATGGTATACTAAAACAAAAAATATTTAAGATGCATACTGGTGAGGTAAGACATTCACTAACTTGAAGCACAGTTTCATCTGAGCTATTTCACCTCTGGCAAGATAATACTGCAAGGGCATTCCCAAAACAGCCAGTCCCCTTCTCACCATTTTTGTGCATATTGGCATCTTGTGAAGCCACAGAGGGCAGCCCTTCCATCATAGTCCACTGCTTAAAGCGGGATTCTGTTCCAGCCTCTTTCCCTCCCGCCATGCCATAATCCATGCCACTTGAGCCAAAGCCTGTGAAACAAACAAACAAAACTCCATTGCCACTTGCGCTTTTTGGTTTAAATATCTTCAAACAGGGAGTCACTGTGATCACAAGAAAGGTAAAAAATATCAACAGTAGCAATGAAATGTTCAAGAGGCAACTTCCAAATAAGCTTGTTAGGTCAGTATGCCACCAAGATACACTTTGTTATTAGGTTTGTCTTCTTCCCATGTAATGAAAAATAATGCAATTTCATCAAGAGTTGACATTTGTCATAACCTTCGCTCTAGTGCTTATACATAAATTACTCACTTCTGGATCCAGACGTAACCGGCTAATATGGTAATTGCATTACCATATTAGCATGGTAACTATAGGCAACGCACCAAATCTCTTTCCACAGAGCACTTACCTGAACCGTATCCAGGTATTTGCCCTTTGGTCTGTAAATCTGAGAGACCCACATTCAAAGGATTGGGTACCATGCTGTCTAAATGTGGCTTAGGCCCAACAGGGTGGGATGGTGAATGCTTCATGCCAGGCTGCCTTTGCTGCTGCTGCTGGAGGGCACTCAC
This sequence comes from Nyctibius grandis, assembly GCF_013368605.1. Classification (NCBI taxonomy): domain Eukaryota; kingdom Metazoa; phylum Chordata; class Aves; order Nyctibiiformes; family Nyctibiidae; genus Nyctibius; species Nyctibius grandis. Next base: position 59,996,592 of record NC_090662.1, read on the forward strand.
CATACGAGCAATCTGCAAATGAACGAAAAAAAAATGGGGACGATATATCCTATACTGTAACACAGAATTCCAGTAAACATGAAGAAACAGTGACTTGAAAGAGATCCAAAGGACCCTGCTCTCTGAGAAGTGCAATCTGAAGATAGTGCAAACTGATGAGAGCAGAGGACATTACTAAAGCCAGCTCTGTCTTTGCTGCAGACTGCATTTTCCCAGAACACTTTATACTTCATATGATTGACAAAAATCGTGCCACACCTGTTGCTCCTGCTGTTGTCGCACAGCTTGAGACAGCTTCCTCTGGCTCTGTAACAGCTGCTGCTGCTGCTGCTGCTGAAGGAGGAGCTGACATGCCTACAAGATAAATGGGGGTGGGAAGAGTAAAAATACAGAGCTCATCAAGTGAAACATAATTGCCAGGAGCTAGTCACTAGCAAATGCTTTGCTCAGAACTTAGGCAAACTGTTTCTCATTCCACACACTCAAATAAAATGACAAATTAATGAAATCAAACAACTGCTTTCTGTACACAGACATTGCTTACAATCATAACCCACTGCAACATTCACAATAATTACATAGGCCTGTTCAGTTTACCTGCTGCCCTCTAACAGGGTGTCCTGGTTTGGCCCAAACCAGGCCCATTAGTCTTAAAGAAACCAAGGTCACTGCTAAATTCCTCACTGCTTACGAGTGAAGAGCCAAAGGGGGGTTGCAGCTGCAGGGGGGAGCAGACAGGGCAGGTGACCCAAGATTGACCAACAAGGTATTCCATCCCACACACGTCATTCTCACTTTCCTATTTATCACTAACCCACTGCCTCCTGGAGGTGGGGCCCAGGAGGGAGGGGCCCTCCTGTCTCCCACTGATTGGTACCAGCTTTGCCAGTTTCCAGTTAAAAGCCTGCAGGTGTGATGGCAGGGGAGCTATTGCATTTTGCCCTCTGCCCGTGCTGGGTGGAGCTACTGCATTTTCCCCTCTGCCCGTGCTGGGGGGAGCAACTCTGCCTGAGGAGGATTTCCAAGCTCTCAGTCTTGGTTTTGTATATATTTGTATATATTTGTATATATTTGATTATTTCTATTATTATTGTTATTATACTCTTTTTCATTATTATAGTTTATTAAAACTGTTTTAATTTTCCAACCCATAAGTCTCTCTCCCTTTTCCCTTTCCCTTAGGTGGGGGGGAGAGGGTTAACAGAGAGCATCTGCCACCTGGTTAATAGCTGGCCCAGCTTTAAACCGTGACACAGGGCTGCATTTTCCTGTACAAAAAAACAAGGAATACTTGTACAAAAATAACACAAGATCAGTAGAACAAAACAGAATTAGAACAAACATAAAAAGAAAACTCTTTCAGCAGACAATTTGTAAATAGTCTGTCTCAAAAGATTACTAGCTACTTACTAATTGAAACTGGGGAATCTGTGGAAGCTGGCTCAGCATGGCAATCTGTTGTGGAGAAAGCTGGGGGCCCATATTGAAAAGACCAGGATTCAAGCCACTGTTGGGAAACTGTTTGAGCATGGAGGCCGAAACCTGCATAGAAACCAGTTACATATCATCAAGAAATGCATTGCTATGAGAAAAGATGATGAAGTAGAAGTATTTATATAAAGGAATAGGTACAACACCAATCTTAAATGGTGTTCCAGGAAAGACATTACAGATTAACACACCACATTTAAACGTGCACAATCTATGACTTGAGCAGAATGAATACCTCACTTGACAATATACAGTATTACATGTGCAGATGCAGACACACACACAAAGCTTCCTCCCCCAACCAATCGGTTGCTAGAAACTGCAACTAAATTAAAATGCTGATATATATGCAGCTAAACAGTAATCACAGTACTGCATTATCACATTAAAAATGTACTGCTTGACAAGGGAAAAGAAAGACATTCAGGCAGTCACTGGAGCAAAGAAACAGTGCCTCACAGAAAGAGTTAATGTCTTTGTATGTTGAATAAGCTATAGTAAAAGACAGGAGTAGGTGGAGAAGATTTCCCCCCGTTTCTCCCTGCATTATTTGAGTGTTACACGAGTAGAATTGAAGAGAATCTCCAGAAGTCTTCACCAAGTCCAAAGCAAAAGGTAAACGGGCATTTGGAGACCCTGGGGTCTTAGAGCTCTGCAATGTAAATGCAATGTGTGGCCCTTCATCAGGCCTCTCTTTCAGGGGGGCAGGATGAACAGGACAAGACTGTTTGAAAAAAATTAAGCAACCTGTCACACTTCAGAAAAACTTTCAGCTTTCACTTTTTTGTTGTTGTTTTTAAAATACTTTGCAAAAGCCTATGGAAGACAGAGGATTCCTAAATCCACTTTGAGGTTTAAAAATACTGATAGCAAGCATTTACCATCAACTGCCTTGGAATAACAGAGAAGGCTAATCCTTCTGCACTGAGTTTTAAGCACTTTCAACTATGAATTTTAATTTTTTATCTAAGTTTTTGATTTCTTAACTTCAAGTCAAGACTAAGATAGAAGTAACCTGAATGATGTGCTCTGAAGGCTGCAGCTCTACTTTTTACAAGTAACCAGTTACTATAAATTCCTTACCTGGGGAGAAAGAAATTGGGGAGGCACTTGCGCCCGGATATTGGGGGAAGGATTTAGTGGCTGCACTGGTGTGTGCATGCCCCTCGATTGTGCTGTGCTGTTTCCAAACAAACCATGATTGCCACCCTATAAAATTAAAGCAGTAGTGAGAAGATGAATCTTTCAGAAAAATGGATTTCTATGCTATTAACTACATATCAATAACAGTGAGGCAAGTACTGACTTAAACAGAGTACCCTTAGAACTACTGACATGTTTGCCTTAAATCAGTATATTCTGCCTGGGTTACAACTGCTGTACTACATTTTTGAGATGCAGGCTCTTTCCCCTCTACATTGAAGAGTCATGTTTATCCACTTATTTCAAAGCACATGACAAAGCGAATGTTTTATATTTTGCACTTTACATGCTGGGAAATGGGAAACTGGAGTACAAACAACACGCTCAAGAAAACCATTCCATTGGCTTAAAAGCATGGCAAGTCTGCGTCAACAAGAATTTTGGGCCATCATTTTAGAAAAGTCAGGTACTTAGTCCGAGGAGGTTGCCGAGATATCACTCATAAGCCTATTACTTTCTCTGCAGGCCTTTCATGGACTTAAATTAGAATTAAAAAATTTTCTTAAAAATTTTCCTTCTGATGTGAAAACTTCAGTGTTGTAGATTGAGATGTTTTTCTTGTCTTTCCCCCCCCCCCCCCCCCCCCCCACTAATTCGAAGAGCAGGAAAAATTTCAAGTGAAATAAAAGTGTTTGGGGTTTTTTCCCCCCAGTGATTCATTTTCTGAAGAAGAATACCTGCTGTTTCTTTTGAGTTTTTTAAAACGAGAAGTATTTACTGTTTCATAAGCAACTTCTCTAATAATAAACCCTACTGCATGAAAAAGACCAAAGAGAATTTATGATTATGTTTCACTATTTCAGCCTCTGAGCAGACTATCTTTATTTGTAACACCTTTCAACAGAAGTCACAGGAAATGTTATGGACAGTCTCCCACACTAACAGTTGCATGCTGTTGCTTCTAAAAGCTGAAGCTCCTACTCCAAAAGATCCTTATGTGCCATGATTCTGCCCTTTCATTTTCAAGGCCCTCAAAACTTCCCATCTTCTGCTGTATATCAGGATGTCTATGATCCTTAGATACTTGGGGTTCCAAACAGTACATTTTCCATTCCTCAGCCATCATTCTCTGTTCTCCCTCTCCATGCCAGCACTGCTGTACCCAACATAAATTCATCGTTCTTCCAAACTGAGATTGTGCAGACCTTCTTCAAAACCTTTCCTTCCCTTATATATCAAAATTTCATAAACTTTGCCTCCCCTTCTACCATAATACTGTGCATCCTCCACTATCCTTTTGCTAAAAAAGGAGTGTCTCATCCTGTTTCTATACTGGCAGCATTATGGATTGCCTCATTCACCTACATCACATTTCACCTCCTTAATGTATCTTCGCTTTCAGAAGCAACTCAAGATGTCATATGAAGCACGTAGGAGGGTAAACAAAAAACCCCAAGAGACAAAAGAGTTTTTATTCTGGAAAGAACTGACTGGGGTCAACTACACATTAAAATTTTTGAAAGGCTTGAAGCCGCAGCTACACTTTCAGCCCTCCACAAAGCTCAAGAGTTCTGCACACTGAATACAAGAACATGCCTGCAAATTTTGGACTTAATCTGACGTTCAACACTGATTGTGTCACATAGAAACAGAAAGACAAACACAAAAACACCATCGTGTTAGGCATGTGACTATATAAGCTAGTCCATTTGCAATACTTAGATTCTATTCTTTCATTTCCTAGTATTCCTGCAACATTTTCTTCTAGCATTACGCAAAACATAATAGCCAGAAATTCTTCCAAACTGCAGTTACCTACTTCATTTCTTCCCCACCATTCCACCATTAAATGGTTGGACTTGATGATCCCAGAGGTCTCTTCCAACCTGACTGATTCTGTGATTCCCCCATATACAGAACAAAAATATTGCTACTTCAAGAGTTTTTAAAGGCTGCTAAATCAATCCTTTCTTTGGGCTGTGGGGAAGGAAGAAGGGAACAGGCACAATGCAAAATTACTACAATTTTTTTAAAGGCACGTATCTACATACAAAGTCATCAGGTAGAGTCTGGAAAAATTCAGTGTCGGGGTGGTGGGGCAAATCAACAGCCTCTAACTGGGTTTTAAAACAGCAGTTAAAATATAAAGGTTGCCACTAACTTCATGACTTCTGAAAAGCACACCTATCTGCTGCATCGCAATTCAGGAAGAGGCCAACAAAAACGGATGGAATACATTTTGGTTATAGGAACCAGATTCTCAATGGCCTGATACAGCTGAAATTTCCATTAACAATATTAATTTATTTAGTAAGAAAACAAATGCAAGCAACCAACTAACCAGGATTAAGCCCAGGTTGCAGCCTTATAACAATGCATCTTATAAGGTTGCCTGCTTACTTGTCTAGCAGCGAAGTTTTGGGGACTGAGCCCTGAGCCGATTGCCCCAAGGCCGACGTTGGATAGTGTGGAACCAGAGGGAGACAGCTTGTAGCTGGGAGAAGGGGAGAAGGGAGAGCAGGGAGCCTCATCCCCAAGGCACCCATCTTGATTGGAGAAAGGCAAAGTCAGCTGAAGCAGCAGTTAGCCAACAGCAGGAGTTGGTTAGTGAAGTAACAGAACGCAAGAAGAGAGAAAGAGGGACGGTGAGTGACTAGGAAGAAGCAAAGTTAATTTGTAATAGCAATTACAAGGACAAAACTTCTGACCCAAATGATCACTTGACAATTAAGGTTTTGGTCCAAGAAGATAATCAATAAATTCCTAAAGGTTTCTTTTGAAAAATACATTTTGAACTCTGATGACGTTTCTTTCTGACAGTGGCTATTACCACTACAGAAACAAACAAATCTTGAATGAACTCCTAATGTTAGCACACATCTACGAACATAATTTGTTAGGAAAGCATTAGCTCTGCTAGTGGTGTTTATTAATTATGCCACCAGAGGGAGTTGATAAAACTGGTTTTTGGCCTGTTATACCAAAATGGAGGAGTTAAAAAAATTCATTGACAGTAACACGCCTTCAGAATTTTTAAATCAGATTTCTTTTCCATTTTACATGTGATAAACTTAAACTGTATTAAAAAACCCCTAGAGCATTCTGAATCTATTGGACACTCTCCAATTCATAAAGTGAAGCAATTAGTGTTTGATAATAACACTGAAAGCTACTATTCAAAACAGGCAAGAATATGAAAGAAACGCTACCATAACATACAACAGATGTCACAGAGAAACAGATGTCATACAGAAGCTTACAGTACATGGACATACAGCATAAGTGGTTGCAGAATTTAAAAAGGGTGTTTCCAATAAACGACAGACATGAAAGCAGAAAAATATTTGGAAGACTGATTACTTATGTTTACTTAGATCTAAACAGATTTTTTTTACAGTAGACAATTGTAGTCCGCAGCCAAAAGAATCACTGTGATGAAACCTATAATGAATTTCGTTGCTACTAGTAGTTTATCCTTCCATGAAAAACGAGGAATTTCTTTCCATCCATATTAAGAACAGTCTGTTCTAGAACAAAGAGCCTCATTCTCCCCAAATAATTTAGTTTGTCTATGCACATCTGACACCTCTGTTTTACATACACATTCATTCTACAAACGTATCTCCCCCACACCTTTTATTATTGAGTTTGTCCAAGGTTACTGAATTTTTAGCACTTCCAGAGGAGTAGGGTAAAAACTGGGACCTCAAACATAAAGGTCCTAGTATTAGATAAATATTAGTTTATCTAAATATATTTCTCTCACCTTCTCAAAATAAGGCCCACTATCTGTGGTTCCCATGTCTTTGGAATTAGGTGGACGGAACCCAGATCGATCCTTTCTCATCATGTCATTAAAATCCCCGAGATTCATGGCTCGTTTATCTACCTCAAACTTCTTATCTGGGAGACCACCTGTAAAAAAGAGGAAAGGCAGCAAAATTAGTGCAAATGATCTCTACCACATTTCATGACAGCAGGTTCACAGCCAAAGAAACTATCTTTAAGATCAGGGCATAAATTAGATCTGTCTTACAATTTAGCATGGCTACAGCTGCTATTAAAAGATACTGAAAAATTAAACTAGGAACTTTAATTTTTAAGACCGAACAAGCCAATTTCGTTTAGAGAGTTTAAGGTCAAGTATTTCTCACAATATATACACAGATATAAACATATGCATTTCTACAGCACTACTCCAGTTCAACTAATGATATTAATTTATACATAATTCTCAATGTCTTCAAAAACTCACACTTATTTATTGGTATTCAGTATCTATTGAGACACTGCTGTTTAAGTACTCCATATGTTCTACTTAGTTTTTATTGGGTTTGGCATTGAGAAAGAATTTCTCAAACTGCAAAACCATTCACATAATTTGATCACAACTCTCCTACAGTCATGTGAACTTAACTCTTGAACACCACAGATCACCTGGTATAGTGTAACTTCCAGACAGGCAACCAATCTCCCTCAGCCTGTATGCAATGATTACACAACCAGCAACAGAAACACTTTTCAAACATCCCCTACAGTCTCCTGCCATTGTTTAGCAAGTAATATGGTGGAACACGAGGAAGAGATGTTAATAACAGATGACCAAACTGCAACATACACAGGGCACACGACATCATCTTTCTCTATAAGCTTATCACCAGTCAAGTGCTGACTGAGGGAAGTTTTCTATCTTACACACTGAACTGCTGCCAGGGAACAATTTTTTTTTTGTTGTAGTTGGCACCTGTAAGGTATCAGATGCATGTTGTTATGCTGAAGTAGATGGAAAACAACTCCATTTTAAAATACGGACAACATGATAGAAATGAGCTTTACTGGTGTTTTTAGTTTTAAATAATTTTTGTTTAGTAGCACAGATGGCCTTTCCAAGAACAGTTTAAAAAACCTGTCACCACTGTTAACCAAAATCTATGACTCTTCCAAAGGAAGCTGGTGATAGATACCCTACCTTATCACTGACAAACCACTAAGTCTTTATCAAACGGAGCAGACAGCTAATCACTCCAATACCTTCAGAACACTTCTGTTCCTCTAAAAAGCTTCTCAAAGACAGCATCTCTTCCTAATGTCCAATCACAAACTATTAATGTTCATAGATATGTTACTGCCAAGAACCTACGAAATCAACCACTAATTACACAGGTTTTTCTTGCTGGCGCAGCTTTCAAAGTTGATCCAGCTTCACGCTCTCAGATGCCTTTAACATCATTTATCACAAAAACACTTGACAAATCACCTACATACCTTGGCTTGTAACTGGAGTCATACTGACCTGAATGAGCTCATCCCTTTCTAGCATATCCTAAAAAGCTAGAACCAGCTCTGCAAAAGCAGTCACATAAAATGTCACGTACATCTCAATCCTGTCAATACCTACATCTAACCACTACACACAATGCCAACAATGCACAACCGAAAGGCTTGCGTGCTTTAATTCTAGACAGGAAGCCCTATCCTTCAGTTGCTTGAAAAGAAACTGAAAGCGAGAAGAGTTGCGTCACTATCTAAAATGAAACTAGGTCAATGCCAACACAAGATGACTAAGCCACAGAAACATCCTTTTGTCTCTTCAGTTATTCTGATGATCCAATCAACTCCCCAAACGTTACTGAACATGCCTTGTAAAATGGTTTGTTAAATAACATGTAGAGCATTAAAAGCACCTTTAAAGGCTTTCAGCATAGATATGCATGCTGTTTAGTGCTGAGGCAGCTGCTTAAGCTTCAACATAAACAAGGCCTTGCTAACAGAGATGACAGCATTCATTTATGCCATTCATAGAAAATTCTAATGCAACCCTGAAACCCGTTGTGTGAATCTGTCTTCTGCACTTGCCAACAGAGGTATAAATAATGCAGGTGGCTGAAGACTAGCTTTACCTTACATAGTACAAGACAACTGTTATAATCTGAAAAGTTTGAATTTTACCCTCTGCAGTAGCCAAGAGAATACTTGTGTATGAACAAATATGAAGCCCTAAATCCTCTACACATAGAAATGTAGAACAGGTTAAAAGTCCAACCATCTTCATAAAAGAAGACACTCCGTCAGTTCTTGGATTTTTCCCACTATTAACAGCTGTGAGAAACACCATGAAAAATGTAAAATGAAACAAGAGTTTGGAAGATGACATTCATGCCCTAGTGAGGAAAAAAAAAACCAACTATTAAGTAGATCTTCCCTACCACATGCACACAGCTTAAAAAAAAACCAAACAAAAACAAACAAACAAAAAACCCAAAAATTTGAATCCTATACAAACGAAATTACATAATGTGATCCTGTACTGGGAGATAGGAAACAAACTGCTGTTGAGCAAAGTTACCTAAAATGTTTGCAAACAAAGAGACTCAATGTGGTGAAGACACATACATCCAGGGGAGTAACCCAAATGGGAAAAACCCACTTGAAACACGTTTTCTGCTTGACCACAAAACCAAAAACATTTTAAAGATAATGTTTTTTTACCTTTGCCATAAATTTACATCACCCAAGCCTTACACCATTTACATCATACAGCAAGCACATGTGCTTAGATATCAAGATGTTGCACCTGAATGGTAATCAGGTTATGGCCTTGTAATGTATTTACAATGGACAGCTGCATGAATTGCATTTGAATCAATAGAAATTGGAAATAAATTTCCCATTCTTTACAGGTGATTTGAGAATTCAGTGATCTGCAGAAGTTGCAACTAATACATTAAAAAAAAATACATAAGTGGTTGTCAAAAAGAGGGAAGGAAACGATTTAAGTGGTTCTGACAAGCTATTTATTGTAGCAAACTTCATGCCTCAGGACCTACATACTAGGAAAGATTTCAATGGAAAAAGTCGTATCCTATTTTCAAACTAAAATAAGCCATCCACTGAAGGGATTTCATAGAAAAATAAAAAAAAGAGGAAGTAGATCTGCCTCAGGCATGCTATTGATCCATTTTTTTTCTCTCTTGGTCAGTAAACACAAGTGTTACTCCCAGCACCTTGCAATAGAAGCAACACATTTTTCAAACAAGGAGACTGAAGACCAACGTAGTAAGAATTACTTACTGACAACAGGACCTACTTTACGATGCATGATGATCAGAGACAAGGTGCTCCATGCATAGCAAGTGAAAGTTCTCTTTGATACGTGTGGTCTCCAAGCACAGATTTAACCCCGAGATCAACGTGCATTTATCCATAAACTGGGAAAATGTAATGCTAGGAGTCATCTAGTTAATAAAACCAGTTATGTTGTAACCCTGACTGAAAACCAGTTGAAGAACAAGCCTACCTCATAAGTAAGTCCAACTTTTAAGGTTTAGAAGTAGATATAGGCAGAGCAGAAGAGCTTATAGTTTTCCACAAGCAACTGTCATAAGAAACAAGAGCAAAACTGCTAAGCAGAGAAGTAACAGAAAAGCCTCAGGAAGATCTGTTACATTCTTAGTCTTTGAGACTACAAACTATAATAAATGCCTCTACCTAGGATCAAGGATGCCACCGTTAATGGGCATACTAAACTTAAAGAAGTGCAACATACCAAGACTAGGCATGCAACCTTTCTGCACCATTTCATGGGATATTCTGAGCACCAGCCATCTTTCCTCAGAAGGTCTGATCGCTGTAAAGGCCTCGAGAGCTGAAAGTTCTATAGAATTCAAAAGCTCAATTTGGAGATAAAGAACTAAGAAAGCTATAATCAGCATAATCCAGGCTACCATCCTCTTCATTTATATATTCTTAGATCTGTTCTCAGCACCTGAAGGCAGATGAGAATCGAACATCCAAGACGACTTATCTCCATCTAGAAGATTTTTAGAGAAGCACGACACAATCAAAGCCTGAATTCTAGAGAGGCTATATGAGGCCAAAGCAGACAGATCCAAAAATTCTGTTACCTTCCCCAAAACTGTGTTGTACTATGTAAATGCTCACTTTAACATCTCTTATTGGTATCCTTAACTATTCAGAGGAAGAAAGACATTTTGGGAAAAAAGAACTACTTAATCCTCTATGAAGTGTGATACACATTTTAAGAATGCAATGGATTCTAAGGTACTAATTCAAATCTACTATTTGAATTCTACTGTTTGATTCTAATCTACTATTCAAATCAAGAACGAATATTTACACTGCTTGCATTTGCAGGGTTTGAACTTGTGCTATCTAGTTTTCCACTGCTACCAGAAGCTCCCACAGTATAGGTTCAATTTCAATCATATGGCCATTGTATCACTACGACAGAAAACACTTTAGAGAACAGCAGTATCTACTACTGGATTGCTTTCTGGGGCAGGGGGAACACACATCAGACTAGTCTACAGTCTTGACATCTGTAAAAACATAAAACTGAAGGTGGTATTTATCTGAGAGTTGAACAAACAGCTCTTACTACTATGTCCTTCCCTACTGACACTATTTGATGTTGAGATGCAAAAAAAAAAAAAAAAAAAAATATCAGGCAATGAAACAAACCAAAAGTTGCCACAAAGACAGGATCCAATGCACCAAACTGTAGACGTGCATGATGCTGGAAAGTGAGATTAGTTAATGATCAGCACACAGTCACAGACCTGAACACTATAACTTCTTTGGTAGGTAATACCTCAGAAGTAAACAGATTCGATCCTTGATGTTGGATACGGCCAACTTGTATTACAGACCCCACGCTATTCTAACTTACAGCAATGAATTTCAGAATGTATTTTGAAACTAACTGTACTTGACTTGTAAACACCAATTTCAGTTGATCCAGAGATCCCACAGACTGTGACCTGACACAGAACTACTTTTGCAGGTGGTTCTTCAGAGACACCACCACAGGATAATCAGTAGTTAATTCAACTGACAGGGAATACAGAAGTCTCCCACAGGAAACTTAGAACCACCTGCAGAATAAGCATTGATTCCAAGACAGTCATCTCCTCCAGCCAGCCCTCCTCTTCTTACCAAGTCCCTTCTGTCCTTTCAGCAGCACTTTATGCCTGAGTGCATCCATGTTTCAGCTGAGAAACTTTGGCTATTATGCAGAAGTAGCTGGAAATAAGCAGCTTGGTACTGAAATGCTTTCAAACAAGAATCAGGTAAAAGAGTTACTGTATAACAGCCATACTGTGGGTTTCAGTGCTAATCACATGAGATTCAGAATCAACCGTGTCCATGCCTCCATAACAAACTTAATTTGCACTGATACAGGGACCCCTTCCAGATACAGAACCACTACACACGCACTTCTCTGAAGCCCACAGGACTTACCTCACTTACACAGGAAATTCACCGTTCTAGATGAGAGCTTAGATTACTACTACTACTTTGACTATCACCCTTTGGAACAAGAATCCCAGACCTCTGGCTTTTGACATGGTAACTGAGAAGAATCTGAGTCCCCTGTGACATTCCTGATGAACACCTCTCTACAAAATTATTATTGGGTTTGTACAGTGGCAATGTTCTTTAAGTGGACTAGAAGAGCTGTCTTTGTAGCCAGGGATATGAGGTGATCTTCCTGCTTCTGTAGATTCTGAAGAATCAAAAACTGAACAGAAGTAGTCCCTAGAACAAGAATGAAACCCTCTTCCCTTTTTTAAGTATCAAAGACTATCCTGTACAAGTTTTTAGCCTTACTAAGCCTTTAAATACTTGACAACAAATAAAATAAACAATTGGAACAGCAGATTTGGATTGTATCTTTTTAAACATATACCTTAGGAATACTGTAGGGAAAACAGCTCAAATGGCAGAAGATTTAAGAAGCATGTGGTATTTCAATTGCAAGACAATGATAGTGAATATTCAGAGACAATATGGAAAAGAACAGAATGCAAAACTAAATCTGATTTCCAAGACAAAAAAAAATTTCTGTGACAAATTCCCAGGTGATTAAATGGGATTAATCCAAATGGTCAATTCCAACTCTTACTTAGGACAGTGTTTTCCACACAACGCACCCCCCTTAAGCTGTGCAGTATTTGTGGTGAGGCTATCAAGAGTAAAGAATCTAGTACTACTGAGCAGTACCTTGTAATAGCCTGAGGCAAGCAACTGAAGAAATCAATGATAGTTTTTTCTCCTCACATCACCTCCATGGAGCTGTGCTAATTACAATGTCCTACTGCCAAGAGCTAAAACAGTCCTCCTCTTTGACCAAATGAAAAGGGACCTTTCACTTTCTTGGAACAGTAACAATGAATACAAACTATATGGATCAAAACAGTCTTATAGGATGTCCCTTTCACAAGTTATAGCTCCATTCTGTACAGGTATACATCCCAATCTTGCATAGCAGCATCAGTTGTGTAACTGTTCAAAGCCTACAGACAACTTATCAGATGCTAGAACTCTATCTTTCTATTATAAGGAGTGCTAAAAGTAAGGATCAAACCTTTCCAAAGCACAGCATGTCATCCACATAAAAATACTACACACAATCTCATATTTCAAATGCATTTAAATTAAATTATACGCACCTACAGACAAGTCCATCTTACTGCCTGGAATGTCCTCGGTTTGACTCTGGTTGGCGGGGGGGAAAAAAAAAAAAATCAGTTTTGACTTCTATGAAATGCTGAGGAATGTTTCAGAAAGCAGTTCTTGATGGTTAATGGAATGAAGGACGGACATGCTTGTGCCAATAAAAGTTTTATTTTAAACTAAAATCAAATACAAGGATTCCCAATATCACCCTGGACACACCTCACCTCGACCCCCCTAATGCTGTGCGTAGCAAGTTTATTGATATGAAACCAGACCTATGAACACACACAACAAAGAAAGATGGATAGACAGCTCTCTGTGGAATGAGCCTCTGTCCTCGTGTTCCAGCAGACGAGAGATGAAACACTGAAAATAGTGGCCAAAATGGTAGCTCATCCTCACGACCTGTCAAGTCATCAAATCGTGAAATGTGCTGCCAAGTTATTCTTTAGTTGGCAGTATGGGACAGGGTGTTCCCATAGCTTTCAGAAGCATCAATGGTCTAGCAGACTGAATTTGGGCTTGTGAGCCAACAGACATTACAAACTAATCCTAGTCATGTCAGTGACAGTTTGTGCAGCCCTGGGCTTCTCACAGAACCTCTGTGTTATTATATTTTGCTAGCCTGCATTACATACTATTCCTGCTTCACAGGATGACAGTTGGTACAATATTCTGTAAAATGTTTTACAAATTACCATGTCAGAAGTTCTTAAAAAATTTTGCTTGTAACTATTTTTAAGATACTTCCCTGCAGATCTGTCTTTTCTCTCCATGATGTGCTGTTTGTTTATTCACTTTACCAATCAATCTTTAAGTACGGACTGATAATGAGCCCTTTTTGTTCTAAAAAGACCCTGCTGCACAGTATTTAAAATATAAATAGCCAAGAGAGACACAGGGTTGTAAATCTCCTTTTCTGATTGGTGGCTGAGATTCAGAATGACTAGCCTTGGACTAACCGAAAATGTCTGAAACTACAGCCAGGAGCTGACACGTCTACCTTGAGTGCTCTAAACAGCATGTTATGAAAATTGAACAAAAAAAACCCCAAATCCTGCTACTCACAAGGAAACTGCAATCTCAGAACAACAGCTGTCATAAAGTAACTTTGAAGAGTCAAAGCAGATCTTGGATTTTTCTGAGAAGCCATTCTGGTCAGCAAGGAAGTGCTGAATACCCAGCTATTACAGGTATTATATAGTCAACATGCCACTACAGCAAATGCATATAAATGAGTATTTACACACTGTGAAACAGCTGACCTTTTGAGTTATTTAAAGCTTACTGTTTTTTTTTCGGGGGGGTGGGGGGGGGGGTGGGGGGGGTGTTTTGGTTTTTTGGGTGTTTTTTGTTTGTTTTTTTTTTTTTTTACAAAGTTGGATTTTACATTTTAAAAAATTTACTTACTAGTAAGCCCATATTTGAAAACTGTTTGGATAAAGGGTTCATCCACGAATCACTACTTCCTCCTTTTAATGAGCACTGAAGAGAAAAAAAAAGACAAAAATATTTTTAAGCAACTTCTTGATTTCTTAAATTTCATTTTATCCTTGAGATGCACAAGTGTCAAATGAAAATCCTGGTATCAGAGAAATTAACCTCCCGAACAAATAAGTTTAAGTTTTTGCATGGTTGGAAACATTTACCAAATATTTTTTTCTTTTCTCGCTCATAAAAACGTTCATTGTTAGGTATACCCAACTGGATGAACACTTGCTGTGTAGAATGTTTATCACACCTTCAGCTTCATTCTGGAATCTGGAAAGCTTTGTGAATGTTTCCTTTCCCCGCCCCATACCCCCCCAAACCCCTGTTACCCTTCAATACATTCTTTTAATCCACCAAATACAGAGGTAGATTTCTTTGTCGGCTTTCTTCCCTTTAGTATGTTATCTCTTACATGGGCATTGTGCTGACCTGGCTCTCAATTTGGCCTTACTGTAATTTACAGGTGATCAAAACCAAAACTGAACACAGTTTAATAGAAAAGATATTGATAAGAAAAATTTTTGGACAGTTGCTCTGGTGGTTAAAATAAAACTTTTGAGTGAGAAAAAAGTTAATGAAAATAATTTTTGCAAAATAGGAATTGTAAAACTCCATACCATGTCACTACAGTATTTCCACGTCCTAGGAAGCTACTCTCCGCTTGCCTTTGAGTCTGCCCCACCTACTTCATTAGAAGTAGCCAAAGCACAGCCCTTCTAATATTAATACAGTACCAAGTGTTACTGTACTACAGAACTTTAACACAAACAAGCCTTGGAAAGCAATTCACTTGGGACTATAGCCAAGCTCCTGCTCCTGTTTGAGGCCAAAGGTCAATAACAACCATCACAAGTCAGACCTAAATCCAACAGTCAGTAGAAATAAGAAGTGCATGTGGCTGTGGAATCCGAACTTCAGCAGGCTATGCAAGAAGAGCAGTAGCCTAACACAAATATGTGTCAACAAGAAAAGACTAATAGCCTTGGGATACTTATTGCTCCGTTTCATTTAGTAATGGCTCTGCAACCTACATACCAAAAGAATTTGACACCTACTGGCAGATTTATTAGTCACAACAGGTGTAACACATTAACACAAATCCAGAAACCTCACATTTTTTACACTGTTGTAACAGACACCTTTTCAGCTGAATTCTGTAATACCTTTTTAAAAGAACTATTACAATACTCTAACATCAGTCACACTGCTTTCAGACAACACAGTAGTTATGAATCATTCAAGCATTTTACCTTCATTTGTGTTTTCTTTCCTCCTTGCCCCCAACTTGTTGAATTGTGGGAGGAACTGCTTCCCTGAGAGCCTGCTGTGTTCCAGACTCCTCCCTCCTCCTCCTCTTCCCAGCTGGAATGACGCGTTCCTGTCACTGGCCCATCACTCTCTCCCCAGCCATCTTGCATAGATTTAGAACCTTTAGAAAAAGAAAAAACACTCAGAAGCAGTCTACAATACCATGCAGCTGGTGACTTGACACTGCAAGATTAGCTGAGATCATCAGAACCCCAAAGGAGTTTAAAAAAAAAAAAAAGCGTTGCACTCTAACAGCTGTAAACTTGTGCATGAATCCCAAGATTCAGTGGCATGTTAGCATTTAAAGATATAACAACCATAGAGACCTCTTCTCTTCTACAGATACAGCTGCATTTGGATTTCTTTAAAAGGCAGCCTGTTATTTCCTAGTGCAAATGAAACACTTCAAGGACACCTAAAAACCAAGTGTGCTGAGGACTCTGGTTCAGGTGGTTTATCAATTATTTCCTCTCTTCCTTCAAAACTGTAACATTTCCCTCGCACTAAACTCTCACACTAAATTACAGAAACAAAGAAGTTTAAGGATAACAACTAAGTAGAATCTGAAGGAGAGGACCTCACATTGTACTCTGGTATATGTAACACCTAAAGTAGTTTAATGTGAAAAAAACCTCCCTACTTGAATTTCTGTTCTTAACAATGTCACTAAAAAGAGTTATCAGCAGTGCTCTTTAAGTAGAGATGCCATTACCAGAAAGCTACAACCATTTCACCATATCAATTCAGACTAAGGACTTTTCCCTGTTGGCTTCTTTCCTTGCTGCTACCCTCTAGCACCAGCTGTCAAGCAACTTAAGAATTCTAACCTCTATTGACAAGCCAACAAGAGCCCAAATCCTCATCTTGTCCATTGTCCAACTGTTCTCCTTCCTGCTGTAACTCTTCATTCTGCATATTTCTTCCCCAAGCATTTATCTCCTTTAAAAAGGATTTCCATCACCATCATCTTTTTCATAACTTCAATTGTCTGGTGTTTGAGTGTGGAAATCGGGGATAAGAATATTAACACCCGTAGCAGAAAATGTGAATATAAAAAAAGTAGGAATTGTAATTAGTCTATCAAGGGGAACTCTACCTTGATCATGCCAAAAATAAGTAGAACAGCATTCATTGCAGTTCCAGAGCTACCTTAAAATCCATCATAAATAACAACTCAGATACTTCACAGGAAACTAACTTTTTAAAGTATATTCATCTTGTACCAGAATTGAGGACAGCTTAGGAAACATACAGGTCCAAGTGCAAAAATCTACCTCTTGACCCTTTAATCATGCTACTTACACAGAAAAGGCTACATTTAAGGATTATGACTGCAGAGTCAAGAACTTAATCTGGAAATGTGACATTTGGGGTAGTCCCTGCAGCTGCAATTTATTTCCGGCCACAGTGCTTAATTAAAATACTATGATCCTGGTTTTAACTACATGACCATAGATTATTTTCTGCATAGACAGCTCTCAGGTCTGAGATTCTTGAACATGAATCTGGACAGTGGTGTAAAGATGACTTGTCTGTAGGATTCCTGCTTCATTTTCTGCATTTGTTGAGTGAGGAGGCACAAATAGCTACAGTAAGAAAAGGAAACTTTCAGATAAAGACAAAATAATGATGCTGCAGAAAACTGAATTTATTCCTACTTCTGCCAGAGAACTCCTATGCAATGCTGATAAAACTACATAAATCATTTTTTTTTTTTTTAGAAGGTGGGTAATCATCTATGCTTCCCTTCTTTGGCTCTAGTCTTGTTTTCTTTTCTAATCATTGCTCGTCTCTGTTTCCTGTCCTTACCTTCAACAATAAATTATGCCTTTGCAGGCTCTTTGTCCCAATTTCTTCTTCCAACTTATCCAACATATTAAATATCTCCCCTTACTCCACTGAATAACGTAGCTTTCTTCTTCATTCCTTCTGGATGCCAATTAGAAAGGAGTTGAGAGAGCAGTCACAGAACACAGGAGAATAAAGATCTCAGCTCTTACACTGGTGACCTATTACACCCGAACCTGAAACAGCTGTCACAGGGAAACTTCCTATATTTTGCTTCTCTAGAGCTGGGAAAGCTTACGTATGAAGTAGTACTCATATGCTGCAGCTCTTTAGTTATGTCACACATGCAGACCAGTTAGGACAAGCAAGTGACCATGCACGGTCTTTAAAGACTATCTTAAGTATTAACAAATCCATAGAATTTGCAATGGATCATTAGCATTTCAGAGGCCTTTATTTTGGTCATGTTTAGGTGGCTTTTTACGTATGAAAGAAGAGAGCCATCTAAAAAAAGTCTAGCACCCTCAAAAGTGCCAAGTTTGTGTGGCAGGCACAGGAAGCACTACAGCCATCCACGAAAGGCTACTGTAACATTAAGACCAAGGAAGCAATGCTTTTTTCCCAGTTTTATATCATAAATGGCCAAACTATTTCATTGGGGTAGGAGGAAGGGAGAATGACCCAACAGCATACAATCTGTATAGAGCATTTAATTCCAAACAATTACATGTTGCAAAAGCAACTTGTAACTGGAAACAGTTTTACAGCAGATATCATCAGTCAAGTTCAGTAACAGTCATTTATTACTAGTGTTTCCTACTGGAAACTTTATATCCAAACATTATTGGCTTTGGCTATAACATTGATATGTTGTATTAGCAAGTGATTGCTTTTGTTTGCTGTATTTTCCTTAAAAAGAGTAAAGTAAGAATTCTATGGACAGCTTACATCCGCATGAATAATTTCCACAAAAATAAAACTCTTAATACAGCAAAATTTTAACTTCAAAGTAAATTTTTAAAAGATTTCAACATCTCATTCATGAAGAACACAGCTGTAGGCAGGTAATATCCAGAAAACAGTCATCCATTTAGGTTCAACCACAAAAGAAAGTTCAGTTCTTAAGAGTTACAATTTTCCACACTCATACAATAAAACAAAAAGAAAAAAAAAATCACTTCAAAGGCAAGTTGCATTACCAAAGTATAGACTACCATGTAATGGACTCCACAGTAAATTTGTCTGTGCATTCCTTTTTCTGATATGATAAGGAAAAGTGATTTATCATGTAACAAGTTTATATGCTAAGTAACAAGTGGGCAGCCAGAGAAGAAAAGACATTTTGAGAAAAACACATTTTCTCTTGCAGATGCTCTAATGTTTCAACACTTCCACAAATCAGAGCTGCCCGTTTAATACCTTGGTTAAGAAATTTTTCATTACCTTAAAAGACAAAGTTCCAGTCATTTGTAAGCACTTAACCACTCATCCATCAAAATCTTACATGACATTTAACATTGCTTCTAGGCCTCAGATAACAATTCCTCCATGGGTGACCTATATCAAAAGGCCAAACACTAAAAATCCCCAGGACCATTGCAAAGAAACTGTTATCTGGCCTATACTCACTAGATTTCATGGCATTCGGGGTGTTGGAAGATGCATTCCCCCAGCCTGTTGTCGATGCTCCCGTATCATCTACTTCACCCCACCCGGGACTGGTTTCGTTTGGCTCACCCCAGGCAGACGTACCATTATCTGGAGCAGGTGGAGTGCTTTTGCTCCAGACTGCACAAAGGAGAGAGAGTTTTTATTACAGACCATTTAGACAACAAACTATTTACTGCAGTGCAGCACCACGTCACTAATCTACTGCTTCATTCTTTCTGTTGATGACTGTAGATTCTCAATAGTGTGGGTGCAACACAACTGACAACTGTTCACATCAAACTTAGAGGGGGCACTGACCTCCAGGGATGAAAAGGAAGAGAATGCCATGATGAGTAATAGTTTTCTCCCAGGTTAAACATGAACCCCACATCTAATGCTGTCCTCCTGTCCGGTGAATGTGACTAATTAAAAGCACCAGACTAATGCAGGTTTTTCATATATTGAAGAAAGAATAAGGATATATTTCAAGTATATATTAAAATGAAATAGTATTCTTTAAAGCACGTTTGAGTCAGAGAAGAGATTACATAACAATAACACCTTAATATATTTCCAGGACATGTAACTTTTTCTTGTCCTTACTTCAAAAAAGAAATTATTTTGCTAAGTATTCTTTATCATACAGCAGAGCAAAATTGAGCTAAAAAACTAAATCACAGACTCGCTCAATTTCAAATGTTAACTGAGTGTTTCAGAGTAAAAAGTGTTTGACTAAAAATAAGCAAAGAATTCCTCCACATTTCTCTAATAATTAAATATTAAAAACGTGATTTAGTCTGGAGAAAAGGAGGCTCACGGAGACCTTATCACTCTCTACAACTACCTGAAAGAAGGTTGCAGTGAGGTGGGTGTCAGTCTCTTCTCCCAAGTAACAAGGAGACAGCCTCAAGTTGCACCAGGGGAGATTTAGATTGAATATTAGAAAAAATTTCTTCACTGAAAGGGTTGCAAAACGTTGGAACAGGCTGCCCAGGGAAGTGGTTGAGTCACCATCCCTGGAGATATTTAAAAGATGTGTAGATGTGGTGCTTAGGGACATGGTTTAGTGGTGGTCTTGGCAGTGTTAGGTTTACGTTTGGACTCAATGAAGTTGTTCTTCAGAGCTCAGACTGAATATGCAGATTTGTCAGCTAACAAACATTTTCTTTTACTGGCAAGCTGACCAATATTCAGATCACAGTTACTCATGCACAACAAGCAGAAGACTGATTGATTCAAATTTTAAAGACACTTTAAATACAGAATGAAATATTCAAATAAGAAATTGGTTTTCTTTACAGAATAAAACTATTAGGAACTGAAGGCTACATATGTATCTCTAATGCATTAAAGTTACATTTATATACAGGAGCTTGCTGAAGAAAGGAACCAGACTAGTACCTGATGCTTGTGATTTGCTAGTCATTGGAGTAGGCAGGCTCTGCTCCCGTGGCACCTGTCCTCCTTGTGAGTTCTTGTCCCACAGGTTCACATTCTTGTAATTATAACTGCTAGGATCCCCCCACGCTGAAGTGCCATCATCAATATCCATTTTTCGACTTATTGACTGTGGAGAAGGTTCTTCCCAGCCACTAGGCTCCTCCTCTTTGGGGGCAGCTGGCTGCGGTCCACTGTTCCAGTTTGGGTTTGGAGGTCGCCCATTACTCGGGGTTTGGGGCGGTGGACCCCAGGAACCAGAACCCTCCTGCTGTTGCTGCTGGTGCTGCTGCTTGTTCCAGGAGTTGGGCTGTCGACCCGTCTCATTCCATGTTGAAGTTCTTTTACAATCATCCCATCCACCCTTTGAAGCAGCGCTTGTATTTGCACCATTACCCCAAGTTCCAATCTCATTTTGCCCACCTTCACCCCAACCAGACACTGGCTTGTTTCCTGCACTTTCCCAGTTGCTGTTTTTCGTCTGGTCAACTTCCTCTCCCCAACTGTTCTTTCCACAAGACCATCCTTGATTAGGTTGCCGTCCACCCCACCCCTGATCCTTACTAGAGCTGTCATTCCAAGAGGAAGATGATTTTTCTTCCGGTCTTCCTCCTCCCCAATTAGAAGAATTGGGGTTCTTATAGTCATTCCATCCTCCAGTATTTTTGGGGTCCTTCCACTCTGTTGGGGTTGAGAGCTCACCCCATCCAGACTTGATTTGATTGCTTTGGCTGGGTACATCGCCCCAGCCCCCTGAGTTCTTTGTCTGTGTGGCAGAGCTCTCCCACCCCTCAGTTCCTTTATCAGACTTCCCCTCGGGCTGTGGCATCTCTTCAATATCCCACACGGTGTCTTGCTTAATTTGAGTTTGGCCCCAGCCAGTGTTTGAAAGCACTCGTGGGTCCAAATCAGTCCTGCTCAGCAACGTCTGCAAGACTGCCTGGCAATCAGGATGTGTAGGCCTGTATGATCGGCGTCCAGAATTGTGACTGTCACTGCTTCCTGCTTTGTGGTTGCTTCCAGTGCTTTGACCTCCAACCTCACTTCCCGCAGAGCTGGAAGATCTTCCCCAACAGGGAGCCTGGGAATTGCCTTGGTTTTCAGGAAGAGGGTGGCCTTTTTGATTGTCCCATGCTCCAGTGCTAGAATTTGGTTGGTTTGGACCACTCCATTCTCCAATCTTCAGTTCATCAGACCCAGTCAGCTGTTTCCATTCTCCCTGAGAGACCCCAGATGTTAATTTGTTCCCTTCACCCCATTTGTTTTCATTTGCATGCTGAGGGCCAAAGTTCCAAGACCCACCACCCGTAGACCGGTTATTGTTATCCCAAGAATCGCTTCTTGACCCATTAGGTTTTTGAACAGTAGCTCCTTTCCAGGAGTCCTCTCTATCCTTTCCATTGTTCCCATGGTTTCCAGAATTGCTCTGTCCAGAGACTGTGTCAGTTCCAGAAGACCCCCTAGCTGTACCCCAAGATCCAACACTCCCAGTCTTTCTTTCTCCAGTGCTTTGTGAAGGGGTGTCAGTGCTCCTGGAAGGGTTCCCCAGGCCCATTTCAAAGGGCATTCCCTTATTCTCCATAGGGTTTGGTGAACTTAAGTTCAAGGAGTTAGTGTTTCCATTTTTTGGTCCATCAGTGTTATGAATTTGAGCCTGTTCTCTGCCAGAGACAAAGTTAACACCCGCATTTTCCATCTTTGACTGCTGTTCCCTAGAGGTCTGACCTACTGTGCTAATCTGTGCATTGGAGCTACCACTATCGGATTCCAAAGTCCCTTTCCTAGAATTGCCCTCTTGAACCAGTGCTGGCCAAGCAGATGGGTTGCTATTTGGGTTAAAGTTGCTGAAGCCAGAACCAGGACCAATTCTATCTTGTCCAGTCAAGTTCCTCCAATTACCTAGTCCATTGTTACTCTCGGCAGCAGGGTTGGAAGATTGAACAGATTTAGCCTTGGGATCAGATTTCCAGGCCCCAAGATTACATTCGTTTCCAGCGCTTCCAGACTGGCACTGGCTTCCTTTTCCTTTGTTACTAGTGGTGCTTCCTGGCAGAGCGTTCTTCTCCAAGCCAGGGTTCGAGGCACTGTTGTTATCGGTGGTGTTTTCGGAAGAAGACTCAGCATCTTTGCTGGCAATACAAGGCCACTCTTCCATGTCAGACCCGTCTACAATCACCTTGTCCCAGATGTGAGTTGGGTTGGCGTTGGTGCTGCTGTTGGAGGAGGCTCCAGGACCCCAAGTGGAATTTGCATAATTTGAAGCAGCAGCACCTCCAGTTGCTGAATCTAGAAAAAAAAAGCCCACACCCAAAAAGGTCATTAATAATAAATATTATTTACAAGCACTGAACATCACATTTTTAACACTAGTGATTACTGTTTTCATTAATAAGAACCCTTCCCTCAAATGTGTAACGAAGTTGCTTTGAAAGAACATTAGGCTGGAAAACACCATTGAAAATACTGATAAAAAACTTCTTTCAACACACTCCCCACAAGCATTTTGTGGGGATTTGAATTCACTGTTGACTCATTACTTCTGCTAACAGTCCAGCTCTAAGTTCCACATAATAATTATAACCCAGATAATGAACCTCCATGGTCATTACTGATACTGGTTGTAGACTTTTCAAATACACATTTTAAATCATACTATATATAGAACAAGAACGTGTATGTGCACACAGTCATATGCACGTGTGTGTACATGCAGTCAGCTGCTGGTCTGCTACTAAACAGATTTGAAGTAACTACAATTTATTACAGATCAAAAGATAAAAGACTGAAGACAAAAAGCATCTAATGAAATATAAAACTCAAGAAGTCTGTCTTTCAGCTTCAAATATCTTTTTCAAGTTCATTTTGACTCTAGGAATTTCTTTCAACCTTTTGCAACACAAGAAAAATTATTCCAAAAGTTACTGTATATCAAAAGAGTCCAAAGCTACACAAATTACAATTCCTATGTAGTAACGTGCAAGCTGTATTCAGTATGTAATTAACCGACATTTGCGTCGCTGCTATATTTACCCTAGAAACCACAGTTTGTGGTTTTGCGAGCAGCTAAACTGATCTCTGCCACTGGATGGAGGCTAGTAAGAGATCTCACTTTTCCTTCTCCTCTCTCTCTACCTACTTCAAGTTCCCCAAGTTTCACCTCTCATTTGTGACAGTTCTGATGGCAGTTAAGCCCTTTAACTAAGCCAACTGTATTCACTAACTCAACACAAAACTGTCTGCTTTTTGATGGGTTAGTTTTTTGCTGACTTAGCACATTGTACAGGGTAACCTGCAAGTTCAATGAGCTTTAGAGTCACTATAAGGAAATTAGCAGGATGAACAACAATGAATAGGGCACCTTTCTTTCATCTGTGGTGAACCACCTTTACATCCTATGTGGACAAGATATTTCCATATAGTTTTAAAGCACATATAAATTAACACAGTTGGACAATGGATGAAGCCTATGTCAGTGCTGGCAGCATGATGTCTGCATATATGCAGACATGTTATCATTATTAGTTAAAAATGTCAGCCAAGATTCCCTTGCCATCCACTTAATTACCTCTGATCCTCTAAATAATTTAAGTCCATTAGTACTTTAGTGTTGTTCTCTATATAGGATTCCACTCATTTTTCTATGTATTTTTAATACCACAGGACACTAAATTGCCCTCACCACAAATTCCCAGTGATGAAGACCAAACGCTCTCCCTTCTACAAAACCATGTACTGAAGCCTAATGTATTAGTCTTATTCAGTTATCCCACCCAACCAGTTTAACTTATTTTGCATGGTATAAAGTTCATAGTAACATCTGCATCAATATTCATGCCATTCATTGTTACTACCAATACTGGCTCATATGACACCCTACATGAAAATAAGGCATAATGACCTTAAGATAGTGGATCCTCCCGCACTTTTCTATGTTATATATTCAAAAGTGAAGACCACAATTTGTGGTTACTAATAGTTTTAATAGAAGATGAACAGATCAGCTTTCAGTGCCTGCCTCAGGCTTTCAGTTCATCAGCTTAACCGATGAACATCCACCGAATGCCTTCCAGACCTCCCTTCACTGAGGGCCACCAGTAAAGATCCAGACTTCACAGCAAGGTTAGAACTCTCTTGTAAGCTTTGAATACTGATGAACAAGTTTGTCTTCATCCATTAAACCCTAGCCACCAAGATCTAAAAGACCAAACAGTTCCCATGCACATTCTGTTCCTTCTGTTGTCTTAATCTCAAGTGCAAACTTAACAATAGCAAGGAAGTGTGTCTCTTTACCGATATTTATATCTGGCTATCTTTTTAGTACACCGAGTAACACCCCCCCCCCCCCCCCCCCCCAAAAAACTTTCTGATTAGACTGATCACAGGAATAGCTTAAGGAAGACAGTCAAAGCCAAGTTCAAAGGCCTGCAAGGCTGGTGTCTTTTGAACTTAGCAATGATTCAGCAAATGAAGGATGCATAGGCAGCTATGCACTTAGCAAGATATTCACAGAGGTGATTTTAACAGAGCTTTTCACATTTCATTTCTGTGAAAACATTCTAGAAGTATTAAGACTGGGATGCTTACTAACATAGCCTACTAGGACAAGATTTAATGGACTGTTTTATAAAACCAGCCTCCCCTTGCTATATTTGACAGTGGCAACAAAATTTTGGCAATATATAATTTTGTCTTAAGATAATGGGTAAGGGCTCTTGGTTCTTTAACAGGCTCTTCCTTAACAACAAACATGCTGAACATAAACACTTTCTGACCTGACTAAAATGAGAAAAAGTTACAAGCAAATGACTACTTTTAAGGGTGAAAGTAAGGATGAAAGGGAAGTATGAAAGTACTGAAATGGAATCCTGAAATTAAGATGCAGTTTTGCTGTGAGGGATGGTGGTGATTCTTAGAGGGTACTGTAAGTATTGAAAGATTTTCACCAAGAAAATTTAAGCTTTGTCTTCCAAAATTGTCTTGCACATCCTGAGTATCACTGGTACTGGAAGAATTATATACATCACCCTCCACCCCAACACTCCATATTGCTACGAGACAATAGTAAATTTGGTGTCATCTTTCAGGGGACTAGAGTTTTGCCATCTTACAGAAGCATTTCAATTCTGGTAGAAAAATGTCCATGTAAAAAAGGATTATGTATTGACTTTCTGTATTAAAGCCTCATTAACACCATCTATAGCTATCTGGCAAATATAACAATGCAAAGCAGGAGGTAAGCTATATTATTTTCCCCTTTGTGAATCTGCTTTTGTTTTCATGTGAGATGAATTAATCACAGTATCAGTGCATAAGTGGCTGACAGAACTGGGCCCAATCTAAAATCCGATTTGTAAACAGCCAGGACCTCAGATGAGATTAATGATGTGTGAGACAGATAGCAACACCATACTTCCATAAGCACTTTGATGCAGCACCCTAAGTGACAGTCCCAGCCTTTCTCTTGTCCAGCTGCTCATTCCCACTCCTCTGGCACACCTATTCACACGTGCTAGCACATACATTTCCACTGATAATCACTGAGCTGAACTGGTAAATCATCCAGACTGAAATTAGCTTTAAAAAACAACCTGGGTTAATTTTAATCCAAGTCAGCTCCCCAGCCCAGCTAACTGTGTTATACTGCAGAAATTTGGATTGGGTGAGGCAGGTCTGAAGGAACCATACCTTTCTTGGCAACACTCCTGACTTACATCAGGATAAAGCAACTAACCATTGACACAAAAAGTTGCCACAATCAATAAAATACAACCATATAATTTCTTAGTGTTAATGCACCATTAAACTAAATGTAAAAATATGAGAATTCATAAAATCAAATTTCAGTCTTAGAAAAAGAAATATTTGGTGTCAAATTAATTACACAGAACTTAAGGAGCCTCCAAAAATACTTCAAAATGGTCCTCATATAGTACATCCAACAGCAAAAAAGTGCTGTTCATGAGAAATTTTGAAAACTTGCAGAATCCTTTGTCAGTCTACTACAATCACTGTGAAGGTATACCAATGCTGACACAATACTAGGATATTACACAGAGTTGAAAGACTCTGGGATGGTTTCCCGTCCCCCCCCCCTTCATCTTTCAGGTGTTTTATCAACATCATCCATCTCTAAGAGATCTGTTTTTAAACTTATCAGCTAAAACTACAATGGTAGTTTGAAATTCACTCCCTCCCCCTTATTAAACAGGGAACATCAAAGACAACAACATAAATAATCTGTCAAAAAGGGATTCTACAAAGGAATTCAAGTACTGAAACCACAAAACAAATGCAATTATTCATTTTCCTAGAATCCTTTTTAATAAAGACAGCCATCCCATGTAGCTTACTTGATTCTGGAGTTCCAAGTCACCTCTGTTTTTTCTTCTGAACCATACAGAATTATAAAAAGTTTATGCTCTCCAAGACTGGTAGAAAAGCTCATCCCATTCATCTGGCGTGGTTTTCAAAGGCAAACTCAGACATAGTGGTATCATTATTTTCTTCTTTTGACTTTCAAGCATTTATTCTTTTTTAAACATTCTTATTGTTAGAACTGAAGTTGTCCTCGACTTCTAAGATCACCTACGTTTTTCTTTAGAAGGCAGATGTCTTGAGTGGAATTTTGTTTTTTCTACTATCATAACTTAAGAAGGAAATATTGCAGTTACTGCAATTCCCCAAGGGTCTCAACAAATTCAGGAGCAGTCATAATTTCCCTATGCTCATAAACCAATTAATCTTAAAATCAATTTATCTTCTGGAATTCACAGTGAACAGAAAAGCAAAAAGAAGACAGTCACCACTTCAATAAAAAGGTTTATCTAAGGAGAAAAACAAGATTACTACTAAAAAAAGTCAGGAGCAAAAGGACCATCTTTCTGTTTCACCCAGATGAGAAGTGACAGACACCTGCCATTTGCAGACCTGATATCTACATATCTGTTTTACCAGATCATATAAAAAAGTGACAAGACAGGAAATTCATGTCATCAAAGACACCTAAAGAGTTATTAAGAACTACTCAATGACAACCATAAAATGATGTTTATCCGTGAACTGTGTCTACCTTGCTGCGGTCTTAAGAGAATTACAGCATCTGATTCAAACCACCCAAAATATATTCTAAAAAAAATTAACTCTCTTCCTTGTTCCATCTAGTAGTAAAAATTGCATCCATTGCTTGCTGCTAACAGAAAAAGAAAAGTCTATCCGCTAAAATAGTAGAAGCTCTCCAAAAGCCATCTGAGGAGTTTTATTATACAGCAATACGCTTATACGCAATTTTAGTGATCCCTTTTCTGCCATGCACACACACGTTTGTTAAATATTATTACTTGCCTGTTGCAGTCCCACTGTCACTCTGCAGCAGTGCTCCTGTCACTGGTTGTGCGTTGTTTGGGTTTGCTCCTGGTGCTGTTGGGGGAGGAGGCCCTGCTCCACCCCCCAGGAGCATACAGGATGGCGGAGGGGGCTGCCCGCGTTTCAGTAACACTTTGTGGTCCTGCTGGCAACGGAATCGCGGCGGCACCTCCCGAGGCATGTAGCGGGCGGCGCTTGGCGGTTGTCCGTTCGGCACTGCCACCCTTTTGGCATTGTTGCCACCATTGACTGGTGGCGACGGAGAGTTGCCAATTGGGCTGGCAGCCACTGGTTGGCTTAAACTTGGTTTCGTCACTTCGGGCACTGAAAAACAGGAAGAATGAAAATGAGAAATTTTTCCACTTAAACCTGTGTTAGTTACAAGAACTCACTGAGACTCTTTCCTTTTATAATTCCGTTCTTCTCTGAAACACTGTGCAACTTCAATCTTATCAAAGAACAATTTAATTAAAGAAGCAGGAATAAGCAGCAGTGGCAAATATCTTGCTTCCATGTGCAACTCTGTACCCCAGGATGATACTATGCCCTCAGCAAGTATTTTGCTCTAAGCCCCAAATTTCTTGGAAATGTAGAACTGGCAAAGAATACCACCCTGGGCAATGAGTAATTTTAAAATCTGAGCAGTCAAATGTAACTGGTTTCCCCCCCAGCTCTGTTCCCTGTTCTTCAACTGGCTTTTGGATTGTTACGCATCACCCTTATGGGAGATCTGAAATCAGATCCCAAGTTTTCACCTGCTTATTAAGCTACACGGCCAATGCCAAAACAAACAAGAGGGAAAAAAACCCTCCCGTCCTCTTGGATTCAGAGTTAACAAATCTGAGTTCTCTGTACTGCTCTTAAATAAGGCAGTAATAGTTGACTCTCACCCAAAAGGCAGTCCTACATACAACCTTTGTATTCGGCTTGCCTAAAGTCTCCCAGTTGGTCACCAGGTGCCCCTATAAGCAAGGACAAACTGTTTCTGAGGGCTATTATGCACTGGAGAAAAGGAAAACCACAAACACATCCTTCAGGAACTAACACTATCACAAAATTTGCTTAAGAGACTCTAGACTTGTGACACCTCACTCACATTCTCTATGTGCTTTTTTGAAACAGAGCAAAAGAAATTCCCAGCCAGGCACCTAGAAGGTGCAATTGCTAAGACATCAGACTCCAAAGGCAAGGAAAATGTCATACATCTACTCGAGCCTTTGTTGAAGATTAACAGAAGAAAGATATGTCCAGAAACCCCTCGCCAGCAAAGTGAACATAATCAGTAAAACTTTTCCTCTTAAAAATTGTGAGATCAAAACAAGTGAGTCTCTCTTTGGCAACATGAATGCATTATTCCCCACATTTTATTCTGATAAGGGTTTTCTGATTTCTCTATATAGGCTTCATTGCCCAAAACTCCAATAAAGGTATAGTTAACTGTAAAATCAAGTTACTATCATAGTTCCCTTCTGTCAATAATGGCAACTTCCCCACACAATTTTTAGAAAACTGACACACAAATCAAGATTAAATATATTTTTAGACAAGCTAAACAAGCTTAACTTTCAAGATGCTCACTCATCAGTCCTGCCTTATTTTGGTACCTCATCATAAGTAGTACTTTCCTTGTCTTTCATTCCATTTATACGGGTCGTTTCATTTTTTGGTTACCTGTCTAAAAACTTTGCAAAACTGAAAGTCTAAATATTTGCTAATCCATTTCATCGACAATCCTCGTTCCCTCTTCAAGTATTCTGATGCTGACAACACGGATAGTTTTAGGTTCTCCATTTTAATCACCTCAGCTTTTACTTCCTCTGAATACACATCTTCAGTATTTCATCTTGACTCATAATTCCCCCTTCCTTTTCCAACAGTTTTGATTAAGATCAGAGTCCTGGCTCAAGTCAATAAAAAATACTCTTTAGGATCAAAGATTCTTACCTTTGGTTTTTTGATCTGTGACCTGCAAATTAAGAGCAAGAATGTAAATACAGCTTTAAGAACCTCAAAACAAACATTGAACGGGCTGCGCTAAATCACGACCTTAATTTATTAGCAACAAGATCAGTATTTGTTGCATGAAAATAATAAGCTGATGAACTACAAGTCTAAAGAGCATTCCTAGTCACATATATGAAGTTTTCGAAAATACTGCATCTCCTATAATACCTTTGCCTGATGCAAAGGTCCCTGGCAGAAACAGTAATTACTACACTCATGACAATTTTAGTATTCAACCCCCTCCTCATCTCAAACGTAGGCTTCCAAAGCACAAATAAACACATCCTATAGCACTACAGTTCTTTCAGATTTTGGAGGTGAAGTATTACACCTAAAGTGTAACAAAAACTTCCTTCTATGAGAGTATCCTTACAGCAGACTGTTGGGGCTAGCAACAGAATTCCCACAGGAGTAACCACAGGTGAGAGCAGCAGCCTGTCTCTCTGCCATCTTCCCATTTCACCTTTCCCATGACATCTCTTTCAAGGAGAAGGAATCCTAAACCTTCCTGGATTCATTGCCACAATTACAAAAATATCACCAATACCTAAAAAGCACCAGACTTCAAAATCTCTAGAATGCAATAAGAAGTTGATTACTGAAGTGAGCCATCATGCTGGCCACCATACTCAATATGTGGTTTTTCTGTACTTCTACATTCTTTCAGCATAGCAGATTTCAAGCTACAGTAGAGACAAACATACCACTGGTATATTCTCTGGAATCATGTGTATTGTAGCATGTTTTGAACCTGTCGATCATGAGTTCCACTACACAATAATGGAAAAACCCTAAAGATCATCATGTGTCAGGTTCTATGACACCTATTCTTAAAAGAAATTGCTGAACTAGTCCATAATTCTGGAAAGCACACAGTGACAGTATAGAATAATGAAAGCACAAGTAAAAAGCAGTTTACTGTTTAAACCAGCCAAGCCAGAACTCCTTTGTATGGTAAAGAATAAAAAGACAAACTGCACTGAATTGCTATGGCATCATTTACTTTGCAAAGATGAACACTGCAATATGTAAAGGGGAACATTCACTATAATACAAAATCTCAAGCATTGTAACTTCACAGAATTATGTAATCCAGAAGTCTCCAAGACACTAAAAATACACCTGGACCAAAACTGTGTCTGTAACATGCCAGACATCAATTTTCACTTCACTTAAGAAAAATTCCATATACATCAAATTATGTCGTCTTCTGTAACACAGTTAAAAATTCTGTTAAGCACTTAAGTTACTCTGATGTTCCACTACTAAAGGAAAAGGAAGAGGGGAAAAAAAAAAAGTTATTCATGAAGCCAATCTGGTAATGCTGATAGGTTTACGATGGTCAACAGTAAACATGATCAGTAAATGAGTAACTTGCCTACTTGGAAGAACCCCATTTTACTGAATCTTTAAAGAATTCTACATAACCAGTTTGCTTCAGGAAAAAAAAAAAAATTACTTCTGCCTATACTGCATCTCTCCTAGTCAAAATGGTCTGTTTCTGTGATTTTTTTTTCCACATCTAGAATACAAAACTGAGAAAATGCGACACTGTCTGATTTACAGCTGTCATCTTTCTGTGGGCAATCTATAAGCAGCAGCAGGTGCAGGCAGGGAAAGTGGAGTCAAACTCAGCCTTCTCACAAGATACCAAACTGCCCCTGGGACACCAACCACAGGAATTTAGTCTGTGAGTTTGCCTGCATAATCTCTGTTGAAGTGATTATTTTTATTTTTTAAGTTTCAGAAGATCCAGACAGAAACAATTGTTCCATGTTATACAAACTCTATCTGAAAAAGGTATCCCCAAATCATTACTGCTGCTTATTTGGTGAACACCTCCACAGTTACTAAGAGCACACACATTTATGTTCTGCCCATTCAGTTGCCTGCTTTGCTATCCCTAGACACTGCCAAGTATTACTGTTAAATTTGGTCTCTAGGAGATTAACTTATTTACTGTTTAACCTTCCCAACGTTTTGGCAAAATATCATAACATTCAATAACACTGAATAACTTAGTAGGTGAGGGACCACACAGGAAAGCTGGCAAATCTCCTTTGTATTCAAAGCACCAATTCCTCAGTAAACACTCAGAGCACTGTTATGAAAATCACTGCTACAACTTTTTCAAGTTTGTCTTGCATCATTGGATATCAGCATATAATCCTCAAACCACTGGTCGTTATTTACCAGGGTCTGCTCCTTTTTGTTCCTACACATGTTTTTTGTATTTGAACATCAAACAGCAGCAACACTGAGGCAAAAAATCACTGAAGAAACCTTACTCTGTAGCTACTGATCTTTTGCAGTATTATTGGGAATGAATCAACACAATGGCTGTATAAAGACAATAGAAATACACCAGTTTATCCACACCTAATTTAAACTGATAGACTCAAATTGGTGAAAAAGCCAGATTTAAAAAGACCCTGATAAGCCAAAATTTAACTGAAATTGGTGCTGGCTGTTCTCAGCAGAAACCTACAGAATCTAACAGAGAGTAACATCTGATCTTTCATAGGATCTGTTGTTACCAAAGCAACTGAAAAACAGAAACTACTGAATGAAAGTAAAGCCTTCTGCTCTCAATTTCACATAATCATTGAGGTTGGAAGGTACAGCCTCTGGAGATCTAGTCCACAGTTCCCACTCCTGTTCCTCACCTGCCTCCAGGAATCTCCCCAACTCAAAGCGAAGTCATCAAAACCAGACTGCACAGGGCAACGTCCAGCTCGTTTTTGAACATCTCCAAAGATAGAGGCACCACAACCTCTCTGGGAAACCTGTTCCAGTGGTTGCCCAGTCACACACACACACACAAAAGTCTTTTTATGATTAAGTGGAATTTCCTGTATTTCAATTCATGCACAATGCTTTGTGCCTCATCACTGGGCACCACTGAGAAGAGCCTGCCTCCATGTTCTTTACTCCTTCCCACAAGGTATTTATATACATTGATTAATAAGATCCCCCTGAGCCTTCTCGTCTCCAGGCTGAACCGTCCTAGCTCTCAGCCTCTCCTCATTTGTCATATACTCCAGTCCTTTAATCATCTTAGGGGCCTTTGCTGGACCCGCTTCAGAATGGTTACATCTGTCTTGTACTCAGAAGCCCAGAACTACACAGAAATGATTTTACCAGTAAGAAGCATGGATAAAGCTGCAAGACACTCAAGTTCATATGTCAAGTTAACTCCTAGAACAATCTACTAGATTTTCAGCAAAATAGAGAGATTCTAATACATCAAGTGTTCAAACCCATTTTCTGAGCAAAAACAATTTTCAGTGACTAATCAATTCTCCACAGCTCAGACCTGAGCTGATACACTTCAGCAAAAGTGCTATTAGCTACAGAAAATGTAAAACCCAACTGATACTTCGCAAAAAATAAAGGGAATCTTCAGTAGGAAATATTTCATATAAACTTCCTTAAGGACTTACTCTCAAAAGTATTTAGTCAATTTTACAGCAAGAATTGCAAAAGCTGAGCAGCATTTCCATCCCCAAACACCTCAAAACAGCAGGAGTTGCATAGATCAAGACAGCCCATATTCAATAACTTAAGTTTAATACTTTATATCAAAAAACTTCTTTTACTTCACATGACACACTAAGGAGAAGAAATGTCTAAGCTAAACACTTAAGTTTCAGAAAAATTATGCAAAAAATAGTCTTTAATGAAGCATCAATATAAACAATCAAGTTTTTAAGCTCAAGTACAGTTTAACATCTTACCACCCCCAATACTATTCATGTTTCAGCTGGATAAAAGAATTCAATTATTATCAAAGCCTACCTTCTGAGCAGATTCCTTCTTTTTCTTATCCTCTTTCTTCCTTTTCTTGTCTTCCATTAACTGTTCTTCCCTTTCTTGCTCCTTCTCTCTGCCAAAACACAAAAGTATGAGCACAATCAAGTTCTATAAGAAGATCCACACGTACTATATCCCTCTTCCTCCCAAGAAAGGCAGTCAAGATACTAGATTCCTCTTATCATCATACTTCATTCGTATTTGAGGGTTTCAGTCTAACTGAAATAAGAAAAGCACCTTCTAGGTCAGTGTGGCCACAATCACACCACTTGCTGCATAAAGGAAAACTCCTTTATTCAGATCAGGCCTCTTATGGCAGTACCCTATATAAATTAACTACACACCTAGACATTTTGGTCAAAGTACCCTTTTAATTGGATTGTGCTTTTATTCAATGAACAGTCCCATGAATCTTTTCATATGGTAAAAAAATGGAAGTTATAATTTAATATAAGATGGTTTGGTCTGATTTCACATTTATCTTCACAAGGGGAAGAGATTATTCTATTGCCTGTAGCTATGTCACTTGTAAGAGACTAGATGTGTCAGATCAAATCAAAACCATCATTTATTACACAAATCACAAATTTAATTTCTAGCCTATTGTATCCACACACATAATTTTTGTGATGAAACTTGTAATATAAATTACTTTCCAGGGAATCTATTTTTTCCACAAGAACATTCTTTCAAAAAAAGGAAGAAAAATATGTGCAGCTGCTATTGTTGTCAAGCTATCATCTTGTTGCTATGTTTCGTATCAAATATGAAAGTAGCAGAAAATGGTTAATTTACTGCATATATGCTATTGGCTGAGTTGTTTCTATGGTGAGTCACATTTTTGTTAACCAATTCTCTTCACCTCCTTAGAAGTAAATTTAAGACCAAGTTTTCAGCTCACTCAGAGCAATTTCTTTTTATAGGAAAAGATTAAGACAAAGAGAATTAATGTAAAAAGATGATCTGACAGATGAAGGGTAGGATCAGAGACCAGAGATATGTACTTTACAAATGAGAAACTACTAACAAGTATAACCCATGATTCTTTCAGAACAAGAGTTTATAAAAAAACAGAACAGCTTTATAAACAAAACTGGAGTTCATAATAGTACTGAACTATTTCTTATATTTACGCATAAATCAAAGCTCTTTTTTGACCACAGTTTAAGAAGACTAAATTCGAGTTGGCTTTGCTGCCACATTATTCAGAACTTTCCTTCCATTGCATTTATATGGTATAGGTAATATTTTTGTTTGCATTTTCACTAGATAGTGCCAAGCCAGCGTACAAAGAGACATTTACAGAACTAAAATTCCTACAAAAATATTTTGAGATATTATGTGTTAACAGCCTCCTGATTGAGGACTTCAAAGAACTCTCTTAAAGACAAAAGGTTCTATGTATAGTAATAAAGTGTTTTCCTGGTTTCCTAAAGTTAGGCTCTCCTTCATGGATGGAGAAAATGGATAAGGGCAAGATGAGTCCTTAGTAACAACATCCTGAGGTTATTAACCAAATGCAATTCACATATAATGGCAAGTTCAGTCTGCATTAACAAAGCTTGAGGCAAGCATTCCACATCATTCGGAACAGCGTTTCATGCACTCTGTCTGGTATTGCTTAAGGTCAGTTCTTGTGCTTTTCTGTTCTCTATAAAATGTCAAAGCACACTTCTCAGCTCTAAACTCTGGCAAGGAAAAGCCCCGCAGGTTTTTCAGTTTTACCAACAGCACAAGACGTGAAGCATTGGGGAGGTTAGTATACTTCACATTGTCTGTCATGGCATTTAGACAAAATTTTCCGTTTTCTTTGAGCCACAGATTGTAAGCAATATGAAAAAGCTCTCCAGTGGCCCCCTAGTCTTTCAAAGTTACTATAACTTCAAATTATGTTTACTACTTTTGTAGTGTCAAGCTACGTGTGCCTTTTGGGCTGTAGTGCCAGTTACAAGTATACTCTTTCCAAAAAGCTTTCTTGCAGCAGGCAAAAGTTTCAGAGCAGTCTTAAAAGAGCTGCTGAAAAAGGGTAGGACTGAAATACAAAATGACTTCCAGTAACTGCCTGGCACACAGACAGCCTTCTACTTAAAAGCACCTTCCCTAGTTTTGCGAGCAGAAGAGCAGGGAATGGAAAAGGATGAGAAAAAGGTCATATTCACAATCAAAGCTGAAGCTATGGCTTACAATGACATATAGCACCAATAATAAAAGGAGTCAAGGATAGAAGATCCATAGCCTGAAAGTAAACACCTAGTTATGGTCATCTGTCTTTGTGGTAAGTTCAGTAGGGAGAGGTTCTACTGCTGCTGCCTTGTTTTCAGACATATACAGACAAACATCTGTTGTATTAAGGCTGCAGAGAAGCCCTTTGTTTTGCATGACGACCTCTTGTCCTTCCATTGGGCACCTCATCAACAACTACAACATAGAAACAATCAATACTCAGTAATTTAGGCTTCAATTCATGCAAGCACACACCTAAGTTCTACTGAGATGGAAGGGATCTATCTAAACACTTGGGCTGTACCGCATGTACGAGACCATAAAGTTCCTGACAAAGCATAACTGAAACCTCACAAACATGTAGGAAGTACGAATTTATACTCTCCAAATGACAGAGTAAGAATTTATGCTACAGACACACTAACAACGTACCACTATGTTGAAAGTTCACTGAATTATGGGGGGAAATAGCTTATTGGCATTTTGAATATCACACTTGCCATCTTCCCACTTTCACACTGATGCATTTCACTAATATTTGAAGTTTTATAACCAATGGTTTCCCTTTTCAGTTGTATGCAAGAAGCTTGTTAAACACAAACTTAAGTTACAGTGTTCATTGTTCTGATAAATTTAACATAAACAAAGCTTTCAAGTACCTCATTGATTCACTCAGAGGACAATGCTGCCTACTAACCTTCCCTCACTAGCTAAAAGATAATTCTACCTGGCCTGGTCAAGGAAACTGGGGGGTCCATCGTATACATTCCAGCAATCAGCTGCTTACATTGACAAGATAAACATGGGGAGAAAATCCATCAACTCCTAAATGACTGAATTTAGAGTAATACAATGGGGTGTGGTTCCGGTTTTTGTTACCAGCAGATAGTAATGGGAACACAGACACACCGCAACCCTGAAGAGGAAGTTTGCTAAACAGCTTTTTACTCTAGCCTTCTTCAAGAAAGCATGTGTTGATGTTAAAAATATCACCTAATTGCACTTTAGTATTTCCTACAAAATCTTAGAATCAACATTACTGAAAAGTATCTTAAAAGCGTATTACAGACTTTAACTCCGAATGTTTAAAGTAAGGCACATTAACAGCTTACAAATGAAGAGAAACTATAGGTTGTAACCCACAATTTTATTTTATTCATAAAAAACCAAACCCAAACCAAACAAACCCAGTAGCTATGACGCAGTACGCTCAATACCTTGTCTGTAACAACCTCTTCTGGCTAAGACAAAAGCAATCATTTCAGAGAAAAGGTTTCTCAGCTAGTTAACCAGAGAAGTAAAAGAAAACGCTTCTGAAATCCAAGTTATTAAAACAGACAGGCATTTCAGGAAAAAAAAAAAAAAAATAGTTATTCAAGAAGTGTGCCCTCCCCAAAAACAATTTACCAGTTTGAAAAATGTTAATTTCCTGCAAAATACTAATATTCATTTTTCAAGAAAACTCTATTTTAAGACGACTTAGTTCTCGCAACATATAGACTTGAGGCACGGGTAGAGGACAGAAATTGTCTTCAAAGTTCTTGCTATCATGAACTAAACTGTGAAACGACATGACGTACTATATATTACGTACTATCTGCTGGCAACACACTTTGATAGGTAGCGATAAAGTGCCACACAGAGCGTTAGTCTACACAAAAACCCCCTAACCCTATAAAGTCACCCTCAAACTAATATTGCACACAAAAAAAAGTAAAATGTAAGAAATGAAAATTCCTAGAAACTCAGGAGTGGTGCTTTTGTGTATGCCACTCCCAGTTCCTTCCACAGGGCTATAAGGACAACAGTGTCAACAGTGTTTGGAAGTTCCTCATACAAAGATGCGGACAACACACTAGTACTATGAGTCATCTTCCCTCCTCTTGACCCCACGCTTTACTTTCTTTCCGTACAGTTAACTTGGTTTAGCTATACTCTAACATAACACAGGAGTGACAGTGAACTTCTACAAGTTCTCTGCATATGGGTCCTGAGCATTGTCACCTGCACCTGTGCAATTCTCCTGACTGTAACAGGGGCTTTATTGGTACATTCCTCTAGCATAAAAGTATTTTTACATAAACACCTTAAAAAGTATAAGCTGATTATAACTAAGGGTCATGAGCAATGAAGAAAAAGCATATTACAAACTCCCAAATGAGTTCTTGCACCTTGAGGTGCAAGCTCTTCTTGCTGCAGTCTACTGCTTCAAATGCTTATGGTGAATGAAAGCTTTTAAATCATATCTCGAAGCTGGATGTCAGAGACTGAAAACAAAGCAGAATTTAATGCACTGCTACTGGAGTATAAAAGTCTTTACAGTTTTACTTCTACTTTCATTCAACATATCCCACTTAACAGACATCCTCCATTATTTCAACAGCATGAGAAGAGCATGGCAAGTGTGCTCCAGCACACGTAAACAGAACATCAAACAGAAGCAAGACATAACACGGAATGGGATAAATCCCAGGGTTGACAGACCCTAAATTCCTAAAGGTAAAATTACTTCCACTAGACTAAGCGATGTAAAGAGTTATGATCTTGCTGATCAAAAGATTCAAAGTGGGATTAATTCATTTCACAAAAAATGTCAAAATGAACGTCACAGCCACCTTTCTTGTTAAGCAACACTTGCATGAGTAAACTAGACAGACATAAGCCATACAAAAGCTGGTTAAACAGGAGATAGCCATTTAGAAAGTCAGTCTTTACACTGAACTGACAAAAATGGAATATGAAACTATTTTAGGGCAAGTAAATTCCGATGTTTATAAGGAAAAAATCTGATCCTTCAGAATAGCATCCCTGAAGATCCAGAGCACAAAAATTTCAAGGAGGAGAAAAAAGAAAATTACTTGGTTTGCTTGAAATAAGACTTTGTGGGGTTTCTACAAGACAATGGTCACGTACTGAACGAGCCATGTCCAAGGGGGTGGTAGTAGGTGGTGATGAACTGACCAATCATAACGACGAGCAAGGACCTTGGCTACTGAGACAAGCGAGATATGTAGAAGTCGAAACAAGACTGAAACAAGAAGAATGTCATGACAGCATAGTATGGCCTGTTAGCATAAACCAATCAGAACTAATATAGAGGCGCGTAGACAAAGCATGCTCACCAATCATATTAGTACATGTAAGGTATGTTAACCAATTAGGATTAAGACGACACGCACACGGAGCGTGCACGGTAGTGAAATAGTATAAATGTACCCGCAGACACGCGAATAAAGGAGATTTGCTTAACGACCATATTGGTCTGCGTGCATTTACTCCGTGCCCTCTCGTGGACTGCGTCGTGGGACTCTGCTACGACAAGACTTAAGTTCACAGCATCACTGAACAACGGCAATATTGAAGTAAGGGATAAACTATGCAGTTTAAAATCGACCAGTTCGTAAAAGGACAATTGTCCCACACTTTTTGAATGAAAGCGAAATCGGGATATCAGAACTCAGGCCTTCAGTAGAGTATGAAATTGAAACTTCCGTACTAGTAACACATATGTACATAGCGTAACACATGTAAGATGATAACAAAACTGCGTCACACCGCACCCCCCCTGCCCCCAGGGCAAGCTGTGGATTTCATACACACACAACACACACTTCACTGTGTATTAAATGAAAAGACTTTAGAACTGCTCCGTAAAGCAGTGTTTTCAAATGCAAAAGATTATTGCTAGTCAAGGAGCTAGAGTAAGCTGCTTTTTTCTTCTATTTGGCTGAAAACCAAAACAGCGTCTCTCGCAAGAAGTTTGCTTACTTTAAATAGCGTATCTGGAACAACTGATATGCCTTTATCGCAGCAAAACATCAGTAATTCGAAGCCGCTGTCAAAAAAACCCAATTTTAAACATCAGCATACTGACTTTGCTAAAAGTATGCTTTTCTAAAGAAAGACTCCTTATAGATTGCTATTAGACTTGTGCACAGAGTAAGATTAATTCTTCATGGGGTATTCTATATATACATATATAATGATTTACATAACAAAGAAAACTACTCTGACCATAAAGGGCTGTTTACTTTAAAGAACTGGACAATACAAGCTCTACAATACAACAAATGCTCATAATTAAGGAGGTTTGTTCTCAACACTTCAGCAGCTGGCTGGGGGGGTGGTGTCAATTTCAGTTTTAAGAGTCTCCTGTTACTAAGAAAACCCTGGATTGTGTAAAAAAAGAACTGAAATGTTTTTAAAATTCCATATTTCTTGCTTTTGTTCCTTTTATAAAATTACTCTTTCCAGCTGTATCACTTATATACATTAAAAGAATGACTTCCAGGCACGATCTAAAGTTTTCAAATGTTAGCCACAGCTGATAAAAAGGAAAGTTTTAAGGAAATTGAGGGCTATAGCCAAAGCTCTAGAACATAAGAACTGAGCAAGTTTTCTCCCCTACTTCAGTCTTCAAATGCTTCAGAGCTCTTACAGATCAGTAATTATTATTTCATAGCATGCGCACTCATGCATACCAAAGGCACAGATAAAGTGTGTTTAGAGAATTGGTGAATGTAAAAATAGCCCAAGAATGGCAAAACATTCCATTAGGAATCTGCCTGTAATTAAGATGCCCAGCAATTTATCATGTCAGAACATTCGCTCAGCAAGACACAGTTCTATTCAGGACTTCAAGGTTTTACGTGATTATCAAACAACCTTATTTTCGTCTGAGAACTATGCACACATGTAGAAAGCTCCATTATCTACAACTGTTTACCAAGACAAGTGTCTTTGTGGTTCTGAAAGCCACAAAAAATATGTAGAGAAATGAATGCATAACAAACCATATGGAACAGTAAATGGATAATGGCTACCACAACAAAAATCTCAAAAAAGAACCTGTCTCTGCTATAGGCTTAGAGAGAAACAAGTCACTTTTTTGACAAGGGAAGAGCTGGCAATCCTCAAGAAGTACAGTTGAGAGCTCTGTTCCATTACAAATTATCTATCTTGGGTATATGTACTCTTTCAAACCCTAATTCTCGCCAAAGCCATTATTTCAGCAGATAAGACGAAAGACAACCTGGCAAAAATATTTCTCTGTATCTTCCATTAAGTGAAGTCCTTTCACTTCTGCAATTATGAGTGTGTGGGGGGGGATATCAAGGCTCTGGACAGCCGACCACTCTGAGGGAGCTGCTGCTGAACTTTACTTTGCATGTAAGACACTTCTTTTCACTACACCATCCTAAAGAACATTTTACGTACCTCACCGTGCATACAGAAATACTTCAAGAGTCCCACTTTGCCACACAACACGGGGTCCAAAAGGAATGCAGGCCATCTGGGCAAAGTGCCAGGTGTCAGTTAAAGGGTTGCTTATTAGTATGCAAGTGCAGTATGCACAAGTATTTGCCAGTATTGCTTTGTATTAAAAGCTTAAGAGATGTACACTCCACCAGTTTTATACTCTCAAATGGTTTGCATTGGAGAAAAAATAATTTCATTCGAAAACTAACAGAAGAAAAGTTACACAGAACCTTTTCCCTAAACAGTCCTTTACAGTTTGTTTTTTAAATTATTTTTTATTTTTAAAATCAATTAATCTTTTGGAACTAAGTGACACTTTCTGCACTAGATACATGACACTCTTGTCTCACCACCAAAATCACAAATAATTCTGACTGAATGGACCTCTGGAAGTCATCTGGAGTCTGGCCTAACCCCACAATCAAAGCAGAGCCATCATCAAGCAGGCTGCTCAGGACCTAGTTACATTCTGAGTATCTCCAAGGATACAGACACTACCACAACTGTGGAGAGCTTATTCCATTTTTTTTACTACACCCATTGCATTTGCCTCTCCCAATATCTAATCAGAATTTCCTTTCTGCAACTTGTGTTCGCTGTCTCTTGTTTTATCACTGTACACCATCTCCATCCAGGAATAGTCTGGCTCTCTATACCCTCTCATTAGGCAGCTGAAGACAGCAGTAACTTTACCCCCTTAGCCTTCTGTTTCTAAGGCTGAACAAATCCAGTTCTCTCAGCCTCTCCTTGTGCAAGATGTACTCCAGAACACTAATCATCTTAGTGGCCATTTAATACGTCAGTGTCTTTCCTGTATGAGAGCCAAAACTGGACACAGCATGTCAAAGGTGGACTTCTAAGTGTTGAATAGAGAAGAGTCACTTCTCTTGACCCACTGGGCTATAGCCTTGCTAATACAGCCCAGCACGTGGCTGGTTTCTTAACAGCAAGGACATCCTGCTGACTTACATTCTACTTTTTCTTTGTCAGTACCTTCAGGGTTTTTTTCTGCAGAGCAACTTTCTGGTCAGTGGATGCCTAATCTATGCTATAGCACAGTTATTTTGCCCCAGGTGTAGTATTTTCCATTTACATCTGTTGATTTTCAACAGGTTTCTGTCAGACCATTTTCTCCAGCCTACTGAGTTGCCCCTGAACAGCAAGCTTACCCTCCAGAGATGTCAACCACTCAGTCCAGTTTAGGATAATCTGCAAATGTGCTGAGGGTACGTAACACCTGACTGACCAGGTCATTAATACAGATGCTGAACATTATCAGCCTCAGCGCTGGCTTCCATGGGGCACCATACTACTCAGCTGCCAGTGGGCTTTGCATCGCTGACCGTAACGAACTCTATCACTGACTCTGGCAATCCAGCTCAGGAATCCTTTTTCAAAAAAACGTATTACCTTAGAGTAGAATGAACAAATATTTCTGTACTTTGTGGTCCAGTGAGCAGGGAACTAATTACAGATATCTTCTGTAGGGGTTTCTGCTGCACTTCTAAGTGAGCTACCCTCCACTTCAGGTATCTGTATCAGCACATCGCTGCATTCTGCAGCCCAGATCGACTCCACAAGCCAAGCTCAAAGCTCTACTGGAGGCTTTACCAATGCCTCACTGGGGCTTTGAATTGGTTACAAATTGTGATGCAAGTGAAGCTGATGAGCGTTACTGCCATGTTAATAACGTGTTCTTGTATGTATGTCTGAGAAGTGGTATAAAAAGACCTGTTTACTGTTAATCTTCTGACTGCAGTTAAAAAGCAAATGCTAACTCCTGACTACGGTGTAAACTTAATTTTAACAAAAGCAGCTCTGTACCTTCTTAGATTACAAACTTCTGTCTTAAAAATTAATTGTGTTCTTGGCATTTAACACTAAAAAAAAGTCCCAAGAAACTAATCTATTTGCTATGGTAACTATGCCACAGCACACACAACAATTATGACATTTGTTTTAATGTCAGAACGTGACATTTCAGCAAGAATACTGGAAAAGTGTAATATAGTTTAATTAAATGAAACATTTTCTGCCAGAGCATCACTTGTGGCACCAGGACAGGCTATGTAGACAGTAAGAGACTGGATCATACAGAATCTTTGACAAAATAAGTAGTTACATTTGAAACAAACTTTAACGTTTCTTGGATAATGACTGACATTTTTACATTTATGTTTCTCAGTCATAAAAAAAATGAGACCCAAAGGACAGCCTGGTAAAGATTCAAACTATCTGGAGATACAGGACAGAATTTTAGGGGAAGGTGGAAATAAAGTAAACATTAGATAATACCACAATACAGTGTTATTGCTGTAGTTTAACACGCTTTAAATTGTTGGAGGTTTTCTTAACTTTCATAGTATGGCACTTCAGGAGGGATCAAGAAAAAATTGATATATACGTATGAGTGAAGCAGTTTCTATTTAGTGACAGTTAAATTACTGAAACAAAACCCAAGCCCACACAGAAGCATGCTGCTTAAAAGCAGCTTCTGTGGAATGATGAGGTGCTTGGAATTCCACCTGCCTGGGGGTATTATAAGGATACCCTCACAGCATCAGAATGGTATAATTTATTTTATAAGCAATCTGATTGTTTACTTTTATTCAGTTTCCAAAGAAACACTCTAAATTCACTTGCTATAAAAACCAAAACATTTTATGCAAGTTAATAGCCTGACGAGCACATTACATACCTCCAGATCTGTATAATATTGTAAAATTTTCCACATACAGTGCTTCAGGGCACTGTAGTAATGAAAATAACACTTATCAAACTGTAAGTCATTATTTTAATTATACTAAATCAAAACACTAAAGCAAGAATGTATTTAATTTTATCAGTGGGAAGTTAAGAACAAGGTTTTCCACACAAAGTTGTTATTCATCTGTTGTAGGCCAAGCTGGAAGAACCAGCAAGTTAAGGTTGCTTGAACTTCTAACACATTAAAAAAACAACTCTTACAGATAGCTCACATCTTCTTGGCAAAGGTATTTAAGGCTTGTATTTTCTACTCCAGTTATTGCCTGAGGCAATATTTATT
Organism: Nyctibius grandis; assembly: GCF_013368605.1. NCBI lineage: Eukaryota > Metazoa > Chordata > Aves > Nyctibiiformes > Nyctibiidae > Nyctibius > Nyctibius grandis. The sequence continues at coordinate 60,041,086 of NC_090662.1, forward strand.
TTTAACAGGTAAGAAAATTCATTCAGCTACTTCCTGCAAATATTCAGTTACAAAGTTTCAGGACTGTCATGATCCATATCAGGAAGTCTAAATTTAAGACAGAAGGAAAAGTAAATAACATATTGCAGGTCTGGGAAACACTATATAAATCTTGCCAAATTACTGTCTCTTCAAACAGATCTATCTGTGTATGTTCAGTATACTCAGCTGGAGTAAATACTCAGCAGGTAAATTCTTGATATTCCATTACTACTAAGCACGCTCCATAAATTAAGGCTTATAACTAGGGTTACATGAAGAATTCTTTTTTTCATAATTACTCTTCCTGAAGACTACAAACCATTGTTTGTCCTCAGTAGAGACAAACACTATTGCTCTTCATCCTTATGCCAGCTGAGCTGAGTGCCGAAGCAGGACTAAAGACAAGCAAAAAAGCCCCCAGGAACAAGCTGTACAGCCATACTGCATTAAAGCAGGACAACAAGCCAGGTGCTTTCCATTTGAATCTACCATAATGCACACGCACAAACCAGCACTTGCATTCAGCTATGCCTCACACTTCACTGGGCAAGTTGGTTCCTTCCTAAAGTACTTTAAATAACAGTTTTGAAGCCCCTTGTTCTAAACCATATTTGTGTTTTGTGCAACGAGTAAAACGCAGACATAGCACCTTGTATGAAACAAAAAATTAAAACTGAAACCCTGTTATTTCCATGCATGAAGCATGGCAAATAACTTCATTTAATGCTATTGCACCTTATATCATTAGACAAGTGGTTAGCTGGCTAAGTCTTAGACAGATGTATACTTTTCAAAAAGTCCACCGGTGTCTTGTAATTTTTATGACAGTGTATAATCATAACCCTCCTCTGTTAGATGAGGGAAAAACCACACAACAGACTGCTATGTATATTGTTATGTAATAACCAAATACTAGGTGCTGTAAGAGCTGATTATCAATCTTGGCAATCACAAAGGTCAAATACAGACAGTACTCAGTCTGAAGTAAGAACTTGTTTACCAGCTAAATACCGTGGATTAGTGGGTGAGTTCTTAGAATACAATAAAGATTATATACACTCACTTCACAGTGAAGTTGCAGTTAAGCACAGTGTATACTGAACTTGAATGAGAAAGAGATACGTAACAGGCAAAATTCAGTCTGGTCTATGAGTAGATAACACATGTGCAAGCTCTCACGATGACTCTAAAATGCAACTGTTACATCTACTACTTTCTCACCCCCTCTGCTACTTTTAAAGATGTATTTCCTTAAGAAATACCAGCTATGTTAGCAGCTCAGTGAAGTTGTAAACTTTTTTTTCCCCTCCATTTAGAATTTATTTGGGTGAGGGAAGGATGATACTTAATAACACATGCTGCACAACACAGAGCTTTCCCAGGATGTGTTACAAAACAAGAGATGCATGACCTGCTCAAGGTTACAGAATGACTCCATTGCTCACTCTGAATTAAAAACTGGTATCCTCCTGACTCCTCCTGTATTTTCACTAATAAAGTAATACCACTACTGAACACTTGCACAGCTCCTTTCATCACAGGATGTTAAAGGCCTTTATAAATATTAATTAAGCATTGCAACAATACTAAGAAGTATGTAAAACTTAATTCCGCACATGAGTAAACCCAAGCACAGAATAAATAACCTATGTTCAAAGTCATAGGGCAAGTCAGCAGCATGGAGAATAAGTGCCTCTTGCCATTAAGAAGCACTCCATTACAAACAAGGACATAATTAATACTCCAAATGTGGTGTGAACTGTACAGCCCTTGATCACCAGTACATTACTATAAAGCCTCAGTCATGCTCAATCCTGCAAAGATTACACTAAATTTCAGGTGGCATTCTCATGAAGACGCTAAGTTTGGCTTCCTCCAAACACAGAAAACAGTCCTCATGAGATTTTTAGTAAAATTCTGTTTTTCTTGTCTAGTAACTTTCCTTAGAGAAGACAGGTATGAGTGTGATATTCTTTGGTGCTTTTACAAAATTAACAAGTAATATCAAGCTGAGACACAATTCAAATACAAATTCAGACTCCACAAATGAAAGTAAGCTACTACTTAACAATCAATCATGTACTCCAGTAACTAAGGAAACGAAATACCAATTTAAGAACTCAAACGTCCACCCTCAGAACCTTTATGAGTCCAAAATGAATGAGTTCAAAATGAATGTTTTCAGCAAACTATATTGTAGTCATCACTTAATCAAGTACTTCAGTGATCTTACAACTTAATATGACCTGTTACAAACACTACTCCTTTACAATTATTTACTCTTTCCAATGACCATATCACAAGACCCCGAACTGTAACATAGTTCTAGTGTGAAAGCCAACCATGCTAAAACATACCAAAGTTGATTTGCTCCTATGCGCTGCCACATTTGCAGATTTTAATGACAAGAGTGAGATTATTTTTTTTAACCTACTGAAAAGACCCCAAAGGTGACAAGCTCTGAACTACTGCAAAAATTCCCTTTTAAATTCAGCTTGAGAATGTGCAGCGAGATTGCAAAAAATACTTTTGCTTTGGAGAAAGACTACTGTTTTCTACATAAGACAAAACAGATCAAGTTGCACTAAAAACACTTGCAGATTCACTTCACATTGAACTCCATGTTAGAAAAGGGGACTTTATTGTTACCGTGTCAATAAAGAAATTAAATGAAAAATTGTCTAATTCATATTTCAGCCCAGCAGCTTTTTGGGTTTTCGTTAGGTTATTTGTCTTTTTTGTTTGTTTTGTTCTGTTTTTTTTTTTTAAAAACAACTCAAACACAAGTTTTACTTCCCACCAAAATAACAAGATTCAGTGAAGGCTGACAAAGAGCTGGCAGAATGAAAAACAGGTTTTTGGTTTGTGTTTTAAATTACAAAGTATGTTTTTTCTTCTGACTACGGAATGAATGCCTGGATCTAGGTTTGTTTTCTTCCCCGCCCCCCCCCCCTTAAAAAAAGGACATAATCTGGCAGCAGAAACTTACTCTCTGGGTGATGAAGGTGTGTATCACTGTTATAATTTTATCTCCAGTTCTCTTACAGCACAAAACCAGAGAACAATCCAGTATTATATTTGATATATGGCTTTCCATACAAACCCTAGGGTTTCCAGACAAACAGATCTACTACAGACACAACCATTAGGCAAGTAATTCTCCAAGTCTGGAAAAGCACAGATACACGATCCATTTGTCACAATACAGTATTTCCAAGTTCATGCTTTGTTTCTAATGATCAGTCAAAAACATTTTTCAGTGCGCTTAGTCAGTTCTCAATAGTTTCATTATATACACAAAGCTGCTGATCCCTAGCTTTTATCTAGTATTATGTATAATGGATGTCCCATGCAAAACATGTAATTGTGTTGCAGCATATTCTCACACTTTTAAGAGAGACTCCATAAGCTGTGAAGGACCATAGGTATACACAAAAAGGAATTAAAACTACACTGTTACAGCTCATGGTTGTACTTAAGGTCATCAAGATTCCACTGTAGACAACAATAAAGTCAGGACTTGCCATGCCAGTACTACAGAGATACAGTAACTTCTGTATCACTAAAGCATCCTATTTTATAAAGCTACTATTCAATATTTGTTGCTTACAGGGTAATTATAGATTATGAAAAAACTAAAATCCAGTGAAACAGCAGTGCTAAATGTTAAGCCAGGTGTTTCACAACAACAAAAAAAAAGCTTAAATACATCTACCACTTTAAGTATATGATTAAAACAGACTGTCCTGTCACACATCAACTTTGGCATGCATTTTAAGATATACTCTTTACAATATACAAACTAACATAAACTTCCTCCCTCTCTACTTTTGTATGAAGATTTAAACATTCCATTCACACAATGAAGCAACATACACATGACACCGAAAGTGAACAATTTTGTTAACAGACCATAGCCTCTTGTTCTGTGGCTTGCACCTGCTGTTAAGGCAGACAGGCAGGGATCAGGTCTCATTAAAGCCTCAATGAGGATGACAGACTGCAGATCCTGCTCAAGAAACTATGTCAACCACAAGTGCATTAAGTTCTCTCCTTGATGCACTGCTACAGACATTCTGAAGGCCAAAACATGAGACTTAGTCATAAAATATAAGTGAATAAATGAAAGGTGTGGGTTTTACTGTGGAATTTGATACACTCTCAACCAATAAAGAAAAACCGAACTGTATTCTAGTGCAGTTTGATCAAAATAAAGAGATCTACTAGACTTGATATTTACTTTTAAAGCAGCAACACCTCAGGGGCACCGAAAAACCACCGTGTTTGACTCTTAGGGAACCTTCAAATGTGTTAAGCACCCAGATTCTTCACAGAGCCTGGTACGGAAGCATTTGTTTGCCAGATGCATACTGCTCGCCCTTCTTAGTGCAACCAGTTGGCTGTCCTCTTCATTAGTCATTTTCCATTCAAAAGTGAGATCAATAAATTATTATTCAAAACATCATAACTCAATACATCATGTCATGATTTGTGTGACTAATTAGGATGTAAGCTGAAACTATTGATTGGCACACAGAATGAAACCTAGAGAATTGTAAAGAAACTGTGTAGGAAACAGGAAAAACAAAACCACCACCACAGTACAAGTGCAAGACATGACTTGTTTTGAACGACAAAAAACTAATAATCCTTCCTCATGAAGTTACTTAAGCAGCCAAAAAATTCAAAGCCTCTCCAAACTCGTCTCCTCATATAACCACTTGAGTTTTGAGGACATAAAGAAGATGTGATCATTTTGAACTGGCATTCCAAGAAAATGATTACTTAAGATCTCAAAACGGCAGAAAGAACAAATATCCTCACCAAGGCACGCAGCGTCTACAAGCACACACCACCTGCACTCTTTGTTACCTAAGATTATTTTTGCCCATCTGCAACTGTGAATTCTTCATTCATACGGAACGCTGATCACTGTCCTGAATTAACAGTATCAAACCAACATTCTCTGGAATCTGGTAGTTTGCTATTTGCCCGAGACACTGTCAGAAACAGTGCGGGGGGAGACACGGACAACCAACACGTAATAGTAAGTAAAAGCTGCACTGCTATACACTTTCCTAAATTTCAAAGACGTAAAACTGCTGCTGTGTTTTTGAAGAACTATTAATTGCAGCACGCTTGATTTTACATTAGCTGTGCACCCTTCTTTCCTCATGAAGAACAAATTCTTAAACGTAATTCTAAAGGCCAACATTAAATTTCTAAGCATATTATATCATAAGTCTACATTTTATGACATGACTGAATACGTATAAAGGAAAATACCTTGGTTTTGAAATCTCCTAGGAAAACATGTACAATATATTTGAGAAAGCTAATAAAAGTCAGTTTCCACATATTGCAAAGAAAAAACCTCACCTCCTTTTTTCATGTCTATAAGCTCAATGTATTGGCGCGTACTGCTTGCACAGAATTGTAAAGTGCCTCACTGTCAAACCCTTTAATTTCTAATTTCTCCTCCTGTTTTTAGTTCCTTGCTTCCATTAACTAATATTATAGAGAACCAAGAATTTCTAAGTAAACACCTCAATACTTCTTTTTGTTTGTGGGGTGGGGTTTTTGTTGGGCTTTCTTTTGGGAGTGGGGGGGTGGTGTTTGGTTTTTAGTATCTTCAACTTGGTTTTTGGCAAGCTATGTTTGGAAAAGTAGAGAGAGCTGTCAGTTCTCCATAGAAAGCACTATTAGGAAGGATACTAGAAGTTCTGTCAAGAGCTTTGTAAGGTCACACAAAACTGCAACTGCCTAATGATAAACACATTTTTTAAAAAAGGAGACCGCTCTGAGGATAAATTAGGTTAACACCATGGTTAACACTAGAAGTACTACTGTTTAATTCATATGTTTTTGCTAAAAATAAGAACTAAAGCAGAAAGTTACTGGTATCCATGGAATAAACCCATGACAAGTAGCAGCCACTGCATTAAAATAAAGTACTGTCACCCTAAATCACATGACTTCCTGATCTAAATAGGAAAACACAAGTCTTCTCTAAACACAGTAGTGCATCTTATCTGTAATCTGTGCAGATGACCTGAGACACCCACATAGTGGTAACTTAAAAATGTAGAAATGTCTCTTCATTCCAAAAGCAATGGGAAAGTGTGGAGAACACCATTCTGCAGGCCATAAATCATACCTGTTTAACAGCCTGTTTAAAATTAACTACCCACAATAGTTACGAGGTAGAAACAAAAGAAGCTCTAGGAAATAGTCCATTAATAGGCAGAGCTGATTGCCACCTCTCACATTTAATAATCTGATAAGCTATTTTTTATTTATCCATTTTTATAGTCCTGATATTGTGCACCATTCCCTAGCTGCATTTGAAAAAAGTTAACTTTATTTTATGCCTTCTGGAAATGAAGCATAGATGAAACCACCTAGTCTAGACATGAAACTCCTACTAATTGCTAAGTAAACAATCATTTCCTCATTTTTTAAGCAAAGACATAAAAAAGTTTAAGTGAAAAGTGTTCACTGTATCCTCAGGCATTTGTTTAAACTAAGGATAGTCCCCCACCAGGGAAAGAATTTCTTTTAACTATGCTGTTATTTCTGTGGAATTGGTGTCTGCCCAATCTCAGCAGTCAACTCATCTGAGAGCTTTTCCTATTTGTATTGAGTGCAGGAAACAAGCTTTTTGAAACCTTGATTGAGGGTTACCATTCCTTGTCTCTTTCCAAGAATGATAATTTACAGCTTAAGCAATGAATTTTACTTGCTGCTTATGTCATTCACAGATACAGTACCAGATCAATTTCTAACTTCAATCCCATTTAAATATCTCTTGCTTTTTAATACAGTGGCTTGAGGTAACTTAGAATGAGGACTGGATATATGTCTCACTTGAAAAATCTAGTGTCCATTCATACTCAAAAAGCAAGAAGGAAATACTTTTAAATTAACCATATATTAGTATCAAAGAAGAACGGTTTCTTGTAAATTAAAGTCAGAATATAGATACTATAGAGTATCTATAGTATCTATCGAGAAAGCTTAAGATTCCTTCACAACATGGAAATTAACATCAGAAAGTTGCTTCAACATACAAAAATCCTAAGATGACAGGAACTTGCGAACCACATACAACATGGCTATGTTTAATCTTCCAGACATGCACCACTGTTTTTCTGCTATGGAAGTGTGAAATAAATTGTAAAGCAAGAGATAATCCAGAGAAGAATCTAAAATGAGGAAACCACTGAACTGCCACATAAGAGATTACAAAACAGCACCACCACAATGGTACACAGAAAATAAAAACGTAAACTCACAAGGGAAAAACTGAGGCGGAATTATAGTGACGTGAGTAAAATTTACCATTTAACACATTTCTAAAGTTCCAAGACTAAGCTGATTTGTCTTGTTAAATTCTCAACCCAAGTAGCGTTTGCTACTTTTAGGTTATTTTTGCCTTGTTGCATTATGTAAGATTAATAGCTTATTTTTAATGAAAACCACGCATTTCTCATGTTCAGCAATGACATAGTGTTAGGTTAACAGTTGGACTCGATCTTAAAGGTCCCTTCCAACCAAAACAATTCTATGATTCTGTGACATCATAAGACGCAAAGAAATGCACAAAACTTAAGAGACTATAATTTTCAGAGTAAGAGACATCATCTACTTCCGAGTGGTTAAAAATACGCACTTCTCTTTCAACATCAGTCCTAACAGAGAAAATAGCTACATCAAAACCATTTAAAGCATTCAGGATATAGATTCACATTAAGTTCTGCATGTTTCCAGCAACAAAAACAATTTTTACCTCTGCGGACAGTAGATCTGAAGACTGCTCTTATCTTTAATTAACGGCTACTTCTTCATATCTACCACTGATGAATTTTGTAAAAGTGTGGAAGAGAGTAGTTTACTTTTTTAGACACTATGCAAAAAAGTGTATGACATATGATAGGAATAAAAGATATTCACTGTTCCACAAAAAACTGCACTTCTATTCAGTTAAACCTGCTCTCTATCCTCTTTAGGAAACGTGGCTCTACATAAAGACAGGTCAACTCTTTGCTGCTATATGAAGTTGAAGGTTAAAATGCATAAGCTGATGTGGGAGACTATTTCCTGCTGAAAGAAAAGCCCTTTAAACACTAGAACCTCAAATCTAATTTATCAGCATATTGATGCTTCCATGCATACTGCCAGTGCAAAGCATCTACCTTTCTGTGAAGCCACTGTGCCGAAAAAATGGTCAATGCTACCTAGCAAAAAGGTTAGAACGACCTTATAGTAAAAGTGATACAGAATACAACCACTCACATAAGGATTTAAAATTCAAAATTTCAGGTGAAGGACCAGAACTTTAGCTTTAATCAAATCCATCTGCTATGCTGGAAGTGCCAGCTGGACTTCAGGTAGTCACATAGTGTAATTTATACGTGGATGACTTAAATGGGGAAGTGTACCAAGTAAGAGTCACCAGCTTTTCCTTATGCTCTTTTCTAAAGAGTATTAAAAAAAAAACCCCACATGGGGCATCAATGGAAACAACATCCTGAGTTAAACCAGACTTTGATAAGCTTGCTCTTAACTAACATGTTGTTTTAAAGGGAGGAAGCAGAACTTAAATTCTGTCACTGGAGCTCTCTCTACCAACTTAAATTAGGGGCCACCACAGCTCAGAATTAAACACCTCTCAGATGCATCTCCCACTCACCATCACAAGAATCTATTCCATAACACTGTTTCGGGTGGTGACTGGCTACCAACTCTACTGTAAACTCAGTCACTCATCACTATATCGTTATAGTATTTCTGTAAGACCTGCTAGGAAGAACTATACAATTTAATTACAACCTGTTACCAGCTGTAATAGGTGAATAAAGCAAAAACTACCACAACAATGTCAACTTCTAAAGTGGCCCAGGCTTATGCAACAAACCTGACAGACATCCAGTTTAAATGTCTTCTGAAGCCACAACCAAAGGGAATTGGGACTTGTAAACTCTCAAATAGCTGAAACTGAAAGGGAAACTCAGAAAGCATTTTCCATCTGGCTCGGTCAGCAGGGTGCATAAAAAAGGAGAGGAGTAAAAAAAGTAGACCACTGCAATGCTCAAATTAATTATTCTGATTTTCGTTAACTACCAATGAAAAGTTTTAGATGCAGCCTCAAAGTGCACACCACTCAGTAACAATTCTTTCTGAACAGTGAGATACAGTCACACTGCACATGCCAGGAAACACTAAGGCACAGTTGCAGAGTCAGGGAGAAGACAGTAAGGAGGGCTCAAGTGCTTCAATATCTCAAAAGTGAAATATTTGTTAGGCTTTCAATACTTGGATTTCTTTTCAGAACTATTTAACATCTTTGTTATTTTCAACAGACAAAATGAAAATTACTGCCTGGTAAAACATTGATGTGTTTTTTGTTTGTCTGTTTTGGGTTTTTTAGTTTGTTTTCTCTAGCTAGGCTCCATGTTAGTCATTTATGAAAATATCCTTACTATACATTTGCATAAGGCCTCAGTTAGCAAGACATGATACGGAGATAAAGCAAATGCACCTGAGGAAAAAACACCAAGCTCTACTTTGCTGCTAAATCTTGGAACTAATGACATTTCGCCTAGAATAGAAAGTCCCTTTTGCTGTGAAAATGGATTTACTAATCCCTGCCAAGATTTTTAACAGTACAGGAAAAACAACTTGTAATGGTGATGTTCATTCTATAATAATATTTTAGATCGAAACCTCCTCCCTAAAGGAAACTCCTCAAATAACCAAAACTGTCCATACATTTAACAAAAGCTACTCAAAGCTAAGTTTGTACTCCAGGAAGGAAGAAAATACCACTCAGCGAACATACAGGAGGTTTTCTCTTCTCTCATACTGCACTAAAGGGTAACAATGTTTAAAGCCTCATTAAAAACTCTACAAATGCTAAACATAGAATGTGAATTTCAGTTTACTAAACAGTACTTCAGGAAGACTGCCTCTGAACTAGGTTTTCTCTTCTATTTTAAAACATCAAAGAAATCATGTATTTTTCAGGGAACTTTTTTTTTTTAAATAACTTTAATTCAATTTCTCAAGGTAGTATGCAGAGCAGCTTTTAAGCCCTGAATTCCTCTACCCTCAGCAAAAGCCCTTAGTCTGACCTCAAGACACTACACTATCATTTGTTACGATTTATGACCCAGCTACATTAACCATACTCCTTGGTGAGTAGAAATCCACAACCGCTGAATGCAAGTTTTAACACAGAATAGAACTTCTAGCATTTGAAATTTTGAGAAGGGTGAAATATACAATTCCATCTTTTTACCCACATTATAATTTTAGTTAAATCAGATTTGTTACCATTAAGCCATAAAGGAAAAAGAAAGCATCACTCTAGTCACAATTCAATACAGCTGTGTACGACTGGCTTCAGCCCCCGACCACAAGCCAGGAACTTCTGAGTTCAAGTCTGGCCCTGCCACTGACTTGCTGTGTGGCCTTCAGAGAGCCTCTAAATTTCTCTGCTGCTCCTCTTCAACCTGTAAACTTACCTTACAGAATGGCACTTGCTTTGTTTGTGGAAGCTTTTCCCAAACAAAAAACTTGAATTGACTTTGAGAGCAATTTCTACTATGGCTTTAATGGTTAAGGGCCACTAAGAAGTCTCTACCTCAGCTGATACCTGGCAGTTTTTAACTGCATGAACTGCCAACATGAACATATTACGTATATGCATACACATACATATATGATACACACAAACATCAAAAGGTGTAGTAAGTTGGAAAATAGACAATTATTTCAAAGTTTGTTAAAAAACAGTATGAAAAAATGAAATTGAGTTATCTGCTATAATTAAACTTACAATGCAGAACAGCCTACAACCTTGTTCTTATCAACCCAATGACAAGTGATGAAGTCTTTTTTAACAGCTTAACATTAAATGCACAGGGCGTGCAATGCTCAAGCTCGAACGATTACAACTAATAATATTTTAAAATATTACTTTAACAATAGAAAAATTACTTAGGAATGTGAAGGGGAAAAAGGATTTAAGCTTAACCATGTTACCTAGTGCTAACTGAAACATCATTTAAAAGACAAGCTTCCTTAAGAAAAAGATCAAGGGAAGTTACATAAACTTAAGCTGACCATATACTTGCAAGTCTGTTGTAGAAGAGTTTCACTTCACATTATCTAGACTGAAGCAGAATGTAATGGAGACTGACACTACCTAATCTCAGCTTTTCCGAAACTCCAACGATCCAATCACGCAAATACAGCTCATCACCCTTAAAACAGTATACGCTGCCTTTAAATCCACCCCGGGAAAAAACCTTGCCACCAAAACTTCATCAGGACAGGCTGACTTTCCAAAAATTAACCCGTTCAGTTATTCGCTGCCTAACCACAGAGAGCTAGCTTTAACAACTAAGCAACTGCAGCTTTATGATACATTAAGCTGCCAATGTAAAACCTAGACTCTCAAAGTTTAGCGTCCATCTGCTTTTGCCTTCTTCATCTTGTTTTACCTAAAATCTGGTAAGACCATACTTAAGAGTTTTTCTGTATCAGGACATAGAATTTATTTGTAGAAAGTGGTAAATGCAAAGCAAAACGGTCTCCGCCAATTAACAACACAGCAAAGTAAATTAATTCAGAATACTGTGTTATTTTGTGATAAAAACAGTCGCTCAAGGACTTCACCAGAAACAGTTGTTCCAGAATAGCTACTATGCAAAGATGAGGTGGTTAAATGCAAATTCAGATAGCTTTTGCACAAGAAGGACTAGACTGGTTCAAACTGCTGAAAAATTACCCGCATGAGAGACTTACGATTCTCCCATCCCAGGTAATGTACTAAAACTTTCCACTATAACTCAGTCGTTTTCAAAACATATTTGCTGATTAAACGCTAGAGTTAGAGAAATACCATCATGAAGAAGTACATCTAAACAACTTATTAGGAAGATTAAATCTTTACCCAGATGAGATTTTGTTTTTAGCTTCCTACATCACACTACCATCAGTGTGTTTCCATCAGATGAAGCAGTCATGAGTACTACAGCAAGGCCAGTACATTGGTTAGTAAGCATTCCTGCTAGGGTAATCTAGATCTGCTCTGAATAGGATTACAGGACACAGGTAAAGACAAAATAAACCAAAAATAACCCTAATGCCTCGTCCACTTTCTCTCAGCATTGTTTGGTCTGGTTGAGGTGTATGAAACAGATAATATGAACATTATCTGCAAAAGAATGGAATTATTTGACTCTGTAACTAATACAAGGCTATTTAATTTAAAATTCCCATTAATATTGCTATAACTGACTTCTGTAGCACCAGCTGAAGCCTTCCTTCACACTAGGTTCAAAGAAGCTTTTAGGGTTTTATTTCAGTTAACCAAGTATTTTTACATGCAATTTGAACCTAGTCAACATTTAAATTCCAACCAGTGCATATGAACTTGTAATTACATCCACAAAGAAAAATAGAGCTAGATCTAGAATGACCTACGTATAACCTAAATAGGACAATCCTCTTTTTCATGTGCTGTATTTTTTAAACAGTTAAAAAAAAAAATTTAAGACTTTTTTTTTAGTCTTTACCATAGAAGTTCCTTGAATAAAGTAGTGGGGTAATAACACTAATAGAACCCAAGTAAAGCCTAACAGAATAGGAAAGGTTTATTTATATAGTCTTAACTAGAACATAAAAGAATACATTTTTAAAAATTCACAGGGGGATCAAGCTATCTAATTACTGTTTTCTGTTTTGCAGGACAACCAGTTTTTGATGCACATATGAGTAAGCTAGGAAAGGATGTTAGCTAAATTTTGGTTCCTTCTGCCCTCCCCTTCCCTGCATATAGAAGGTATTCATTTTCATTGTCCTCAAACTCTCTCCAGTAAGAGGCAAATAGCCTGGAAAAAAAATCCAGCAAGACTTAGCAGATTAGAGTTTCCAAGCATTAAAATACCAAAATTCACTTGTATGTGGTGATCAAATCATCCTCCCTATGAACTGGTCAGCAAAAGGCTGAGCATAAACATGCTCTATATTTAGATGGCAAAGTGACATATCAGAATATATCAGTCTCACTTTAGATGATGAAGTCCTCAGTAGTAGTCACCCCTTGCCAAAGAAAGCTGTTTTGCAGACAAGTATATCTAGAGTATCAGCACAGAATTAGAACCACGTGTTTTAAATCAAACCCTGAATTGAGCGTGATTAACTGAAATTATGTACAATTAAAAATATAAATGCTAATACAGAAGCTGCAACAAGAACACGAACGCTGCTACATTAGTACTCTAATATTAAGTTGCAATGTCTTCTACTACAAACAGTAAAATTTAAACCAGGGGAAAAAAGTGGAAGAAACATGGAAGACTTATTTGAAGGAAGGTTTAAGTAACACAAAACACTGTGCCCTGGAGAACTGGGTGGCTCAGGAATAACCAAGTGCACAAATGTAGACTGAACCATGATGACAACACATCTGTGTTTATTTGCCACAGAGCGCATGCAAAATGGGACAATTGAGCTCAACTCTAATTAATGGTGAAGTGGCATTAACAGAATATATATTTAACCTTTCCTGTTTTCACATAGGTCATCTAGCCGAAAAAGCTCAAAATCTACAAAGGCTATGGTTGTACTTGCTTAAAAAAAAATAAATTCCAGCAGTTTCACTGCAGCTGAAGTTTTGCATGTTCTCACGTACACGGATGCTGTGCCCGACAGCCTCTATGAAATTACAGATGGACAGTAGCTTATGATTCTGCTGTTTAACAAATGCTGTGCTCAAAAAAGGAAAAAAATACTGGGAATCCTAGAAGTAATTTTCCCATTGTTTTACTTCTCCTAAAAAATACTTCTTCCCTGATTCAGAAATTAAGACAATGTTCTGCTCAAGTTCAAATCAGTTTTTGGGTTCAGCTGTTATAATCCAGAACTGTACTTCAGGAAGCCCTAACTCTGCATCTATTAAGAACACTGGGAAAGATGAGCACCCTCCCCTTATTTCATAATTTAAGCATGCAGTGGGGTTTTGTGTACTCTTAAGGAATTAAAAGAATGGCCACCTTCATATAAAAATATTCATGCCTTTCTGCTTTTTAGTTGCTGAAGTAAGTATCCTGTTCAAAGCACATTCAACCATGGTGGAGCTCAGAGTCAAAATAATGCTCTTCTGACACACATTAAAGAACTGCTTATTCACTTGCAGAAAATGCATGTATCTATAAAAATAAATACAAAAAAAAATGAAGTGTTTTTTTGCTAAACTACCTCCCTCTTATGTTTCACTGTTCTTATTTGAGCTACCTCAAAATTTGATGACCTCCCCTACTGTTCAAAATGCTCTGAAGTTAAGGCCTCCCAAGTACCGAGAAGCACTCCCCTGCTGGCATGAAATAAAACAAAGTTGTATCTTGATATTTTGTTTTGGTTTTGTTGTTGTAGTAAATTCCAAGGCTACATTTCACTTCTAAAAGTCTCAATTTAACATAAATTTCTATTAATACACGTGCTTTGTACTTTTAAGCATTTTTCCACATATCAATATTTAAGTACTTTTAGATAATTTTCTCTGCTGAACATATACAAGCATTCATTTAATTACGTCTGGACACAAATTGTAGCACTGAAAGGAACAGTACTCAGCTCTCATGCTTACTACACGTGGTTTTTAACAAGACTCCCCTCAGTAGTTTCTCTCCAGGTGTATTAGCACACGATTTTCCATGCTGTTTAACCCGTGGTTTGATTTGTTCTGCCTTTAAAGATCATCTCATGTTTTATTAATGTATCTTCTCCTAAGCACCTGAAAAAACTCCAGGGTTTGTATCTTGTTTTATGTTTTCCCACATGACTAAACAGGCTAATTAAAAGTTGTTCTGGAACTACAATATTTTGAAAGAGGATCAAGGTTTGTCTTTCAATCTGCCCATACTATAATAATCAAATATCACACCAACCAGTTCTTAAGACATGACTTTTAGGAAATGACTGTAAATATATAATTCTAGCAGCACCAGAGCATTTCAGACCTGAACTATAATGCCAGCAAGTACTGTATACAGACAAGAAAATAACCTTTGAAATGACAACGCCCATAAAGCCTTAAAACAAGTGTGTTAATGGCACTACATATAAAAAATATCAGAATTTGCACATATTCATGCTGCTCCCAAAATATACGTTCTGTCTCTACAAAAAAGAAGAGGAAATCATTGCCGTCTTGGCTTAGAAGCCTATGTACAAAGGAGAAAAAAGAATTTAAGCAGTGAAAAAGCCCTAAATGTACAGCTCCGGAGCTGGAATTTGCCGCAAATACAGAAAGGCACCATTTCTCTTGTGCCCTTCAAAACAATTATGGCACCATCACTAAAACAAAATAGAAATATTTTCAGTATACAGTATTTTTTATGTCCACGATGCCTCCACATTTTCTCAGCTTTTTTGTCCAAAAAGTGTTATCTTGACACTCAACGGTAGTATCTTGTTTGACCAATATTTTAAATGTGGCACATATAATCATACTAACTAAATGCCAGTGTTACATTAGCAACTAAAGCTGGTGTTTCTTGAAATAAATACTGAACTTGTCTTGCTTTGAGAAGCAATAAATCTTTGTATTCACCTAAACTGAATTTTACATCTGTTTATCAAATTAATTCTGTAGCAACAGTTATAGCTAAATATTTAAAGTTTAGCCACTAAAAATCTACCCAGCTCCCTCAGCAGGATTCTTCTAAGTGAAAAGACACCTTACTTTTGCCCTGACATTACACACCACCCTTTACAAGACTTCCAGGAAGGTTACAGAACTAGAACCTAGATACCCACACCTGATCCCCTTGATGGGACATAAAGTACAGCTTTTTAGAGCTAAACATCCTATGTATCTTATTTTCCTGCCTCAAATCTTGAGCTGTTTAAACGGGAAACCAATAGTTAACAAGCTGAAACAGCTCTCTGAAAGGAGACAGGTTTCTTCTTAATCAACTAAAGAAAAAAAAAAACACCCAAACTTTTCAGTTCTAAAACAACTGCCAGCTGAAGAGAATACCAAATGTGCAGATTCCAACAAATATTGTTCAAAATAAACTGTAAATTAAACTTCTCACCTTCCATCCTAGTCCAAAAGGAAAGTAGATCCATAATGACCAGAATTAAAGAATTCTGTATCACGGTGCAAGCCACAACAATTTTTTTGCAGGGGTACTACAAAAGGTACAGCTAAAAATTCTCTTCCAGCAATATACTAATTCTATATTTTTTTCTTCATTTATATCTTCGGATGCTTTCTCCTCCACCCAGCCATCTATTAATAAGTAAGAGACAGAAGTCTCAAGGTTAAGTTTAGATGAAACCAGCTGGCGAAGACTGTATGATCTTAGGAAGTTTCTTTTTTTTTTTTTTTTTTTTTTTTCCCTTCCCCAGCAGGAGAGAAAGAGGCTAAAAAAGGCCATAAAGTAAGCATACTGATTTTTCAGACACTTGTTTTCCCTGATTTTTTTTCCCCATTAGAACTGCAGACTCCTGTATACTGAAGCTCAACAGTAATAAGGCTTTTCTTGTTAATTATTTCTCAAGAATCTCTTAGATGTAGTGCAAGAAACTACAGGGGCTCTGCCAACTACAGACTTCACTGTAGTTTTCAACCTACTGAAGTAGTCTGCTTTGGAAAGGGACTGATTCCTGCAGATACCAATAACAATTGACATACAAATGCAAACAGAAAAATGAAATAAAGCTTCCGAACTCAGTGTCATCACAAACAAAAAAGGCTCCCCCGCCCCAACACTTTTGCAAGCTTCGAACTGATCTAGAAACTGCAACTCGAGTCAGGTCTCTCAAAATTATTTTCAATAAGTATTTTGTTCCCTTTCTACTGCAGGAACATACCAAATGCGAACAGTATTGAGAATTGCCCAGACTCACACTTTTAAAATCCTACGATTTCCCAGGCTGCAGAGTCCTCAACACGCTCTGCACTAACATTTGATGGGTCAAAGACATATTTACATGAGGAATTATTTTAACTGGTCCTTCTTATTCACAGTGTACTGTCTCACAAAGCTACTTAAATGTTTGACAGACTTCGTACTGGAATAATTTCTCTTATTCTCAATAGTTGCTTTTTGTCTGATCCATGACAGCTTCTGTAGCTATGAGCAGTTACAGTTATCAGAAAATATCCTGTACTCCATCTTCCTAACAATCAAGCTATACTAACATTTACACAATTTGGAAGTGTGTAACATAAACAGTAACACGTGAAGGCAAAAAATACACAGGAAAGGCGAGTACTTTTCTCAAGTGCAGATTCTAGAAAGGCTACGTCCTACAACATTGCCAAGTCAGGACAAAATTTAGGTTTTTGCTACTTCCTCAGTTCAGCCATCCTATGCTACAGCAATTACCGCATAAGCTACATAATTGATGTTTTGGTCCAGTAAGTCCCAAATCTGAGAATACTACTACTTTATATTGCATTTGAAAACAGTTCTAATGTGTAATTAAGTTTGTCAATCAACAGGTATATCCAACATATTCTGGCTACACCAGGGTCCTCCACTAAGCCCAAGAAGGCTTTGAATAACAAAAGACACAGAACGTTTTTATAATATTCTCTCATACAGATATATGCCGATAACACGCAGGTAGAATCTAGTAAGTTCATTAATCCTAAACAGGGACAATATATTACTTCAAACACAGCCTGGGTTACCCATTACTACTAAAGTTTTTAAGACCAAAATTATCAGCGTAATACACTACATGAAATTTGAGTGGAGTTCTTTCTTCTTGGCTTGCTCTAATTTGAAATAAAAAACCCTATCTTTAATTTTCAGGTGAAGCCTAATATACTACAGAACTATTTCAAATATTTGCTAGTCAGTGAAGAAAAAAAAAAACCCTGATATGTACTACTACAAGACTATAATGAGGACGGACAGACATATTTTCAGTAAACGTATCCAAGTCTCCTCCATTTGTATTTAACTGTATGGCTGTAAAGCCACAAAGAAATATGAAATGACCCATCTTCTAGGTTTACAACGTTGAACAGCTAACCATAATCAATGCACGCATACACTGCAATGTAAAAGTACATTCACATGATTATTTGCATAATTATCTGCTGCTTAAACATCCAGCTACAAAATACATCACAGTATAAGGTCTATCAGGAAGGGGTGAAGAATAATGTATACCACCGAGAGTTTTTTTTTCATTTAACCTCACAGAAAGGAGCATTACATCACACTCTTACAATGCAGGAGGAGGGGCCTGTTCTCAGAAAGCAAGCTTCAGCTATTTCCCTTTAATTTTGTGCTTGGTTCTGGAGGGAGATGCAAAAATAACTTGGATTTAAAATTTCAGTAACATAGAAGACAGAAAAAAGCGAGAAAACACAGCTTTTTACCTACATTTACTAACATGCAGATGAATACTTGTTTTCTGAAAAATACAGAGCAGAAGTCTACGAAACAGCAGTTGCACCCAGCATCTTGCATCTGCAAGTGTGCGTTCCTAAATACCTGCCCCACATTTTATCAGACTCCACAGCCGTTAAGCAGAGAAGGGTCCCCTTACTTCTGGGCGACTGGACGCGGCAAGACCCTTTTAAAGCCGGCAGCACCTCGCACGCCTGGCTCCCTCTACCCTCCCGGTGCCATGTTGACGGGGCAGGACCGTCTGGTCCCTACGACGGCCCGAACGCCGGCTCCGGCCGCCGCGGGGAGGGGAAGGGGAGCGGTGCCCGAGCCCGCGCTCTGCCCGCTCAGGGACTCTCTAAGCCCCAAACCTCCCCGCGCTCCCGACCCAAACCCGGCACTGTCACTGTCTGGGTGCCTGATTTTAGGGTGGGTTGGTTTGTTTTTTTTTTCTCCCTGGAAAGGATGGCCCGGTGAGAACACTTCCCCATCTGTCCCTCGTCGGACCCAGCAGCAGAAAGAATGCAAACCCGGTTTTATATATGCAAATTTTTGCAGTAGATTTAAGAGCTTCGGGTGCTGTGGGGAAGAAATGACTGTTTAAGAAGCCTCTATTTAAATAAAACAAGATTTTCAGTACTATCTTGTACTTCACCAGCTTGGAAAACACAAACGATCTCCTATAATTTGCCTAAGTGTTTTAAATTACAAATATCTTCAAAATTCACCACACACTTCTACGGAGAGCTCCTTCTAAAAAGCCCTAAAAATCCACTAAAACTGCTTTACACGTAAAACCAGGCAACATCTGAAGCAAGTATTTTTGATAGAAAAAACACCTGTGCAAAACCAAGGATGAAAACGGTCAGCTCAGGCTCTTAAAAATCTACTGATAGGTAAAAATAATAATAAAATATAAAAGTACCACTAACCTCATAAAGTGCAGCAGTGCTTAAATCCAGCGAGTTGAGGCATACAAGGTAGAAATGGAAATGAAAAAAAGATCCAAAAATGATTTTGTGTTTCTTTTGTTTTTTTGTCCTTTTTTTGGGGTTTTTTAAAATTATTTCAAATGTTCAGAAACCAGCAGAGACTCTGTCGGCCATTTTGGCTTGAACTCACTCCCTCACTCTCTCTCCCTCCCTCCCTCTCTTGCTCTCTCTAAAGGAAGCAGCTTTTTGTGACCTTCAAATAGAGGCAGATCATGTGACTCCAGGCAGCTGTCAATCACGAGACGGAGCCGACCCACTTCCCCCGCCTTAAAGGGACAGCGCCCTGCCTGCACCGGGGGACAACTTCTCCACGCCAAGCAAGGACGCTCCAACGCGCTCTCCACCCGCTTGATTCTTCTCCGTTCATCACGCAAAGGCAACACACAAAGGGTAGAATAAGTGAGCCGTGAGAATAAGGACAGCAACTTGGATGGAGCTTTTCTCTTTAAAACCAGCTAAAAATAAAGCAGCCAGTTATGCTAATTCTACATTCAGGTTGCAGAACCGATAAACGATGAATGATGAAACGCGCAAGTCCCACTAGCCACACACACTCTTCTGCGGTGCACTGTGGGACACATGACCCTAGCCCTAACCTCGAGAGGAAATCACATTTTAAGTAGTACCCCATCCTGACTCAAGGACAAGAAGAGGTTCATCTTCAGTCCACAACGAATCCAGACTGTTAGCGGACTGTCTACACGACATGCACACATAAACCAGAGACCCAGGTTCAGAGGCGTGAAGACCTACAGGACAGCAGAGCTAACGCGGTCTCTCCTCCTGCCTTGACTGTTTTAAGTCTCATGCTGCAACTCAATCATTAGGCAGACACTTGACAGTCGCTTCCCACAATTTCCGTAGATAAACACTCCAACAGTAGAAAGAGAGAAGCCCAGCATGTTGCGACACAAACAAATCTGCAGGATGTTTCTAGATGTTACCTTGAATGTGCAGAAAGAGTGAAGAAGATAGTTCAGAAACAGTATTTGGTAAAGCAAGTATGATTCCGCTGTGAGGAGACTTGCTCCTGAGTGAGCCCAACACAGGTAACATGCTTGAACCAACTGTGTAATGTAACCATGCCCGGTGAGATAACTGACAGCAGCGCAGGAAGCTCAGAGGAACACCCTTGGGATTGAACCCTTAAAATACACAAGTTTTTAATTCTGTACCGTTTTGCACTATAACTATGTAGAAAGTAAAAAAAGACCACACAAGAAGTGAAAAAACACCCCAGAATGAAACTAGCTTGAAAAGTCATCGGGGGGCACTCCACAGGAATGAATTTGGGGTGGCAGAAGCTGCACATCTCATGAGTAAGAATAAAAATCATTAGTGTATATTATCATACTACATAAGCCACTGGCTAAACACTATGTTTCAAAAAAATCCTCAGGAGGCTGTGAATGGCTAATATGGCTCAGGTTTTGTCACACTTTACCATGACAGTAGTAGGAGCAAAGTAGAGAAACTCTTGAATGGGGACCCCCCCAATGAGGGGATTTCTTCAACAGGAGTACAGCCTGCAGCCCAACCTCCCCTATGTCTGTGTCTGCAGGCTCATGAAACTCCGGAAATAGCTAATTCTTGTTGCACTTAACAGCTACTCAATGAAATAAAAGCAGTTAGATGCTAGCTATTCAGGTTGCTCTGTCTAAACTACAGCAGAGAATCAGTCTGCTGGATGTAACAGCTTGCAGTGCTTTGTGGCAGGGCTAATCCAAACATGGTAATTTAAGAAATGTCGTGAAATCTCAGGGAATATGTTCTTATTTGTGGCAAGACACGAGGAGAACACCACCATTGCTCTAAATATCTACAGACAAAACCCTGACCAACTGCTAGGCATCTGATTTACACAAAGTTTCATAAAAGCAAATATATATGTATATTTATGAAACAGCTATCCCCCTTATGAAAAATTACATTAAGTATCGCAGCTGCACGTTCTATACATGTTCACATCGAGTATGACAGTATGCAGTAAGCTTACAGAGACTTTTAGTCCCTCTCAAAAGCCAAATTGTTTTACTCGATTTATAAATCCTCTTAACTTCAGTAGGGCTTGCCAGCTCTCCATTCTGAAGTCCTAGAAGCTTTTACTTCAAGGAGTTGATAATACTGTGATGACTTTAAGCAACAAGCACTCACCTGAGTTGCTGTGTACCAATGTAAATCACTGCTATAAAATGTCAGCTTGTCAACATTCTATTGACAGAGCTTTTTTCATCAGAAAACTTTTTTTGGGACACGCAAATAATCAGTGAACCAAAAAGATTTAGAGAGGCCAGTATGGGCAATTCTTAAGTAACTGTAGCATGGATAAAACATCTTGGGCTATTCAGCATTCTGTTAAAAATGTATGGGCAATGGGCCTAGGTTTTACCTTGACTAGTCTGTCTTCCATAAAGAACCATGGACTCCACTTCACAAGGTGAGAATTACCCATGTTTTGTCTCCTTTAAAATGTTATTTGGAAACAACTTCAAAATCCTTATTTTAATATGAAAATAAATGAAATAAAAGCTTTAATTGAATTTTTTCAACTAAGCTAACAACTGAAACATAACTCATTTATCTGTTCCTGTTGGCATACTGGTTAAGATGGCTCACCAAAATTGTTTGTGTGGGGTTTTTTTTCTTTTTTTTTTGTTTGGTTGGGGTTGTTTTTTTTTGGGGGGGGGGGGGGGGGGGGGGGGCATTTGTTTTTGGTTTTGGTTTTGTTTTTTAATGCAGCATTTCCCCAGTCAAAATTGTGGAAGAAGCTGCAGCACAGTAGTTCAGAAAACAATGGAGTAGTGCATAAAAATACACAGCATATGCAAAATCTGCACATCCCTTTTCAGAGGGCAACTGCACTTTAAAATCTAACCATTAAGCTTCCTGATGCTAACAGCGTTGTTAATAGCTAATGTTAATAGGTTATATCCTTGTTATGTGCTACTAACTTATCTGATTACAAACACTTCATTTCTAAGCACCTTCCATCTGAGGATCATAAAGCTCTTTAAAAACTTTAATGAAGCTTCACAGTGCTCCTATGAGGACAGTATCCAGTATGAGCAGACATATACATGCACATTAAGAGAAATGCTTACAGTCATGGATTCTCTGTGCTCATCTCAACTGAGACAGAAGAGGGTGTTTTCTTTAATTCACATTAAGTTGCACTGTGGTTCTAGTAACAGCTCATCCTTTCTAACGACCTTTTGCTAAGAATCAATAAATTAGGCTTCAACATTATGTACACAGGCATGCTCCAGTGTCCACTAGACTAACTGAGGTACCAACTGTACCCTCAAGTTGCCATCTCAAAACAAAGACCTGGTCTGTCTGATCTGTAGATCTTTACTCAATTTTAGAAGGATTCGAGTTCATCCAGTCCTCATGCAAAACTCCCTGTCTCATCAGCTGGCATTTTGTTTGGGCTCAAAGTCCTACAGTTTGATGACATATCTTACTTATTTTGGAGGCTGCGCCCTTGCCATCCTACAACACTGGACTCCACCCACTGGGGTTTCTACATTACCTATATACATGTGGCAATAAATTTACGACTTATTTTTTCCCCTAGAAGCTTCTTCATAGCTGATACTATGAATGTGAAAAAGACAATTCAGCTCCTCCAGACACAATTCCTCAGCAGAAACCTCAAATATTAACAAGTTTCTCATAGCATGAATGCCTTCTCACCAACTGTCCTTTCTCCTGCTGGTGAAGAATTTGCTTCCTGAAGTATCAGAGGCAAAAAGACAGATTTTTTTTTTTTTTTTCCAAAGTGAACTGAAGACTACATGCCCTCTATCCTACTGCAGCTCATTAGTTAGATTTCCCTAGATCTCCCTCCCCCAACCCCAGAAAGGGGATGCAGTAACAGAACCAAGATAATTGGAGGGCGATTCCTCCCCCGCTTCCCAACCAGTCACCAGTGGACCAACCGACTTGGATTACAATCCTAGCAAGAACACCTCTTCAAGTTAACAAGGATCTGAAAGGTCCCTTTGTCTTTCCCCAAGATGAAGTTAAAAGCGTAACTCTTACGGTAGGGGCATGTATGTGAGGACTAGGTTACACAGTCGCACAATTTCTAATAATAAAAAGCAAGCAGAGAACCTCTTAAACTAAGCAACAAGAATTCAGAGTCTGAACTATTCCTTGGGTACTCTAACAACTGCCATATGCTTTATTTCAAGAGAACAATTAAAAACATTAAGGTTAAAACCAGGAGTTCAAAGCATCTTGCTTCCTAGACTTGGTAACAACTAGGAACTTGACATAGGCATCTCAGTCCTGGATAAGGGATAGTTCAAATCACTTTTATTATTTTCTCAGAACAGAGATGCTGAATGCCCAACACTTCTGAAAAGCAAAAACGATAGCTACACCTGGCTCTATCAATATACTGTTTTTTTTTAAAGTCTTCACAGCAATTGCACATTGTACAAGAGAATGACCTCTCCTTCTGCAGGAGTGCAAAACTTAAAAATGTTCAAGCATTCTTCAAGGACAGAAATATTCATTCCTAAGGAAAACTAGGGTTTTCTTTTGGGGTTCCCCCCTCCCTTCACATTTAGCAAGTAGTGAGACATTTTATGCTGCAGAATTGCGAAAACAGAGCTAGCAGGGGTTTTTAACTATAGTAACCACAACTATAATGTAAATTCTTTCTTCAGAAAAAAAATACCATGATGAAAATCCATCCCACAAAGGAAAAGCTTGCTTGGTTTCTGAAAAGGTTACAACAGCTTTTGCATCCCTTACACAAAGGCACCTACAAACACATTTTAGGAATGCAGCATACCATCATTATTATTCAAAACCTATACTGCAACAGTGCTTTGGAGCTGTACTAAAGCTCAGATCTCATTCATATCTTGCCAGGGACAAACGAAAGAAGAGTACAAGGCCTGAAAACTTCACAGCATGTGAAGTTTAAGAACTATACATGACTTCAAGGCCAAGCCAAAGTTCTGACCCTATACATTAATGAAGTGCTCACAGAAAGATAACGAGTCAGAAGGAAAACTTCATTCACCGAACTTTACAAACATCCACTTTTCCACCTAATTTTTCCTCAATCTGCCACAATACTTTCCTTAGCTGTTCAGCCTACAAATAATCCATCACTATGCCTCCACTTCTTCAATCTCCTCAAATGCACTTTCCAAACTGGAGAAATAGGAAGCTTTCTAGCTGCCTTTTAACAAAGTTGTTCCATGAAGAGTGGAACTGAAAGCTCACTTCCTATCAATGTCTGTCATACATCACTGAACCTCTACTCCACTGCACTAATCCCAGCTTCCTGCACAGCCAGTTCTCCTTTGATGCGAAGGCTCTACCAGTATATTGAGCCCTATGCAGATCTCTTCCCATAACTTTTCTTCACCTCTTTCTGTACCTGGGCAAAAAATAGCATATGCTGCAGCTAATCCCAAAACACACATGATGATTAGCTATTAACAGACATAACCAGAACAGATAATCTTTTGTTTTGTCCTGAAGTCTTTCTTTCAGTGGGGAAATTAATTTTGGTCTCTTCTCCAGGCAGTTACGGAAGTTTAACACATTGGTAATTACAACTATATTATAATTTCTTACTCCTCTGCCTCATTTGACCAAAACTGGACAAGAGACTCCAAACTTACCCGGGAAAGATACAGACATGTAAAGCAATTGCATGAGACTTGACTACTCTAGGAACTGAAAGAATTGATCCCAAACATCATCTCCCATTCAATGAAATCCCCCTCTAAATGCTGAATGAGTTTTTATTAAATTGAGTACTTTACAGTAACATAACATGCAAGGGAACTTGTGCAAACCAGTATTCGTAGAATTTGGTTAACCTGCTCCTTACTATAATCTCAGAAACTTCTTGATTTTGGAGACTATAATCCTATCCTAACAGGTCTCCCTCTTCAGTTTCCAAAATCCTACAAAGCCAAAATATCAATGAAACGGGAAAAGTTTATCAGTTTTATGCAATTCTATCTATGTCAGTGAAAAGATAATACTTCTTTCAAATAAACAGATGTTCAGGGAAATGGTATAGGACATCACTCCACCCATATATACAGCAAGCAGTTCCTTTCTAATTGTTATTTACAGCATGTGAATTGCCATGCCGGTTAGATGATTGATTCAACTGACCTTCCATCAACAATAGCTGTTAATATGCATTTCAAAAGGAGTAACAACCTCATTGGTTAAATCCTTCCTTCCCCCTGTTTAAACTTTGAAGCTTTAAAGGTTTTAAAACAAATAGCAGCAAGAATTTTCATCTGACCAGGTTGGAATATTTAATGAAAAACTTATCTTTCATGTTTATAATCACTTTACCACAGCAGGACCCCTTCTTCATATGGAGCCTTTAGACATGCTTCTACTGAAATGCAGTATACTCTACTGCTTTGCATGAGCAGACTAAACCAAATAGATTTCTTACAAATACTTACGGGAGGTCTCACAAAAGACAAGGAAGATTTTTGGACTGAAAGAGTTAGTCTTATTCTAGTCCAATCCCCGCCCCCCGCCCCAAGCTATACTACACTTAGATTTTAAAAAATATTTATTTATTTATTTATGGTGAGATAGACCAGTATCTCTCTACAAAATGTTCTAACTTGCCTTTAGTTTTAGTATGGGGCATTCAATCACTGGCCCGGAAACCTCTGAGCAAAGGAATTTCTGGCATCTTGGGCAGAGCTGGCACCAACCCATTTTCCTTTGTTCTCATTAAAGGAACCATAATATGAGAAGTTAAATAAAAAATAAAAAAAACAAACCCCAAAGTAAAAGCAGAATACAAAAGGAATGCACATTCAGTGGATTACTGTAAGAGAAGATTTCCCTAATTTGACTCATTTTTCTAATAAAAGCACTATTTATTGCTGCAAAAATCTGTAAACTGATCTTTCCAAGTGACTTGAACGTCTTCCCTAAGTAATTTGCCTTCATGTACAGCCCTTCAGTTTGAAATGTCAGGAAAGGAACAGCTAGCTACCCATGCAGAAAATTGTACAGGCTGTAGCTGTCACAAATATTCAAATGCATGCACTAACCTATAACCAGTATGACCCCCAAATATGATCAACTTGGATGAAGGGCAAAGAGTTCAGCAAATTCCATCTGTCTAGGTAGGAGTAAAAGAAATCATACCAGCTCTCCAGATCACAGCACGCCAGAGGAGCAATGCAGCTTAAGAGCTCCAAAATATCTCTGTAAACAAGTTTTTAATTCATACCATGTTGACCACAGAGCACAGTATTTTTAGTCATACAAAGTAAGTCATATCTTTTACATGGAATAAAGAGCTTGCTTTTTTTTCCTCCCTCCCCTTCTTTAACCATTAATGGTCACTCCCTGAAGGGCCTAGATGGGATCTGCAACTTCAAACCAAGTTCTTGGACTTGTAAGACCATTTACCATTTTTTATGCTTTAACCTCTGATACCTCTAAGCCATAGTGGACAGTCACCAAAACTTCTATCTTCTGGACACAGGAAACAACAAGAGAGCACAAACTCTAACATAACACACAACTATTAGACTTTTTTTCCCTTCTTCACCTCCTTGAAAGGAAGATTCAACCATTCATCCCAGTGTACACACAAAAAAATCCCAAAGACTTGACGAATGTATTTATTCTTTGGAGAGAATGAAGCAGGGAAAAAAGCACTGAGCAACTTAAATTGCATGCAAAAGGAAAAAAAAGTAAGTTTTAGGACTGTAATTCATACACATTTATGATGTCACTGACTTGCGCTAACAGTCCAAAATGTGAATCTTTAGCAAATCAAAATGTGTGGCACTAAGTTGGTGTACAAATCACAGAAAATTTGTCTAAATTAAGATATATTTTGACATTAAAAATACAGACAAAACACTAATTTAGACAGGGCTCAAAATTATTAACAGCTCTTAAATGATTTTGCTTGCTGTTCTTTAAGTCTGTTACCTTTAAATCTATGTAAGATGTCATCCAACAGCTGCCATCTAAATAGCAATGAAATGCTAAAAAGGGAGCAATGTCCAGCCATCCATATAAATGATACATCAGAGGGCAGTTACCTCAGGCAGCTCCTGAGGAAGTGGCAACCTGGGAGAGGGAGGGGGAACAGCCACTTATCAACCAGACCTAAAAAAAGACTTCTTGGACAATGAACTTGAGATGTCAGTAGAGCATCCAGTAGATAGTTCGCTTCCTGGAAAGGGACTAGAGGACAGGGGGTGGAGGGGGTGGTGGTGGTGTATGAAAGAGAGAGGCTCTGGGATTTTAGGGATTTGGTCAGTATGCAAATGCTCTCCCCTTCAAAGTACAGTAAGCTCTTTAAGACAGCAATAAATCAAAATACCCTCCTTTTTGCTAGCAATCAGAATTACTAGAGAAAACAAGGGTATAAAGGATAACATGTGACACTATCTACTCTGGGTATTTTGCAATATCATATTTGTAAATCAAGCAAGCTGGAATGGAAAATACACTTTTCTCTTGTTTCGGAAAGACAACAAATGTAAAGAAGTCTCTTGGTCAGATGAGACTGCAAATTCAGAAGTAGGCTTTGTGCACTTCCTACGCAGGACAAATTCAGATCTTGGCGGTGGCAGCGGGGGAACCCAAACAAACTAGCCTGTTCTACCACAAGACATCTGGAAGAAAGCACTATAAAATCCTAGGGAAAAGAAGCGCCAAACTATTCACACTTACAATGTACACTGTCCACAATTCTTTTCCTCTCTCAATATTCAGCAGCAGTGTAGGTTAAACACATTGGGATAGTAAGTGGGAACTTAACTTCCAAAGATGACCTTTGTCTGTGTGAACTCCCATGCCTTTTTTTTCCTCAACAGTCATCTGGCTTCTGTTTTTCCACAGACTGAGAAAATACTTGCAAAATAACAATAAGCTAATGGTGTAGGTTAGCTGAGGTACATGGAAAGCCTGTATCTGTTCATGACAAAATAAAACATACAGTGCTACATGCTTTGCTACCTCCTAATTTATAGTTTGAAAAGGAAAAAGAAATCACTGAGGAGGTGAAATGTGGAATCTTAAAAAACATGAAATGACAAATGAAAATATTTTCAAGGCTAACTCGCAGAAGTGAATAGACTAGAGTTTTCTTGTGTGTAATACCTCTAATTTTAAATACAAAAATTTCAAAAGATTTAAGTAGAACATTAAACTGGTAAAACATGGAAGACAATTGATGGAACTTTTGGCATTTTAAAGTGCTTAAATTTTAAGTATAAATTATACATATTTTTGTTACATTGTTCAGAAGTACTGTATCGTAAAGGGTGCAAGCCAGTTTTTCCAACATGACCGACTTACCAGTCTTATGGCTAAAACACAGCTGCCTCTACAGATACAAAATTCACTGCTGTCATTTTCATTTCTACCCACTCAATTGCACAACAAAGGGCAATTCTTTTCTCTGTGCCTCAGGGCCCCCTTATATATACAGGTAGAGTTGCACTTGTCCTGCCTCTCACTCCACTGCAGGAGACTTCTACAACATGAAGGTGATGAAAATATTAGAAATTAGATCTAACCTTCAAATCTGGCCCTCCTTTGAGCATGGGATTGGACGAGATGACTTTCAGAGGTCCTTTCCAGCTTAAATTATTTTATTAGTCTGTGATTCCTGCCTTCAGCCTAAACCACTTCAGCTACTGCTTTCTTTTAATTGTAGGGCCACACAAATCCAGGAAGACATTGAATATTCCTGCTGAAATGTCGAAGAATAATGGAAGAGAACATTGCAACCAGTGAGGATCACAAAATTGTTGTTTTAAATTTGGTAATCTCTTCCTGGCGTTACTGCAATTTCAGAGGGTCTCATTAAAAACCTCTTGCCTCAGAATCTGTACATTTAACTATCAAGCCAGGGAAAAGGCTATCCAGTAGGTTTACCCAATGACACTTTGTAAATTATGGAAATGATCTTGTTTTGCTATCTTTCTGACAGTATGAATCACTTCCAGATGTACAAATTGCCAAGATAGTTGAAGACTCTTCTCTCCCATTACTACAAAACAGCAGGTGGGGAATAGCCAGCTGAGTTACTTCAGACAGCAGTAATAGCTTGGCTTACCTTGCTAGTAAACATGAGTATGAACTTGGCTCACTTTTTGTCTGAATAGCTACTGTCAAACAGACTTCTCCGTGTGTCAGTCAGGAATAGTAAAACATTTACATTTTTCTTATAAAAAGGAGTAGTTTCTCATTACACCATCCCTTTCACTAACAGATCAAGGTCCATAAGTTTCTGGTGGTGACAGCAGGGGATAATTTATTAGCACAGGCAGAGCTGCTCTCTGCTCATCAACACAAGTTTGACCATTTTGGAAAGATGTTTCTGGATCAAAGTTACACGTTAATCTTGCTCTAGCAGTGAAAAAGAAAAAGCCCTATTACAATTAGTAAGGCAGCAAGAAGCTACTGCCATGTAAAATGCAAGTATTTTGAGGGGAGATAATATTTACTCCTTAAGCATGGCAATTCAGGTCAAGCTCTTCATAATGGATGACAATATGAGAGAACACCTCTAACAAAACATCCACCTGCAATTAAACACAATGATACTGATCTTTGTCCAAACTTTTCCTTTGGGAGGGAGGGAAAGGGGTTTCTTACCAAACACATTAGCCACATAATAAATAATGTGGTCAAGTGTAACACAGTTATATCACATACCAGAGAGCTCAGAGGAGGGAGGAATTAAAGAGTACTTAAAAACTGAGAAGTAACAATTTCTCAAGGAGTCCATTGGTCCTCTGCTGGGGTAGAACCATGGTCCAAGACACCCATTATCAGCTCCAGGAGTCCAGGCAGACCCGCTTCTTTTGAAGTGTAGGTTTTAGAGTAAGTGGCAGCCCTTACTGCTGCTTGACGACGACAGTTTTGTGACACAGGCACTGTGCATGAACTGCAAATCTTTCATATGACTTCAGGAGAGCATGCCTATTCCATACTTCACTCATACTAAGGATTTTGAATGGGTAACTTCTTCGTAACTACCTTCAATTGAAATCAATTATATTCATATTGTAAATGATTAGTTGAAGATTTCTAAAGACCTTGTATACAGTCTAACACAATAATTCCTCCCCACAAAGCCAACAGATACGGCAGACAGCAGCTCTCAGGTATTATCTACAGTTCAATCAAGAAAATCTTAAAATGCTGCAACTTTAGTACAGTAAGTCTGCCCAAAAGAACTCTTCAGTACAGCAAAAGAAAAGTTTGCAAGACTGAAGCAGTTGTGTTGTTTTTTAATACTAGAAGGTACTCTTGCAATGTCAAGTTTTTATCGATGAGTCAAACTGAGCTGAAATACTCTGTTGCATTTCATATATAAATTGCCAGAAGTCATCCACGGGTGCTGGCTCCTTGTAATCCATTATGAAGCTGTACTTTAGCAAAGGAAATTTCACATGAAACAGGGGCTAGGTAAGAACTACTGCTTCCACTGAAAGTCTCTCATAAGTATCTTTTTATTTCTGTTCTTTCATTGCCCACTCAAACTTTGAGTCCCTTGGAATGCAGTTGAATATTAAGAAATTGCTGGGCTTACCTAGGAAGTTAACACTTGCAGATTGCTCCAGCACTCTGGTGTAAGTTAGCTCCCTCGCAGGTCAGTTGCTGAAACCATACCTTCCAAATACTTCCTCAACAATCTTAGCACACAGTTACCCAGATACAGCTGCCTACAAAAGGCAATTAAATTAACATGGCCAACTTTTCAGGAAAGCAAATTAGAAGCACTCGGAAAAAGAATCCCATCTGCATAGCTGCAGAGGCAGTAAACTCTAGGAAGTCTGATGAACAGCTGGAAAGGGAAGGAAGCATCTTCAGCTAGTGCAGCTATTTCTGTACTGAACGTCTGACTCTACATTCAATCTTATGACCTGCTTTTCACTAACAAGCTCCAGTTTTATTTCAAAACAACTAGGAGGACAACAGTAAACACAGGTACACAGAATCACAGAGTCACTGCAGATGGAAGGGATCTCTGAGATTGTCAATCCCGGCCCTTTGCTCAAAGTACGGTTAACTACAGCAGGCTGCTCGGGGTTGTGTCTACCTCGGTTTTGAATATCTTAAAGGATGAAGAAGTCACAACTTTTCTGGGCTACCTGTTCAAAGGCCAGACAACATTTCACATAAATAAAGGGTGTTTTCCTTATGATTGAGTGGAGTTTCCTATATTTCAGTTTATGCCCATTACCTCTTCACAAGGCACCACTGTGAAGAGTTTGGCTCAGACTTCCTTAGTCCCCTCATCAGGTATCTATACACATGGGTAAGATCCTCCCCCAAGTCTTCTCATCTCAAGGTAAACAGTCCCATCTCTCTCAGCTTCTCCTCCTACATCAGATCCTCCAGTCCCTCTCTGTGGCCCTTCACTAGTCTCACTCCAGGACATCCAACTAACCCCTAAAGCAACTATGTAATAATATGGAGAGGCAATTTCAGATTTTTTTTCTTTTCTTTTGAGATCTACAGCAAACTATTTGAAATCAATGCAGCTTTTTGGAGTCACTTAAGAATACAAATTACTGATCCTTTGTGTGATTATAATTTATCTCAGATGCCAGATCAATGTCATTTACAGCAAGAGATAAGCTCTACCAAGGCAGACAATTTTGTTAGGTAGTTAAAAATTTGATTGTGGGTAGAAAAAGATTCAAGTGATTGATTTAAATTTAAGAACAATACCCACAATAAAATTTTGCTGGCAGCACGCTACAGTTGCACAAAACAAGTATCTTCATCTCTTAGTTGCATTACTTAAATTGCACCCTTAGACTTTTATCCAAATATTATTAACAACTTTATTAGGAATGATACTCCTTAGGGCAGGATCTGTATGACAAGATCCCAGATGCCACCTGAAGACAAATTTATTAGTTAAAAGATAAAAATCCTGCCTATCACTAATCTCATATTCTCTTTCTCCAAAACTGTGGTTATTAGAAGAGAGAGATAATGTTGTAAGGCACTTGAAAAGCTCTAATTAGAAACCAGGTCAACTGTAAAGTAATTCTAGCTTCCACTTGCACCTAAAATAAGACAGCAAACACAGGGCTATGATAAATCCAATACAACATCCCTTGTATTATTCACTACAATAACGTGTTTCATTATACTACTAGATATCTAAAGAAACAATTCAGAAGAGCAGAAATCTAACTCCCACTTTTTATTTCTGCACTGATTTTTTCTTCTGGAACTTTCTGAGAGTTCCTACTTCAACAAGCTTTGTATCTCTTGGTACCACAGTAAGTTGGGCAGTCTGAATAGAAAGAAATAGCAGCAATTACTTTGAGAAGTTTGGCTCACTTCCATGGCGGAAAGAATGCACATATTCAGCACTAGAACTTCCCTGAACTCATCTTGGCTGCCTCAGAAATGGTTTCTCACTGTCGCAGAGGCAATGGATTTACAGTTGCTAGCTTATCTAAAAGGCAAGGAAGACCTTCACCCCAAGTCAAATCCTAGCCTTTCTGCAACAAGTGTACTGCTGATCAATAAGAACTTCCTCCTTCTCATGAGGAGAACATGCAATTAGGCATAGGGAGAAGAGAGAGAAAAAAAAAAAAAAAAAAAGAGTTCTGTGCTGTGGATTTCCTAAAGACCATCTTCTTGCTTGCTCCAAAAGGTAGGTCAGAAAAAAAAATAATTATTATATCAAAATGGAATTACCATTGCATTAACTAAAGAGAAGAACATCGAAGACAACCATCACTGCAATACTTCTAGGACAAGCCTCTGTTCTTTCCACCCGAACAAAAACCCAGGAAAAAAACCTCAGCCATTACTACATTTCAGTTTGAGGTCATATGAAAAAGCCATTTTCTATGTGCCTTTTGCTAATGGAAATCTGTCATTTTCTTCCCCAATCAAGCTTCTTTCCCTAAAGCACTGCGTACCAGCATCTTAAATTGTTCATCCTTGAAAGACTGTTTTGTTTACAATTTCTGTTCTTTTATTAAAACACATCCTAAAGAAGTAAGGCTTGTATTTCAAAAAGGACCAATCTACCATATGCACACCAAAAGGAAGGCCCTGGTTCTATCATATTTCACATTATTTCAGTGAAGAAGAGCTGGATAAAAACTTCACATACAAACTCACTACCTCAATGCCAATCTTCCAGAACGATTATCCCTTTTCCAACAACTTCTGATTTACCTTCTGAAATTACAATGCATATTTCTGTGCTTTTAAATTTAAGGCAGGTCAACATCCTGCTTTTTTGTTTTAGCCACCATCCACTTTTATATATGGATATTTATGGAACCAAAAGGGCGAGCACTAAAAGAACAACCAATGCTCCCAGCACATTTAAACAAGAGTGCTTCACACCATTTACTATGGTAAGGCCCTTTTTAAATAAACGTGTGACTCACTGTTTGTTTTCTTCACCAGGAGGTGGAGTCTTGCCATGCCCCTCCATTACAAAATCCTCATGTTCCATCTGCAAAGGCAAGCATTGCAGGTCAGAAATCGGTGGAGCAAAACGCACATCACCTAAAGTGGCCCTTTTCCATGCGCAACAACTTAAGACAGCCACTTTATCACAGTGGCTGGTCCGGAACAGATCATGCAGTTTCTTAGCAACATATATACATCTCCAACCCCATTGCTAAGGTATCATTTTATAGCACGGTTTTCAGACAATCTTACAAGGGAAAAAGAAGGATTTAACGGCTATAGCGGAAGACTATCAGTCAGGGTATCTAGGTTTTAAGTTCTGCTCTGTTAAGGACTTCCTTTGTCATTCTGAGCAAGTACAGCGTCTACCACTTCTTCCTTACATATAAAGCAGGAATTAAAAAAAGTTACGTCTATCAACATCTCTGGAGAAAAATCAGAATTTTCAAAGAAACTTATTAACCACAGACAAAAACTGCTGTGAAAGCACAGTACTTCTTGTGAAAAATAACTTTTACATGAAAAAGACTTTCACTGCACAGGCATAGCTTAGTTAGCAGGGTAAAAAAGAGGCCTACGGGAACCTCAAATAGATGGTGTTCCAATGACAACATAAGGTAGGCATTTCCTTTGGCTCACATGTTAAAAGATTCCAAGGGCACTAAGGAAGTTTTCTGTTTAATTGTTCACGTTTAAAATACAGTTTAGCATACATTTTCAGTAATTTCTTTGGCCAGAATGAAGAATTCCATTATATTTGATCATTAATTAATTATGCACTCTTAATTTCATTACTTCATTCAGCCAGAATTTCTTGCATAGGCAGCAAAATATTCTTCTCTTTATACAAAAATTCAACACATGCATTTAGTATTTCATCTAAACATCGAGATATACAGTTAGCAATGCTCTGCTTCACGTGATGCCAGCAAACAGGCCACACTGCAATATGCAATAAGCCATACAACAAAGCGACTAAATCATAATCACACACAAATCCATGATCCGCTACATTAAACTGGAAAGAGGAGAGAAGTACTATTCAGTCAGTAAAGATAATATGATTTAGTCAGTCTTTGTAGGAGCCAAAATACCCAAAACCAAATAAACCAAAATCCAGCAGCCACTTTCCCTTGTGCCCTTACCCTCCCCCCAAAAGAGTCAAGTTTACACATTTGTACCTTGATCTTGTTGACAGGTCAAAAATACTGACAAAAAAACATTATCTGCATATTGACATCTAACAAGGATAATAGAAATTATGTTATTTGCCTGCACAGACACAGCCCTAAGCAAAACCACAAATGAACCGAGAAACTGATGAACTGTAAGGTGGTAATGACATCCAGAAGACAGATAGTCAATCAAATATGTATAAGATAATTTCACATTTGTAAACAGGTATCCATGCCACCCACAGTAAAAACAGTATTTTCATTCAAAAGCAATGTTAAAAAGCAAGAAAATTTTGCATTACAGTTTTGTAAATAACTCTGACTTTTATCCATGTATTCCCTCTATATCAGACACACTAAAATCTATTTGTACCTCAGTCCATATCTGATTCTGAAGAGCTCTAACATCTGGACTCAAACTGTCTAGCTGAGAGAAAGCTATTCATTCCACTAATTCTGTTGTTGCGGATGTTAAAACACGAGAGTGATAAAACAGCTACGGATTTGTGGCCACATACCAAAACAACATGGTTCTGTAGATGAGGGCAAACATTTAAGGGTTACTCGTACATAACCTGAAATCAGGAGGTATTTTAGCCTGTTGCTGGTATAAGACCAGCACAACTCACATGACTGGTAAGCAAGGGAACAGTTTGTGGCCAGTACTGGGAAGAAAGATGAAATACAGCGTTTGGGAGTAAAGAAGCACTACATACAGCACATATAGTGCTAAACGAACAAGACTCCCATATAAAATAAAAATTCAATTTAATGAAGCTGTAGAAAAGGAGAGATCATAAAAACTGAAATATAAAATAGGAATGATTTTAAAACCAACAAAAACTTAGAAAGGAACAGGAAATTATTTTACTAGATCATAAACAAGAAATTTGAATGAGAACTAGAACATCTAGTAGACCACCATCAGGAGAAGGCAATTGCTGAAGTACTGCCAATAAAACTGTTGCTTTAATATGAATTTTATATGAAGAACGCTAGTGATATTGCTGTTCCAGACACATTATCATTCAGCATGTATATCTATCAAAATCACCACTTCAAAGAGAAGTGGGCAAATAATTAAGAACAACAAATCACCTGAGCTAGAGAAAAGAAGATTTAAAACAGGTTGTGCCTGGATCTACAAGCAACTAGAAAACCCCATCTACGTTAAGAAATGTTAATCAGCTTGGTCTACTTCAGACAGCAGGCAGAAGTATCTGAAATGACCAAAATCTGCATTATAAAAAAACTGAAGGTATGGTATGATTATGCCAGCACAAAAGAAGAGCTGGGCCTCTTGTAACTTAGAGGAAGGCAATGACAAAGTTTCTCACGAGAAGTTCACCAAGGAAATTCGGTGAGGGTGACCGAACACTGGAACAGGCTGCCCAGAGAGGTTGTGGAGTCTCCTTCTCTGGAGACATTCAAAACCCGCCTGGACGCGTTCCTGTGTGATATGGTCTAGGCAATCCTGCTCCGGCGGGGGGATTGGACTGGATGATCTTTCGAGGTCCCTTCCAATCCCTAACATTCTGTGATTCTGTGAAATTAGTCACAGAGTGAGAAAGTACTTGTGAATATGGAAACTGTTCAATACACAAAATAAAAATTGGTAGGCTTTCACTGATAAAAAAGCCAACAATAAAATGTATCAAGGGACAAGGGAACGTCAAGAAATTGAGTATTAGTGAACAAGGAAAAAAAAAAATCTCTTTTTAGAATGAACAGCTAGGTAGGAAACAGTTGGCTGGTCAGGCTCAAGAGGGTAACGGTTACTGCATTGTATGCTACCTAGAAGCTGGTACCCAGTGGGGTGCTGCAGGGGTCTACCCCAGGACATGTCCATTAAACAACTTTACCATTGACTTGAAGGGCCAGTAGGGTGTACTCTGGTCAGATTTTTAAGATAATACTTAACTGGGGTGAAGAGCTTCAGTCAACAAGTCTGAGAGCAGGGTTGCCATTCAGACGGACCGAGACAGGCTAGAGGAATGGACCCTACAGGAACTTTGTGAATTCAGACAGGACAAACACCAAGCCCTGCACCTGAGAGGCCCTGGCAACAATACAGGCTGGAGACTGACTGGGGAGCAGTTCTGTGGAAAAGGTCTTGGCAGATAGCAAGCTGATCATGAGCCAGCAGTGTGCCCTGGCAGGAAAGGTCAACAGTATCCCAGGCTTTATTAAGAAGAGCCTTGCCAGTAGATGAGGGAACTGATACCATCTCTACTCAGTGCTTATTATTCCCAATATGGTCTAACACACCTCATTTTGGGCCCCCAATACAAGAAATGCATCCATAAAGTGAATGTAGTAGGCTACCAAGATAGTTAGGGAGCCAGAGCACTTGCCCTGGGAGGAAAGGCTGAGGGAGCTGGGCTTGTTCAGCCTGGAGAAAAGACAGCTTTGGGGAGACCTAACAGCAGCCTGTCTGTATCTACAAGGAGATAAGCAAGGAGTCAGGCTCACCACAGTGGTGCACTGTGACAGGACAAGCAGCACTGAGCATAAGTTGAAACAAGAGAAATCCAGATTGGATATAAGAACACTCATTTTCACCACGAGGACAGTCAAGCAGTGGAAGAGATAGCCCAGAGAAGTTTTATAGTCTCCTTGCTTCAAGGTTTTCAAGACCAAACTGGATAAAATCCCTCGTAACCTGTTCTGACCTCATAGCTGACCCTGCTTTAAGTAGGAGGTCAGACTAGAGACCTTGTGAGGTCCCTTCCAACCTGAATTTCCCAGTCATCCTATGAACACATGAGCAGATTCAGTTTAACGTTGAGAGGTAATACATAGTAGAAAAAAACCCCTACAAAATTCCCAACCCAGCAAGAACCTGCACTTCAGTGTGGAAAGTTCTATGAAAAATATCGTAGAAAGTCATATGATTAAAAAAAAAAAAAAAAAAAATCTAACAACCACCAACAAAAACTCGAATATGCCAAACAGTAATACAGAAAGAACTGCTGAAATGACTGTAGAACCATAGTATGTCCTCTTTTAGAATGCTATCTATGAGTACAGAGAGCGTGAAGGCTCAAAACCACTCCACAATACTCTAAAAATGTGAGAGCTCAGAATAAAGAAAGGTCTAAGGCACAGAGAAGATTTTACATGAATAAAATCCAACATTTGGGCTACAGATATCCCTCAATGCATGACTGAGGCATACATAAAAAAAGCACAGTTTGACAATGTTGTAACAAATATCACCCCTTTGCTACCACAATATAAATAAAACCTAACCTACTCACAAAAAAAAACAACATAAGAGGATATACAGTTATTTGGAAAATATATTATTAAGCAGACAAAAAATTAGTCGTACAACTGCAACACTAAATTTCACAAATCCTTGTGGATTTTACATTTTATATATCTGTATGTATGAAGATTTATTTGTGTATTAGAGGATTACAAAAAAATAACAATACAAGCTTGTCAGTTTCTGTCAATGAGATAATTTTTACAAAGTAAAATGGGAAGCTATATATCTAAAAGATCATTCCCCTGGCCTGATCCAGTGCATCAATTTTTGCATTCCTCATTTTGCAGAACCTTGCCTCTAATTTTCTTTTGCTTGCCTACATATGTTAAACAATTTCATGATCAGTGATCTGTATTTCTCACTTTGAAATTTGCAGGTTTTATATTTTTTTTTCTAGAAAATGCTACGGAGTTTATTTAGTGTTCTAAAAATTCTAGAATAAACTTATAAAGTAATATCCATTTCCAGCTTTCCCTGACATTTAAAAGTAAAAATTGCTTTACTGGGTATTTCATCTTAATTCAAAGAGATATATATGAGAAAGAGCCTTCTGAAAACAATTAATGAGCAAACTGCCCCGGTAAAATTCCACAGACATTGTTTACATTTTCCTATAATTAGTCTATCTTAGGCCCAGCTACCTATTCATTAGAGTTATTTTTGAGATCCAAAAAAAGTACTTAAAAATAAAAATATTTAGGTCTTCTTTTCCCAATGACAATAGTAACATCCCATTGCAGAAAGAATGAGAACATGATATTTTGAGTTTTTGATTAAGTGACTACCTGAGGATGAACTGAAGAGAGGAACGGCACATAATAGCCACAGTTAGCTGAAAATATTATTCTTTTTCTCCTCCACCCACAGTTCTTATAACATTCCTATGCACATTTCTTCCCCACAAGTCTCTCAGTTTCTCTTCACTCTATCATTACCGTACCAACATCCAGCACTCTTTTAGTTGTCTTTTTAAGAAACCTGGAGCCCAGAGTCCTCACTAAGTTTCAGCCATACACAGCATACAGCAACCACAACAGATCTGGTTAACTGCATGCATTCTGAAAAGGTGTATTCAAAGTCTTTAGTCCCTCTTGATTTACACCATACATAGGAAATAGTTGTCCTAAATACGTAGAAAAAGAGTGGAAGGTGGAGGTAAGACAAAACTCTTGTACCTACTGCGTTCCTCCCAAGGAATGAAGAAAAGGTGGAACAGCAGAGAATCTGAGAGACTTTAGATTCTCTTAAAAGGACTGCAGAGGGAGCCATTGATTCCGAGAGGGGGAATCAAAGGAAGCGCACTCCACACCTGTTTCTCCTGGCAAGCGCTGGAGAAGGCTTCAAGATTCTGGCAGCTGGAAGCAGGAACCAGAAATAGACCCTTAAAAAGCAGCAGGGAAGTCAATGGAAAACTTGCATTTTTAAAACAAGGAACCGCAAGTTGGTGAACTCCATATTTCATTATTTCAAAGCTTTTTTTCCCTTAAAAATCCAGGCACCTGTGAATATCCAAATTTTGACAAAAGTTTATACATCGAGTGTTGTAAATAATGAAGGACAAATTGTTTTATGTAAGTTAAAAAAGCTATTCACAATTAGACATTCAACACTTAAGTTTTTAGAAAATGAAACATACCGGGGAAGAAGCTTAGACATAATTACTTTTTTTTTTTTTTCCCCAGAAGTGCAACACCTCTTACTACAATTTCATACTATTATTTCTAAAAATATCTTCAATGAGACCCTAATGGATTTGATTAATGAGTAAACCTAATCTGGAGTTCCTAGATAAAGTCAGCCACACTTGGAAAGGTCAGAAGGTTTCAAGGGCAAAAGCCTCATCTTTCCTGAATCCTAATGCTGGAAAGCACATTTTCCTAACAAGATTCAACACCTTCATTAGGTAACCTAGCCCACCAAAACTGAACTGAGCATAAGAGGAACCAAATATTTGCTCAGGAAAAAAGACAGATGCTTGTAAAAAATCCTATACTTACTACGAAAAGTTATTAACTTTACACAGTATTTTGTCTTTGTCTTCACCAGTTATAAAAACATACTAATGCAGCTTCATGAGAGCGCTACTATCACTACCTCTTCCCACTCATTCAATAATCTCTTTTCATAGCTGTAATTTTTTTTTTTCTTTTCTATTTTATTAAAAAAAACCTGCAACCAGCCACCTGAGTGAACAGGAGATGAAGACTTCTAAGATTTTTTCATTCGCTAGCATCTCAAGCACGCATGAACTGAAAACCTGATCTGGAGTACAACTAGACTCTGGTGAGGACCGGCCAAGGCCAAAAGCTGCTCTCTGCAGGTTGTGGCAATTTATTTCCAGTGCTTTACGTTACCTGCTAATTTTAACACAGCTTACTGCAGGCCCAGTTTAAGACTGATAAATTTGGTGTTTTGCCACAGCTACCGCTTTAATACCAGTGCACCTTCCCAATCATCAGCAGCAAGAGCGCTACTATAAACAGGCCAGTGCATTTCTTTGCTCTCACTAATACTTGCTTTAAGTAGGATTGCACAACCTAACCATTAAAATCCATGCAATTAGTCACTAGTCACTACTGCTAACAGCTGTGAAAGCCCTATAAATGCCAAGCAGTTAGAAGAACCTGTCAGAAGTCTCAGAGACAATTTGAATTCTAACAGAAATGTAATCAATACTACAAATGAAAAGAAAGCTGAGTCACCTCTCTGTCTGGCTGTATTATAAGCACTTTGGAAAAACTGCATTGGTGAAAATTTTACTCATTAGCAACAGATGAATTAAATTTTTAATTTAACTTCTTTTATTAAAAATAAATGCAATTTAGCTGCAAACACTGTTAACAATTTTCTTAGGAATAAATTAGTGTTAAGCTAGCATCTCAAAATATGCACAGAATAGCACAAATGAGTTAGCAAAATTAGTCCCAAAATATACTTTTTAGATTAAACCTTAATTTCAGTAAACAAATGAAAGCATTAAAAAAAAAAAAAACAAACCACCAAACACCTTAGCAATAGCGATTTAAACTTAAAAGAAAGAAAATAATAGAAAAACTAGTTCCTAAAATGAGAAAGAGCAAAGTATTTTTCCGAACCACACAGAGGAAAGACTTAGAGACAAGATATGCATGAAAAGTTACCGAATTTTTGGTCTCTTTCAGGATTTTGTTGTATTGTACAGCCTTGTGATGTTACTAAATTTTCATTTGAGCCTATTTCTACCTTCTTTTTCTCTCACTTTTGCCAAACTGCAGTCTCGATATACAAAAAATACCAACACAACATGTGAACTATCTCACAGGCTACTCAGTATTTTCTTGAAGTTTCTGATCAGCACCTAGAGTGACCATTTCAATGTTACTACCATCACACAGTCCTAACTGGTTTTCCTGTCAGTAAAAAGAGAAGTGAAAACTTACTAACGTAATCCTACTGCTAAGTCACATACCACATTGAGTACTCCCTGCTAATCGTTTTGAATTCTAACGCACTTAAACCACATATAATTACTTTTTAAAATCACTAATCTAATACCTATGTTTGGTATATGCAGACTAATGGTACTTTAATTCCTGACTCAATGAAATGTTACATTAAATATAAATGCCAACACGTTAACATAAACCATCATTAAAACATGCTTCATCCTTATAGAACAATAGGACAGATTATCAATGGTGGCTCAATTAATCATTAAGAATAGAAAAGTTATGTAACTCAGAATATGTAATTTATGTTTCACCTAAATAAGCACCAAACCTGCAGCAGTGGTTAAAAGACCAGAAGTCTTGCTTCTGCCTCCAACTGTCACTAACTAATCACCTGCACTTGCAAAAATAACCTATGGCCCATTTTCTATGTAATTTTTAAAATGTTTATGTTATCTGTGAAATACTCAGCAGCTTAGCATGAATTCCCTGCTAAGCTTAAAACAAAGTTTTATGAACATCATGGAAACAACAGTCACACTTTGGAAATGCTAAAATGGTCAGGACCCCAGCCACATTTCCTACTGTATAGATAAGAAAGTTTAGTTAATTATTAAACTTATATTTAAAACTTATTATTAAAATTATTTTTTTTTAATGCATTACTTAGCTTCAAAGTATTTCAAATGCAACAGCTCATATATATATATATATTAAAAAAATTCATCTGAATCTTGCTCCGAAGGCAACTTGAACTATCTAGTTGTTTGCAGCAAGATACTGTTTTGCTGGTAACACCTTCAACCACCAAAGATGTTTAAGTCACTCAAGTTATGGTATGACAGAATATCTATAAGTGCCATTTGAAAACTTCAACTCTGAAGCTGCCAAGGCAGCTTTGAATAGTTCTGCCATCTCAGACAAAAAATGCATAAAGCATTCTGAATGTAAGCAAAAGTGCTCTCCTTTTCCTGCACCACAGTTGATGACACACTCCATCCATTTCTTAGTGTGTTCTGGACATACATAGTATGGATCCCAGAAAAATCTGAATTTAGTAAGACAGGAGTAATCCCCATCTTTTATTTAACTAACTTTCTGTATTATTCTTCAGCTAAAGATCATTAGCACTTCACAAGCCATGAATTCTTGCTAACTTCTGCAACTCTGAAAAAAACTTTTACACTTCCAAAACAAATCTTTTACACTTTCCATTTAGGGGAAAAATCTGACCCAAAAACCCTTGAACAGTTCACCCCCTACCTACTTTGAACAGCCACTCGTATGCAGCCCAATGACTCTATTTAGCCAACTCATTTTACAGTTAATTTACTATTTATGATGCAGACACACATGAGCAAGTTATAGCAGTTTAAACTGACATCTGCAAGTGGCTGTTATTTTGTTATACACATTGTTAACCACTCTGTCAGAGAAGAGAGAAAACATGTTAACTGCTCTCTTCCACTTAAGATTTGGAAAGCTAGATGATGCATTGCCACAAAAGGACAACAGGCACAAACAACAAAAATAATTTTTAATGGCTCAAGAAAGCAGATGATAACCAGAATTACTGAAAACTAAATTACGCTTTTCCACTACACATTCAATCACCTTCACTGCCGCAAATACTGTTTTCTGCTGTTTGTCAGGAGTGACTGAAAGTGACATAAACCAGGCACACACAAAGAGGTGCTGAAATTATTCTGCGTTAAGAGATCTGACCAGACAGGCAAAGAAGAGAAAGAACTAACTTTCTTTTCTGTGTTCACACAAGAGAAATCTATTGTTCTAAACACATAGAAACTGCCAGTGGCCCAGAAAGTTCCTGAGCAACAAGTAGCTGGAGGCTGAGAGCTATTCTGTTTTACGTACATATTAACCTTGCTTTAAGCCTGTCTTAGGCATCCACTTTTGACCACTGTCAAAAAGGAAAAGGAATACAGGCTATTCACACTCAGAGCATACAGCTACTTTCCAGTTTCTCCAGTTACCAGAACATAAATCCAAACTCATTTTAGTCACAAGGGAGCCACTGACAATGCTGCTTGCTTGTATAATTTTTCCAAATTGCCCAGGATTCTTAAAATTGTTAAATATCTGACAGTCCACCAAACCATTAAAACACCCATTCATCTCTGGGGCAGAACCTGG
The DNA here is from genome assembly GCF_013368605.1 of Nyctibius grandis. Taxonomy (NCBI): domain Eukaryota; kingdom Metazoa; phylum Chordata; class Aves; order Nyctibiiformes; family Nyctibiidae; genus Nyctibius; species Nyctibius grandis. The sequence goes on from NC_090662.1 coordinate 60,085,000, forward strand.
GCTTTTCTTGCTTGCATATGTTACAACTTGTCCTCAAACAAAAAACTCAAATGCCACAGGAATAAGTTATTTCTCTAAGAATAACATGTGGAAACTCTGTTCCTGTTGAAACCTACCAATATGATTTCAGAGTACTTCTATAACATTTCTTAGCAACCTAATTCGACACAGGCTTACTGCATCTGTAGACAACTATTACATTCTTCCTTCTTCATAATACAGTCTTGTCTACTATCCAAATGTCTCGGTGAACAGACAACAAGTGACAGGAAACGATGACATGCTTTTAATGTTGGTTTTACCCTCGGGGAACTGATATTGCACAATGTCTTTTTGCAGAGTTCAAGTGTCCTTAGTTGTCCACACAGTCTCTTATCTACTGTAAGGATAAAGACCATCACTACTATTTTTAGTGTCAAGAATTAAAACAAAACAAAAAAGGTCTTTACCACAAACCCCATATCCACTTCTTCCACACCCAATGAGAGAAGAAAAAATTTTGAGGAACTGAAACTAATTCATACCCATCTAGTTCACAAACTGAAAATGAAATTGTCCTTGTAGGGTCATGTAAATGTATGAAGTCTTGCAAATGTATGAAGTCAAGAGCAGTGAGTTTTACACCTTTCAATGACTCAGCCAAACTAATCAGACTACAAATGATTTGGAAGGTTAAAGTAAGCTTTTACTGTCCGCAGCTCAAGCTTCTCCCCAAATACCTATCCCCCCTCAGTCAGCTATAAGACAGTAAGATTGAAAACATTTTTCAATACTTTCACATCTACAAGATTTTGTTTTAGCTGGCTGATTATATAGAACTCTAATGTGTCACGTTGACACAGACTACAATCACTGCCAACAACTCTGTAAAGCCAATACTGAAAAGAAAGAGATCAAAAGGCAATATTCCAAAAAGGTAGAAACCCCTCAAATTGTGTGCCAGTAGTACATCTGCATGAGAACAGACACTTTGTTAGCGAAGCCACAAAGCAATTTCCCTGACTGTGGCTATCTCCAAAATCATAGTGGGACTATCCTATGTTAGCTCTCAAATGCAGAACTGCCTTTTTTATTATTTTTTTGAGCAAATATTATTTGCTTTTTTTGTCTGTTTTGCGAAGTATTATAAACATCTGTAATCAACTGAAGAAGAGATGCTATTGGTTGAGGAAAAAAACTAATAAGAAAACATTTATGAAAAATAGAGCACCTTCAAAAGAATGGAAAAGGTGAGTTTAAACTGACTTTTATTTAAGACTGAAGCATTTTTTCCTTTAGAAATCTGAGATACACACCTGTTCACTGCAATGACATTCCATGCCATTACATTTCCTCCACATGAACTGTACGTATGAAAAGGCAGGATCAAAGGACTGTATGATGATAGTTCTTACAGATCTCAAAGTCAATTTGGTGGATGATGGCATTTTCCAAGGGAAAGAAAATACAACACTCTATTAACTTTCTTGTTTGTGCTTTAAAAGCACTTCAGGGTATCCAGAGATTAGAAAACAGAGAGAGTCATCTTTCAGTTTAGTATCTATATTTTAGCAATCTTAGTCTTCACTATGGGTAAGTAAGTTTCAAATGAGTAATCTGTCTTGCCTCTGTAGAAAACAGTACACCCAACTGGCAAAATCTTGCACTTGATCCTGAATTACTTTAAAAATGTCCAAGCAGCTAAGTTATCAACAGCATTCCTTTAAAATACTTCAAGTAGCACTGTCTGTTTAATTCCATGTTCTTTTTTTGCAAACTCCTCAACAATTTTACCATGTTTGTAACTGCTGTTTTATAAAGCCAGCAGAACCTGATAAAATACTGTACTGGTTTTGGCTGGGATAGAGTTACATTTCTACATAGTAGCTGGTACAGGGCTCTGTTTCAGATTTGTGCTGAAAATAGTGTTGATAACACACTGATGTTTTCATTATCGCTGAGCAGTGCTTACACAGTGTCAAGGCCTTTTCTGCTCCTCAGACTGTCCCCGCAGCAAATAGGCTGGGGGTGCACAAGAAGCTGGGAGGGGACACAGCTGGGACAGCTGACCCCAACTGACCAAAAGGATATTCCATCCCATATGACATCATGCTTAGCAATAAAACTGAGGCGGGGGTATGGGTGGGGGTGTGTGTGGAGTTGGCAGGGGCCGCCATTTCTCAGGGACTGCCTGGGCATCAGTCTGTTGGTGGTGAGCAATTGTTTGCATTTTGCATCACTTATTTTTTTCTTGGATTTTGTTTTCATCTCTGTTGGTTTTTTCCTTTTTTTTTTTTAAAATTATTAAACTGTCCATATCTCAACCCTCATGTTTTCTCACTTTTACCCTTCTGATTCTCCTCCCCATCTCACTGGGAGGTGAGTGAGCAAGCAGCTATGTGGTGCTTAGTTGCCAGCTGGGGTTAAACCACATACCGTAATTATAGCTCTTTGCTACAATGCCTTGAAATTTTGAAATTCAAAGTTATAAACTCATAAGCAGGTTCCCCTCCCCTCACCACCACCAGGTAGAAAGGTCCAACTGTGTCGTGTTTCGTAGGAAACTGTTATTAGGTTCTTTTGTTGGCCACGGTGTTAAAGTTCAAGAGAAAAAACTAACCCAAAATTGTGGCTCCCCTTGATGGACTATGTTAATTTCTTTTTAAAACAAGAGTGATACCAGACAGTTCAATTTAGCAACAGTTTAGCAAGAGTAGGCCTGAGAGTAGGCTCTAAAGGCCTGCTCTGTGTTACCTTTACACAGAACAAACTTTCCTGTCAATAATTTTCCTTTTCGCTAGAATAATAACAATAGGTTCTGAAGCAAACTACATGTTTTGTAGATAGAGTTTGTTTATGGGATTGATAACAAGGTTCTAGTAAATAATGATTCATGCTGTTTACGCTTAGTCTTAGAAAAACAAAGGTCTCTGCTAATTATATAAGGCCAAAAGACAAAACAAAACTGTAAAGAACAACTTTGTGATGTCTAAATTAACTTGATTCATAAACTCTTGTGTCAGAGGATAGATAAGTTCAAAACGATATCTTCTTCTTGGGAACACGTGTACTTGTAAACAAGAAGGCCTCGACCACGCTTGCGCACAAGCACAATGAAAGGGGGATTGCGACGACCAGCGACCCCCAGAGACCACCCAAGACCCCTTCCCCAATTTAGTATGCATGCGTAAAGACATTACGTAATGCATTACATAACATATTATGCATAAGTTTGTTTGGGTTTTTTTTTCTGGAATGTGTGGGCTTTTCTCAGGATTATGTATATAAGGAGCAAGCTTTTGTTCTTAGGTGTGCATGCTAGGAGGAGATATCCCCCATGCACCCAGCGCTGCAATAAACCAATGTCAGCTTTCTAAACTATCGTTTGGTTTGGAGAGTTTTCTTGGTTACTATTTTCAGTAACAAGAGGAGTATACCATAACATTTTGTAAGCTTTAATAACATGTCATTAAAAGGGAGGACTACTTTATTAACTGAAGATTTAAAGTAATTTCATTCTTTACCAAGAGATTAACTTTTTTTTTAAAATACACAATATGCAAAGATTTTGGTTTTTGAAATTACTCTCTGAAGGAGTTGACATTTTCAGGCTAGAAAAATGAAGCTAGCAGAGCATGATGAAGATGACATCAGTTTCTGTTGTGAAAAATTGTCTTTGTGCTCAGACCAGTTCTTAAGCTGCTACCTTTTGGGAGAAGCATAACGTAAGTGTCTTGTTAGGCAGAATACCTCTCTACTTCTGAAAGACTTTACAAGATATTTTATACAAAGACTCTAGGAACTTAGTATAGTTGTAGGTCAGCATTAGAAAGACTAGCTGCTCCTACAACTCACGCTCCAGAAAAATGATTGAAACACACCCTGTGTATCAGGGAACAGAAATATTGGAAGCTCCACAAGTAATCCACCAGCATACATCAAAATGAATAAATTAATGCATTCCAAAAATATGGTGAGGGACTAAAAAAAAAAAAACAAACCAAAAACAAAGACTTTCCTGGACCCAAGAGAGGGGCAACAGCCACATGAGTAAACTGAAACCTACTCTGACTTGTCAAGTATTTTCAAGAAAGTACACTGAGGTTGAAACTTCACCTCTTCATAACAAGTCAAAATTTTCAAGAGTAGCAGGGATTCATACTGCGGAGAAACCATCACGTCTGAAAGCACCATGTACCAGGCTGGAAAACAGCTTTTTTAATTACAGTGACAAAGCATTTTGTCCATCTCATTACTATATAGGCCTTCAGCCTGAATGTTTAAAATTATTTAGTGCCATCTGAATAGAAACCCAGTTCTGCATCACTAAGTAGTATCATAAGCCCCAGAGATATAGGCGGCAAGGTTTTGGATGCTATGTTAAGTTTAACTACCCAACTAAGATTTTCTTTTTACTATATAAGTTCTAAATCTCACACAATGAAAGCACCAGCCTAACTTTCGCACTATTGCCAGCATCAAGCAACATCCGCTATCAAAAATAAAGCGTAACTTACCCATAAATGCAGTTAGTGGAACAATCACGCTTTTAAGAAAGATACCTCCTAACACCACTTTCTTCTGAATTTTAAGCTTCTGTTTATATATATATATAAAACCACATAACTTAACAGATCAAATACAAATACTACTCAGGGAGGCTTACGTTTCTTTATTCTCAACATATATGAAATAAAAGCAAGAGCTTAGATGCTTGAGTAAGTGTCATATACTTTTTAACCTTTTCATCACCTCTGTGTGAATGCTTCAGGGTAAGAAAAAGAAAAAAATCAAAAAAAGGATAGCTAGTGCCAACAGAGTTCTGAAGAGTGATTTAAACAGAAGGAAAATGCTAGTTCACAATTAGATACCAAGAGGCAAGAAAAATAAGAATTAACCAGGATGAGAACAGGCAGGTAATAATGTAAGGGAAAGATTCGTGTTGACAGATAAGAACAGGGGGGCAAAATTGAAAGGAAATAAACCAAGGATTAACAGGTAACCTCAAGACAGCTTGATAAGTGGCACGGGACAGTGAGACTGAACAACAACAGGACAAGACTGAACAACAGGACAAGCCTCAATGTTTGTGTCACTGGTTTTGAAAAAGACACTGGAGTATGGAAAAGCAGCCTTACTTCTCAACTACCTATTCAGTTCAATAATTATTCCTACAAATACTAATGAAAACTTTGAATAAAAATACATTTATCTAACACCATACAGTACAGAAACATTTCCCTTTTCCTGTACTTACTAGGAGTTGAACATTATTACAAATCCTGTGCAGCCACATTTTTCATCAAAATTTTTGTGTACCTAGATTTTTATCACACAAAGCATTAAAAGGGCAGAACTAGCTATTTTTCCTCCTTTCCCTTCTACAACACTAAATCAAAACCACGATTCATAAATACCTTTCTGTAAATTACTTAGGTCAAAGTCCCTTCCTCCCTGCAAATTCATAGGTTTTTACTTTGAAAGATGAAGGAACAACAAGGAGGGGAGGGGGAAATTTTACATTTAACAGGAAAACTTTAATTGCATTTTTTGAGAAAGACGTTTGCAACATAAGCTTAAAACTCTTGTCAATATTGAAAGAAATCTAAAAATACTTCAACCCAAGTATAAAATTTTGGTTTCCTCCTTCAATATTTCAAAGCAAAGGAACAACTGAGAAACAAAATTTAAGTGTTGACTGTGCGGTAATCCTTAACAGATGGATGAAAACAGATGAAAAGAAATCAACCACAAACAAGAAGCACAGTTCTTGTTGGTATTTTCAGAGTACCAAGGCTGTTAATAGAAAAAGACTAGTAATCATTAATGGCAAATTAACTACCACAAAACATAATTTAAAAAAATAAAATAAAATCATAATCCAAAGAACAGTAGAGGGTGTGAGGTTCCAAGCAGAAATGTTGTTTTCCTTTCCTTTTTTTTTTTTTTGGTGAAGGGAGGAAAAGAGACCCTGAAAAGCCAGAAACCAGAAACCCTGTCCCTCAACTATTTTATAAAGTGAAAGGATGCTTCACTGTATGATATTCACCAGCAGATCATATGGATAAAATAGACCCAATATTCCTGTCAAATGACACTTCCACATCTGCCAAAAATAAGTACGTTTTTAAAAACTCTACACTCATTTGAAAAAAGCTTACTTCTGTACAGGTTGTTTCCCCTCTTTGTGGCACTAATATTAGATAATTATTGGAATCAAGAGCATGCTATTGACAGGTGCCAGCTGTCTTTACCACGTTGATGCCATGTTAACAGAAAGAGTATTGTCTGACAACAAAAAAGAAACTGTGAGATCAAAAAACAGAAACAGTTAAGATGAAAAGCCCTGGCAACAAAACTACCAAGACAGTAAGTTCCTCCAAAAGCAGCCTATGGGGTAGGGGGTGGGGAAAAGAGCATACGCAAAAACCACTCTTTGCTGGAAAGCAATCCAATGAATGACAAAAGGATCCACTGCCAGAAAACTAAAGGGAAGAACTGTAGAAACTTCCCAAGTATGCAAAATTGAGAAGAATAAAGAGCACAACTCAACTACCACAATATTTTAAAAAAAAAAAGACAAAATGAAATAAAAATGTATGCATTAGTAACAGTGCGGGAAACAAATATTAAAGTGAGGCCCGAGTCCTTCAGTAACTTTCCTTAAGCTTAATTACCAAGAAGTTGCCACTGGATTCCTGTCATTCAAGACTGGCAAAGGCAAGCAGGAAGGCCAACTTTTGTAGCAGTGCCACCAGGTTGATAGGAGTCAAGCAAGACTATCACTCTTCATGATGCCTGGCTGCCTGACATTTTCTAATCATACCTCACATAATGTCAATTAATTTGAAGCACATATATACTTAAAGTGACCTGCTCAGCTCTACATGAGGCACATTTTTTTTTTCTTTTTCAAGAACAGAAGGAAATTTTTTCTCTTCAAGGCTTGGTCTTGATATCTCAGGATACTATACAGTCTAGGATGCCTAGGATCTGAAACAGTTCTAGAACCAAACCAGTTCACAAGGAATAAAGCATGATACATTGTTTGTTTTCCACTGTATGATGGGAGGTCTTCATGTATAACTTTTTAGATTATTTTCAGACAGGCACCATAAGAAAGTTAATTCCTGCAGTACCCAAATATTTATATCCTGATGTTCATGGTATCTCCATGAAAGACGATTTTGATGTCATCTCTGACACCCCAGAATACTTCATTCAAGTATACCTCAACCTACAATAAATTTAGTTCCTCAGCTTATGCCCTTATGATTCCAGAAGAGAAGTACCAAGGATTCTTAGTGGTTAGGATGGCTCACAGCATTAACATACTGCCTCTTCCCATGCTACTGGGAAAGAACATAAAAAGCAAATTCTATCAATTAAATGTTCTTTTAACTGAAGTACTCTGGAAACAAATACTGATAACTGGTCATGGGATCTGCAGTCTCGGGTAACGATGACTATTATTCTAATCACTGCTTTTCCTGCAATGTGTATCAACAGGAACTCCTCTTGCTTTGTCGTTTTGTGGAGCCAGAAGAGTCAGTTATTAACACTCTGAGATACAGAACTTCATGTAGTAAGCCTTACTCTTTACAATGACATTTATGAACATGTCTTCCCACAGTGATAAATAAAGACAAAGCACATTGATATCAATATAACAAAGATACCTCTAGAAGTTAGTGCATTTACTTTCTTTCCCTGAAGTTCAATGCATACCTATGGAAAATAAGACATTAATTTTCAAATCGAGATCAGCTTAAGACAGTGTCAGAAGTGATTGTTGGGTGACATTTTGGCAAAGACCCTTCTTGGCAAATTATAATACAGCATGGAAGGGATTTGGCTACAGAGTCTAAAGACAATTTTCCATGTCTGCTTGTTCAATTGCTTTTCAATTTAAATTCAGGTGAAGTGATAACAGGAAAATTCTGCAAGAGGCCCAAATGTAGGTTTCCCACTTCTTGTCAAGATCAAAACTGAGTAAGAGAGAAATTCTGAACAGCAGCAAAGTACCTACCAGACCCCTGAGCATCTTGCATTCTGAAAATTAAAAAAAGTATCAAGCGCAATCACAGCAAGGCCATTTACTACTCACTAGAAATGCTTCAAGTGTTGCTGGTATCAAGGCATTCCAGCATGTAGGCCTGGGCCTTTGTCTTTTGAACATAAAGTGGTTTTTAACTTATATTTTATGTTATTTTGTGTTTGTATCTTAAGATACAAACAAAAAAGTATAAAAATATATTCTGCAATCTTTTCCTCCACCTTCTGCAACAATAGTTTTAATACCATTGCTGAAGTCCTACAAGACTGCAGAAGTAATTTCAAGACAGAAAGCTCGCCTGCTTTTCTTTCACAATTATTCTGAGGCAGCCAATAAAAGATGCTACGAATCACCATAAACAGTAATTTCAATCTTTGTATCACACACAAAAATCTCTTTTTGGCTAGAAATGAATTATTCAGAACAAAGGCTAAGAATGGGGCCTTAATCTGACCTCATCTATGATATAAACAAACTTATCGTCACTGAAGTAGCTGGCATGTGCTTAATCAGCATTAACTAATCTCATAAGACCTATGAGCTGCAGACTCAACTTCCAAAACATTTAAGAGAAGAGCTTCAAAGGAGCTGCTAACATATGAAGTATTTCAAGTCCTTCTTAAATGTTCATAGGAAATAAAATGCTAGAAGATGATGGCTTCTGTAGATATCATTTACGGGCTCAAAAAGTCATTTCTAGTGAAGAGAAAAGAACAGGTAAGTTATGGGATTTTTGAGAACAGAGTGGAAACTGAGTGGGGTCCAAAAGGATTGCTGGTACTTAAATATGGGTTTAAAAGAAAAACCTAGGAAAACACAGAAGAAAAGATCCACTGACCTGAACAATAAGCATAACAATAATTATATATTTAGCTTTTATTTACAGATTAGTGTTTTTGGAATGGGTAAAAGGGGAGAAATGAAAGGTCCAAATAAAATATGAATGAATAGGTAGTTATATTAGTGTCTTCGAAGCACAAAACTAACTTCTTCCAAAAAAACCTCATGTCATCTGCCTGAAGGAAATGGGGCTGGGGGGGTGGGGCAGGGGAGACGTCCTGACAAAAGAAAAAAACCTGAACTATATCACCAAAGTCTTAAAAAAATATTTCTTAGAAAAATATATCTTTATGAAAACAGCTCATTAGATCATGTAAACATTTGTAAATTAAGAGCATAATTTTAATGATACAAGACAATGTAGTGGAATATACTCTGCCTAATTTTTTCTAGGACAAATCCTTCAACTGTTATAGCTATGAAACTCTCCTGAGACCAGGAAAGAGAGGATAATAATTTACAGACTAAAGAAACACTAAAAAATACACTTCAGTGAGTAGCCCTGTACATCACAGGATGGAGAGAAGGACTAGATGTAGTCATGAGGCTTTTTTGCTCAATATATACTGATTCTATATAGCTCTTTAATTAATAACATTGAATACCAGACATATTGTTCCAAATCTCCCATGTTCTCTAAATGACAATTGTTTCAAAGCAATACTGCATACACACTTAGGTATCCAAAGTCAGTCTAAAAGATCTGTTTTGAAATTTAAGCTCACTAAATTTTTTGAACACCTAACGCTGGAACAGAGGTACAATCTTTGCCATTACACCCAGAATTAAGAATGCCAAAGAAAGCATACTTTTCATTGGAGGAAAAAAAGTAAGTTTCACAAGACAGTTACTTCAATCTTGTATCCATATATATCCACACATATATATATACACACATACATACAGGCACCTGTGTGTATATACATAGATATGTACGTACACACACATAGACACACAGATTCTCTCTGGTGAAAAGTAAGCACCAGTAGCCATGCTAATAAAATCAGTAATTAATTGCACCATGATGTTTCCTCTCACATGTCTATCCCCCACTGAACCTTGTAATCACATCCTTGTCAAGAGATGCATTCAATACTCTGGATGGCTGCAGGTACATCCACTGATATGTTTTCATTTGTCAGCTGCTAAGCTAGTGAGCCTTCCTTCAAAGCTATTTAAAATTAACACAATTCCTAAAGTACATGAAGGAAAGTTGCAAAATCCTTTCTCTAATAATTAATCACCTCCTAACTTGATGCATATGGCTTCAAAAATGTTTTGTTCTATTAGAGCACAAAAAAATAGGAATATCTCTCAAAAAAGCTACAGCTAGAAAACCAACAAATTTTAATTTTAGTCCTCTAGTTTTTCACTTTTTCAGCCTGTCTCTTACACAAAACTAGAAGCAAGCTAACAATGATTTGGATTTTCATGAAATTTAAGAGTCATATTTTAAACACAGATCAGTTGCAAAGTTAACACTAACTCGTTCGTTGAGACAGTCAGGACTATAAAATAAATTTATAAATCTACTGAAGAATATGATAATCAGTATGTCATTATGCAAACCAAAGTAATTCATGACTCAACTTCTGCATCTTCAGGAAGTAAGGAAAAAACGAGACACAACCAACATTATATTCATCAGCACACTATAGCTTCTTGTCCCAGCTAGGTGTGTTGACAATCAGAGGCACCTTTAAAAGCAACATACTATCCACTCTCACAACAAAGCACACACTGGCAAGTACAAGGAAACAAGAAGCAGAACACCTTCAATACATTTCAGTCAGTAATCCACAAACACTGACACCTGCACCTAAGGGCCCACATGCCTAACTCTAAGTCAGTTGAGAGCGTGGGTGGGTAGGACAGAAAGCTTGACAAGCCCTTCCAGTTCTAACAAATGGAATACAATCAAGGTTAGTATTTCTTTACAAGAGCTTCCTCTTTTCTTCCTGGGAGTGCCCTAAGACACATGTTCCAATCTTTAGTAGACAGCAAAAAAGCTCATCTTTCTAAAGGTCTTTAAAAACTTATTTTTTAAATGTCTCCAGGGTAATAACTATTATTTACTTGCATGCAGGTATTTATTAAAAATACCACCAGCAGTCAGTGCTCACTCCATGTATCCCCTATTTCAGCCAAGCAAGCTCTTGTTCCTCCAAAACACAGTGGCATTTACCTCACTGACCTTGGGACTGCCTTCCTCCAGTATTTCTCCCTCATCAGTTTGCATGGGAACAGGATCTGTGCAAAACTCTGCAGAAATGCAAAATACTGCCTAAAAGACAAAAAATAGAGATATATTTTAAAACCAATGATTTTTCTGCCTTTAACAGTCTTATGCGAGATTGCAGTGCACATAAGTAACAATTCTAGGCTATGACCTTTAATGTTCCCTCCCTGCACGTATTCGCTGAATTTATATGTTTTACACAAACAAGACAACTGTTATTCAGGATAAGACATAACTCTACTTAATTAAGATGAAAAAAGCACCTAACAGGAATATACTTTCTTTTTAATTTTAAAATATGTTATTGCTGAGTATTTTACATATTCATTGTGTTTACTCATTAAAGCTACAGTCAGCAAGGAATAATCACACGGACTAGAGCTGAGCAATTCTTACTTACTAGGAAATAGCTTTTGTGCAAATATAAGCTTCACAGATTCAGCTTACAGACAATCTACAGGTTATTAGATTGAAAAATTGTTAGACTTGCAGTGATCCCACAGTACCTCTGAATTCTTACTTTAGGGATTTTTTTCCTTGACTTCATTTGAGAAATAAATATATTCTAGGCTCTGTCAGGGAACTGATGAAGTCATTCATCTTTAGGTCAACAGCTCCCAGTGTTTCCAATATTCAACACTACTTAGTAACTTATTTTTTAATTTATTTGACAGTATCAGTACAGTTCCAGCTGAGCTAAATCTACACCCCAAACTCCATTCTTAGAATTGTAATTTATGGAACAATGCAATACAGTTAGGGAGACTGTGGTTACAAAGATTAGAATGTCTTCTACTCCAGAGGATGAGCCATCTCATGGGGTAATGGATTAAATGAATCAATTTAGGAGATCAAACGCACCAGCATAAATTCAGTAGGAATCTCTGACTCTCAAAATGCAAGATGTAAGATATCAGCAGATCTATAACATTCCAGGTATGTTGAAAGTATGGGCTCACACCGAGTTACAAACTCTCTTAAAGCCATGAGCTGTTGGCCTGTAGATCTCAAGATGCTGTAACTCTTCAACTGCACCAGCATTTAAAAATCCATTTAAAGTCTCTACACTTCATTTTTGCACCTTAGCTACAGAGCTGCTGACTGTGCTGTCACCTTTACAGCAGCAATTCCAAGCCTGGAAACTGACAACTTTGGGAGTGCAAATAGTAATGAGGTCAAAAAGAGAAAGCTTGGAAATTGTTCATCTAGATGCACCTCCTTCATTTCACAGTTAAAGCCTGTTCATAAGGTAATGCTGTCTGCACTGCCAACACCTTCTGTATGTCGTGCATAGGTAGACAAATCCTTCGTGGCTATTACGTAGATACAAGGAATGAAGAATATGTCCTAGAAACATAAAGGGCCTCAAGGTACAAAATGTTACATACAACTTATTAAATCTTACAAACAACAAGCTGTTATGTTCAGTACTATCATATACTCACATGCAAAGCAAGAGAGCTGTAAAGACTTACAGCATAGTAATTTCCTTTTCTGGGGGAAAAATAAGGATAAAGCAGAACTCTCACCCAAATTCTCACCAAATATTCTGCTTGCAGCATATATTAAAAAAATCTTAGGTATCAAATGCTAAACAAGACTTGCATCATGCATCTATGCCAAAACCTTCCTGCATGTAACAAGTATTTCTTGCTGCCAGGCTACCTTCTGTTCTGCCGCAGGAGGGGAGGAGGACAGGCTGGGCAGTCCCTGTCCATGGTACTTCACACAGCGGGTTTCTGAAACCCACTCCAGAGCTTCTGGAGCTGGGAGTTTCTGAGCATGATTTTGCAATACCAGATTCAAGTAATTGGGAAGCTTCACAGATTGTTAGACAGATAGTCTGATGTCTAACAGCCAAAACAGCTTTGGTCAGAAGGATTGCTGTGGCACTGAACTGGCTTCAAATCAGAGAAACAAGGAAGATTGAACTTGAGCTACAGAAGCATTAAAAAAGAGCTTATGAAATAAAATAAGATCAGCCAGGTCAGGCCAGGCCAAGACCATTGCAAGGACTGGTCACTGTTCATTCAGAGTGCTGGAAGAACTCAAATATGAACCTCTGAAAAACTACTATGTTTATCTTCTGAGATATTCCTCACTACCAGAGGAATGGTAAGTGGCAAAATTTGATACCAGTTTTTACACTTTACTCCTGGAAGAAGACAAAAAAACTACCAACCAGTGCATCTCAATGAAAAAAAAAAAGTCAGTAGAACTAGGAAATTTAAAAAAAAAAAAAACATAGAAAGGCTACAAGAACAAAGATAAGGAAGCTCTCTCACGGAGGACAGATTAAATCACAGAATCAACTAGGTTGGAAGAGACCTCTGGGATCATCAAGTCCAACCTTTGACCTAACACCACTGTGTCAACTAGATCATGGCACTAAGTGCCACATCTAGTCTTCTCTTAAACACCTCCAGGAATGCTGACTCCACCACCTCCCTGGGTAGCCCATTCCAGTGACTAATAACCCTTTCTGTAAAGAAATTTTTTCCTAATGTCTAACCTGAACCTCCCATGGTGCAGTGAGGCTATGCCCTCTAGTCCTGTTGCTTGTTGCCTGGGAGAAGAGGCCAACCCCCACCTCACTACAACCTCCTTTCAGGTAGTTGTAGAGAGCAGTAAGGTCTCCCCTCAGTCTCCTTTTCTCCAGGCTAAACAATCCCAGTTCCCCCAGCTGCTCCTCATAGGACATACCCTCCAGACCCTTCACCAGCTTTGTTGCCCTCCTCTGGACTCACTCCAGCACCTCAATGTCTTTCTTGAAGGGAGGGGCCCAAAACTGGACACAGTACTTGAGGTGCGGCCTCACCAGTGCCGAGTACAGGGGGACAATTACTTCCCTAGTCCTGCTGGCCACACTATTACTGATACAAGCCAGGATGCTGTTGGCCTTCTTGGCCACCTGGGCACACTGCTGGCTCATGTTCAGCTGGCTGTCCACCAACACCTCCAGGTCCTTTTCCACTGGGCCGCTTTCCAACCACTCTTCCCCCAGCCTGTAGCACTGTATGAGGTTGTTATGGCCAAAGTGTAGGACCCGGCACTCGGCCTTGTTGAACTTCATGCCATTGGTCTCAGCCCATCTACCTAACCTGTCCAGATCCCTCTGCAGCGCCTTCCTATCCTCAGGCAGGTCAACACACCCACCCAACTTAGTGTCATCAGTGAATTTACTGAGGGTCCACTCAATACCCTCATCCAGATCATCAATAAAGATATTAAACAGGACTGGGCCCAGTACTGAGCCCTGGGAGACACCATCAGTGACCGGATGCCAACTGGATACGGTACCGTTCACCACCACTCTCGGCCCAGCCATCCAGCCAGTTCTTAACCCAGCGAAGTGTGCGCCTGTCCAAGCCGTGGGCTGCCAGCTTATCCAGGAGAATGCTGTCAGAGACAGTATCAAAGGCTTTGCTGAAGTCCAAGTATACTACATCCACAGCCTTCCCCTCAACCACTAGGCAGGTCACCTGGTCATAAAAAGCGTAAACACAACAGTGCAGAGCACCTTATGGAAACTCTCTCTTCACTACTGCATTCTAGCCTACTCTGGCAAGTAAAACCTGAGACAAATTTCCATATACTTATAAATCCCTGAAAAGTAATACCAGTGAACCAGGTACTTCCTCATGCCTCATTTTCTCCCAGATAGAAAGGTCCACCATTCAAAAATACAAGGTCCTCATTAGCAAGAGAGAGCTGGAATCCAAACATCTTCAAATTTGCCATTCATTAAACAGGCATCACTAGAACTAAGCATCTTATCTACCTTTCGTACAGCAACACTTTTTCTTCAGATTGCCAGCAGAAATCAAACATGAAGTAAAGAGGAAAACCATTCTTCATTTGATACAGAAGAAAAAATTATTTCAAGCTTCTGAATAGTGCAGCTGCAAGAGAAGCACTTATTAACGTAAAACCAATTGTGCTTCCTGTGAATTCCGAAATCTAAATTGGATATGGTTCACTGGAAAACACTTGAAGGAGAGTAAGGCTGTGCAAACTGTCACCATACAGACAGTAAGCAGAAATTGAGAGCAGGTTCCAAACTCTCTCACAAGAGCACAAAGCAAAAACAGGCACACAAGTGCTCTTCAAAAATGGTGATCTTACATACATAGCATACTTGAAAAAAAGCAGTTGAAACAAGGCAAGTACTGTACTGAACTATATCTTAAATGAGACTCTGCTTATTTGACACAATTGTATTGATACATGATTGCAGTCATTAGTCTCTATCTAGGTAAGCAGACAAAAAAGTAATTTTTAACAGATGGTCTAGCTATATTACATCTAATTGCTACAGCTTTACATTACATCGAGTTTGTTAAGAATGTACAAAAGCAACATAAAATTTAATACACGGAAAAAGAACAGAATATTTTTGTCACTTTAAATGCGAGTTGAGAGGTACCAAGATGAAAGCAAAAGCACTCAGAAGAGAAACAAAACTTGAATGTAACTTCATTGCTTGTAGGAACTAATCACTTACCAATTCCAGTAACTTTAAAACCTCATAATAAATTAATTAATTTTCAAAGAAAACCATCATACGCATCAACTTTAGCTGACAAAAATAAATCGCATCAGGCAGTTACAGAAAAAACTTCACACCCAAACCCACAGGAAATAACACACTAGAAGTATATGAAAACAGCAATATATCCTATAGTTGGTTAAGAGCTAGTATAGGCTAACATTCTTCTCGCCTCCAACTTTCAAGAATGCAATATTGAACTTTGGTTGATTTTTACCTTTGACAGTTTCCAAGGGCTGCCAAAGCCCACAAGGATCCGTCCTGGCTACATTCAGTGCAAAAATGAAACCCTAAAAGGAGACAAAAAAAAAATTTAAAAGGTCAGGCCAGTGTGTGCGTTACTAGATAAAAACATACAAAAATGAAAGTCAGTTGTCTCCAAAGCTCAGCCACCCTTACTCTTAAAAGATTTAGAAAAAGATGTATTCATCTTAATAAAGTCATGTGGAGTAAGTAAAAAATTGTAATCGCAAAAGCAGCAATACAGCCCCCTTTCCCTCTCCCCCTGTAATTTATGCAGTACTGGGGAGATGGGGAAAAGAGCTACAGTTAGGGTTAGAGTTAAGCAGAGAAGTACCTTTCACCTCACTATTCTTCCACTTCAACTGCCACCCCAGTCTAGGAAATTATCACAGAATCACAGAATGTTAGGGATTGGAAGGGACCTCGAAAGATCATCTAGTCCAATCCCCCTGCCGGAGCAGGATTACCTAGATCATATCACACAGGAACGAGTCCAGGCGGGTTTTGAATGTCTCCAGAGAAGGAGACTCCACAACCTCTCTGAGCAGCCCGTTCCAGTGTTTGGTTACCCTCACCGTAAAGAGGTTTTTCCTCATATTTATGTGGAACCTCCTGTGTTCCAGCTTGCACCCATTGCCCCTTGTCCTGTCAATGAATGTCACTGAGAAGAGCCTGGCTCCATCCTCATGACACTTGCCCTTTACATATTTATAAACATTAATGAGGTCACCCCTCAGTCTCCTCTTCTCTAAGCTAAAGAGACCCAGCTCCCTCAGCCTCTCCTCATAAGGGAGATGTTCCACCCCCTTAATCATCTTCGTGGCTCTGTGCCACGAATTATTCTTCAAAGACAAGAGATTATTCTTCTTTGAAATTATTCTTCAAAGACAAGAGATTTATGTATTGCAAAAAGCATTTACTTGCTGAGCCTTAGGCTCAAGTTTAGGCTCAAGTTTAGCAAATGTAGGCTTTTACAGTTAAGTTGCATCACTGCTGGAAATGTATCTTTAATCACCTCAGAGAAAATGTTAAAAACATAATACTGTTTATTGCTTCCGCATACTTATTACTCACCCATCACCATACAACTGAGACCAACAATCAGTTTTGAGAAAAAAAAATAAGAATCCTTATACTGTGACCCAACAAACCATTTAAGAGGTATCTTATACCTGTATCCATAGTATTTAGTCTGCTGTCCGCTCAGCTTGCTCTGAATCTTCAGTAAATACCACAGATACAGGCCTAACGCTGAAGTCTAACTATGTACCTGGCATAGCGCTGCACAACAGAAACCTCAAACTGATATTGAACAGGAAATTCCCCTTCCAAGGATTTACTGTCACTATCAGAGTTTCTGTAAACTTTGCCACTGGAACCACTTGAAAAAAAAAAAACAGCTAGCATTTCCTCACAGGATAACAGGAATACCTCCTAAAATGAATGCCATCATTTAAACTAGGCATTGCAAATTTTACATGTGCTGAAATTGTTATTTGTTTGGCAGCAAGTTACAATTCTCTCATTATTAATCATCATATTATCCTTCTCACAACAGTTTTGGACTGTTTACTTACTATGTATAGGTACAAAACTGCAATGTTCATTTTTCATCCAGAAATGAACATGCAGTCAAAGCACCACTAAACCAGAGGTGCAACATGTTCAGTCTTCTCAATCACTCTGAAGTAGTTTTCCAAGTGAAAAAAATCTACATTAAGGACATCAACACCTTAAGATTATTATGTCCCAAAAGTATTAGCAACCTTAGAGATCACACCTAAACTGAGAATGTTTTTACCAGGCAAGGCATTTGAAATCATTGTTAGAAACTAAGGCTCTAGAGACAGAAGTCTAATAAAACTCAAACTCTTGATTACTTTTACAATAAGTGAACACATACTCTGAAATGAGTAAGCAGCCATAACGTTTACCACTTTGTAATATTTCCTCCATTGAAAAAAAAACACTGCTTCCATCTTAGCAAACCAAGTAGAGCAAGTTGGATTTACCTGGCTTCACTAGACAGTATAAGATTAAGGAAATACTTCTAGTACTGAAATATATTTAAAATAATATGCAGAGGTAAGAGTAACCCACTCTGTTGTCTGTAAGTTTCCAATTTTCCTTATTAATTTCCAAAATGATAGGAAAAAAATTAAAAATGTGTTCCTCGACTGAATGTTAAACTATCATCCATCTCCCTAAAAAAATCTCAAAAATATCCAGTCACGCCATTTAACACACTATTATTAATCTACGCAGTCAAGTACACAATACTTTACAGGTGGAGTCAAAGGCTGTTGTTGACTTAGCAGTTTTATTGTGTATTTCTGACATGTACCTCCATCCAATGAGAGTATCAGCCAAAAAGCAAGACTAATGAAGTGTCTGTGCAGTTTTTGACAGCATAGGATCTGAAGTTGGAGGACTGGCCAGCTTCTGCAATATTTCCTAAAAACAGCTTTTCCCAGAAAGGGGTTGTTGCAGGCTGGATACTGAAATACTATAGCATTAGTATCTAGCAAAAGCGTTCAAAATTCCAAACCACCACATGCTTATGGACCACTAATGTCTCCATGGGAAAAGAGCAAACTGCTACTAATTATGCCAGTAATCTGTCTTATCTCATTACAGACTCTTATTCATGGAGTATGGATTCCTATCCTTAATTGAAAAAAGCCTCTCGTCAGTATCTAACTTTTAATAGACATAAGACAAGAAATGACTGATCGTCCTCCTCCCATTACTCTGACAAATTTAGGCCTATGTTTCTAGAGCAATAGCAATGTTAATTAGCAAAGTCAAAGCGGCACAAGAGACTAGAATCCACTAAAAACAGTTTGGGTTAAAGACAAAACGCGACATATAGCTGAGCAGGACTACGAAGACTTTACAGCAAGGAGAATCTCAGTGTCTACCACAGTCAGAACAGAATGTAAATATCATGCATACATCTCTTCCTAATTCAATCCCTCAGAGTAAATACCCACTTCTGCTAGCAGCCACGGCTTTAGGATGCATCAACCCGCTTGCCTGGGCTGCACTGGATAAATTTTAGCGAGGAAAGCAGACACAGTTTGATTAGGTAGCCAGAGGGGAAGAAAAGGAAAAACAGCCAACCAACCCACCCACAATTTATGCACCATTCCTCTGACAGAACAATGAGGGGGACCTCCCCCTTCCCTCCAAGAACTGTGACAGTTCCTAATCAAGTATTAATCAGCTAACTACAACACTTACTTATTATTAGTTCAGGCACCCAGGCACAATGAAAGATCAGACTCCGTCTCTATTATCTTGCAATAACAGAAACTATTCATTATACCTACATACTCCTGGCTTACATATATGAAGTCCCGCCCTGACAGACTAGAACTGTATGCATGTACAGTGTAACTTCCTAAATATTCTGTATGTATTCCTAGTTCCAATATAGTCAAGTGCAGCAATTTGCTTAACTGGGTTAGGGAATCTACGGAGCAGCAGAATATCCTGTACAGAGTCAGGACTCCTAGACTAGCTTTTTTCCTCAAGTATTTTTTTAGGGTGCTGCACATCTTCCCACATTTGCACACCAAATTCTTTACTTACAGCAAATACCTCCTTTCTAGTCACCTCACATAAGCTGCCCATGTAGGAACACCAAAATATTCAAGGTGCACAGAACTGAAAGGAACAGGCTGCCATTAGGAAAATGTTTTCTTCAAATTCTGCCCCCCAACCTCCCATCCAAATCTGGAGAAACAGTAAACGCTGGTAGCACGTGTGACAGAATTTCCTACTGACTATGAGCTACAACAGAACAGTAGGAAGCTCTAAAAACATAATTTCTATTCACAACTGGGAAAAAAACATGGGGTGAAACTGGTTTCTTGTGTAAGAACTGAGAGAATACACATAAGTGTGTTCAAGGAAAGTGATTACGTAATTCTACAATAACTCCTGAATATTAAATACTATGTGTAAAAATGAATCCCATTACCTACCAATTGTCGGGTATTTCATCCTATTTTGAAAGAATAACATACCAGCACTAACACTCAAGCCCCTTTCAAATCATTCAGAATCCACCACCCTGTCTTAACCACGGCTAGAATTAAATACTTCAATTTTGGTTTTGCAAAATATAACCAACTTCCAGGAATGAAAAGAGGTCCAGAACTATTGGTTTACCACTATACATCCAAGTTAACATCACTAAAATCTAAATTATTCCAGTTGCCATTATTCAGGCACCGTAAAAGAAAGGTTTGTTGTGAAGGTAGCCAACAGGTGGCACGTTTCTAAATTCACTGCATCGTTTTGTTGGCTACAGCTCATGCTTCATGTACAGCATTATCTAATGACAAACTGTTCCTGTCATTGGATTAGCTGCCATAAACTGAGTATTTTTTTCCTGAGCTTCTAGCATTAGCCAAGACCTTTCTGGGCACCATTTCCATTCAAACAATTTCTGACTAACTACAGTACATTTGGAGACAAAAAGAGGGTCCTTCGCTGCCACTGTGGTTTAACTGTCCCTTTGCCAAGTGGGTAAATGTTTGACAGCAGCAAATTTTCATTTTAAACTTAGTTCTGACTTTTGCTATGGAATGATTCTGATGAAGCAACTAAGAACACACTTTCTGCTCAAAAGGCCTCAAGCTCTCTAAAAACTTCACCTCACAAAAACCAGCTGCTAACATAACTACACAAAAACATTACATATCCAATTAGGATATTGGGAAGTTGGCTTAGTGTCATTCACAACTTCTAAACAATACAGAAATATTTCATGTTTTTTCATCCAGAACACACTGCCACTGTAACAGTCATGATTTACTATAAAAATTATCCAGGACAAGACAGGTCTCACCGTGGTAGTCCTTCTCCACTTCACTTTTCACAACTGAAAAGGGAAATGCAACTTGTAATCAATTAGAAACAATTCAGTAGGAAAAGGAGAGATGCTACTGGTGCTTGAGAGAGGATTTACAACTTCTTTCTTTCACAATATTTAGAACCATCTCTTTGCCTTAGTTAGGTGGAAGGAAATCCAGGAAGGATTAGCACTTCAATGAAAAACAAACTGAAGATATGACTCTAAACAAAGCAGCTGGGAGGAATGGGAAAAGGCAAAAATCCTCAGCCTCTTATAAAAAAAAAAAACCCCAGAGAACAGCATTCAGCAACAGCAGCTGAGTATTCCACAAAACCACTGTGGTGTCCTACAGCAAAACATGACACTGGATAAAACATCCATTATGTTTAATTCAGTGTTGGCTGCACAACTTCATATTTTGTTCAATATTAACTTCTCTGCACTGATGTTTTTTTGTACTATATGGAAAATGGTTCAGCTGTTAATGTAGATATGACACAGCCACTTTCAACGACAAGATAAATAATTGTAACTTGGAATAGATATCACGTACATTAGTCTGTACTGCTATGCTAAGGGAACATGAGAATAGGAGGACTATACAGACGTTACGTCGTTAACCTATACATACACAACACACAAGCCCTAATTCATAGCACTTAAGTCTTTTCACATCAACAGCCCAAATATAAATTAGCAAACCACTTCCACAGAATAGAACACTCCTGAAGATGTCAGGGTTTTTTGCTAAATGGACAATTCACAGTATGAGCTGCTCAAGAAAACCCAATCATTAGTGAGTTTGGCTTTTTTTTTTTGGTTAAAGAATGTCTCCCTTTTTGACTCAATGTTAAGGAGGACATGAGAAACAAGCACAAAAGGATGCTTTTCAAATCACATTTATGGGGCTTTTTCTGAGCAAACTAGTAATACTTAATTCGTGTCTATATTATATAACCTTTAAAAAAGCAAAAATTGTATTCACTTGATCACCTGGCTACCAGATAATCAGTTTCAAAAGCAGGGTACGGAAAGGCAGCCTTGGACTGCACAAAAATGGTCCCAGGTCAGACTTTCTGTTTAGAAAATCCTGTTTCTAGCTCTTGAATCTGAAAACAGCCTTGAAACATGAGCTGAAGACAGAACACTGCATTGCCACCTTCCCAGTGTTCCAAAACATTTATACAAACAACATTTAAGGTGCTAAATGTTCCTCCTCCCACTAAAAGAAAAAGAAATTGAAAGGCATATTTTAAAAAATGTTTTGCTTACACCTTTTAGGCACTTTCTACTGCACAAAGCAACATAAAAATTCACTTCTTTCCTGCTCATACTGGTTTTGCTAAAGAATCCATTAAAGGTTACAGTGAACATAAAAGGTACTTGTCTCTACTTTGCCTCAGCAGCCTATCGTACACTACACATCACTTCTCAACTGTACTCAAGGTTATGTCCCAACTATAGTCAGCCCAAGCCTGCCCACTAGTTAAGTCTTCCAAAGTCCTTTGTGCATTGTCCCACTCTACCTTTTCAGTGTCACTGAAGCATATATATATATATACACGTTTATATACATATATACAAATGTATGTGCGTACATATGTATGTATACGTAACAAACATCCTCAGAACTATTTCTAGTTTTTCTCTTCAAGTCCTTCAACACTCTATCACAGTGTTTATGGAAAACTAGAAATTGAGGTTGTTACGAGTACTCTTTATCTTAATTCTTGAATAACACTGCATGTCCATCTATTTCTTGTCTTTCACTGTAAGCTCTTCAGAGCACAGAACACTCCCCTTGCTCTCTCCCCTCTCCAACCAGCCCTTGACAGTCAGCAGCATAGTAACAGTTTTGATGATGACTGGAGCATCTAGGAACTAAAACATGATGAGGTGAGAATATTGGCTATTTTTTCAGCTCCATATCAAAGTTTCACCCAGACAACAAAATGAAAGGGATTTTTTAGCAAAGTTGGAAACAAACCATTGCTATAAAAAACGCCATTCTTTTCAATTGCTCATCTTCTGTTCTCCCAGGTCTTGCAAACTAATGCTTTTCAGGCACAAAAAAGGGGCTATTTCACACTGCTAATACTGCTTCTGCATGATAATGGTAGCAATGCTCTGAATCCTAATTGCCCACAAGCAGTCATTACTATGTGTATTAAAACTATCATGTAATTTAATGGTGCCCTGGTGGCAAAAATTGGGATGCAGTCAACATGCTCAAAGTGCCAGCAATCCATGTATACTAGCATTCCCAATGCTTCAGCACCACTGGAGCAAAACCAGTACAACGGTAGCAAGCCTTTATTTCAGGACATTTGCAAAATGACAGTAAGTCTTCAAAATATAGAGGGAACTTGAGTTTCCAGGATGAGAGGTGAAGAGAAGGAAGGGGGGATGTTATACTAGGCCAAAGACTTTAAACACCTTTGTCCATCTTAAGCAAAATGTTATGATGAGAGAGAAATCTACTTCTCAACAGCTCAACTTTAAACCTGAAAGCTATGAATAACTATACTGCTGATAATCCCAACAGAATCATCCCATCAGATTGTTCGTACCGCAAAAGACAACTCGGGATCTAAGGTCTCCTTTTGAGCCAAAAGTAACAGTCGTCAAGTCCTATATAACAGTATGTTTATCAAAACCAGCAGTAGTAACTAAATTAAAACTGATAAGGCAGTAAGCAGGCATGTGCACAGGAAAGGGGGAGAGGTGGCTTATTCACTGACACGTTTAAATGGCAACTTCAGCAGTTACAAGAGTTAAAGACAGCACTACTAAAAATCATTCAAATACATCACAGGATTGGACAATACTGCATCTTTCAAACTCTTCAGTTCTTACAATCTTCCTGTATTATAACTAGAACAGTATCAAAAAGTTTCCTGTGTTAAACCATTCTTTTGTTTTGTTTTGTTGTCTTTTACAATAAGAGCTGCATTGTTCGGAAATTCACCCCAGCGTGGCAGTACTAGTGCTAACTCCTACAGCAGTCATGACACACAAACCTGCGCACCCTGTTGAACACTGAAGCTCTAGATCATGGCACTACACCCTGACTGAGTTGAGACAGAGCCAGGGGGAGCACCAGGGAGGTGGGGGGGGAGAATGAAGCTTAAGTCACAATTTACTTTTATTTTTTACTTCACTCTTGGCTGGTTTATACCTCGAAATTTTCCAAATAAATGCTCCATATTTACCGCATTTCTAATCATTAGTAACTGAGTTTTCTGTTTTATACAAAGACATTCTGACTTTCTACTAACATGATTATATATGCAAAGAAGTCCAAGATTTTAACACTATTATTGTCAAAGAAAACAAATACTGAGTTGTTAAGCAAATAATTCTAAACTATAATTGCAAACACCAACTTTCAACATAACCAGCTGCCAAGTTCAGCTTCATCAATATTTATAGATCGACATCAGTCTGAATTGTACTTCTCAGCTAATTAGGCACCTAAGAAAGGAACAGAAAACCAATTTTCAAAAATCTGCTCTATATTCAACAATGTTATTTCGATCTTTTTCAAAGAAATGAGGCAATACACTCACTTTCTATGGCTAAATTCTTTTTTTTAATTTAAAAACAAAATGAAAGTTATTAGCAATACGATCCTGCAATCTCTGACAGAATCACTTCTGAAGCTTGCACAGGTCCCTCTGGATGGCATCCGTTCCCCCAGGTGTGTCAACCGCACCACACAGCTTGGTGTTGTCTGCAAACCTGCACTTGAGGGTGCACTTGATCCCACTGTCTACTGCACTGATGAAGACATTAAACAGTACTGGTGCCAATACGGTCCCCTAAGGGAAACCACTTGTCACCAGTCTCCATCTGGACATTGAGCCATTGACCACTACCCTCTGGATGTGACCACCCAACCAATTCCTCATCCACCAAACAGTCCACCCATCAAATATAAACATGCTCAATCAAATGTGGAACTATCTGCAAGAAGAGTTTTGGATCTGCTCAAGTATGTGTGAGGTCCAGGGCCCTACATTTTCAGTCTTTTTGGTTTGGCATAAAACAGTTCAACATTCACATCTAATTTCCTTTGAAAGTGGCATTTAAAAGATAGGTAACCAATTTTTATTATTTCTGCCAAAAATATACAAGTCTGCCTTTAGGCTACCTACCTGCAATACATGACTATTTATTTCCACAGCCAAGCTTTCCCACCATATCTAAAAACCTAACTCTTCAAATTTACTCCTAGGTTTGAATGTTTTTCACTTTTATGTGTTAGTTTTTATTCATCATTTATTCAATCTGAAACTGTAGTAATAGATAACTCCCAGTTATTTTTTGAGTTAAAACTTTGTAAAATAAAGTTACTTTCAGTTTATTTACATACCCAGCTGAAGCAGGGGCAAGTTAAGCTGATACACAGTATCCATACACAAGGCAGTACCAGTTTATCTAGTTACCTAAACTGGTGAAAGTAACATTATCCAGCGTTGGATAAGTACAGGCTTAGAGCTGGGGACAGAACAGACCAATTATGTCACTGTATTCTTGCCCTGAGGCCACCACTATGTTACCCTGTCAGAAGTGTTTTCCATTGCTTATTAGCCAATGTTAAAAGTATTTGATACAATGGGACTTCTACTTTTTCCCCCCGAGACACTTCTCCACAAGCTAATTTACTTTTCAATCAACAGGAAGTCTTTTTTAGTATCAATCATTTTTCTGCAATACATGAATTGCCAAGGACGGGGAAAAGAAAGAAGGGTGGCCTTTGAATATGAAAGAACCAGAGGAGTTAACTTCCAACAAAAGAGAAGATTATCGGCCAGTTTTGGTTGCTTCTCTGTACACTCTAAAAATTAAAAAGGCCAAGCAAAGAAAGTTATAGACAGATAATTTACTGCAACTACATAGTTTAAAAAGCGAGTGAAAAGCCTAGCTGTGCAGCAAAAAATATTTTTTCCCCTTTCAAGTACCATTCAGCAAAGTGAGTGCCATCAGAAACGTAGCTAACATCCCCCTAATCTTTTATTAAATATAATAGAAACATTGAAAAACAACTAAAATCCGCACATGTTCTTCATGCTGTCACCACACCAGCCTCAGAAAATGGATGAGAGGATCCTGAAGCACCCAAACATTTATCCAAGCAAAGAGCAGTTATATTAAAAAACCCTCAATTTAAGCTTTAGTATCCCATTTTGTTTTGAAGGGCTAGGAAATATATGAGCTGTGCCTATATAAAATCAGCACAAAAAAGACACTTAATATGAGGGGAAGGGGAATACTAGTATAAAGACAGTATCCATCTTTAAAAACTTTCCAATGTAAGAAAAATTTTAAAAATATCAAATATTGAATTTTTTTTGCAATGTCAATGAAAAACGGTCTGTGTCTTGATAAACAGTCCCAAACAAGCACTGTGGCTTGATTCTTTTTCATTCTTGTTCTCCTCATCAAAAAAAACTCATCTGTATTTTTGAGTGCAAGAATAGACATCTGGTACAATGCAATTAAAATCCAACAAGGCAGAATCTTAGCCATTTGACAAACAGAAAAAGTTAGAAAGCTAATTTGCAACAAATGCTTCTCAGAACCCAAATACATACAGAAGGATACGAATTTAAATTACAATGGCCGTAATAGTAAAACTTGCTGTGTGGACACACATTTGTGCCAAAGCGCTCTTTCTTTTAGATTCTTACTTAGAAGCAGTTTAAGTTGAACTTAAAAAAAACAAAACAAAACAAAAAACCCAAACTAGAATTTCAGAATAAGCATCTTCCCAACACAGAGTTGGGAAGATTGCTGCTACATTTACAGCAATATAAGAATATTGTTATAATCACACAAAAATACCTGGGAAAAATCTCAACTCATAAAAATTCTAGAGAGGGTCACAAAGAAAGATACTAAAAACGATAAAAGTAGCTGACAATGTTGTAAAGCAACTATTTCATGCAACATGTGTTATGGCCTTCTTTCTTAAAGTGATTTTCAGCTGCTTCAGGTCAAGGATGGATCATAATTCATTTTGGACTGAACTATATTTTGGTTTCTGTAAGAAGCTGGGGTGACAGGAGACATTCCCTTCCTCTACCTCGGAGACAAAAAAAATTAAACAAAAATTTATACTAATACTTTCTCTAAGTTTGTATTAAAGACATTGTTCCTCAAGCTAGTTGTACCCACTAATATTATTAACTTACGGTTTCTCAAGTCACAGTGTGCAAGCAACAGAAACCTGGGACATTTCAAATAGTGTTTCACTGTATTAATAAAGAAAACGAATGTATAGGTGATTTAACCTTCTACAAAATATAATTTCTGGAAGAACTTTTAAATCACAAAGTTATGGTACTGCTGTATATAAAGGAGATTCTACTGTCAGCTGTAGTGAGAAAATAAACTGAACTGTACGGCATTTCAATCATCTCCAGAAAGATTCATCAAATATTTCTAAAGATCTAAAAAGTGTCCCAGGAGAGAAGTAAAAGGTTTTCAAAGATACAAATGCAGAGCTGGACAACCTGTGTCTCTTCAGCCACACATAGCTCATAAGACATCCATGTTTATAACTTGATCATGCTGACACAGGGTTGCTGAGTGATTTTTATCTCTTGGCTGTAAGAAGCAGCAAGGCAAGAAGGCCTGCTCCTACTAACACTGGTGGATGGCCTTAGGGCCAAAGCATGTTTAGTCCACAGTAGACCGTCAAATCCCTGGAGGGTTACTTCTTTCTCCTAGAGGTGAACGCCTTTCCTACGACGCATGTGATAACAGCCATGAGATTTTTGCAGAGAGGTCACAGGGCTAGGAAAGTCAGTAATGACTGCCTTAAGAGTAGCCCAGATGTTTCTCAATTCTGATCATGTGCAGACTTAATAGACCAGTTTTAAAACAAGAATCCTGACATACAGTTTTTCAAACATTTAGCTTCTTGATTTAAAAATCATACTTCCAATTTAACTTGTGAAACTTTCTCACAATGTCTACTTTTGCCACATGAAGAACACAGCAGAGGACTGCGAGATGCAATGTTTGCTGTAACAAAAGGAGAGACTCCAGTAGGAAAAAAAAAAAAACGGCAACCCTAGGATACAAGATTATCAGAGGAACAGGAAGAAGCATTTTCAACTAGCAAAACAGAGCCTAGAATCTGAAAATCTCTAAACTTAACAGAAGAAAGTTAACAGTATTCATAAAAACTACATGCTTTGTAGACAGCTACCAAATCAAACAGCATAAAAGAATAAATTCCTCCTGGTACAGAACAGACTTCACTACCAGAAAAATGAATACACTACTGAAAAACCCTTTGTCAGGTTGTTTTTCGCTACAGTACTTTTTATAATGCTGTCAAGACCTATCATGAAATTATAAAAATAAAATGCAAGTAAAAACATTAATGACACTTACTTCGCTACTCATTTAGATGGCTTAGGGTGCTTCCCCTCACACAGGCAACATGATGCTATTTTGTCACCTTTTGCCTAATCCTCTGTCAAGCTATCTAAAATTATCAACTCTTTGTTTTGCAACTTTGCTTCTTATCCTTTCATCCGCTAATTAGCTTTTCAGCCTTCAGTCTTCTGCCTGACAGGGTCAAAATATATTGACTACCAGTTTATACTTTACACATTTATTCTGACCACTGTCCTATGGCACACAGCATGAATGCTGCCTAATAGTACCTCCCATTTATCCTGCCTGACAAGCAGTATGTTTCTCCACAGACCTAAAAGCTAAACTGGGTTAAGAGCTACTTTCAGATCCATTTTACCCTTTTAAATAGATATTGAAAAACTTTTGAACAGTGGAAGTCTCAGACAGAACATCAATTTTCTTCCCAGATTTTTTCCACGAAGAACTATTGTGTTTTTTCTAATCCACAGACATTAAATCAGGAAATACATGCAAGATATCTGATTTCAGAACTACTAAAGCTGGCAAGGCCCAGAAATGCAATCCGTACTGACTAGCTGAAACTGGAAAAGGTCATCTCCATAGCTCACTACATGGTAAACACGGAGAACATCTAAACTCCAACCACAACCCTTACACTGACGAAAACTTAAAAACCTCAGAACATTCCCCTACAACATGCAAACCATAGTAAGTGCAAAACCACCCTCTCCCTCTTACCGCTATAAGAAGCAAAAGGAAAAATTATTTAACATACTCGCTGCCTACTGCTCTAAAGGAGAAAAAAAGTAGAATGTACCAACTCTTTGCAGCAAATCATGCTTACTTCCCTGAAGAAAAAAAATTAAAAGTGCAACGCAAAGAAGGTATGAACAGTACAGCAGAGCAATGCAAGGAAGTACAAGAGTTTTATTATCCGTTGGAATTGACAGGGGACAGCAATCAGAATATCCTGATTGCTATTACCCTAGTCACCCCACAAGCAGAAATACCAGCAGACAACTCCTTGTCTGACAGTGACAGCTGGCTGAAGTACCAAAAAGTGTCCCCATTTTTATTAGCAGATAGTAGCAGAAAGTTTAGTTTGGATTCACAACAAATTAAAACGAATTCTTCAGTCCCTATCCACACTTTGTTTGCTGAAAGAACAAGTGAACTTAGTGTATGTATTTTATTTGAAAAGGGAGAAAGACAGTAAACGTTAAGGAAGACTATCAGCAAGAATCCACGTTTTATTCTATCACATCTGATCAAACAATTAGAAATATATGTTACTGTTTGCTCAACATCTCTGTGCTAAGTTCTTGCTATTAGAACCGAAAACTGACATCTTCTTGCTATTGTTTCCCCAAGATAGTGTAACGTTTCACAAGTAAAATTTCTGAAATCACAACAAAGATCATTAAAAGCAGTGCCAGAGACAATTCAGGTAAACACATTTTGTAAGCACTGAGGTGACAGAAAACGTTTAAGTTAAAAGAGAACCACTGGTATGTATTTGCTAGTATCAGGTACTCCCCCCGCCCTTATCTATGCGCTAAATAAGCTTAATTTATCACATGAAGACAAAGAATGCAAGTTCTTCACAATGACACGTTTACTGATCCAGAAATTATACACAGACAAAGGCTGAGTGAAAAATAAAATCTAATAATAAAGAATTGAATAGCTGTAAGCTATAAGGTACACTGTAAGTAGAAGTATTAGAGAATTTGTGAATCTAATAGCAGCACTAGAGAGCAATTACTGAGGAAAGTCACTGCAAAGAAGCTGGAAAATAACTGCTAATCGTTATTATTACTATTATTGCACAAATCAGACAGTATCTATGTCTAAAAAGGCATTCCGAGAAAATAAACATGATAATGGCAATAAGCGACTAGGACAAAAGACTTTGCATCCAAGCATTCTGCAGAAAATGGAGAATAAAGTAACTGAACCATTAAGTAGACTATTAATAAACTCATTCAAGTCAATAACTAAGACTTATTCTATGTTCTCCAGTTCATACTGCTTAATTGTAAATCCAATCTCTTCTGCGAGCCGAAATACACCAGCTTTACTGGAGGAAAAACCCCACGAGCACAAACCCCATTTGAACATATTTTCAAATGACTTATTCTATAGCAGTCCTCCAATTCTTTCCATCATTCTGGATGCAGCTATTCATCCCATTGTTCTAGATGCGGCTATCTCTATATGTGATGTATATTATGTATTACTTCTGCAAAACAAATTTATTTCTAATTTTCTACTTCCTATGACAGGAGGCCAATCTAAGGTAATATACACTACCTCAGAACTATGCAAAATTCTCTCCTGAAGCTCTCTCCTCTTCAAGTCATTCTCCACCATCAATTTAATGATCAAACATCACCAAGAAAAGCCATGACACACATTCTACCTGAATGTTTTATTGGACTATTCAGTCATACAAACTCCAGTAGACAAAGCTTTTTGTATTCAGTTTCAAGATTTTTATTTCCAAACATTTGAGCTTATTATTTAAACGAAAGCTTAGATTTCCAGCTAAATTTGCAGCTATACAGAAAATGCAGTAATGTACTGATTCACAAGGCTGCCTAATCAAGGGACACTGACTGGTTTATAATTAATTTTTTTTCCCGCCAGTACTTCCACATTAGAAGATTGAAGTGATTTCCTTTACTAAGCATCTGGATAACAACATTATGAGAAAACAGAAAACAAGACCAAGTTCAGAAGAGAAGTATGCACATTAGAATTTTACCAATCAGCACTGAAAACTTCTGAGCTAATTCTATACATACGTATAGTTTTACATAAAATTGTATATTCACGAAACATTTGCATGCAATATAGCTAACCAAGATGAAAGTAAAAGGTATAATGACAACCTCACCTAGTTTCTATAAAGATGTGCCTGTGCCTTGCTGCCCCCAAAACTTCACAGCAGAAAAGCTAACACACACTTACTACCGCTCTGAGCTCCATTCCCCCTTCCCCAGCCTCAGCTTTTTGCAGGGTGATTTCTTCATCCCTTCTTTGTAAGGGTGAAAAGTCACCCTTACAAACCACTCCCTGAGGTACATCTACATGGCAGTCCCTGCACTAACCATGGATCATGTAGAAAAACTTGACCTTATGTTTAAATTCAGGACCTCAGGTAACGCAGCAGATGAGAGCATTTACCCAGCTTCTCAACAGCACACATGTTCCACAGAATCTGTACCATTAGAGAGAGTCACCATAGGAGAGGAGGGACTAGTTGAGCAACTTCAGTGTAGACTAACTACAAAGCTGCTTAAATTTGTGCACGTATTTAACAACACTGCAAATCTACAACACTTGTAGCAGAAACTAAAATCCAATTCAACTGGATAGCAATATTACAAAAAAATACTAAGTAAAACTGACCTTTCAAATAGGGAGCTATACAAACCCAAAGATCTAGCTACTATTTCTCAGGAAGATTCACAGTTTTCACAGAGGATGAAAATGCAACATTGAAACCTAACAAGTCATGATTAAAAAATAATAATTATGGATTGTAAAAAAGAAGTTAACTTTATACAAAGATATCTTAACAAATATTCTTAAGGTTAGTGAAACGTTAAACACGGAAAAAAGAAGTACCGTTTGCAGTAGCAAACTGCAGTCCACTTGTCTACTTTAGCTAGGAAAATACTTTGCTGAAACTTGGTTTTATTCAACAAGCCTAAGCTCCATCCTGTAGAAGATACTCCTGCACGCATTTTCATGAAAGAGATTTGAGCTCGCAAGGTACCATGTTAGAAGCAGCGTTATCCACAGCCGGTGAAGTGTCTCTACAAACAAACATTCCCTCATTTTGCTACAAACAGCTCGAGAAACTTTTTTTTTTTTTCCCCCCCGGCGGGGACACACCTCTGAGCACGGCCACTCCTCCCACTCACATACACACATTTTAACTAGCATCATGTTCAACACATCCAGTGCGGTTTGGAGTGGTATCAACGTAACCTCAGGACTGTCCCCACGCCACACAAAACCGCTTTTTTCCCCAGCCACAAAAAAAGCTCCTCTCGGTCTTTCCGCCGTTGTACACCTTGCCCGGCCCGTACAAGCGAGCGGGCGGGCGGCCCTTCCCCGGGCTCGGCAGCCAGCCGAGCGCCCGGCGCTGCGCACCACGGCGCCGGGCAGCGGCCTTGGGACCGCCTGTGCGTCCCGCCGGGGCCCTGTCGGGAAAACCGAAGGGGGCGGCGGGGCGCAGCCGCGGCGGGCGACGACCGCACGTGAGGCGGGCGGCGAGGAGGGGGCGGCGCGAGCCCGGCTCTGCCCCAGGACAGGCGCTCACCGGGGTGGGGGGAGCAGCCCCGGCGCCGTTGGGGCAGCTCCCCTGAGCCGCCGCTCGGGGCCCCTCCCGCCGGCCCGGCTCCGGCCGCCCCCCCCACCCCGAGACACCACACCTCGGGGAGGGGGGGGAGGGGGCGCGCGCGCTGGGCGCCAAAAGCCCCCTCACAGGCGGCGCGAGGGTCCTCAGAGGGCGGGAAGGGCCCTGAGGGAGGCCCGCGGCCCGCGACCCTTTTGCCCGACGCGGGGGGGGGCGGGAATAAGGGGGGCCTGTCCCGCACTCACCGCTGAGGCGCCGCCGCGGTGCGCTGAGCCCCCTTCTTCTCAGTGCCGGGGGCGGCTCCGCCCGCCCACCCGGGAAACACGAACCCAGGAAACAAACGCGA
This sequence comes from Nyctibius grandis, assembly GCF_013368605.1. Lineage (NCBI taxonomy): Eukaryota > Metazoa > Chordata > Aves > Nyctibiiformes > Nyctibiidae > Nyctibius > Nyctibius grandis. Next base: position 60,117,880 of record NC_090662.1, read on the forward strand.
AGAAGCTGCGAAAAACGTGTGTCCCCCCCGCGCCAAACCCCCACCGGGGAAAAAAAAAAAACCACAAACTTTCCTCGCCGCCGTCTCCCTCCCCCGAGGAGCACGAACCCAAACACACCGAGACACGCCCCCGCACCGCCCCTCGCACCGCCCATTGGACGGCGCCCCGCCGGCCCCCACGCTGACTGGCCATCCCGCCTGCTCGTCTTCTCCCTCCGCTCCACTTTCCGCCCCTACACGCTGCCCATTGGGAAGAGCCTCGGGGATCTCTCCGCCCATTAGCCACGGCCCACGTCAATCACAGTGCAACTCCCGCCTCTCAGCGCTTCTAATTGGACTGTCGCGTCACTACACCCTGACTGATTGGTTACACTTGCTGACTATCATCGGTTAACATTGCCCCCTTCGCAACCCTCACTGGCTCCCACCCCTTCTTCCTTTCTGCCAGTTGGCTGCGAGATTTGCCCCTTAAATGGGGCACCCGCTCGCTAGCCCCTCTTGCCCCGCCCTTCCGCGCTACGGATTGGGTTGCGCGTTGCAACCTCGGACACCATTGGAGAAGAGAAGTGCCCTTTACACCATAAGAGCTCGAAGACCCGCCCACCGAGCTGCTCTCCTTGGTGGCCCCTTCGCGGCCGCGCTGGGGCCATCTTCAGCCGAGGCGGGAGAAAGGGTTACGTCAGTGTGTCTACTTTATTTGCCGGCCCCAAGGGCGGGGCGCTGTGACGGGCACGCGCGATAACGAGTACGGCTGCAGCTGTTGCCGCTCAGCGGCACCAGGCGTCCCCGCCGCGGAACGGCAACAACGCCACACTCCCTACCGTCCCCAACGACATTTACCCCTTGCTCCGCCCCTCCCTTCGCGGTCACGCCCTCCCTGAAACAACTATAACAACTATTGGGCAGGGAAGATGTCAGTCGTGTGGCTTGCAAGGCCATTGGCGAGAGGCCGACGACTCCGTAGCCAACTGGCAACGGCCCGCGATGTCACCCGCCAGATGACACAGCAACCGTACGCGTGGGGGATGGCCGCGCGGGGGAGGGGAAGCGAAGAAGGTGCTTTTGATTGGTTGATTTCACTGTCAATCTCCCTAGAGCGCTGACGGGAGGGTGGAGAGGGAGGTGCCGGTCCGCGTGAAGCCGTGGGCAGGGCGGGGCGATGCTGCGTGCCTGTCGGGCCCCACGTGGCCAGGGCCGTTGCGCACGTGACGGGGGCCGTTAGGGGGGAGAGGGGAAGGGGCGGAGGGGTCCGGCCAAAGCGGCTCATGGCAGCAGCGGGATTCGGCTCCCCACGCTGCCCTGTCTGTCGCCGCCTGTCTCCGCACACGGACCTGCAGGAAGGCAGCGGGGAGGGAGGTTTATTGTCCACCTCTCTCCTGCCGGCCTTCACGTTCCCTCAGGACTTGCCTTCAGCGGTGGAGGCTGGTCCCCGGCGGCCTCAGGGCGGCCTCGGGGTGGCCGGTGATCCGGGCTGGCCTGATTACTTAGCCGACGTGTGGTTTACACTTCACGGGCCGAAGCTGGGGTTCGTTAGGGCTGATAGGAGCTGGGCCGTTGGCTTCCATAAAGCAGCATTTTGCCCTTCATGCCTTTTAGAGCCAGCTGGGGTTTCCTTTGGAAGAAGGCCTGAGGCTTTGCAGGCTGTGGTGCTCCAGACAGCTCAGTTCACGGTATCTACGGTCCCTTCATTGTGCAGGCTCTCCGAGCTGAAAATGACTTCTGTAATTTTCAGATGGAAGCTGTGAATAGCAATCAGGAAAACCTGTGAAAAAGGGTTTTGCAGTGGCTACAGTAACATTCATAAATGTAATTGAGAAAAAGAAATGCTGATCTTCAGTATCTATGGAGTGGGCTGAGCCAGAAACAGGGCTGCGGGGATGGAGTAGTGGGAGACTGAGGTAGGAGCTACGCTGGGGACACTGTCCTGGGAGGTGATGTGAAGCTGGGGTTGAGGTGCAGCAGTGTTACCCTGGGGCTGGAAAGGTCTGGAGAGCAGGTGTGAGGCAGCACTGCTGGATCTCAGAAAGGGAAGGAAGAAAAAGGGGGACGTATAAGCAGGACCCACATGGGACAAAGAAGGGTTTAGGATTAGCAGAGCAGAAGAGTATGGCCAAAGGAGCATATAAGTCTCTGGAACTGACAGGGAGAGAAAGCACTGAGAGGAAGATACGGAGTAACAGAAGCATGTGGAGGATAAACTAGGAGGAGAGAGAGGGTATGCTTGCTTGTACCAAATTTCTATGCTCATTGTCATTCTCCTTATTCTCCAGTATTTTTGAAGACTGCAGTTATCTTAATGGCTTCACTTCCTGACCTCACCCAGGGCTGCATGCCAGTGCAATGTTTTCATTTGATCTTCTCCAGAGAATCTTGTTGCAACGTGATGAACAGAATAGTAGGCCAGCTGAAAACACTGTTTTGGTGCTGAAGAGAGAACTATAGAGATGTGATGTGCCTGTCGTATTAGTGAACAGGTCTATGGGTGTTCAGTGAAAACACAATCTGTCTTGGAAGAGCCATAGAGCCCTTTACAGGTTAGTCATCACCAGGAGGGACAGCTGCCAGCACAGCAAAACAATGTGTGCTGCTGGCATGGCAGCTCAGGCTACACAAGTCAGTAGACAGCAGTGAAGCTTTTGATGGCTTCCCCATTCAGTAATGGTAATTGATTTTTACATTGATTGGTGGGGGAAAGAGCTCCATTAATATAAATAAGACTTTATATTGGGTATATACATACTTGTTACTGTAGTGCTTTAAGGAATGCAAAAGGCACTGTATAAATCAATATGAAGTAGTAGTATAAATTGTGTGTGCATCTTGCCTCTGTTCCTCATTGTTTATTCACCAAGTAGGAACCGTCTATATCCTGTCTATATCCACATGTATTTTTCTTCGCGTAAGCAGAAATCACTAATGTACCGAGAGCAGGTTGCATGCAGTGGGAGAGAAGGATATGTCCAAGTTGCTGACCTTAAGTAGAAAAAAAAAAATCATTTCTCTATTTAGATTCCCTTTCCACTTACTGGTGTTCTTTTGTGGGTTTTCCTTCATATGTTTTGCTCAGGGTTTTGGTGCGCTTGTTGCAGAATATGGAAAGCAAGGTGAAGCAATATGATTTATTTTGAATAAGCCTAGGAAACCAGACATTTTCATTTCAGAGGAGCAAAAGATACCACGCTCCATTGTCCCTGTAGTTTCATGCTACAGAACAAATTTGAACTATAGAAAGCAAGCAGATTTTGTTGGTTTGTCTGAAATGATAAGGGATGACTCAGAAGTTCCCACCTGGGTTCACCTGTGGATTTGGGGAGATCACAGCTCCCAGGCTAGTTTCTGGCTCTCCTAAAGTCCAAATGCTTATGAACAAAACAGTTCCTCCTATTTTTTTGCCACTTCTGTCCAAAAATGGGACCCAGTTGGCTAGTGAAATTACATTTTTTCATCCACTGGATGTCAGTGTTACACTATCGCTGTGGTGCATTTCCAGGTGCTGGGAAAGGTTGGGCTTCTTTGGAGTGGAAGATCTTTCCTCAGTGGTGGACAAGTGATGTGAAAGACCATTGAAGCTCACTGCAGTAGGAATGTGTTCCCTTTGGCTTCTGCAGAAGCAGGCTGGGACCCTGCCTGCAAATGTCTTAAAGCATCAAACCTCACACAGACTGTAGCCTCAGAGGCAGACACACTTCAGTGTTGGGGTCAATTCCACAACCTTTTGACTATTCCAACTTCACCTCCTTATGCCGTGAAATACATGGCCTCTTCTTTTTTAAAATTAAGTTTACTTGTGATATTAGAGAGACAAATAATACTGCACCTGACAGGGGTACAGTACAGGAAAAGACTGCGTGAGGGGACTTCGCCAAACAAGGAGTGCTGCCAGCTTGGGACAATTCTGAATGCAGGAATGAGAGGAGACAAAACACTAGAAGCAGCTTTGACATTTGGAGCTGAAAGTCAGGGTTTTTTAGATCTGACATTGGTTTATTATTTCCAACAGTGCCGTAACATCTTTTTTATAGACTTGCTAGGTTTTTTAAATGAATGTACCTGAATGAACTGTGGATAGACAGTCACTAAAAGCTACCGATACTGAAAAATGGTCTTTGCTAACCCTGCCTTTTTTCTGCTTCAGATGCTTTAAGCAGCAGCTACGTAGTAGGCACAGAAAGTAACTGGTTAGTTACCTGCATTGAGATTAAGAGATAAGTTAGTTTTTGGAAAGCCACAGTAAAGTGTATGCTGATGCTCTTTATGGTGCATTATGTTCAAATGTTTTGGTATGAAATGTGGCGTTTAACATACGATATAATGCTGTACTTTATCTATGACTGAAATGCAGGCAGCACTGGAAAAGATGGCTGTTGTTAAAAAGATGATTCGTAAAAAAGTAATAAAAGAATTGATGTTCTCTTGTTATATATAAAGACGGGCTGATTAGGTTATTCTCTTGCTTATTTCTTTCCCCTGGAAGCTGCTTTTTTATCTATCCTTTTCCTAGAGAATCACAGAATGTTAGGGATTGGAATGGACCTCGAAAGATCATCTAGTCCAATCCCCCTGCCGGAGCAGGATTACCTAGACTATATCACACAGAGGACTTCAGTGAAGTTTCAGCAGGCATATGACATCAAAATACAAAGGAATAAAACATGAATATTTGGAAACATTTTGATACTGTTTAAAATACCAATTATCCTTATTTAAAAGTATTTATCCTAACAATTACTTTCAGAAAGGATATCTGCTAAGGATTCAGCATTTCCTGTTCCTTCAGCTGAGTGGTGAGAAGATTTCTTAACCATTCTCCTGCATCCTTTACACAGCTTTTCAGGGAACAAGCAAGAGAGAGGGGAAGTAATACTTCATATGCCTGGGAGCTGTAAAAATGGGGATAGGAAAAATGAATTTGTATTTAAAATAGAGAAGAGCAGATTTCAACCCAATTATTTTTTCCTTTCCAGGTCACCTATAACAGCAGCAAAGAAACACAAAAGAGCAATTTAAGGAAAAAAAAAGAAGTAATGAATACTAGAATTAAATGAAATAGCAGGAGGAAATTAGGGAGATAATGTCAAATGTAATTTTCAAATTTGTACGTTGGTCAGGTGATTAGTGCTACATTCCTGCTTTACGAAAAAAATGTAAAAAAATATCCTTAATGACTGTTAGTGTTCAGGATCTGAGCTTGAAATCCCAGTCAGACATCTCCACATCTATAACTGTTCCTAATAAAACAGGCTAATTTTGATGTTACCTATTTTTATGTGCATACGCAGGAAAGACACGCAGTTGCAATAGAAACAAGAGCAGTGTATGCATCTCTTGGGCAAGTGCTTAGCAGAAGTTTCAATTTGTTGTGCTGCCGCGCTCACATAGTACTGTTGGAAGGAAAAAGGGAAAAGAAGGTTGTCAGCCCACAGCTAAAGGGAAAAAAATCACTAATATGATGGCAGTGCTTTTAAATGGAGAACAATTTATAATAGTATTTTGTTTTGGGTTTTTTCTTCCTAGAGGCAAAATTAAAACAATGCTTCATTAACATTATTTGAAGCTATTTTAAATATTGCCATTTTCAGCAAAACAATGTTAACATGTGGAAAAAAGGCATTTAGGAAAATGTCTTAAATAATATTGTGTTCTTTTACCCAAACAGTCTTTTTTTTCCCATTTTTTCACTATGTTGGCAGAGAAAGATGCCTGCTTTGTGCTTTCAGTGCTGAAAGTGAACCAGTGTCCACATAGGAATTATTGGCTAGGACTAGAGCAGTTATGCTGAGGCTAGAGGTCATGCGGCTCTTCAGACAAGATTTTATTTACCTTTTTACCTCCCCATCCCACCAACTTGGTTAGAGCTGCGATAGTCAACATCAGTAGCAGCCTGTGTGAAACTGTTTTGAGTCACCTTTAGCTGAACCTAAATGAAAACTCAAGCATAGGTATGTGAAAGCAATTATAGTATTTTATTGCCACAGGTCTGCCTTCATCATCAGGACAGCGTTAGAATTTTACAGCTAGATGTAGGGTAACTGCTACAGGCACTTTCTCCCTCCATTTTCCAAGGTTCAGACCTACACTGGCGTTTTTATTTTTCCCATGTTAGCCAGTTTCATGTGTAGTACTCATTTATGTACCGATTTATGTCACCCAGCCCCATCACAACAAATGAATCAGGTTTGGAAGAAAGAAGAGGGCCGGGCGCATTCCTGCCAGCTCCTTCCCTGTGCCACAGGAACTGTGGATACAGATATGCCCATGCACTTGCAAGAAGGGAATAAGGAACCTACATCTGATAATACCACACATGCATGATCAATACTGATGCAGGGGGAAGCTCCCACCTGTCCTTCTATCCCTAACTCTTATTAGGACAGCAAGAGCATATGATTTTTTTTTTTTTTTTAATTATTATTATTTTCTGGGAGTTGTAGCTGTATAGTAATTTAAGATGGCAGCTTTCCAAGGCTTTGCTGAGGTTCTAATTAATTGGGTATGCTGTTTAATTTTTTAACTCAAGCTTTTTCCTCATATTCAAAAGGGCTCCCATTGTCCTTTATTATTAATGAGATCAAAGCAAGCAGAATGGCTGCCATTTCTCCTTAGTCCGTGGAAGTGAGCCTGTCTGTAGTGAAAAAGTGCAGCGTTGTCCACACTTGTCAGGAGGACTGAAAGCAATACCATCGGCAAAGCGGCTGCCCTTCTTTGGTCTAGTGAGCTCGACACAGACAGTGAGCAGGAATAATGCTCTGCTAGAAAAGCATACGAGAAAACAAGGAGTGGGGCCTGGAGAACAGGGGACAGACTGAAGAGTTACTGGAGGATGGGGTGGTGGAATGTGCAGAATGCAAGGCAGAAGATCTGCGGGGTGGGGGGGAATAAGTCTCCTTTTCTAGTGTGTAGAAAATTGTGCCTCCTTCGGGCAGCCCAGGTAAAAAAGAAAAAAAAAAAACACAAAAGTTGCCATCAGCTTTGATTAGGGATTTAAAGCTACAATTTGACTGTTTAAACTCTCCCACACTTTGGATGGTGGCTATATTATTCCCCCTTCACAGGCTTCCTTTTCTTCCCAAAGTTTCCAAAACAGGTGTTTTATGGGGAAACATTTAAAAACGAAAAAACAAACACAAATCCCCATCCCCAAGTGTTTAACTGGACTGCTAACAGACACTTGCAAAGGGGCCAGAGTCGATGTGGCAGGACCTGAGGGCAGAAAGCGAGAATAATTCAGGAAGGGAACATAATAAGTAAAAAAGATGGAGGAGAAAACCAGCTGAAAGACAGCGTAAAACTGGGATTGTTAAAAAAATGTGGTTACTGAAAGTCTCAGTGCAAGGAAGAATGAGGATGGTGGTGGGAAAAATGTGGGGAAGATGTTATGTGCCAGGGAGTGGGAAGCTATATGGGAGGTTTCTTGGGTGTAGGTTGTACACAGAAGGGCGTATTTTGTCCCTCACACAGAGCTCTCATCAGCTGCAGTCTTCTCCTCGCCCTTGTGTCTTCCCTGATCAGCTGCAGGGAGCCCCTGACAAAGACCCTGCAGAGAGAGCTGTGTGGAGAGGCAGAAGGGAGATTGACGGCAACAATGGGCTACGAGTACCAGGAGGAAGAGCTGCGAAGGACAACAGCCTAGGGTCACCCCATGTGAGGTGGGGTGAACCCTGAGGAAGGCAGCAGCAGCCATTCCCATGACTTTGCCTCCAGCAGCTGCAGGAACAAACAACAGCAAAGCTGGGTGGGCCAAGCTCTTTTTTCTTCCCTACTCTAATGTGACTACTTGCAAACCCCATGACTCACTTGCTGTCCCAGCACTTCTGCAACAGTTGGCAGCAAAGTCAAACCCAGGTTCGTGAGTATAGCTTTCTGTGTCACCTCCTCGATGGAAATCTGCCAGCAGCTTCCCTGTGGCTGCCACGGGATGGGCTGCTGGGAGTTCGAGGTGGGGCTGTGTGGGCAAAGCCCTTAGGCTGACTCCTGAGAGCAATTATAAAATCTCTTTGTACTGGGAGATGATATCTTAGGAGACGCTGATAAACTGCGTGCAAGCACCAATGGAGGAAGGCTCATTTGCTCAGGGGCTACAGCAGTATTTGGCCCGCTGTGCCATTTTCTGTTGGCATGAGGAAGGAAAAGTGATTGGGATTCCAGTGGATTTCATCATGTGCAAACAGCCCTTCTCAAAACACCAGGTTGTCTCTCCCTCACTGGGGAAAAAACAAGCAAAAACCCCAGGGCTTTCCTCCTAATCCTGCCCTAAAGCGACTCCGGGATTGCTAGAGGAAAGTCAACAGTTTGTCTGGGCTTGCTGCCTTTTTTTTCCTGAAAGACAGCAAAATGTTCTTTCTTTTACAACTGCTGTTCTGCATTCAAGGAACTTGCTAAAAAGAAAGTGTGTTCCCTCTCAAGAGCCCTCAGCAGCTCAGTTCTAGTCTGTTTGCTTCCACTGCTTGGACCACATTTGATTTCTGCTGCTGGATTGCTTATCCTCCTTTAGGCCCTTACAGAGCCTAAACCAGCCCTGGTATCTATTGTTACCTATGGTCCTGCTTCCACAGGGTAGTGCACAAAGAGCAAGGCAAGCACACATTCAAGACTCTTCCAAGACATTCCAGACCAGGGCTGTGTTCAAGAAGACAGGGAGGCTGTGTTTATCAAGGGAGCCCAACTTCTCCAGAAAACCCTCTGTTGCATCAATTGCTTTTGCAGCAGTCTTCACTGCAAAGACCCTACAGTGTTTCTAAGCGTTTCCTCACATTAACAACACTGCTGTGCCTGGGTGAATTCCCAATTACTTACACTGAGCACTACTTACGTGGAAGATTTTGAAACAAGATGGAGCCTGCCTGGAACAACACCCTCCTTTTGGCTGCAGGGTACAGCATCTGTAGCTGGCGCCTGTGCTTGTCTGCTTCTCTCTTTGTTCTTCTGAGTCTGTCTCCTTGGATGCAAACAGGAAGCTGTTGGTCATACTGGGCTGTCAGTAACTCCAGTGTAAATCCAGCGTAACCCCATTGGGCGCAGGGAAATTCATCTGGATTTGCAGAAGCATAACTTGAGCTCTGTAGCTGAATTAACATCTTTAAAAGTGGTTTGGAAATTGGTGAGAAACGAGTAGGGACGGCTCCAACTTTTCCTTCCTTCCAGAAAACTTTTGTTTTATTGAAATGCTGCAGCCATAAATACAGAACAAAGGAAGTGAATATATTACAGTGTCCTCATTGTGAAAGGGCAACAGCAGATGCTTTGATAAACCAAGAGACAGGTCATTATTTCAGTGCAATGCCTGTCAGAACTTCTACCCACTGTACCTCTCCAAAAACTTTTTTTTTAACTTCCTTCCTATAAGATTTATTAGACTATGAAGGAGAATCTCAAACAAGTAGTAGAATAATTTACCAAGTCCTAGGAAAGGTACGTCGGTGAATTGCCTTGCATTGTACTGGGGCAATGGACCAGATGACCTAGTGGCCTTTTCCAATTCTAATGTCTATGATTATTGCAGTTATACCTCAGGACACTAAACAGAGCCATTTTCGTCCTTTCAGTGGCAGCAAAATGTCACTAATGGCTATGCTAAATCAGAGCAACTGATCTTTCTGTAGATGTGTTGTGCACTTAGCAAGATGGCTATAAATGATCCCACTTTGTTTAGATCTGCTATTTTCTGTTTCTGTAGTGCAAGTGCTCAGCACAAGGGGACTGCCAGCCAAGGGGAAGAATTTCTGGTAGGAGATTAAGGATAACTAAGGAAATGGTTGCATGACCTATAAAGAGAGGATCATAAATATTGCAACAATAAAACCAATAGCTCTTTCAAAGTTTAAATAGCTTTTCTTTTCAAACACTTGAGGTAAATGGCCTTTTCCCAAGGCTGTCTAGCATGTACACCTTGAGATTTCGCACAGAGTTTCACCAAATATACTGTTATTTCTCAGGGAGCTACCTTTTTCTTTTAATTATCTTTCATTGTGGAAGTGTCCCCTCCACAGAAGTTAGACCCCAGCTACCTGCAAGTTCCTTATTGTTTCCTCTAGTACTGAAGTTTCAGAAAAGCCAGAGCAGCATAATAATAAAATAGCCCCTGCATTTCTTAAGCACAACACCCACCAAACAATGCAAGAAGGGGCAAATATGGTGCTGCCCTTTATAACCAAGCAGCAGCACTTACACCTTTTCTTGCGTCCCGGAGGAACCTCAGACACAAGGGTCTGCTACATAAACCCTCAGGTATAACATTTTTATTCTTCACAGTCCCAAGTGTGCAAAACCCCAGATCTGCGCTGCTGCAGCTCTGCAGATACAGACAACTGACATTCCTAACCCACACACCCTGTTGGCATGCAAGGCATAGCCTTTGTTTTTTTCTGCTTGGTGTAGGATCCAGCTCTGGAGTAAGCAGCCTGCTCTCTTTTGTGTTCATTTTTTCTTCCCCATTCTCCATCCCACCGTTAGTCAGTAGCCAGTTCAGGGGAAGCACAGACCAGTGTGTTCCACCAGCAGTATCACAAGGATACAGATCTCACAGAAGTGTTCCTATTCCTTTGTCGCCCCAGGTTCTCATCCTCATTTGGCTCATATGTCGTAGCCCTTGTCTTGCAAGTACTGCTTTGGTCATCTTTAAAGAAAAGGGCACAACACCTGCCACAGTACAAAGGCTGATGAGTCTTGATATTAGTGCTCTGTCCTGCAATCAATTGGCTATTGGTCTGATTGCAGAAAGCAATGATGTCCTTCGTGTAACAGCCACTCCAGTTTGGTAAATCAAAGAGCTGAAGAAACACGGGTGTTCATTCAGCCCACAGCAGCCATGTGCCAAATCCACCCCCGAGCCCACGCAAAATGCTGATCAGTCCACAGCCCACTGGTGCAACATACTTTTCTTTCTTGCACATTGGAAATTCGCTACTCAGAAGCTTTTTTCCTTTAAATAAATTAAAAAGGCAAAGGACCCCCAAATACAGTCAATACTTACAAATGGAAAATATCCTTAACCTGACCTCCCTGATCCTTCCCTAGGCTACTCTATGTATATGCATTAAAATCAGCTCTTGTTTTTGTGTTCTAGGTTTCAGGCCCTCTGTAATAGCTACAATCCTTATTATTCAAATGTTCTAGTTTGCCTCTATGCTTTCTGCACAAATTCTTTTGGTTGTGTTTGCCTGGTTATGTGCAATTTCACACATCCAGTGTCTATAAAATCATGGCTTTCAGCATTCCCCGTCATCTAGAAGTTGCTGCTTTCTACCCGAGACAGGCAAAAGGGCTGGTTTATGCCTACAGTCTCCTACAAGTGACATATCTAAAGTTTTAGGAAAAGAAAACAAAACCTAACAAGTCATATGAAAAGGCAGAAGTTGATACTGCAGACAGACAGGCTGGAAAGGGAGAGAGAAGCAGGATTAGAAACATCTCCAAAACTCCAGACATGCACACATTATGTTATGAATTTAGGATACACCAGCTACTCTGCCCCTAAGTTCTTGTGTAGACACTTCTCAGCTACTGTCCCTTACTTCCCTATCTTGCTGAAAGGCACGGCACATTTGCCCACATTGGGAGTGAGAATGGAATAGCAGGGGTGCTGTATGTCATGCTGTTGTTTTCTGTACCCTAACTCCCCAAGTACACATGCCCAGACTTGCAAGAAAGATCAGAAATAAGTGTTGTGCAAAGAGTTAGGTAAACATCTGCTAGCCTTGCTACATGCATAAAGGCCTTACCGTTTCATATACATCCACAGGTTTCTCTTCCAAGATGGTTCCTACAAGTCACTGACTGTGCTTTTCTTCAGCTTTGCTTATTAATGAGGATTCCCAAATTTGCATTTCTTCAGCAAGCTAAGGACAGGGGACACGAGGTCTAGGGACACAAAGAGGTCATTCATTCCTGGACTGCTCCCTGATTTTGAAAGAGCACAGACAAAAGTGTCAAGAAACAAGAGAAACGTGTAATATTAAAGTAGCAGTGAAGTGAGGGGAAGGAAAAGTTTATCTTACTTTTGTGGAGAACCTCCCTAAAACAAATGCAGAAAAAAAAAAAGGCACAAGGTGATGGTGGTGCTAATACTATAAAGAAAGAGGCTCAGGATCCACAAAGCCCTGACATATCCTGTGAAACAAGCTTGGATTAGACAGACTCCTCTTAAACAGTATGAATGCAGTTGCTACGTGGACTTGAAACACTGAAAGAAAGACAAAGATTTTGTTTACTGCAAATACTTTTTCATGTATCTTAATGCCCAAAAGTAAAATAGAGGCTGGATTTATTCTGAAACATGGTCAGGAATTTTAAAACAGGCTTTTGTATACACAAACAAAGGGAGCATGGGAAACAAGAGCTTGGGAGTTACTTAAATGTCAAGGATTACATTAAAACTGAAATGAAGCAGAGGGACTCAGTTTTATAAATGAAATGTCATTGCTGATGGGTACAAATTATGTAAGAAAGACGGAAAGGGAAACAGAGGTGGCACTTTGTCAGATGCATTTATAGCTGCAGCAAGATACAGTTCAGGCACAAAGAATGCAGTAGTAAAAAATAAAGAAAATAAAGAAAAACTGAAGTGGACATCTGCTACAGCCTACTCCCACGACAAGAAAGCAGGAATTAGTCTCTCTCAAGGTCATCAAAGCCACAGGACACTGTACTTGTGAGGAATTTAGCTGCCCACACATCTTTTAACAAGTACCGCCAAACATTGGCCAAAGATGCGCATGTGTTACACAGAAACCTGCTCTAATCCAGACAGTACAGGTTCTTGACAAATAAACAAGAAAAATCCCCCAGTCTCAGGAACTGTAGCTGAGAAATTAAAAGCGACACCAATGAACAAACTATCTCAATGTAACATAGTAAAGAGTTTATTTCTTTGACTTAGAAAAGGTCTCCGGCATAATTCACTGGACACATATACATTAAATATACAAATGCATACCAAAAGAAACCCAGAAGGCACGCATTCAGCCAAGAGGCTCATTCAGAACCACTCACCATTTCATGCCAGAAAGGAAGCCGTGAGCCCCAGCTTCCCTACTCTCTGTCCAAAACCAGGACTGCAAGTGTAGGCCCCATGGTACACCACACAGAACAGCAAACCTGGGCTGACAAGCCAAAGAGTAAACAAGATCCAGAGAACAGGCGTCCTCTTGGGATTGTCTGGGGTCAGGACACAGACGCCGAAGAGAGCTAATCTTGTTCTTTAAAACAGCAACAGAACAACAAATGTCTCCCACCTTTCCCACCCCCTTGGGATGTTAGTGACTTGGTTGCAAGAGGTGGCATCGTAGGCAAGGACCAAATGATAGCTTATTTGAAGACTGCTGTAGGTACTGCTGTACCCTCAGCCTCTGCTACCAGACTTCCAACAGAACTCATAACCACTGCTCCTTGCCCCTCTGCCCCCCAGCACCATCAACCACATTTTATCTGGAGAGTGATAGAGATTCATTTTACAGGTCACAGCCTCAGGTTTCTAGACTCATCAAGAACCGCAGTTAGCAAAACTAGTCAAAATAAATGCGGTCACCTCATCCAGACTTAGATCTGTTGCCACAGGAGCAGCCAAATAGTCCAAGTTCAGCTGATCTTATCTTCAGGGAAGAACAAGTTCCGCCAGAGTCTGAACCATCCACTCTGGATCAGCAAGGCTGCATGCATCCCCAAAGACTCACGCTGAGTTAAAGGAGCAGATTCATATCATGGAAGAAAGCAAGTTTGCTCTCTCAAATTAAGTAATTAAACAGTGCGTGATAAGCCTGACAAATTCTACTAGCCCCTGGAGTCAAGGCATGAGACTCGACTTCTGTGAGAGGGGAAGGAATTTAAAAACAAGTGAACACTACCTTTCAGGAACTGGTGTGGCATCAAAACAGAAGACAAACAGATGAGAGACTCTCTCTGGAAAGGAGATCCTGTTAGTTGAGAAGGTTACTGAAAAGTGCTCTCACATCCGTCACAGGAAAGAGAAAGTAAAGCACATTAATAAGTAAGCACAGAAGGAAAGGAAGGGCAAGTGCAATTAGCCTTTCGGACTGTTTGTGAAGTCACTCCACCCAAGATGAAGCAACAAAGACATAAAAACAAAGAGATAGAGGACTTCCTGGAAAACCTGACCATATATATCAACATGGTACTAATTAGTTAATTAACCTATTGCACAATTTAAAAATAAATAAATATTTTAAAAGTCTGGGAGAACAAGGAAGCACCAGATGACAATGTTCTTATCAGAACAAAAAGTGGAACAATGTTGGCCTGATAAATTTATCTCTGATCTCTGCTAACAAAGTCAAATAAATACAAGGAGAGAAAAAAAAATCTCCCAAACGTCTGGAGAATAACGGAAGTATGGCAAAATCAAGCCATTTTAGACAATCCTACATACAGCGAGTAGCTTTTGGCACAAGAGCCGTACACCTGAAGCCAACTGGATAACTCATGTATTAAGTTACTTCTACGTCCAAGTGATGGTGTCATTTCTAACACCTCATTTCTCCCATTACCAGGAACAATTTTATAAAACGTTGCTGATAATAGGAGCTGACAGACCCAGCTGTAAAACTACAGCTTGTTCCCAGAAGGCTATATAGCATAGCAAGCATTTAACCCACTGAGTGAGGATGAGTATGTTTAACAGAGAGCACAATACCTTTGGTATTTTAGGGTCTCAAGACATTCTACAGGGTAAACTCAGAGTAAAACAGACCTGCTTGCCATTCAAGTTAAATACATTTCCAGGAAAGGCAGTCAGTCAATCAATCGCAGTTCATCATCAACTACAGACAGCTGTTTCAGTGTAACAATCACTACTGCACCTAGAAAAGTCTTTGGAACAGCTTGTTCTGAGTTGGGAGTGCAGCAGTTGCCTTTGCTGTGAATTCCTTGTGCAGTGAAAAACCCAAATGGTTTCTCTAAACAAAAAGAAAGAAAACAAAACCTGTGTTTTTCCGATGTCTGAATAGTTTTTTGGCAAGTAGGTATGTTAGTTTTCAGGTGTCTACTTACAATTAGGGTTTATTTTCCTTAGGTATCACAGGAGGGCTTATTTATGACAGCAGAGTATGTAATTTAGATGGCAAGAAAGCAGAGTAAAACATCAATTCCACAGACTGAAGAAACAAAAACAACCCACTTCTCCACTCTGTTAGTAGGTAGAACTGGAAAAGGGCCAGTGAACAAGAGGACAGAGGTGTCAAACAGGCTACATATGCCATGAACCTGCAACCTGGAAAAAGTGATGACTGAGGACATATATCATATAGCTCTGTAAAATCACAAGTGGCAAGGAGACAAGGAGTAGGGGTGGTCATCACTACATCTGACAGTGGAAGGATTAGGGTCACTTGATGAAGTCATCAAGAAAACCGTTAAAACAGCCTGACAACAGTTCTTTTTCATACCACACAATGAACTCAGGGTTCATTGCCACAGAACACTGTGGAGGCCAAAAGTAGAAAAGGATTTTTAAAAAGGAACTAAGTGCATTCATTAAGGCCAGATTCAGAAGGAACTGCCAGTTCAGAAAGTCCATAGACTGCTGGAATGTTGTCAGAGAAGCACCTCTGTATTCAAGCTTTATATTTTATGCGTCTGTGATCACCTGTTACCGGCTGTCCTCAGAGACAGGATAGCAGTTTAGATGGCCTTTGGTCTGATTGCATGCAGTGCTTCTTACGGATCAAAGCTCTTGATTTTGGCATGACTTAGAGTTTGGAAAGGTTAACTTAAAAAAAAGGAACATTTGAAAAGCTTGTATGCCTCCTGTGCTTCCTCTTTCAGCCCTCAAAGATGTGCTTCTTAATCATTCAGTTTCCATGCATGGTAAAGTATTGCTGAATTAGCAACAAACAGGATTTTGTAACAGCCACTGAAGGCTGCATTATTGTTCCCAGATCCTGCCCAGTCCCCCTTATAAAGCATTTCTGCTGACCCAGTCTGAACTGCAGGTTAAACATCCCCCTATATTCCATTTTTTTCTCTTTACTACATTCTTGCTAAATTACTTTGTTCGACTGCTGTATTTATGACATGAAACAGTTAAGATACTAATCTGTTGGCCTCTGCTAGTTAAACCCTTCTCCCAGACCACTCATTTCTGTGTGGATAAGTGACAAAACAGAAGTCTACAGGAAGGCTCCTTGTGGACAAAGGATTGCTACACTGTCTGTAAACATCCTTATTTAACCCAGAATTTGCCACTTCCATTGGATTTAGCCTTCCAGCCAGTCAGACCAACACATTTCTGCAGTGCAGTAGAGTAAACAATGCAACACAGTGATTCTGAGTCTGTAGCTAGACAGACTGAAGTAGCAGCACAAGCAGGTCAGAAAATCTCCCGCATTTATCTGGACACAGAGCGAGCTCTGAGCCCAGTCATCACAGTTGTTTTTATATACAAAATATGTGTGCACACAGACATATGGACTAATACATTCATCACTAACCCTCATTTAAGGGACCGACCATCCAAAGTCCACACTTCACCCAGCAAATGTGCTTTAACTGGGGGTGCCAGGTGCATCCAGGACCACGCAGTGGCTTTACAGACCACTGCCTGAGGACATGGCTGTAGGTTCAAAATCAATCAGAGGTTACTGTTCCAGCTTGTTCAGTCTTCAGTTCTCCAGACAATCCTTCCCAATCAAGATAACACACAGGCAGATTGTTTGTTTTTATCGCTTGTAGTGGAGTTTGGACCCAGGTTACCTGGAATGAAAAGAAGGTAAGGTAATGTTAATGTTAAGTAAATAAGACCCGGATAAAGTTCGGACTCATGCTTCAGTCTCTCTCATTACTTACTATACACCTTGTGTTAGACCTACATTACTCTGCACTCTCTCGTGGTTTTATTTCTTACTACTGTGAAATGAGGAGACATTAAAGTAAGAGCAAATTCAGAGTATACTGTGGAGAAAACCACTGGAGAAATATTTCCAGGCTTTGGCCTGTACCCAGGCCAGCTTCAGGGGTATTCTCAGGTCCCAGCTGGCACTGAAAAACAGTCTGGCCATGACTTGGGTGGGAGGTTTTCCAGAGAGTGAGGTATGAAGAAAAAGTCAGGTCATCTCATCCATTTGATCCCCACACACATTCTCAGTAGAGGTTTTTTCACGTCCCATTTTAAACATCTCAAGTGCCAGTATTTCCACCGTTTCCTTTGCAAGACAAATCCCGAGGCCTCAGGGTAGCACTTAAGTAGCACAGTATGCTGCCCCAATTTTTTTATCATCTTAGTTTTTTTCATTGCTCACTTTATAGATTCCTTCTACTCCCAGTATCTGTACTTTTCAATGCTTGCACTGCTGTCTGGTCCCCTTCATTTCAGCCAGCTGTTGGTTTGGATGCCCCAGCATATTTTTTCCAAGCACTGCACTAAAGTGTGTTTGCAGAAGCTTTTGCAAGTAAGGGAGCTTGTCTGTGCTCTGAGCTCAGCAAGGCTTACATGAGCTATAGCCCAGGGCAGTACGTACTGAGAGGGGCTGCCATGTGGCTTGCAGTCACTCGGAACAAGGGCAGACCCCACTCGGGTATTTGTACATAAGGAAGGTATATGTGCATCTCCCAAGCAGTTGGAGCCAGCGGCCAGTACAGACTGAGAACAGGGAGGGAAAACTGCCACAGGTCATGGTGACACGCTACTGAGAACTCTCAACCTTGCTAAGATGAGGGAGCTTTCAACTCAAGCACTGCCTCTGAACTGGGCTTCACATGAATCATTTTTCATGTCACTCTTTTGCTTGTGGGTATTTGATCAATGTTTTCATCACACGTAGGTGATGGGGAAGAGAAGAGCTTTCTCCTGTCCCCCTCCTTCTCTCCACCTTCTTCCACACTGCAACTTCTTGATATCTACATGGGAGGCTGCACTGCAACCTGCCCTCACTTTTGCGGCTGCTCTGTACGCTACTGCCTCCTCCCCACACCTCCCCGTGGCATTTCATTCTATCTCCTGTCCCCGCTTTGACCCATTCTGTATGTTACTACTAAGTTTATCATTACTCCTATTTCCTCACCACCCTATTTCCTCCTCCCTGTCTGTGTAACATTCAAGACCCTCATGTTTACTTTCAAAAGTGTCTGTGCTCCTCTGCTTAATCTCAACTTCCAACTCCTTTATTCTTCTCACTTTCTACTCTTGTCTTCTGACCTTTTTCTACAGATGCTGTTACAGTTAGAGCAAACGCCCTCGTTGTATGTACCCAGCAACGTTCCCCTCTTTCTCTTTAGAAAAGAGGCCGAAAATTCCAGTTACCACTCATCCATGATCCCACTTCGGCTGAAAAACACTGGTGATAATTAAGCAGCCAGTTCTGTGGTATTACAGTGCCCAGTGTAAACCCTATTTCTTGTTGCAAGAAGCACCCAGAAGTGAAACACAAAATCCTGCTATTAACTATACGTGTTCTGCATTCAACACTCATGAGGAGCTAAGGCTGATGTATGGAACAACTCAGGGCAGCAGACCCTTCTGAACGAGCCCACTTTGCTGCTTGTCAGAGAGAAAACAAAACAAAAAGCCAGTGCCTTCCAAAGGCACACAGCTTTCAAACCTTTGCAGTGTTTCCCAGAAACTGCACACAGACATCAGTGTCTTTGCTGATCACAGCCTGCCCAGCAGCAGCTTAAAATTAACAAGATTCTGGTCAGGTTCAGAGCTGTTACTGTTGTGTTCCTAAGCGGGCAACAGTGAAATTCAAGAGTTGTGTAAATTCGATTATGTGGTTTAAGACAGCCTTTTAAGACAAAGCACAGTTTCCATGCAGTGTGCTAGGACAACACCTCAGGCTGTTAATTCAGGCACTTAGTTTGGGACATTACTATCTGTAGCCCTTGTATTTTCCACACTCACGATTCTGACTTGTAGGTATCCTTTTCTAGCATGTAAATACTGATTCAGATTTTCAGACTCTTGTCACAGAATGCACTTTCATCACTTCCCTTCCCAGTTCAGATTCTCTTCATCACCATTTGCTCTTACAAGACTGAACCTGACCTTTAGCCTGCTTGAATAATGTCTTTCAATTACTCTGCGAGCCACTTGGGGTGTGGATCTGGTCTCTCTATGCATTTGCAAGGTGGGATGTGTCTCTGTGGTACTACAGAATTAATAGTGACTTTGGAGGATGTGTGCACAGGCAGGCCCACAGGGCTTAAGTGTGCTGTTTAATCTTTACAAAAGGTAAGGGCAGCTATTTCAAACTGTGAAGCTCTGAATAATTGCATCTTAACCTGACTGCATACCAAACACCTTCTCCCTCCTTCATTTCCACTTCTTACCTCCCTTCTATCACCCAGAGTATCACAGCATCAGTTTTTACTAGACCTGCTCAAAGACAAGCTTTTAAAACTAAGTCAGTCCTACAGTTACCCAAGAACAAAGTGCCCCCTATTTTTATGTTGAAGCTGGAACTCTATTCCATGCCCATGTTCAAGAACTTTTTATTAAATCCTGATGAAGCATGTGCTACTGATCAAGTAGCTGCAGGATTGCTGGGTAACTAATTTTTTTCCCCTTTCTCCTAAGTCTCCATCTTCCTAATGTGCCCTGAACCATCTCTGTTCACGTGCCACTTGGGGACCATTAGATAACAGAAGCTTTCTTTCAAGAGCAGTGATTCAAGTCAAAAGCAACACACAAGCAGTGATCTTCCTCCAGCCTTTTACTACACCAGATTACTTAAGTCTACTTACACCATACTTCAAAAGCTGTGGAGTCTCCCATTGCTGCCATGAACAGGCATTCTCAATTTGCACAAAACAAAAAAATACTTGCGTGGACTCCTTGGAAAGACTTATCAGGTCAGGAAGAGCACAGCGGGAAGGCTGGTGTGCTGGACCTCTGCGCCTTCCCTGCACCTGTTCTCAATTCTTCCTTCCCCTTTATTGAAAGAGGTGGCAGCCCTCAGGAAGTAGCAGTGGCAATAAATAAAACCTGAACCTAATAGCATGATAGTGTCTTTGTGGAAATGGTCCAGACCAAGCATCAGACAGTCTGGCACAGATCTACTGTGTTAAAAGGAATAAGGACATCCCTGCTGCCCTGACTCTGCAATGGCCCAGAAGGGCACAGTGCCCCACCGTTCAACTAGACATCAATCTCTTTCATGCCTTAATCTGGGCCTAATTTCATCATGGCGTCGTGAGAATGGCAGGCTGTCTGCTTTAAAACAGCTGACAGTGAGAAACGTGGGGAATTGCTGATCTTGTAAAGTGCTGACAATCAGAGATTACACAATTCTCCACTTCTGTCACTAGAGGGTAGTGCAAGCCCTCATGTCCATTATTCCGAGAGGAAATGCCCATACATCTCCCTATAGGTCTTCACTGATTTTGTTTTTCCTGGCTCTGAGGAATGGGGCCCAGCAGCACGTACCGTCTGTGCTCATGACATAAAGCAATTTGGAGAGAGGACCTCTTTAAACCTCCCTAAATGCCAAACGCACATCCTAAAATGGGTCTACTATAGTCTTAAATAAACTATCCATGCCTTCTTACAGTTCCTATCTTGTGCTCATTTGGCATTTTTGAGTCTGTCCTTCGTTCAGCCAGAAATATTTCTAAGAACCTCATCAATCGCTGTTGTTGACCTTCCCAATACCTTGCTTTTCTTTTTGGTCTCAAGAGAATGTCTTTCCATTTCACACCATGTCAGTCTCAAGGGAATTCAGTCTCTCTACGTCTGCATTTCGCATTCATCAGCGCACAGAATGGTCTCTGGCCAAATGAGGAGAAATTTTCTCCCTGGAACTAGTTTATTTTCCTGCTGGTGAGGATGTATTGACACCCAGCACAGCTCACTGAGAGAGGAAGACAACCAGGCTGAATAGTCCATAGATTTACTTCAATCTGACAAAACATCTAAAACTTTGGGAAGTTAGCATGAACACGTAAATTGGGAGAAATCTTTATCATTTGTGTCTTCAACTGGATGAAGCCTTAGAATGACTTAGTGAAAATATCAATCATGCGTTAGCAAAGAAATAAAAGTTGAGATCTCGTACTTCTCCACAGCTTCTGTTTATGCGACTTTCTCCCCCATTTCAGAAGGTGATAAAGGAGCAAACTAAAAAGACTTCCACCCTCTCCTCCACTCCTTGCTCCCTCACCTCAACATAAACATGTTTTCCTCTCTTTTCTACCAGTAACTTGTCACAATAAACACACCCGACTAAACCCAAATGAGGAAAGGAGGGGTTACACTGAAAATCTGTCTGCACCCTGTTAGCCGCTACGATAGTGAACATACTGCTGCTCTTTATTAGGTCAGAGAAATTCATGAACTGTGCACACAACCTGTTTTACACAAGAGACATTCACCTTTCTCTCCCTTTGTCCCATACCTGCTTGCTGAGAAGTATAAGACATTTACATGAGAAGTACCAACTTTTCAATAAGACTACTATTAAATTACCTTCAACTTAAATTGCCTGTATCATTTGATACAACATCTACTCTTCTTTGGTCCTGCTCATTTCACTGTAGAGGAAATAACAGGATCTACTCATAGGTGCCTATATTGAGTATGTTTGCACTAATCAGCCAAACTCAGAACAAGGGACACAGAAGTAGAATATGCCGGTAGAAGAGGTTTTACCTGAGATGCCTCCAGTGCTCCGAACACTGGCATGACCAATGCTGAGCCGCTCATATTCCAGTTTCATGTTCCCAAGGTCTTCTCCTGAATGTCCTTCACTGGCAAAAGAATTGGCCTCAATGCTTGAGCCTGGAGACCGTTTGGCCTTGCGACTGAAAAGCCCACTGGCAAACCGTTTTCCTTGCTTTGAATTGGCCTGTGCATCTTCTTTCTTCACATCACGAATAGACTCTCTGGATTTGGATTTATTTTTCAGGTCCATGTGGAGCCGGGAGAGCAGTTTCTGAGGGCTCCGATTCAGCTTGTTCAAGTTCTCCAGAGGTGGATCAATTTCTGGGAACTCTTGCTCCAATGTGACTAAGTCATTCAGAAACTGATTTAACCGTTTCTTTGACTCACTTGTTTCCTCCTTTTCCATGTTCCCCTGATTATCCTGCCTATGTTGTGAAGCCCAGAGCATCATATCACCACGGGTTGCCCCTGCCACTAAACCATACTTGGGGTTAATGAACTTCCGAGCGACAGTGGAGGAATGAAGGCCTGGCTTCCCAATTCCGAGAAGGAATGGGTTAGCAATACCCAGTTCCTTGTAGAAATTAACTTCCTCTGAGATGGCATAGAGCTCACGAAACTCAACATCAAACATTTCCACGTGCTGTCCTGTCAAGACTAGCAGGATGTTTCTATCAATGTGGGATGAACTCCATGTGAAG
This sequence comes from Nyctibius grandis, assembly GCF_013368605.1. Lineage (NCBI taxonomy): Eukaryota > Metazoa > Chordata > Aves > Nyctibiiformes > Nyctibiidae > Nyctibius > Nyctibius grandis. The sequence continues at coordinate 60,140,182 of NC_090662.1, forward strand.
CTAAGAGTAGGAGACAGAACAAACATTAGATTTTTGGGTGCGTACTTGACCCAGCCCACCTAACAATATCTCAGATGGTAGATGGGAATATATAGCATTGTGCCATTTGCCCACATGTCCTTGCCAGGATGGGTCAGGATAGATACATGAAGGTCTTTATTATTGTTCTTCATTGGGCATGCAGACCAGATCTGGAAGAAAAGGCCCTAAAACTCTGAAGGGCAGTTTACCCTTTTAAAAAAACAACACTGCATCAACAGGAGGAGTCTCCAGACTGAAAACCTTACTGAAGAGAACTGAGCACAGAACTGGTGCACAGTGGCAAGGGAGTCCTTGCAGACCACCCCCTGATGCAGTGTGGAACTACCTCTAGCCCACTGAAATGGTCCACTAGCGTGAGCATCTTCCATTCTCTCAGGAGCAGCTTGTGCTCTATGCCACCTTCTCTCTTGTCCCACCCCAGTTTCTACAGATGCCACACATATTACAGAGGCTGGGATAAGAAAGGGAATGACATGGGAAGAAGACTCTCAAGCAAAGCCACAAGCCATTCTTTACACAAAGAACGTAGCTGTGCCTTAAGCGAAAGTGACCCACCTGTATGATCCAGTGGCCACCTTTTCACCATCCACCATCAGGAATCGGGATGCCAATGTGCCTTTGATTTTCCCTGCTGGCATGTAGAACCCAACTCCTGTTACAGAACGTATGCGGATATTCTAACAGGGAGGTGAAAAGACAAAATGTCACAATAAATAGGGCAGAGAATTAGATAATTGCCAGCTCCAAGTCTTAACATGTCACTCACATTATCTTACTGTTTCTAGGACTACAGCTCATTTTGTATCAGCCACCAGAAATCAGAAGGGCTGCAGAAAGGAAAGCATAGTGCTTTCAACACTAGCTTTCAACAGTAAGATCTGTTGTCATCCTCTGTCTATGCAAGTCACTCCCCTCCATCAGTTTATAGCCCTGCCCAATAGGTCAGCATCTTTGTAACCCTGCTTGCTGTCTTCAGCTATTCATCTTAGCCCACTGGCAAGACAGTGCTTTCAAAATGAAATAATCCACCATCTCATCCTGTGCTGTAGCTCAGAAGGCCCAGCCCAGTTCTGGGGAATGAACCAGAGGAAGCTCTGAGTCACGTCTGCACTCTCTGAATCCTGATGCCTATTCCACGGCACTTGTGAGCTCTTCTCCGGATTACTTTAGCAGGACCACAAAACCAAGGAACTTTGCAAGACCTGTGCAGTGCAAAGGACACAGTTACTTGGAGGGTAATGTATGAGGCAGGTCTGTATTAGGTTCTTTTTGTGCTTGTGTTGATTCCCAAAAACATATGGCTTGACAAAACTGGGTAAATTAGAAGACTGGACAATTTAATTATTACAGAACAGAGGAGGAAAAAAATTCTATTGCTCAAAAAATAGAGGTTTCCTGTCTGTTATAACAAAAGGAGAACCCTGACCTTTATAATTTTGCTAAGAACCCCAAATAGTTACAGTGTCCACCCAGATTCCTCACTGTTCAATGGAGAGTGAAAAAACACAGAACTATTTCTGAACAAAAGGAGTAGGGTAAGTGTCTTGACTGATCTCCTGAATAGATCAGCAAAGAAGAATTTCTGAAGACGAGGAAGGAAAAACTTTTCATGAAATCAATAGAAGTAGTTAGAAAAAGGTAATACCTCTCCCCAAACCTCCCATCTCACACCATTTGGCCAGCAAACCTACAAGTAATAAAAAAAAGCACCACTAGGCACAGAGAAGACACAGATTTAAGGTTACATGATTTTCAACAACAGATGTGTGCCTGCACTTACTATAAGAATCTATTTGCATGTTGGACTGAGTGTTATTCTGCTCATGGGTCCTGGCTGGATGAGTCTGAATTGCCAAACTTTCTAACATGAAACACCTTCCACCACCACCCCAAAACCCAAAAGCATTGATTGTCAGTATAAGTTTAGAGCAAATTATCTTGTCGCTCTGACACACAAATTTAGACCATTTTCTTCATTCCACCATCTGTTTCTGTAAGAATTCTTTAACAATGAAAAGCTAAAAGGTACTGTGATCTGGAGTAATAAATCCAGGGTTGGGAGTCAGAGAGTCCCAAGTGTAATCACAGTTCTGACACTATTCCCTGTGATGTTCTGAGAAGGTCAATTCACCTTTGCCTCATTCTTCCCCCATCTGAAGAGCAGGAGAATCATGAGGATTTGGCTAATGCTAGCACAGCCTCGGATCCCACAGAGAGCTAAGTCCTATTATTATAAACGTCACTGACAACTTAAATATTGATAGGCTACAGAAATCAGCATGCAGGAATGAGTGATTATAAGAATGCAGATTTCTTTCAAAAAACATTTTTCTGAATAGAACTCTTACCTTTTGAATCTGCTCCTATTTCCCCCACTAAGATCCAGCAGTGGCAGTACAAATTCTGACTAACAGTAACTGATGATACTACTGTTTTGCATTCATCTATTGCTTGATCTGTCTGGAGTCCTGTGTGGGCATTACCTAATTAATGCTCTCAACACTGCTGAAAGTATTATTACCTTGTTTTAAAGATGAGGAGCCTGAGAGAGACAAAGATGAAGTGACTTGCCCAAGGCCTAGCAGTGAGTCATACATGTGGGATGCTGATGCAGGCTGGGTAGAGCACAGGAGAAAGGGTGCCCTTTCCAGTATTTAGAGTAACATTTGTAGTTGGCTGGGTGATCACCTGAAATAATTTTTTTTGCCTTGCTGAGTAAAGCTGGATGTGGGATTTGTCAAATCATGGAATATTGACTGCAAGGGTCAAGAAGGATGTCCGTTCTTCAAATCAGTCAACAGCTCTGACATGTCGTGTACCTTTGTGAATCAAAGAAGTATCAGCCTGTGCGAGCAGAAAGTTTCTTAGCATGTAACAAGTGTGGATTTTATTGCGTTTGTATGTTGTATCACGTTCTTTTGGTGGAAAGAAAGCACATTTGAATTTCTGCAATAACTGAGCTACACATAACACAGAAAGGCACAGAGGGGGTAGAACCAAGCAGGTGAACGCATAAACCTCCTTGAACAAAGCAGGCATAGGAGTGCATAAATACATCCTGAAATGCAGAAAACAAGCACAAAGTCATATAAACATCGAGTCACTTAGCAGGTTATTTGTATAATGTTTTCTGCCTTGAAGGATCTTGGAGCAGTTGTAGACTGATATATCAAGCTGTACAGAGGAGGAACAAGCCTGGGTTCATGTCCTGAAGACTACACAACAACAAAAGAGGAAAGACAAATATAAATGAGGTGAGATTGCAGCCATTTTGGGGGGGGCACTAGTGTTACAGTAGTAACAAATATTTTGGGTAGAGGACCAGTTAGTTCACCAGATAGAAGTGACCCCTCCAGATCTGTATTCTTTCAGAAGCCTGCTTAAGGTTTGTCACATCCTGGCTTACGGAAGCTGCAGTCTGCATTAAATTTCCACATTTCCTTTACACAGGCTTGCACCACTCCTCATCACAAGCAGTGACTAAAGTCTCCCTGGCAGCAACTTAATACGGACTGGTAACAGTCAAGCCTGACAAAGCATCCTAATACAAACAGTGAAGGAATCAGTCTTCCTTGCTTTATTGTGACGCACTTTTAAACCTCACCCAGAATCCACAGAAAGTTAAATTAGACCCAGTTTAGAAAGCTGGGTTGTGACTGACACTCAGTTGTCACTTGACAGACCTGGGCAGTAGTGCTCACAAGCTGGGGTTGAGGAGGGGGGATAGACAAGACAGACCCTAAAGGGAAGCCTTGTAAGTACTTCCACCAGGGAATCCTGTGTGTACCTTCCCTCTTAGGACAACGCTGATCTGTATGTTGCAAAGCAAGCAGGGATCTTTATTTCAAGTCTGGATGGATGGCATGAATGACCTGTATAAACTAAGAGATGTAAAACAGATTAAGGAGAGGCAACCAACAAAAGCAGTAGCTGATAGATGACAGTGACTCAACAGTCCCTTATATTGACTGTTGTTCAAAATGTGGAGATCCCCTTTCTGCTGTCCCTGGAAAAACCAGATCCCTTCAGTCAGTAGAATCTGTTGGGGTACCTCCTGTCCTTTGTTTTCTGGTACTACTGCTTCACCTGAGCACACGGTTGAGGGGGAGGCCCCAGATGCCTGTTATTTCCCACTCTAAACTCCTACATGGAGGTACCACAGAAGGGGGAAAGAGGAAGAGAGATATGCGATTCATGTGGACAGGACCACAGTAACAACAGTAAAGGAATTTTTCTTATGCATGGTCTGCAAGATTCGCACTTCTGGTGATCAGACCTCCAGGTCAGAGATGGGTGGTAGGTGCTCATCTTACACAGGGACACAAAAGCAGCCACAGTCTGGAAGCAGCCACCAAGTAATGCTGGGAAATACTGTGGACTTATCCTATGTGTTTGCCCTGAACAGTTTTGGAAAAGGCATGCTTGTTGACAAAAGAGCAGGTATTCAAGTAGAATACGATGGAATGCAGCCAGCTGGACCTGGCCTGCCAAGGTCATTACTGGATATTTATTTATTTGGGTCTTTGCAAAAAGAGCGCCATGTAAGCCTCCATTTTCAAAAGGTCACAAGCAGCCTAGAAGAATTCTCTAACAAATACTTAAAAAAACAACAGCACTGCATCACATTACATTCAGCTTCTCCCTTGCTTGGGTTAGCAATCATAGAATCGTTTTGGTTGGAAAAGACCTTTAAGACCATCAAGTCCAACCACTAACCTAACACTGCCAAGTCCACCACTAAACCATGTCCCTAAGCACCACATCAACAGATGAGGAAAGAGACAAAATACTGAAATGAAATTCCAAAAATTGCTTAGGTGGAAACCTTTAAGAATTCCTGGAGTGAGGGGAGGAACTCATTACGTGTTGGGAAAATGCATGTAAAAATTAACATGAAGGTGAACTTTCTGCAGGTAACTCATTCCCTGGGCTTGCTTGGAGCTCTAGGCGAACTCCTCTGTGTTTGTCTGTTACTGAGTTCTTGGTTAGCAGAAGCATGGGGTGAAAGAAAACTAATCTAAAAACTGGTGAGAACACTCACCCTCAGGTCAACAAAAAGAGGACTTTTTGTGGGGTTATGAATTTTGTATCTATGAGAACTTTGATTCCCTGTGATCTCCGAAGAACATTCTTGTGTCAAACATAAGTCTGGCAAACCATGTCCTGTAGGCTCAGGAAGCCATATGACTCATACACACAAGACATGCTCTTACTAACATCCCAGGATGAATGTGCCGATGGTTGAATTTAAATGCATTTCTAGTGATCTCTGGCCTTCAGACAAAAATTGAGGTTTTCTCATGTCATGCTTGGAGTCAGTAAATAACTTTGTCTTTGCAGAGTGAGGTACTGTTTTCCTACAGCAGTTTCCCTCCTGTGAGACTCTCAGCAGATCATGATACCTTGCCATCTCAAAATGATACGATAGCCAGCAATTTTGTGAAAATGCCCAGCACCATATATAGACAAAGGGCAAAATCCAGCGTTAATAGTAAATCTCCATGTATTAGGGCTGTTGAAGTATTCACTCTGCATTGGATGAACAAGGCAATGGAAACAAAAGGGCAAGAATCACAGAACAACCTGAGCATCTGGTGATGACAGAAGACAGAATAAGCATCCTGACTGCAGCAATGACAGCCCATGGTAATGTGTCATCTCTCTCTCTCTTTCCTTGGGAACAGAACTTGCCTGTAAACCTTAAAGTTTCAGCTCACATTGCTTCAACTTTCTGAAAAAAGCCATCCTGTAAATCTTGCACAAGCATTCTGAAAGAAAGGTGGGAAGAAGGGCAGGAAGGAAGAGTATGCAATTCCTTTGCTGACAAACTGTGGCCCACTGGTGAAAATCTTTTAGAAGAAAGCAAAATGGTTACACAAAACAGTGTAAAGAGAGAATGTTTTCCCTGTTGCTGATCACTGTATGATGATTTCTGCCATACTGACCCAAGCAGCAGCACAGATACATCCAAGGTAGCCTTGGGCAGGATACTAAGAGGCCATCTTCCTTGAGAGGCAAATGACCTGTTTCCTTTCACAGGAAGACTCGGTTCCCAGTCCTTCCATAGTACCATAGACAGGAATAAACTGCATTGACCTTAACAAGATTAACTAAAGCCTTAGCCATACTCGAAAAGGAATACAACAACCTTAAGGGGAATTTAAGATATAGTATGAGATAGCTGGGAAAAGAGAGGAAAAAAGTTGAAGGACAGCACAGGGGACCGTTTACTGTTTAAGGATGGAGAAGGCAGACAAAAAGTAACTCACCTCTCCAATAGCATTGCAACTTTTTCTAAAATGCCAGGACTTCTTTTCATTCACTCTGTCCAGGAGTTAAAATATGCAGTACTGAAGGCATCATTCCTGCACACGATGACACGGTGAGAAAAGTACTGGGAAACAGGTATCAGAGCAAATGGAACTACTGCTGTGCTTTCACAGTTTCATACCAAAGAGACTTAAGCCACAGAATACCCCTGAAGCTTGAAACAGTTCTATTATAATGGTGTCTCTTGCTTTCAAAGACACCAGAGTAAAGAAACTTCCATCTCTGTTTTGGAGAAAGATGAGAAAGCTGCTCGGCTGGATGTCTTTTTTTGATGAAGTCCAGAAACTCAGAGCAGAGTGGTAGTTCACAGGAGCACTGTTCAGATATATGCAAGTCATTTTCATCCAGATTTAAGATGGTTCTCCTAAAATGGTTACTATGAGCCTCTATAACCTTCAGAGCTTTTTGAGTTTTGGTTGTGCTTTTTTCTAAACTATAAATCGAATGTTTATGGAAAATCTGCCCCTCCTTCAGGCAAAAAGGCACTTTTTTCTTTTTTCTGCTGCTCAGAACAACAGTTGGATCACAAGAGGAGCAAGTCTGGCATCCCATAGGTTGTTTCCAACTGAGCAACTTTTTCAGTATGCGGAACAAGTCTGTAGTAGTGACAGTGACTAAAACACATGAAAAAAACATGGAATACAATACTAACTATAAACAACAAAGGATTTCAGTCTGTATGTAATGGAATGAGATCCTACTGAGGCTACTTCTGCCAGCCAAGCTAGGCTGACTACGCTGCTGTGCTGCATGCACTATATGAAGGCATACTCTGATATGGAACTGGGGAGCAGCTATGCTCCTCAATCCCTTATGTTCTCAGGCAAAGGAAGACTACAGGCTCATTCACTCCGAGATGATCACTGCTGGATAGGAAAGTCTTGATTTCACAGTGTATATGTGTGCAATAACTTGGATCCATGCAGACAACAACTCGAAGAGCTACACTGGACTCTAGTTGAATCCTTGCATAGGAGACCCACAGGAATTTCCTCAGACAATTTTCTTCCCAAACAGGAATTTTTAGGTTACAACAGCCAAGAAACTACATAGGCCCCTGTCCTAGACTCCTGTCTCAGATGAAAGGTAAAAAATCAAAATCTTTCCTTTCTCTTTCCTTCTGTATTAGCAAACCACTCTCTTATCCCTCTGTGTTCCATCAGCCCCTGTCTAAGTGCTGTGATGTGACTTGTAGGGAGGAAGAGACGTGTTTGCCTGTCCAAGTGAGTTCCAAGATTTATTACAACTGAAAAAGGCCATTGACCTGCAGGAGATAATGGTTCATTATTGAATATCTTACCCGAATCTGCAAGTCACTGAGGTCAAGGCATCTGCACATTTCCAGGAAGAGCTTCACACCCTCCTCATCTAGGATTATATAGACTGGGATCCAGCGCTTATATGCTGCATCAACAATATCGCGGAAGATGTCCCGGTCTGTAAATACATCCATGACCACTGCAATAATCTGGAAACAAGAAGACAGTAGACAAACAACTGAATAAAATACTAGGAACTGAAAGGGAGGCCCATCACACTGGTGCAAAATAAAGGAGAGCACTGATACCAGAATATGGAGGAGGAAGATGTAGGGGAGATAAAAGAACAGGGATGTACATGCCCAAACACTAGCAATGATCTTGTAATTTTCTGGCTTGGCTCCTGCTGCACTTTGGAAGGAACTTAATAAATGTCTTTGGGAGTTCTCCTTCTTCACGGGAAGATGGCTTATTTCAGCAGCCTGAGGAATGCCAAAGCCAAAACCCTAGTTTTTCCTCTGTGTTGTGAAACTTCTGTTGCCTCTATAAGGATACACTTAAACAAAGAAGAACACTGAAAATAGATTGAAAAAGAAGAGTGAAAATCACAGCTCTGAGACTTAATCAGAAGGTGAGTAATGGAAGAATGAATGTGCAGAGTAATCAGGGCCTCAATCCTCAGCCATGGTGCATAGCACAGACAACAGGAATTTTATTTTCCTTTTTTCCCCAATTCCCTGTGAGAAGTCTGCTTTCAGGGCTGGCTTCCTGAGGAATGTCTTATCGAGCTCAAACATAAACACCTCATATTTGTCAGGAAGAGACTGGAGAGTGTGCTTAAGATTTGGAGGCAAAATGATTGTTCCCTCTCTTCACATGTACATTTTTTCTGGTATAGAACTAATCCCTCTTTCCAGGCATAGATTTTACATAAAAACAAAAGGTTGCACTGATGTGACAGACAAGCCTGAACATTCATAGGATGAGTAACAACAAAACCAAGAAGGTTATGGGCAACTTTAATGTTGATCTTACATGTTTGGTTTTTCTCTCCCTTTCTGTATCTTTTACTCCGTTAGAAATATCAATTCACTTTTCTGCCTGAAAGAGTTATTCTCCCCAACATTTGAAAGGCTATGAATGAAGGAAACTACTGCTTTCCTAGTCCCGCTAGGAAATGTCAACTTGCCAGGTCAGAGCTCTCACACTGACCGTATGCTGGGAATAGAGGTGGCTAAATTTTAACTTCCCAGGTGCTGGGGTCACAAGTGACGAGCCACACTGTGCTGGGGACAGCACATACAGGTGTGAATGGAGCTGAAGACTGGATCAAACAGTAGGATTTTCTTCACTTGAAGTTTGGAAGAGGTGCAGCTCAGGTTGCAGGAGCCCCTGTGGAAGGGGGAATAATTCTCACCAGAGACCTCTTTCCTTTGAAAAACGCCCTTGAACAAATTGCTTTTGGGAGAGTGATGCCACAGATGTCCCCTACTGTGTTTGCTGAGTCTCTGCTTCTACAGCCAACAACAACCAACACATCTGCTCCATCAGGCTCCTTCTGTCAACAGCGCTTACACAAGCTTTTCTTTGTCAGAAAAAGAAAAAAAGATCTGACATTGTGTTTATGCTTATCTTTAACATGTTGGTTCCTGATACAGGTGAACTATTGTGGAGCTACATTACAAACTAATAGTAAGTCCCTCGATAACTTCTGCTAGGCAGAACTGGATTTCAGATCCTGCCTTGGTTCTCACTTCCCAGCACAAAGCAGCGAGATGCAGGGAATGTTACTAGAACCTCTGAAAATTAAAATACAGTGAACTTGTGCCACTTTATTCCTGAACAACTTCATATACAGGCAGATTATAATTAAAGGTATGAAGAGTTCATGCATTAATTCAGGTCTGTTATGCTTCCTCTCCCCTCCACACACTGTAGTAAGGATGTAATTATTTAGGAGCAAGGATGCCAGATAATACTCATTTGAAGTAAGAACATCCACATAGGGAATTGATCAAGTATAGATCGCAGAAGTGTGAATTTGTTTTCTTTCCATCCCCTCCATTTGCAATGAGTCCAATGACTGCAGAAATTACATCATGTCCTGGACAAACCACTAATTGTTAGTACTGGCCTTGCAATACGAAGGATGGTTCCCTCCAGGCTTTGGGGCCCTGGGTCAGTTCAGGCTTCTTTGCAAGACTGTGGACTAAACCCATGAAAACTGCGGTCCTGTATGACAAGTGGATGAGCTGCCTTCCAGGTGGCACTTCCAAGCCAGCAAAACGCAAGGTGGGCAGCCCCACTGCTGGTATGTCAGTCTTCTCAAACCCCTGCCACAGCTGGTGATCTGTCAAGATTACCTAGGAGTGTTCCCAAAATACAGCAAGTCAGACCCTGCAAGAGGTTTTCCCCATTACCTATCCTATGGATAACAACTTATCTATAGGGCCCATAGGTGTGCCTAGCTCTTCACAGGTATTTACAGATTGGCAAGCATTAACTTACCAATCTCACTGCGGCAAGGTAGCTTAATTAACATATGTTTGTAAAACACTGATGATAAGCCACCCACAGACATGTGCCACATATTACTAGTATCTGTTTAGACCCCCTGCCCCAAAAAAAACCCCAGAACAATCAAAACCTACTCTCAACTGCTGAATGAAAAGCTGCTACCTGGAGTTTTTTTTTTTATTTTGCCAGGGCCAGCTCAGCTGAACACAATAGGCATAGTTATCTACGAAAAGGACCATTAAACACTCAAATGGCTGTTAAGCATGAAACCACCTTTGGGCTGGGAGGGGCACAGTGCATCCAGTCAGTGAAAAAAAAAAAATCTACAAAGGAATTAATTACTTTTAGGTGCCAGGCACGGCTATCGAGAATAGCAAAGTTTCCCGGTCCTTGCACAGTGTGGAGAGGCATTTGCAGCACTGCAAAGAGGATGTGAAGTTGCACTAAAATCGGAGTGTAAGCATTTTACAGCTTCTGGCTCTTCTAAACGACTGATCACACCAGTCGCTGAACAGGATTACGGGGTGTGCATGTATTTCTGCAAGCAGGGATTGAGGAGATCGCCCGCTGGATTAATGCCTCTCTGGAAAGTGTTTTGTGTTTCCCAGCAGATTTGGTTTCAACAAGTCTGCAAAGGCTGCGCGTACAGCATCTACTGGGGCTGGGGAGGGGGGTGGGGAGAAGGAAATAACTGCTGAATTAGAAAACAGAAAAAACAGAAAGCAGCAAAACTAAGAGCAGGAATGAAGTGTCTTATGCTGTTATCCCCTTTCACCAGGGGGGATGTCAGCTCTGAAGGCAATAATTTCCTGGGTGGTCTTCCTGGAAACTTCACCCAGACCTAGAAAAACCTCGTCATTGCCCCCTACCTATTCAACACAAGCTCTTGCACCATCACAGCTGGTTTGTTTTCTTGCCAGAGGTGCCCTGTCACCACTGACAGTCCTTCCCAGCCAAAGATAAATAGGAGGAGCAGCTGCATATTGTCTGGACTCTGGCTGCATGCAGTCCAGGCTGGATGGTGTTGAGACCACAAAAAATAAACCCTAAAAAACACCACCCCATAAACAAACTTGCTGTCCTGTGTTTAACTAGGGATACCTGCACGTACAGGAGGGGTGGCTGGCACTGCATCATGACCTGAGCCAGTGAATCATGAGAAGCCAAACGTGGGTACCAAACCTCAATCTGGGATGGGGGGGGTGGGGTGGGTGCAGGGGTTTAACCCCATCCTGGGCATCAGCTTTGGCAAACCGTAACGTGACCAGCAACAAACCGCAGGGAAAGCCCTGCCTGGTGGGCGCCGACTAGCTGGAAGGCCAAAGCGCTCCTCCCGCTTTGGTGGGGACCAGCGAGGAAAGCCTGGCCCGCGGCGGGCTCTCGCCTCCCTCCCACCCCACATGCCCCCCCTTCACAGGCGCGAAGGCGGACAGGGGTGGCCCTTCGAGGACACCCGCTTCGTGTGGCGGCCAGGCCGGCCCTACCTTGTGCGCCTGCTGGATCATCTCCCGCACCACCTCCTTGAGGTGGGGCGCGCTCTCCTCCTTGCGGGGGTGCGTGAAGAGGGCCACTCGGCTGATGCCCCGGTAGAAGGTCTTGTCGGTCCAGCCCAAATCCAACGGCGGCACCTCCGTGTCCGAGCACTCGGGCCAATAGGCCAGCGAGAGGGTTTCACCGCCGGGCCCCCGCACCACTTTGCCGCCTTCCCGGGGGTCGTCGTATCCCCGCCAGCCGCCCCGCAGGGCCTGCAGCTCCCGGCTGGAGAGAAAGTCGCGGAGCTGCTCCTTCCTCAGCGCCTCCCGGTAGGCCGCCTCGCCCCGGGTCACCAGCGCCTCCAGGGCCCGGCGCTGCTCCTCGCTGTAGTAGAAGCGGGCCTGGGCCTCCGTCACCTTCTCGTTTACGTGCGACTCGTCCAGGAGTTGCACCTGGGACTCCGCCATGCTGCCGGCACCCCGTAGCGCCCGCCGGCCGGGAGGCTGCGGAAGGAGGGAAAGGCAGAGCCGGGACCGCCTCACCTGGCCTGCCCGAGCCCGCCCCGACGGGTGGAGCGGCCGCGCCACCCCGCGCCGGCCCCTGACGCTGCCCTGGCTGCCTGGGGACACGGCTGTCTCCTCTGTGCCTCCCCTCTCCCGGACCCGTGCGTGGCCTCGACCCCTGGGGGACAGGGGTGGCCGCCCCCCCGGCATGGGCGGCACCGGCATCCCTGATCACAGCACTTAGAGGAGAACCAGGCCTGGGCCGCGGGTGTATTTTGGGGTGCAAATGCAGAAGTCTATTTAAGAGGGGTTTTTTCTCCATTTTTCAGACGTGGCAGCCACCTTAGGGGTGCTCATGGGGAAAGGGGGGGACGCAAGTGGGACTGGGACTGTGGGCAGAGCACCGCAGTGGCTTATAAGCCATGGTCCGTCACCTGCAGCTGGCTACTAGCCGGCCCGCTCCAAATCCACGTACAGAGCAGCACCAGCGGCTCAGCGGCTCCCGAAAAGCAGGAGGTGGGTACCCTGTTTACAGACGGGAAGATGACAGAGCGATTTGCCCCAGGCCGCCCAACAGGCAGGTGTCAGAGCTGGGAATAAACCAGCCTTGCTCCCAGTCTCTGGCTGGGAGTGTGAATAAACGCTTCCGGCTCGACATGCGCACCCCAGCTGAGAGGCTAGGGGCTGTAACGTTAAATTATGATTTTTTCGTGGTACACGATAGTTGCTGGGGGCCCTAATCAAGATTCAGGCCCTGCTGCGTTTTGCAGGGCGTACACAAAGGATAAAAAGCAGTGCTTCCCCCTTGCAGCCCAGGGACAGAGCTGGCAGGGATGAGCAAGGAAACAGGGATAAAGGCAAGGCAGTGGTGAAATACATTCAGAGCCATTTGCAGCGCTTTACATGTGTCATTAGCCCTAAATGCTCACATGCACAAAAAACTGTAGGGACAGCTGCCCGAGCTGCTCTTTGTCTTCTCTCTATAAGCAATCACCTGCAGTCGGTGTGAGTTAGCTTAAAAATCCAAGGATGAGGTGGGGCACCAGAGCTCATCCTGTGCTGTTCCTCTCCTTTAGGTAGAATTTTAGTATTCCAGACTGTCATCAATAGCTTTTCCTAGTATGAAGTTCACTTAAAATTTGAAATTGCACTTTGTAGAGGTCTAGTCCTCTGCCTATCAAGTCCCCTTTAAAAATTAATGTCAATATAGGTTCTTTTAGCCTGATTTCCGATGGAAATGAGGCTTACGTGGTCATGGTGTCTGCATCTGTCTGCCTGTCTGTCCATCTCTAATAACTTTTGAACCCACTGGCTGATCTCGAACAAGTTTGGCAGAAGCGTAATTACTTCCCTACAGAATTTGTGAAAATAAATGGCCCGATAGCAAAAAGAGACCCTATCACAGTCCCCGACAGGGAAAGTTACAACGTGGGTGCATGCCTTATTAGATTTCAGATATTCCATAAAAGTGAAAACACTAATAAGTGCCTGATCTGTACAAAAAGCTTCAAATGAAGTCTATGCCATCTCAGACACCCTAGTCAATCAGCCACAATATACAAATACATGTGAGATGTAGCTTTGTTAGTTCCAGTGCTCACTAAACTACTTGTTTTTTTTTTCCCCTGTACCAGAGGCTGCCATCAGCTCTGCTATTTCATGTGTGGCTAAATAAAATCTCTTTAATCCTAGGTGCTCTATTCATTCATAGCTGTACAATGTAATCCTTTGTGTTCAGCTAAGGCTCCCACATGAAAGCAACAGTAGGTTCACAAATATATGTTTAGTTTTATATTTAAAAGCAAGCAAACGTTTCCCACATCCAAGTAAAAGCAGCAGAGATTTTTCAGTTTGTTGTGATGAAATGTATAGCCCCCATCTCTCACTCTAAAAGAAAAAGTGTTGTCTGTGTGTTGATAGGATAAATAGGGGCAAGGAGCTGTGCAAAAGCTGAGAGAGACCCTTTCCCAATGTATGCAGGTGTCCCGTCCCCCCTCCCCATTCTCACAGCAATACACTCCAACCAAGCGCATTTCCTATATGGAGTTTTTATAAGGGCTGATGATTCAGTCCCTCGTGATATACCCTGACCCTCCGGCTGACAGCCTCACCTCAAAAGACTGGTAAAAAGGACTGTGCAAACAAACTGCCCTCTCTATCACGGAGATAACCCAACCCTTCGGGACTGGAGAAGAAGAAACGTGGCAGGCAGGGTGGGGGGAAAATACTTGTGCCCGGCCCTGCCCCTCTGTGATCGAGGACTGAATTCCAATTTCCACTCTAGAAGAAGGTCATTATTGTTTCAGCTCAGGTTTTCCTCTCTGCCCTTAGCACTGGCTCAAAAGAAAGAAGAAAGGGGAAGCCTGCTTTTGAATTGGGCTGAGGCAGCTGCAAATCCATGCAGAACTACACTATCAGTCCTTTGATTTATTTTGTTCCCGGGGGTTACTCGCTGGAGGGGCTGCCTGTGCGTAGGCAGGGTTGGGTCTCTTTGCTTTTCGCCTTTGTTTGGGTGTCGTCCCAGCCAAGTCCTGGTTAAGGTCTTGCGTACTGTTCTGGTTTGGTTCCAAAACATTTTCCAAAGGATGTAAACTAACCTATCAGGAAATATTACCTCTTATTGTAACCCTCCCCCAACCCCATTACAGTGTTTTAAATCTTCTGCCTTCAAACACCTCCCACGTATATTCTGGTTACTTGGGCCTAATTGCTTCACTTTCCTTTGCGCGGCAGTGCAGGTTGCACATTAGATAAATATATGACACCTTATATTTAGCATTAATTGTAACTGCTCTTGTCCTCAGCATACATCTTTCTTGTCGGTCCTTCCTGTGTAATTTCAGTCCCTAAATAGCCCACATCATGATATATTCTTTGATAAATTTCCCAGCAGTGTTTTCTTGTGACATAAACTGCTGCAAGCTCTTGTTATAAACCTTTGGGGGCTCAGCTCTTTAGGAATAAAATTCTGATGCCTTCCCCCTCACCTTTTCTTTATGTCTTATTTCTCCCAAGAGCAGTCAGCATCTACGTGCAAAATAGGAGTAAAACCAGTGGAAGGTATTAAAAAGAAAGGATAATTTTGTGATAAAGTCGTTGAGATCTGTATAGTAGAAGCCTTTTTTTGAGGGGGGGGTATCCTCCAAACCAAAACATGATTTACCAAAATATCTCTGATCAACCATACTACCTTTTGGCGTTTTTTTTCCTCCATAAAAGCAGCAACTGGTTAAAAATGAGTTTTGCAAAGAAAGCAGGATGGCTTAAGTGACAGAGGATACAAGAGTGTTTTCCACTTCTCAGCGTCCCAGCTGCAGGTTAGCCTGGGGTGGTGGGGCTTTGCCGTCTTGAAATGGAAGGGTAAATAAATAGGTGCCTGTGCCATGGTTGTTGTTAAACACTACACTCCTTCCCTGTGCTGGCTGGCACCACAGCAAGCCTCGCAAAGGCTTGGTGGAGATTGCGTCTTCTCGACTCTCTTCTCTGCAGCCGGGCTCCAGGAGTTTGTGGGCAGACTATTACATGCGCAGCAAACCGCGCTCTGCCGGTCCCGAGTCTGAAATTTCATTTGCAAGGGCTGCTAACCCAGTGCAGGACTGGGCGCGTTAGTCACGTCCAAGCATTGGCAGAGCTAAAAAGCCTGAAACAAGGTGATTTCAGGGTGGAGAGGAAGATGTGTTTGCCTTCGCCGTTCTCCCTCGAGCAACCTGAAGAGCTGCAGGCGGTGGAAGGTAGGCGTGTCGCTTCTGCAGCAGCAGTGACAGACTGCAATCCGGAGGATGAAGAAATGCTTTCAGATGCTTCCTTTCTGTCATATTACACTGCCTCAGGGAGAAAACCTAGCTGCTGAATTGGAGAATTGCCGCAACTGAGTCAAGTGCTTCTGGCCTCCCACTCAGTTTTTCAGCTGTTGTTTCCATGTGAGAATAAATAGGTAAGAGAGTCCTCTGAAGAGAGCAGAAAGGAACAGCTGTTGTTCGTGGGCTCATTTCTTGCAGCAAGGTATTTGCTGACTGAGCATGCACAAAAAGGCCTTTAGCTGTTTTCCCGGCTGCTCCCGTTCACAGGGCAACAGTTTGAGGCAGTTTCCTGTAAGAAATAGTGCTGACCCAGGTCTCTTGCTTAATCTTTCAACTCCCATATAGGCAAGGACTTAAAACTGGTTGCAATTCAGAATTCAGCTGAGCTACCCTGTGGGGCCTTGACCAAGTCATCTGCTGTGCTTCCGTTCCCTATTTGTAAAATGAGGAAAATACCGCTCTACTTCACAGGACTGCTGCAGGGAAAAGCTTAAAAAATAAAAACCCAAATCAACATCACCTACGTTTACTTTGGTTTCTCCTGGAACGTGGTGGGGGGGAGACAGCTGTAGAGTCCCTTTGCACATGAGCCAACCCTCAATGGAAGTTCTCACTAAAGAAAATAGTGAGGAATAAGCAATGCAGTCTCTCAATAGGATGCTTAATTGCAGCTATAATTATGTAGCTCTCAAATCACAGTGTGCTTTATAGACAAAGGAACACCAGGAGTGGGGGCACTGATTAAGTTAAGGCAGCAACAAGTCTACATCATCGTGTACTTACCTGTGTACTGGCCACCTGTCAGTGTGCATTGCTACCGACTCTTTGGAGAAGAAAATGCTTGGGTGAGAGTTGATGGGGAGAGGAGTGGAACACAGAGGGAAGGCTAGGATGGGTGTCCCAGGCAGAGTCTGGAGGGACAGGGAGCAGACTGGCAGGAAGCAATTAATGGGGCAATCTTGATATGGTGGAGCAGGCCACTAGCCAGTGTGGCAAGATGAGGTGGGAGATGGAGTTACGTGCTGATGTCAAGGACGAGATATCCCAATGCTATGTGGTGGATAAGAGGGAGTCAGTGGAGGGAATGCAAGAAACTTGATATGTCCAAGAGTGAACAAATTCATTTGAAAAGCTGCATAATCCATGGGGGAAAGGAGAGCATTGGGAAGCTGAGGTGAGGTTCTGGCATCCACAAAGTTTTAGCCATCCTGGAAGATGGCTAAAAAAAGCCATGGCAAAAAAGGAAGTTCTGTTTTTTATAAGGAGGGGGGAAGAATAGAACTGTGCATCTTGGCTATGGGGAAGAGAAGTTAGAAGTGGGCCCTAAACTACAAAAATGAACAGGTAGAAAGCAGTTTGGTCCCCACAATAAATGCAAAACTGTGTGAAGGGAGCCACATAGGAAAGAAAAAGAGAACCCTCTGGGGGGAGATGCAGAAGGCTGAAGTGCAGGCTTAGGCCTCGAGATGGAACAAGGGGATTTGTGATTCATGAACATAAAGAAAGATACAGCTAGATTTTAAGATGTGGTAAAAGTGTGTTTATTTGGTTTGGAAGTTGCCCTTTACTGATCAGCATACATTTGCCTCTGATGTGTATTTAGCTTAAAAATATCCAGAGAGGCAATGTAAAGGAGAAGTCAGCTGCTCCTGACCTTATCAGAAGCACCGCTGGCTCCAGAGGATCCCTACCTTTCCCTTGCCAGTGTTTCTGTCCAGCAATGCCATGGTGAAGGCAGATGGAGTGGGTGCAAGCGACTCCTGTGAGTCAGAGAAAACAAATAAAAGGAGCCAACCAGAACTCCCTCCTGAAAGGCTGTTTCCAGAGAGACGTGCTGTAGGTGTGAAAGCAAAACTTTACAGGAAGTTACGCTTGAAATCTGCTGTTTAAATTTTGCCTTATAAATCCAGAACTAAGGCCATAAAACCCGTACCAGGTGACATCCCCTGCCTCTGTTCTGGCTGCTCTTTCTGTGGACAAATCACCCTTTGGCTTGACTGACACACTGCAGAGCTGCATTTATCTCAGGCTATAACATTTCTCCAAGTAGGGGTGGACTCTGGCCACCCCAAAGATACACAAGGAGAAACTAGCATAGTGCCTACATTTTGATACAGCAGACACTCCTACCTTGGACTTCAGTAGGGAAGAGCTTCTAAGCCAGCCAGCCTGAGGCATGGTGATGGTCTTGGTCCTGAGACAGTGTCACAGGGACAGTGACCCAGGCTGTCCCTCCCTGGGTCTACGGACACCTGAACTCAGGCTTAGAATATCATCTTTTCAGATCAGCATAGGCAGAAAGATCTGGTTTTGAATTCTTCCAAAAGCAAAACCCAAATGCATAATGCACTTGTGTTCCTCCAGTGCCTGTTTTTAGATCCATTTCTTTTGCAACTCAATTAATTAAGATTTTGCTGCTCATTTTAAAATAAGTGGCATTTCTCTTAGGAAAGTTTATAACTTTCAGTCTTAGAGGTTTAAAAATAATCAAATGGATTCTGGTTTATGAATCTGGGTTAGCTCATTTTTGTCTGTTAATATCTGAACACTTTGATCATCATATTTAAGAGATTCCTTTCTCCTGTGGGGTATTTTTCAGGCAGATTGTCCCCCACTACTCTTTATTTTGAGGCTGCGGTAGGTTACCGTGCTGCACCCTCATGCAAAATGCACAGGAGGAAGGGAGGGGGAGGAGGAGCTGCAGTAGAAGTAAGCCATGGCTCTGAGCTTATCCATGTTCCTTTTATTCCTCTTCTCCTGACGATGGAGAATCCATAGATCTCTCCTTGTGTTTACCCTGTCCTCACCTGCTCTTTTCTATTTGTCCTGCTATCCTTTTGTGGGATCTTTTAAAAATCTTCCCTTGAGAGTGACCATGGGTATTTTTCCTTTTACTCTTCCAGCAAGGCTGGCTCAGTAACATGTTTCTACTTGTCAGACCCCCCCACCTTCTTCCCCACCCTCCTGTATTTATTTCCTTCTGTTGGAGAAGCAGCTGCATCCCCTGGGGAAGAATGCAGCATGTGGCAGATCCCCATCCCTCCTAGAGTATCTCTGCTCTGACAAGCAGGATGAGAGGGTCCAGTATTCATGGCTCTACTTCCACTTTGTTGAGGCTGCTAATTAGTAGAGGAAGTGATGATTGGGGTTTTTTTTTTCTTCCCATGCTGACAATTGACCTAAGCCACAGCAAGGCAGGAAATGCAATTAGACAGCGGATGATCTTGCGGAGGATTGCAACTAATGGCTTAGCATTTTGCATTTCTCACAAACATTTAATTTATCCTTCTGCTCTTCCTGCAAGTTTCATATGAGATGTAGTGGGTCATTTCAGCCTCTCATGTAAGGTAATTGCCTTGTGATCCTCTTTCAACACTGCAGAGCAATGTGAACAGCAAATTACTGCTCAAATCACTCATGCCAGTGCTTGGGGTAACAGTGTGACAAGCAATGATGTGAGGGATGTACTGGTGGCCTCGGTCACCAGGTAGCACGGAGGCTTTCCAGCTAGGCTTCATCTGAAGGGCATTAGCTGCAGCAAGGCTGTTTTGAGCTTGGGGCCAAATCCACCATGGCAAGGCAACACCACAGCCTCTGTCCATCATCTCCAGGAAGCTCTGGCTGGCACTGAACTTTGCAGAATGAGAGGCAGTCATGATACCCACAGGAGAACGAGAAGCACCATGTGTGAGTCCCAGCATGGGAGATGAGGTAGGCCTGACATTTAGGATGAGAAATGGATAGGCTCCTGTTCTGGGTGTTCAGGATGTGCAGCTATATATTGCCATGGGACTACACAGCGATGCTGGGGAATTAATTCAGTTGTCTGGAAGAGGGCGAGTTTGCATGGGGCTGTTTGTCTGCAGCACTAGGTAACCTCCTTTTATGAATGCTGCTCTGGCAAATTACTTAGATCACGGTGATTCCCTGCCTTCATCTACTCAGTGGCCTGCCAGTCCCTTTTGTTCTGAGCTCATCTGTGTTTGGAAGGTAAACACAAGGTACGCCCATGGTGACCTTTAGAACTAGAAGTCTTTACAGTTTGCATAACACTGCAGATATACATGCCACGATAATAAATAAGATAGGGTAATTATGGAATAAATCCTTGCCCCAAAGAGATACCCAGATGTGAATGGTGGAGCATGCTGCCAAACATAAAGTACAGCTCAACCGGAGAGGAGCATGCTGCAAACAGCCAGGGTTTTTGCAAGAGGAGAGAAGAAAGCCTAGCCAACATGAGCAGGCTCCAAGGGCAAGCTGAAAGAAGTCAGAAAGCCAGAGGGGATGAGGAAGAAAGTGAAGGAGATGTTTAACCACCACGTGAGGGTGAGGGCCCAAAGATAGGGATTGTGAGAGATGATGAGAAATGCTATGCTGGCATGAAGATAGTCATGGAAAAAGAAGAGGAACTTGAAGCTTGACATCCACGGCTCTGCCATTGTCCTGCTACACTACCTTTGGCAAATCACTTCCTTTGCCTGACTTCCCTCCTCCACTTTGTACGTCTTGGCACTCTTGACTTGCAAATTCTTTGGAGTAAGACTATAATTTCTACAGGCATATGAAGTGCCCACTGCAACCAGGCTCTGAACTCAGCTGGTGCATCTCTATCGTGAAGGTCAGCAAAATCTGATGGAAGATGAAAAGCTGTTGCATAGACTTGGACGCAGACAAGGTGCGTCTGTTAAGAGAGACCGACAGCCTGTGCTGTGGGGATGAAGGCGAATAGGATGCTGGAGAGGAGAGGGCAGCACCAGCCACCAAGAACACAGCATGCTCATGGCAGTAGGATAAGAGAAAGAGCGAGGAAGAGAAAAAAATGTTAAAATCATGGTATGTGGGTGGAGGTGGGGAAGCAATGGTTCGGTAGAAAAGGCAGGTGCTATTTTAGACAGACTGGGCTAATTTCAGTTCTGATGTAACTCCATTTACGTCAATTTTACTCAGCTGAATTACACAAAGGATTAATTTAGGTCAGTGAGTTGAGGTGAGGGTGAGTCAGCCCAAAATAAGTTTTAGGGTGCAAGGAAGAGATGTGAAACAAGGACCAGGTGAAGAACTGGAGCCATCCTGGACTTGGAGAGACGCTTAAGAAGGGAGGGTGGGCATGAGAGAGGGTGAACAAGAGGGAGCAAAGGCAAACAGGCCAGAGGACCCTGCAGGGATGTTGGCCAATGATTTTCATTCCAACCCAGGACAATTTGCAAATAAAGGCAGTCTGCTCCCTGAACTCCACAATGCAGTGGTTATTTACCCCTTACTCCTTCTCGTGGTCCACCTCCCCTTGCCACTCTTCTGGGCAGCTCGCACACCCACATACCACACTCAATGAGAGATCATAACAATTAAGCTTTGGTTTTATTTTTTTGTGTTTAATTGCAAAACATTCCAGGTTTAACCTGAAATAGACTTTGGATCAGGGTTTCACAGGGCAACAGCTGCATTTAGCAGGGAGAATGGGTCTGATTCACTCCTGGTACAGCTTCACTGAAGCCGATGGAAATGAATTTGTTCCATTAATTCTCCAGAGACAGCAGGAAAGCCAAATGAAACCAGACAGGACCAGTCTCAGGCTGACAAAAGCATCCACACCTTAATTCTCACCAGCCTGCCTATGGAACAGGTGGAAAAAGTATCTAAAATACTTGACACCATCTTTAATATTTGCAAAGAAGTGCCTCTCAACAATGCATAGGAAATAAAAGAATGATGCCATTACACTTAATTAAATGAAAACAAAAAATAATTAAGAACATCTCTTGCTTCCTTCCCATTCCACTCTCTTTTTCTTTCCCTGCACATGCTTTCCATCAATTGTTTCTGATGCCTCTTTTAAATTGGTGTTTACTTGCTTGTAATTCCGTGTATTGAGATAATTTAACACCATGAATCCCTGAGGTTTCTTTTCACTCCTCTGTCCTCATTTACCCTAGCTTCTATTTTCCCATTCAGTTTTTACGTTTTTGTTCCTAGAAATAATGATTTTCAATTGTATTTTATTTTCATTCCCTTCCTCTATAGCTTGGCCCTGTTTCCATTCCTCTGTTCTCTTGTCCCTTGTTCAGCATCAGCTTTAGTTAAGAGAAGAAAGTCAGTAGGCTATAAGGTTAAAGATTAAAGTTAACCATCTCTTTGACACCTACCCCAAACTTAGCTCCTCCAGTTTCCCACCTTCCACAAATACTTGGTATGCACAACAAAAACACCCACAAAGCGCTCGCGTCTCATATTCAATCACCATAATAAATACAAACTCTCTTCTGTAACATTCAATCATTATATTTAGTTTTAATATCATGCTTTTCATCTGCAACACCCACACAAGCATTGCTTAATTTGTCCTTACAACAGCCCTGCAAGGTAGGTAATTACATGCTATTATCCCCATTTTACACATAAGGAAGCTCCAGGAGAAATATGAAACTCCTAACAAGCGCACATACCCACAAATCTAAACAAGTACTAACTATATCTTCTACATACGCACAGTATTCTACATATATATATATATATATGTGTGTATACTGAAAATAAGGGACCAGCAAGCTCGCTGTAGGACAGGAGAGGGGCGCTTGACACATTACATCCACCAAAAAGGAAACTTCTCAGAACATGAGATCAGTGTGGAAAGTAGAGGAGAGGTGCAGGAAGCAAACATGAGCTCTCTGCAGCACGCTCTGTATTTTCTGGGCAGCATTTCATGACCTTCCTTGCTGGCAGATGAGCAAATGTGCAAGGTGAACTCCTCCTTGCCCCCACATACTTTTTCTGAAGCACTACCAAGGTTTGATTTCATGTTTGCAGCTTTACCACTGGTGACCGCCCTCGCTCTATCAACACTTGTTTCTGACAAGAAGTTGGGAAAACCCAGTCATGCACAATCCCCAAGTGAGCTCCTGACCTATTTGAATGCTAATTATCTCTCAGTGCTCTATGGGCCTCGTTCTACTGCCTATCAAGATGTCAGGATGGGAAGATAATAGACCTTCTGGACCGCAGGCAGCCGCACACACAAAACCACAGAAATATGTAAGAAACATTAGTGGGGAGAACGAAAATGAAGACATGAGTAATTAACTTTGATCCAGGATGTCAGCAGTCTGTGCCAGAGTACCCTACGTGCAGCAACTCCCCTGTACCGCGGGGACAGGATGCTCTGTTCCCATCCCACATGGTACTCCCCTGCAGCAGCCCTTGCACAGAAGAGGCTCCAGGGACTCTGAAGGGTCTGGCAGTTCTGTTTTGGAGGGTCACATCCCCAAATGTATTTAGACATTGAATTCCCACTTATGCAAGGGACCTCCACTGCAACTAATGGGCATTAGATACCATTAAGATAAAGAAATTTGCTGTGAAAATAAAGACCTCTGTAAGGATTTGGACCTTTGTGACTTCCCATTTAATTGTCCTCCATTCAGTGTGACACTGAGGCTCTGGTGGACTTGGGAGTCACAGTTCAATGAAAGCTATCATCTTCCCCCTTTGTTGGTCCTCCTGGCTTATTTTCTGAACCTGTCACATCCTCTCTCAGCGTAGATATGTCCAGGCAAATGATTTTAGTATTGTCTTCTTTTCAGCCCTTGTGTTTTGGGAGGGACTGGGGACAAAGCTATAGGACAGAGTTTGCCAAGACAAATATACATTGCTTGTTCCATAAAAACTGACACAAGGCCCCATATCTTCTCTCTACCAATAAAAATGTTAAGTCTGTATCATTGCTAGAGATTTTCCTATTCCAGATTTTCTTAAAAACCTTTAGTGTTTTTAGCTTTTCCAGCCAGGGTTGTGTCCTCGAAGCATTTGTTTTTCCACATCAGTTTTCTGCACTTCATAATTTCTGCTTTAGAACAATTGCAGTCTCTTTTTTTCTTTCCCCTAGTTGGCATATGTTGCTTTTTTATTTCTAATTGCTGTCTGAGCTCTGCCACTGAGCCAGCACTGGCTTATGCTTCCTAAAAAACAGACATTGATGCCAAGGCTGAAATTTCACAGTGTTTGCCAAACCTGCTGACTCTGGATTCCTGCATCACAGAGGTCTTCTCAGCTTCATCCCTTATTAATTGCAATCATTCATAACACAGGAGCGACCCAAACTTCCAGACTAGTTCATGACCCGAGTGTCTATATGCTGTGCAGACAGGTAGGGAAGGCCAACCCTGGCTTACAAACTACAAGCTGACAAGGTGAGGCAAAATGATTGTTCCACATCAAAATTGCGGTCCTACATAGATCAGTGGTCTTTGCTTTAAGGACTCTCCTTTCCTCGGTGCTCTTTACCTGGGGGGTAAAGGATCAGACTGCCAGAAGAGCACCTGTGCTGGCAAGGCCATGCCAGACTCACAGCACGTGGACTGGCTGCCTGTGTCTGTGCACATCTGGAGGGGTCCAGCTCCCCCCTGCTCCATTCTCTGGATGCAGGGAAACCATGCTGCTTCATTGGGAGCAAAGCGGAGTGAGGGAAGGGGACACACGCCAGGGAGCACTGACAGTGGAGTTACTACTTGCATAGTGGTGCTGCTGTAGGTCCTGTAGCACAAACAAGTCTCGAAAGGGATTTCAGGTCAGGGAGGGAAATACTTCACTCGCATAACATGCACTGAGATGTTCAGATGAGACAAAAATGCCTGCTGCTTTGGCCATCTCAGTGACCTATCCTGCCTCATTGCTTCCTTGTGCTACTCCTGTCTACTTGCCTATACCCACCTCTTATCACTAACTGGATGCTGCAGGAGCTCTGGGGCACGGGCATAGTGCCAGCACTACAGGGCCTTGGTCTTAGTCTGGATTTAGCATTCCCAAGTGCTTATGGCAAGTTGGGAATAATAAAAAAATAAATTAAAAAAAAAAAAAAGAGTGAGCGCACACTAATGTCCATGATAGGTGTAATAAATGAAATGGAAAGCAAATCTACACACTCTTGAGAGAGAAGGTGATGGGGACATTGACATTTAGGAACAACGTAAAATGAATTCCAGGATCATAATGAAGCATTTGAGCTGGGGATGCAGGACAAAGGAACTAGAAGCTGCAATGATGAAGACAAGAGCTTCCAGCTACTGTGGGAGTGCAAAGGGAGACAGTGGCGGGATGCAAATAGGAGGTTGATGTGATTGCAGTGCTGAGCCAGCCAAGCCTTGTCTATACTAGCAGTACACATCCTATTAGAAAGAGTTTTGCACCCACACTCTGAGTAACAGGATGCTCAACATAAATTTGAATTTTGCATGAACAAAAGACAGCTACATTAAAAATGGGTTAGTCAGTCTTGGTTAATGCTCTCTGAACACAACATGTGTCTTGTATATGCTAGGCTTCAGCTTCCTTGGGCACTGTATTTCTCAAAATGTTAGCTCTTCTTTACATGGGATAGTCGTTTATGCACATTCACAACACAGCTGCTCTTCACTGACTCCCCTGTGAGGTCTGTTACTCTACACCGGACAGGCTTCCACCAAACACATCATCTTCCACTTCCACTGTGTGAACTGCATGCATCCATGCAGGATGCTTGGTTTCACCACTCACTGTGAAACAGTCATGCCACAGTCACCAGCTTGAGTAATTTACTGAGCTGAACTAATTCTAAGGTAACCAGCTGTTTTTCCTAAATGACACATTTTTCCTGTACAGACATGAGTGGAAAAAAACCCCCAACCTTTTGCAGCAGCTTTTTCAATAAGCTGGAGGCTGCAGAAATAAGGTAGAAACAGTAAAGCATAATACAAAGACTATATTGAGAAGAGCTTTGGAGCTGTGGTCAGCTTTGTCTGAGTCATGAGGAAAGAAAACCACAGGGCTTTGACCATATTAGACTGTCTTACACAGGTAAATATAAAAGATTCTTTAAATAGATGAAAGATGATAATTATAATTTCAAAGAGGAGTAAATCACTACCCACACCCTTTGGCTCCCTATGTGAAGATCTTATCAAATTAAATTACTATCTCTTTCTGGAATAACGAGGCAGAACCTCAGCTGGTAAAAATCAGAATAGCTCCATGGACTTAAAACGTACAACAGTGACTTACTCAGACAAAGCTCAGTCCCACTTGCCTGCTCAGATGTCTTCTCAGGTGCCCCCCCTTCTCCCAGAGTCACACTCACACCCATGTGTGCCACAGCTGCACACTCAGGCTAAAACAGGCTGCTGTTTAGAGACATCTTCCTCTAAACCTGGGAAACCAGCACTTCAGAAAAAATAGGCTTCATATTTAAGTGTTGATTGTAATGACAATAAGCATCACCAGTCTTCTGTTAGTAATGGTATCTCTCATTATAGTGGTTGGCCTTCAATTCACTAACAGAGCCAAAGGCTTCAGAAGACTGAAGGGACAGTCGTGACCATGTTCTCCAGCTTCCCATAACCAAAGCTGGAGTATTTCACCTTGTAAATCTTGTATCCAGCCCTCTTGCCAGCCTTGAGCTGGAGACTGCATGGCAGAGACCACAGCAAGCATGCTACGCTGTTCAAGTGGTGATGAACCTTCTTTTTTAAATACACGTGTTTTATTTTTAATCAGAATTTGTCTAAAGTCAGTGCAAACCACCCATTTGTGTGTCTCAAAGCCTTACCTCTTATTTCTGGAGTCCTAAATTCAAGATGTTTACAACCAGTATTCCAGGGTGCATTCTGCTGTATAAGTGCTTGTGAAATGTCTGTGCTCTTCCAGTCATGCACATTTTAAATAAGAATATGCAGCTATCATTTTGGTCAGCTGGTGCTGAAGATTGAAACTTGGAAGCACTGGTGTGCTCTCCAACCTGATAAACACGACTGATAGCTGCACCCCACCCAGAAAGCAAAGCATCAGCAACAAGTGGCACTAATTTAGCTATTTCACAGGGCAGCAAGGTGCCTCTTGCTATTTCTTTTTTTCTCCTGAAAACTGTTGTGCGTGGTCCATTCCCCTCAGAGGTAATGTTGATAATAGCTTAAATGACTGTGAGTTTTACTGTTGTAACCATGTTAGGAATTAGTTTTTTTCCTGCTTTAGTTTACAGTTCAAAAAAATAACAACTCTTACAGCTTTACTGTTTAAATGAAAGGACTTTCTGTGAGCTTCCACAGACGAGATGTAGGATGCACTATTTGTAGCAAATATGAGTTCTTTCCCCCTTTCCTGCCCTCACCCCGATCTCCCAAACAAGCTTTAAAGAAAGGATTCCCTACTCATAGAAAGGCATTATGGCAACCTCAAAGCCAATTAATTTTTCATTTTGCTGAGTCTGCAGCCTAGGATGAGGTGATCTAAGAGCTCCTGCTGCCAGAACTGTGAGGTTCTGTCTTCCCCTTTCCCCTCCTGGCTGTGCATTCCCACTGTTCACCCTGCGCTGGCTCTGGGCCTCCTTATGCTGCCCTTGGTGAGCTGACTCAACTCATTAACCGGGCAAAAAACAAGTGAATGTTTTCTGCAGGGTGGCAGTGAGCTGTTAGATTGACTCACCTGCTATGATGAAATCACAGCCATTGTTATTAGCAGACCATCTTCATCTGATAACAGGCAAATAGCTGCCATCACAATGGCAAGCTCAGATGTGTAGATAACACAGCTACAGACAGGTGATTCTCTGCTGCCACATATCCCTCTTATTCACACCTCCGCAAAGTGAGTGTAAAAAGCTGCTAGTTCAGAATGATCTGTCGGTGGTACACATGCATTCAGCTCTGATGAAAATTACTCTAGCAGGGGCAAAGGGCAGTTCCTCTTCTCCTTGTTCTCCTTGGCACCAGTAGCAAACTTGCAGTTGATTCCCAACCCCCTCCCCTCCCAATTTTGATGAGACCAAACAAAAAAATAAAAAGGCTGATGCAGTCTCCTTCTAATTCAGCATTTTTCAACCAAACTGTTGGCATGCTGCACCTGGCAGAAAACATTCAGTCATGAGAAGGGTCACTGCAGACTGGTTCCTGCTGTTTGTTATTATCTGTTGGTGCTGCAGGAGCGCTGTTCTTGGATTTTGACAAGAGAGAGGGACTGGCCAGTACCACAAGGAAGTTACAGTGTGAGTCAGGCATACTCAGTACAGCACAGACATAAAAGATACAATGCAAATGACCTCTGGATCAGTGGAGAAGGTGCCTCTTTTTTTTCTTTTTTTTTAGTTCTTTATCTGTGTCTGGATATCACTGAACGGTTTTCCAGAACTGCCTCTTAAACACGGAATTGAACTTCAGTCATTATATCAGGACACTCTCACCATTTTGTACCTTTAAGTGCACAGTAGTAGACCCATGTCCTAAACTGTTTTTTTTTTTCCACAGATTGACTCTCATTTTTATTTGTGACAAACAAACTTGCCATGGCTATATCTTTTATAAATTCTGGTGGAAATGACCTTGCTTGGACTCACAAGGAGAAGCTGCAAGTTATCTAGAGATCTTTTAATTTGTTTCTTCTTCCTCCCTTTGTTGCCTGATCTAATTTTATTTCTGCATGTCTACAATGATCCCTGCACGCCTGCCATTTGTGAAATTTTGCATTTTCATGTTAGCAGGCTGGACATCCGCCAAGCGGCTCTCACTTGCACCGTGACAGCAGACAATGTGCTTTGAATTTTCCTTCTGCACAAAGGTCAGTGAACTTTTCCTACTCATTTGCGTGTTCCCCTGCTGTCCTGTAGCCTGCAGATAAGTCATCGGCTGTTTTCTACTGTCAGTTCTGCTTATGTAAGAAACTTCTTTTGCGTTTGATGCAAATTAAGGCTCCTGAATTCTGTCCCATGAAAGCAGCCTCTAAAAATTGGAGAAATTGGCAATGCTCTGCCCTCTTCCTCAGTGTCATTAAAGACTTTATTGTACACTCAGTTCATGGTTCCTCACTGAAATGCAAAGCTTTCAGCAGCAAGAGGTGGCTGAGTGTCAGAAGCTCTTTAGTCAATGCATATGTTTTAACCAGTAAATGTTACTACCTGGATCATCTAGGGAACACTAATGGTTTCAACTGATCTCTATAGGGTTTTATTTAAAAGCAGCTAAGCCAATTGCTTTGAACAAGTATTTGAAATGAGATGTCTGCAGAGGACTTCCTTATATCAGCACAGAGGCAAAAGCTGGGCGATGGGCTTTCTGGTGCATCCAGGGACAGCAAGGTGGTGGGCTGCAGCTGCAGGGAGTTATGGGTAAGCTTCTTGGCTGCACTGGGCAGGGGTGGGTAGCATCAGAAGGAACAGCATCGCCAAATACTTCTCACACCTAGTCTGGTGTAACCCAGGCTCCTTGGCAGAGAGCTGCAGAAGCAGAGCAAGAGTCTGAGCACAGCCCTAGCCCAGGTGGCCACATCTTTGTCCCACCAGACATCCTTGTTGTCCCTATGATGCGACATTGATATAATTAAAGACCTGCTGCTCCCCACTCAGGGTAGAGCTCACCCTTTACCTCACTGCTGGACTACAGCTGCTGGGGCATTGCTTCTGCAGTGCAAAATGTCCCAGCTGATACCACATTGCTGTTCAAGGCTGATTTCTCCTGACCATGTGGTCCTGGTTACTGGTTCTTTTGCTTCTGCCATCCTTGGTTGTTCTCCACAAGGGCTGAAGCCAAAGTGGCCTTCCAAGAGCCTGCAGCATCAGGAGCCCATTGGGGAGGAAGAATGAGAGGTGCTGCTGAATAGAAAAGATGATGAACAGATGCCTGTTGTGAAAAGCTCCAAATTTCCTTCACAGCCCACTGAAACTGAGAACTACTTTCAATTTAAGCAACAACAACAACAATCCAGGATCTATTGGTATCCCTGGTACAGGGGGACTGGCCTAGCAGCCTGAGCAGGCGCTGACTGTGGCAGCACTAAGGATCGTCTCCCTGGTGCTCTTATGCTGTCTGCAGTCAGACGGGAACCAGCCATGTTCCCGTTGTTTCTGTAGCACGCTCCAATGAGTGCAGCTGTTGTAGTAAGCATGTACACCAAGACAGAGACATCTCTATTTTGTGGCACAGAAAACCACCTGGACGGCTTTCACATGAAAGGAGGTTTCCATTTACTGTTTTTCGCTCAGCCTTATTAATCACAGAGACATTTATAAACCAAATATGGGTCTGCAGCAGAATGTAGGCTCAGCTGTGCTCATCAAACTTATTTTTCCATGTGCAGTCCAGCTTCCCCTGTTTCATTTGTTATAATAATGTTTGCCTTCCCACATACTTTTCCTGCTTTTCTCTCTGTTTACAATCTCTTTTCTCATGAACTGTCTTTCTTGCTTAAGAAAAATACCAAACAAAATCTATCTTTGGGCTCCTCTTTATTCCTTCCCATTTTGGTTTCACAGTGGGCTCTCTCAGGATGTGTTCTACAGGGTTAGTTCTTTACGAAACATTGACAGATGTCAGGTACACTCTGTGCACCACACTGTCATATTAAGGCTCCTGTCCTACCTTGCTAACATATGCATCTTGCATGGGCAATAGAATCTGAGGTTTTCACAGCACAGGTGTAAATGAAGCACCACATTAGCAAGGATTGTGTTACAATTAAAACCTGTTGGAAGAAGGAGCAGGAAGGTTGGCAGGGTATATGGGTGGAGGAGAGGAGTCTCTCTCTCTCTCGTTCCTTATTAATTGACCTAATCTATGTGAGATATCATTTCATGGGCAGACTACAGCAGAAAATGGCACAGGGCATGGAAAACGCCTCCATCTTGTGACTACAGCACCTTCTACCCCAGCAAAACTCTCCCCTTTGCCCACACCTCTCCTTGCGTCCAGAGACTCCATTGACTTGGGAAGGGCCATGGTTCTTCTCTGCTGTTGTTTGGCTGGGAGGAAAATAACTTCTGCTGTGGGAGGGTACAGAAATGCAGTCTGATGCCTGTGCCTTACAGCAGCTGGAATGTCCAGGAAATGCAGGTAGCACTGCCTCTACTCTGGGGAGCAGGCAAGCAAGACAGGGTTTTGCAGACCAAAGCTTGGCCAGCTGCACAAGGCAGTGCAGAACATAGCACTAGTATAGTTATCACAGATGCTGTGATACCTTTGCCTCCTAGTAATTTTGGTGTCATTAGGAGCTGCTCATAATGGGAAATAATGATTTTACTGTGGTTCTGGTATGTTGTCCATAATTAGTGTGCAGTCCTTTAATGCTAATTACCTTAAGTATTAATTCCTTAAACATCAATTAAAAAAAATCACGTGACAATTTACCTCTTCCTCAAACGAACCACGAGTTAACAGGAGGGTACTTACAATATACTACTTAGACTTGCTTAATTACTTAATCTCTGCAAAGGAGTTTCAAATATGTGAAGAGCTATCAAACTAAGTGCATTATCTTCAATTAATTTTGTGCAACTACATCTTCACTACCAAGAGGGTCTTTAGAGTGCTGAGGAAAGGAAAAGGAGACATTAATTCTAATTTTAAAAGTAACTAATCAAAAAAAAAAGAATTAATTGAAAAATGATTTTACATGGTGGGAATAAGGGTGAACATACCATTTCTTCTGTTTCAGCCAGACCTGAATATGAAAGATTAATCATTCATATACCTCCTTTACCTTTGCTGGTCTCTGGTTTCTTTGCTTCCCTTTTCACAGAATCACAGAATCACAGAATGTTAGGGATTGGAAGGGACCTCGAAAGATCATCTAGTCCAATCCCCCTGCCGGGGCAGGATTGCCTAGACCATATCACACAGGAACGCGTCCAGGCGGGTTTTGAATGTCTCCAGAGAAGGAGACTCCACAACCTCTCTGGGCAGCCTGTTCCAGTGTTCAGTCACCCTCACCGTAAAGAAGTTTTTCCTCAAATTTAAGTGGAACCTCCTGTGTTCCAGCTTGCACCCATTGCCCCTTGTCCTGTCAAGGGATGTCACTGAGAAGAGCCTGGCTCCATCCTCGTGACACTTGCCCTTTACATATTTATAAACATTAATGAGGTCACCCCTCAGTCTCCTCTTCTCTAAGCTAAAGAGACCCAGCTCCCTCAGCCTCTCCTCATAAGGGAGATGTTCCACTCCCTTAATCATCTTCGTGGCTCTGCGCTGGACTCTCTCTAGCAGTTCCCTGTCCTTCTTGAACTGAGGGGCCCAGAACTGGACACAATACTCCAGATGCGGCCTCACCAGGGCAGAGTAGAGGGGGAGGAGAACCTCTCTCGACCTGCTGACCACACCCCTTCTAATACACCCCAGGATGCCATTGGCCTTCTTGGCCACAAGGGCACACTGCTGGCTCATGGTCATCCTGTTGTCCACTAGGACCCCCAGGTCCCTTTCCCCTACGCTGGTCTCCAACAGCTCTGCCCCCAACTTGTACTGGTACATGGGGTTGTTCTTGCCCAGATGCAGGACTCTACACTTGCCCTTGTTATATTTCATTAAATTTCTCCCCGCCCAACTCTCCAGCCTGTCCAGGTCTCTCTGAATGGCTGCGCAGCCTTCCGGCACATCAGCCACTCCTCCCAGTTTTGTGTCATCAGCGAACTTGCTGACAGCGCACTCTAATCCCTCATCCAAGTCATTAATGAATATATTGAATAGAACTGGTCCCAGAACCGATCCTTGAGGGACTCCGCTAGACACAGACCTCCAACTGGACTCTGTCCCATTGACCACCACTCTCTGGCTTCTTTCCTTCAGGCAGTTCACAATCCACCTCACTACCCGATCATCCAGACCACACTTCCTCAGTTTAGCTGCGAGGATGCTGTGGGAGACCGTGTCAAACGCTTTACTGAAGTCGAGATAGACCACATCCACAGCTTTACGATCATCTATCCACTGGGTAACATCCTCATAAAAGGCTATCAAGTTGGTTGAGCAAGACTTCCCGTTGGTGAAGCCATGCTGAGTGCCCCTAATGATCCCCCTGTCCTTGATGTGCCTAGAGACAGCACCAAGAACAAGTTGCTCCATCACCTTTCCGGGGATGGAGGTGAGGCTGACCGGTCTATAGTTACCCGGGTCCTCCTTCTTGTCCTTTTTGAAGACTGGAGTGACATTCGCTTTCCTCCAGTCCTCAGGCACCTCTCCCGTTGCCCACGACTTAGCAAAGATGATGGAGAGTGGCCTAGCACTGGTCTTAATACTCGCTCTCCCTGAATATTAAACCTCTCTCTTCCAAATTTGATATTACCTTAGCAAAAAACCCAAAGAAGATAAAAAAGAGTGAATCACAACAAAATGCTCTTCAAACTGTGGAGTCACTGAGGTTGTACCCTCACACCAACCCAATAATAATGTAGCTTGTTCCAAAAGAAGCCTCATGGACTTCACTTCAAAAGGAGATGCTAAAGGCCCAGAACAGAGCTCCTGCAAGAGAACAGGGCCATGTCCAGCCCAGGAAGTCATACAGTATCTCTCCATTTCCTAAGCCACCCTGGTAGCCAATGGAGATAAGCTCTTAACATGTCTTTCAAAATTTTCTATTCTATTTAGAGCTTATATGCCTTGTTAATTATTCTCATTTTACTTCACTCATTAATAATCTGCTTTTGGTGGAGTTCTCTCAAAAATTTGACAATGGGTTCTTTCTGCTAATACTCTGTCTAGCTGGCAGCTTTATTTAGGCCAGCTGCATTGAATTGGACTTTACCATGAACCTGTTTCCTGGATTATTTTTCTCCCACTGGAACTAACACAAGATAAGAGTATTTTTCTTGATGGGTCTGATTTAGTTTTAGACCAAATAAATGATAAATCATCACCGAGGTCCCACATGTTGTGAAAAATTCAGGCAGCTTGTTTAATATCAACTTGCCTGAGCAGTGGTTATGCAGCAGTGTCTCCTTCACAGGGTCTGGATCATTTTTAATGTGCATTTGCAGTATATTTGTATCACATTTGGGCATTCACTCAGCAATGATTTGAAAACCTATTAATTTACCTTATTTCATCCAAAAGAAACTGGAACAGACAACAGACTATTTGATGGCCACAACTTTATTCTCTGCATACTGTAAAGTAACAGCTTAACCTGTTGGATGACGCATTCCACTAGCAAGTCAGAGTTGTGTACACAGTGATTCTGAACACCCCACGATCTCAGGGAATGAACTTCTGCACCAAAACAGAAAAACCTCTTCTCTCCAGCCCCTCCCCAATTCAGTCTTACAAAAGGAACCAGTGAGGAATATTGATTGTTATCTGATCCAGTGGATATTAGTTTAGCTGAAGGGCCTGACCTGCTCTAACCAGGATGTCTAAAAAACAGAAGTGTAGGTACCTCAGAGCAGCTTGAAAATGGGACAAGTTGTTACGGGGTGCAGAAAGAAGAGCAGGACTATCAGAAGAAGCAAAGAAAGTAGCTTCTCACCCTCCCATACCTTCACCACTGGTTGGTTTGTACAAAAGCTTACAGGATCCTTTCTCTTCATCTGGTATATCCATACAGTCCATACCCACAGAAAGTACTAGAAGGATAGGCCAGAAACTATTTAGAAAAGTCAAGGTTGCCTTGCACCTCAACCTGAGGCCCCCTCACTTTCCTTCCCTACCTGAAGGATTAATGTGATTACCAATGATCATTTAATTCACCTGGGTGTTCCTTCTGCCTCTGAAAGAAAGGTGAAATGGAGCCTGAAGACGCTATGAGTGCTACCAGATCCAAAAGGAAGGGGTAGAGCTACCTGAATACTGAAGCCTGACTTGTCTGGGGTGCATTTCCACAGAACAATCCTAATTGCAGGAAGTTACCAATACTTAGCCAAAGGAGTGACAGGGCAGGGAGGATCCAGCAAGGTCTCAATGAACATTCCAGTATTTTTGCTCCCTCCCCTCATGGAGGTGAAAAATAGGGGAAAAAATTCCTATCCTCTTCAAAAGGTTTCCTTTCATACCAACATTTCAAAAGATCAATGCCAATAAATTAAGACAAAACGAAAAACATCTTATGTCCTGGGGGCAAGGGAAGATGCACTCCCTCTCTGTCCCTGTCATGTCAGAAGAGCAGCTCCAACATGGCCCTCTGGGGCATACTGTGCCCTCACAGGGGCACCGGTGTGACGTAGTTGGCAGGGAAGAGACCCAGTTCCCCACGCAGACGTCCTTTCCACCATGATGGGTTGGAGCTGTCCAGGACCTCTAAGATGTCTCCGCTGCGGAAGCCCAGCTCATCATGCTCCACAGCATCAAAGTCGTACAAGGCACGGACCCATACTGTTCGCTGGAAAGGAGATAGAGACAGGCAGGGAACAATGAGCCACAACTCTTAAATCATCCTCCTCTCACCCCCTTGTGCCCCAGTTTGTATGTTCACTAAGAGAACAAGCAATGCTGAAATTGAGACCATCTTGCAATTAAACCAGGGAGTGGCCAAGATGCCAGGAAGGAGGTACCAATTTACTGGGACACCCAAGGGATAGTGCTTGGGTTCTCACCAGCCTCAGTATATTCATGGGTGTTCGCACCATAAGGTGAAAAGTCCGACTGACAGCAGGTCCTTAGGAAATAGCTTTCACATGTCTGTCTCCCTTGGCCTGTAAGATCAGCTGTGGTAGCCATGTTTGATGCCAGTTATGGAAGCATAGAGAAGAGCTCCTGCCCGAGTCCTTGCTAGGCTGTACACTATAAGCGAATGGCTATAGGGAGGTGGGCTGGTGTTGGTAGGAATATAGAAACGTGTCCTTGGCCAGCAGAAGACTATGAGGGATACATCAAGAGAGTCAGCACACAGGCAAATCTAATGAACATTGTAAAGAATGATACTTGCTCTTTCAGGCATTTCTGGGGCATAGGGGAGGGTCTTAAACCTTCTTTGGACTCTCCCCAAGGTCAGTGCCCTAAGATCAAAAGATTTTAGGAACTGTTTTGGTGTATCAGTTTATTTTGGTTTTGCCCTTTGATAAGCACTATAGTCAGATTTTTTTCTTAGGAGAACCTCATCATAAGAGGCTTTGCAATCTCCCATTTTGACCGGAAATCAGATTTTAAAGGACATAGCATGGGCTTCTTTTCTGGGAAATTGTTGGCACCCACACCATGGGGCATGGACAATTTGGGAGGTATATTTTGCAGGCACAGATGGAGAGATCTGTTTGAAGACAGACTAACTTTTGCTAAATCTTCCATTCAGGGCCCTGCTTGGACATGGCTCCTAGTTATTTGGCTGGACATATAGACCTTCCTGTAATTGTATTTGGTGGCTTCTAGATCACTGATGGGATGTGGCAGACAAGGGCATGTTGTTATTAATTACAGCCTCTGAGGGCTAAAAGCCATTGTATTTTGAACTGGATTATAATAAAGATTTGGGGCTTTTGCCAAAAGGAGACATGTCCCTGTTTCCCAGTTTGTTCCAAATTTCCTAATCCAATCTGTCTCTTTCTCTCACATTTGAGAAAGTTCTGCTGTCCTTCCTTTCTCTCCTTGGATCTAGGTTCTGTGGTGGTTCTGGGCTAAGCTGTACACTTCCTCAAGGAAGAGGAGCGTGCCTTTGGTCACATTCCTAGGAGCTGATGGAGAAACACTTTGGAGTTGGCACTGAAATCACAGGCTGAGGCAGAGAAAGACACTATGCTCCATGCAGGCATTCACATTGTGGGAATTTGCAGAGCAGGTGGTTACTTAAGGTTAACTGCCAGGTATGGATCCAGGTAGGGGAGCAGTCTGAGATGTCTGCAGAGACATAGCTGGATCCTGCTCACAAACACTGTGCTAAGAGGCTTTAACAGATAAGGGTGACAGGTAGGTGAGTCCCACTTTGATGGCATAGTAGGTCCAAGAGGATGTGCCAGCTTCAGACAAGTAGAACTGAGTGATGACAGGTCTTCTCAGGACTGAAGCAAAAGGTAGTGGAAGAGACAGTGTGACTACAAGTGCATTGCAAGACAGAAGGAGCACTGTAGAATGGCTCAGTATCATGAGGCAACTCTCCACAGGACTTAAAAAGAGTACTGTACATCTAGCTACTATCCTTAGGAAGGCCTGACTGTGGCAGGAAAGATACTTGCTAGTCCCTTGCATCAGTGGACATGAAGCCCTTCTAGGAAAGATCATTAGGTTTTCAGAAATGTCTTCTGCTGGACTGGACCCATGCTTGATCCAAACCCATGGGTGAGCTTGGGCTCATTCACAATGCCCCAGATGCCTATTGTGTTGAGCTCATGCAAAGTTCCGTCTTCTAGGAAGTCTGCAGGTTAACTAAGACTGGCCTTGAGAGCAGTCCTAGAACTATGCTCATATAACACTGTAGTTCTACCCTCAGAGTGCCCGAGAGGCTCATTCAAGTGGCTGGGATAGAGTCCTGAGATTCAGAAACGTCTTCTAAGATATGTCCCAACAGGCTTAATAAACTATTCCACATGCAACCTTTGTGCAAGTGACATTGCCCAGACTGCCTGGCCATTGCTAAGGGATCTCCTGAGTTGGGCAGATCAGGACTTACAGGTACATTACCTACCGGTGTCTGCTGGTGCAGTGGGTCTGTATGTCTCCGTTGCATAGCTGCTGCACTTCCTTGGCCGTGATCCCGTAGTCCATGCAGCCCATCTTTCCTGTCCAGACTCCCACCATATCTATCCTAGAAAGACAACAGCATGAGAACAGTCATGAATATGCTGAGATTTGTAAATGAGGGGCTTTAAGAGTCATTGGTGGCCAGGAAGTCAGGGTTCAACCCTCAAGTAAATCATCTTAGATGTCTGCTTCCAAAGCAGTCCCTGTGCTGCAATCCTGCAAACAATGCCCCTCATGGAAGAGGTCCCCTTAGACTGTTCTTATTCTGGATTTTTCTTCTTAGAAGTTGAAAGTCTACTGTCCTCAGCTGTGTTCCACAGCTGCTGGGAAAAGTGGTCAGGGAGGGGCTTTTTTGGCCCCTCAGACTTTTGGAGAAAAACTAAGGCTATTCTAACTCACAGGTGAAAAGCCGTGCTTGCCAAGGGGACTTTTGCCAATCTGGAGTTATTCTGCTCCAGTCCTGCCCACTCCTTGCTCTCTCTCTGTCCCATATGCTGGTGGAATGGCAGCAATGCTGATACAGCTGACTGTATATCTGAGGACTCACTACTTCACTTTTTCTTCAGGCTGCTCCATGCCGTAAAGGGCAGGGAGCAAGCCTGAGAATCCAGTAGCACAATTAACCAGAGGAAAGAGACAAAATCAGGTTCAAAGAAAAGAAGCCATATCTGAAGTCATATCAACACAAATCAGCCCAGACAGATGGAGAGAGGAACTAGGCAACATGTAGGGAGAAAGTCCTCTTGCTCAGATGTCTGCACATCTGAGAGGTGCTGAGTGTCTTCATCCCTCCAGGCCCTTAGTGCATGCACTAAGCTTTTTTTATGATAACGGTGTGACAGAATCTGTTATCATGTTAGCTCAGGTTGCAGCAGTGCTTCAGTGACACAGGGTCTGATCAGCTGCATCAGCAGAGGCAAGGAAGAACAATAGCTTGTGCTTGCTGTTGCTTGTAAACAGCGTTCATCCTTTCCCTCTTGCTGCTTCCATTCTTGCATCTACTCTTCCAAAAGCTCCCTTGGTCTCACTTGCACCTTTGTCAGCCTAAAAGGTTGCTGAATCTGCCTGGGAGCACAATTTGCACCTCACCTGTCCCTGCCAGAAAGTGAGTGAACTCAATTTGTCTTTGCAGCTGCAAGACTTATTACATGGACGCTTCACTCCTATGAGTGTTTCTGCTCTGTATCGAATGTGACTCATGCATAGACTGTGCTCCAAAGAGTGCAGGCCCTCAGCTTTGTCAGAAGCTGTATTATTCCATCAGCAGTCCCCTGATAGGCAGCACTGCTTGTCTGATGAGAGAACAGCCATTTCACGATTGTCCCTGGCCTTGCTATGTGGGAGCTCTCATGCCTTAAAGGACATGGCTTTGGGTTTCTTCCCTTCAGCAGGACAGGTCCTCTCTTTGGATGATGCTACACTGTCTCTAGCTAGAGACATGAGGCAACCCCAGGAAAACTATTATTTCCCCCAAAACTAATCAGGAAGAACTCTGAAGATAACGCCAGGTACTGCTGTTGTCCTCTCCATTCCTGTGCAAGCAAAGGAGTAAAGAAACTTCACACATCAGGGATGCAACATGATGAAAGAGTGCAGAGGGAGCTCAGAACGGGGAGGAGGAAGAGGAATGTTCTGAAGAGAACTGAACTCTCCAAGGGTTACTGTAGTCATTTCTCATCCTTGTGTTGTGTTTTGTGGTGCTGAATGTCAGTAGCATAACTCAGAAAAAAGAAACAGGCAGCAAGGTTTAATTTGTCCTACAGACTAGAGAGGCGTTCCTGAAACCATATATGTGTGTGCATGCAAGATTTGGGAATGTTTTTCTGCACTCTCACTGAATGATACTTTATGTCCTTTCCTAAACAAAGCAAGAACATGACATCATTCCTTGTTTTCCAGTTTTTGGGATGGAGCACCAAGAACTCCCTAGGAATACTCCCAGGTTCCCAGTGAAAGGGCCACTGCACACTGACTTCTATTTTTTGCTGGTTTGTCAATGAGTCACGGATCACAGAACTAAATAAAAGCCCACATATTTATTACACATCAAAAGAGCTCCCCAAGCCAACACCACCATCACTGCTACTCCCATATGAAGACATAACTGACTCTGCCTCCTAAAGCAGGTTCAGGATGGCAGATTTTTGACAAAGTGACTGTTCATTCGCTACCAAGCAATTAAGGCCAGTGTTTCATGTGCCTGGAACTGATGTCCTAGCCCCTTGTTCCTGGCAGTACCTGTTGCTGCTGCAGTATGGGGATAGGATGCTCTACGTATCTCTTGGCTATAGAAGAATGATCTTCCCCAGCTGCTCCACCTGGGTGGAATCCTTCCCGGCCCATTCGTTCCAGGCTCCCACCACGCCTCTCCTGAAGGAAGAAAGATCACAAAAGTGAGGTCAGGTTTTGCTTCCCACCACATCCTTGACTGAATCACTACCACTACCCTTTACCTTGGAGGCTTTTCCAAAGGAATGCTCCTGCCCCTCTGAACAAAAGGACAAATCAGGAATCCTGTATTTAGGTCTTTGTCATAGCCATTTTCCATCTGAAGAGTGGGTAGTAATGGAAGGTGCTGGGCTGAAACTGTGGCCACTGATGTGAGAACTGGTACAGGACCCAAGTTCTTTTTTGTAAATACCGCGCTTAGACTTCATTTGTCTCTGCACTGAAATCTGTATATTACTGTCGTTCTATCATATGGCTGTAGCATCTCGAAATTTGAATTGTGAACAGAAACCCCACTGTGATGAGTGCTAAACATACCCTGCTGAGCCCGTCACCATAACAAATGTACAGAGTGTTTGCCAAAGCAAACATGACTCCTGTTCTTTCATTTGCCTGTCTGCATCTTGGAGGAAATGCTGTTCTCTTTCACTTCCTTCTCACAGTCAGCCCAAACAGGTTGTTCTACTGATATACCTGCATACACTCTTCCTTTCTCCTTCCCCAGACAATTCTTCACTGTGCTCTCTCTCTCATAGGTCCCATAGCCTCTATTTTATACCTTACTAATGCACTTTTAAAGCTCTGCATAAGTGGTCTAGAAGGAAACAACAACACAAACCCCTTCTTCAGACTGAAAAAGAAATCATCTCTCTTTTGGAACCAGCAAGAATGACCCACATGCAGCTTATAAAACTTGACTGCTGCAGTGAGCAAGTCACATACTTTCTGCTTTGCCTCTACCCGCACATCCTGGTAATTTAAAACCAGAATCCGTTTCCCAGTAAAGCAGGAGTTTGGTTACTGCAGTGACCAGGCATGTTCACCCCCACTACTGTGTGTGCAATGCATAGCAGTCTCTATTATGTTGCTTTTTCCCCTGGCACAACACCAGGCATTCATTGGACTGGGATTTCCCTGCTTCTCAAACATCTACTACATCTTCCCTGAATGCACAGCTTGTTCCCATATCGGCTATGTTCTTCTCAGAAGTATTTCTCAGTTCCTACCAGCTACTGCTTCAGGTTCTGCCCTTGCTTCCTCCACATTCCTTACTGTGTTCGCTCGGTAACAGAAGATGGATGATTCTTCTGAGCAGACAAACTTTCAACTGTAGTAACAGCTGCACTCTGGGTACATTCAAGGATACTGGGAAACCAGACTCAAATTCTTCTCAGACAGAACCTACCAGTCAGCTGTGTAGCTGCTCTTATGAAATCTAGGCATTTCAATAAGGTAAGTCGTGCTTCCCTTGGATGTGTAAGGGATCTTAGAATTTCTAAGAATGTTCTAAGCTCCAGGGCCTTAGAACAGCTTTAGCAAAGCAGGTCTATGCAGATTTGCAGCACTGCCTATTGCCATCCGAAACAGAATCAGAAAATTCTGCTCAATTATATAACTGTACATACCAATGAATCCACTAAAAATCTATGTTGCAGGGCCCACCAGTGTAGTGATGTGACTGGGTTTCCAGGGACAGACCCTCCTCCCATGCTGAGACATTCTCATGGGCTGAATTTCTTCCACAGAAAGGATTTTTACTGAGAAACTCCTAATGATAGATTGTGTTTACCTTCTCTTCTCGGCTGTTGTCCCTCAGGAGGATCTGCTTCTGCCTGGAGATGGACGTTGTCTTGTAGTAGTCCACCAGCTTGTTTAGCGAGTGAAATTTCTCTGTCCACAAGTAATAGTTACCCTTTGAATCCCTCATCACTTTGAAGTGTTGCACATCATCTTCATGCCTGGATCCAATTGGAAAAGTAAGAGATCATCAACCAGATCACACTTTTATCTTTTTTGAAAAAGTCTTTTCCAGAAGGGAACCGAAGCTTCTTGCTTGGCCAAATCTAGACATCTGGAAAGTAAAGCAACGGCAATCCTTTTGTGTACTGGGCCTAGATGTGGCTCTGTATTTCAAAAGACTCACCAACTTAAAAATGTGGGGCACCGCAGGG
Organism: Nyctibius grandis; assembly: GCF_013368605.1. Taxonomy (NCBI): domain Eukaryota; kingdom Metazoa; phylum Chordata; class Aves; order Nyctibiiformes; family Nyctibiidae; genus Nyctibius; species Nyctibius grandis. The sequence continues at coordinate 60,181,892 of NC_090662.1, forward strand.
CTGCCCAGTCACAAAACACTATCAGAAGAAAGCATAGGGTTTTAAAACTTGTCCTTTGAAATAAAGGCCAGAGGTGCTTTCAGGGCCTCAAATAAAGCTAATAGCTTTATTCCAGACATAGGTGCAGTTGTAGTCTACCCACTAGCCTCTGCAGGTTCCTGTTAACGTCCAGTCCACATTGACTATAAGAGATGCATTATATCGTTTCACACCATGAGCATCACCACTACATGCAGACATAGTCACATTAAGCCATACGTTGAGTTTTATAATTGTGTAATAACTAGTGTAATATCATTACTACTGGTCATTCTCCCTACTCAAAAGAAAAAAAAGGAATTATTAGTTGCTGTTACAAGTCAAATTAACAGGCTCAACCTTCTGACCCTGCTTCCCCCCTGCAACTCTCCTCCTCTTAACTCTTGTCTGATTTGGACAATTCCTCTTTGCACCAGATGTGATCTGGTTTTGGTACCCACCTTCTTGCTCTGTGCAGCTCCAGGAACATAAAACACTGGTCTCAGAGGCTACATGTGCACAAATAAACTAAACAGGGAACAGGCAGGGACTGAGTGCTATCCTGGGGTGCTACAGTCACACAAGTTGTTAAAGTTTTAGCATGATTTTCATCTAAACCAAAAAGCCCTCCTATAGATAGTGCTGGGCCATGGTTAGGGTGACAGAGTGGACCAGGAACTGTTCACTGTGAGCTGCTTGAATACAGCTGTTCTGTTCTGTAGGGTGAAGAGGGTTTAGCCATATGGACCTGAGCTCTGCCACATTGCTTGACTTAGGGCCAGAGAAAGAGCCTGACTTTACTTAGTTTATTGGTGTTTATTGGTGTAGATGTAGCCAGAATGTTTTCCTGCATTCCTCCCACGTACTTTTTGACCTCCTTGAATCAGAAAGTGCACACTGCTTGGAAAAAAACCATTGCTAACCACTACTCTAATTTGAAACTGGTTATCAAATATTTGACTGAAAATTGGAAAACCAACCATCATTTAAGAGCTCTGCTTTGAAGAAAATGCTCTGAGAAGGGTTGGACTACAATAAATTGCTGAAATGCAGCTGGGCTGCAAGCAACTAAAAGCCATTCCTGTCCAATGGCTGTTTAGTGACCTGTGGGAAATAAGTTAACTGTTACTGGGTAGCAGTGGAATTCTTGGATTCAGTAACCAGAGACGTCAGGGAAATAAAACAAATGGAAGGCACATGTTTTGCCTTCCATGGGCAGACATCCCATGTACCACTCTGTTTTGCTGCAGCTCTTTCAAAGAAGCAGGTCACCAAGGGATGCAGCTTTGGAATACGGCATTCACTGTGTCACTTGAAAAGAGGCAGAAACCTTTGGGAATCAGATGCCTAATTTGTTCTCATTCACAACACAGCAGCACTGCCGGTGACTGGCAGCATGCAAACTTCCCAAGGGGCTACGTCACATTAGGAATCCTGTCAAGAGGAGACTGGGAATACCATTAAAAAAAAGAAGCAGGGAAATGCTGTGAGAAGCAGATACCTGACAGAGATGGAGAAGTCACCATGAGAGTTCTGACTCGCTCGGACGATGAAGGAGCCAACTCCTTTGCTCATGAGGATGTTCTCTGCTTCGTGGCGGGATATCCTCTCATCAAACCAGCTGTCAAGTGGGAAAAATCATGGAGACATGAATAAGGAAGATGAATTAAGGTAAAGAACAAAAAAGTTGAGGGTAGGGAGAACGTGAATAAGCAGGGTGGAGGAAAGACAAAACAAAAGGATCAGAGGAGCCCACATGACTACTGCCAGTGGCCATGTACATGCAAAGGTACAGGGTTTTGATGGGTGCAGATGATTTTCTTTGAGCAGTAAAAGCACGTAGATGCAAAGAGAACAATGTAAGCTTTGGCCTGCTAAGAAGCAACACTCAGCTGAAACTGTAATTACAGGCACAGTACAGTAAAGTGTTAGTCAAAGAAATTTTAAATTACAAATGTGTATGTATACATATTTACGCACATAATTCTCAGACATATACATCAAATTGCTTTGGGTAAACTGATTGAAAATTACTGGACTGTGATGGATATATTGCAAGGGGCACACATCAATTTTTAGCAGAAGCAAGCCATGAAAGTTTTAGTACTAATAAATTGGTTCCTGCAAGAGTTATAATACCACAAAATCACAGAAACACAGAATACATAAGCACACTTATGTAAATTTAGCCAGACATAACAAACAATAGTATAAGGCACTGGACTAATAATGAGAATGTCACCGTAAATAATAAAATAATACAGTGTCAACAGGAATTTTTCAGTAGAGAAAAAAATCATGTACACTCATACATGTTCACTCCACAGCTAATAAGGTATACAATCTGCAGTATTCTGTTTTTACATAATGCTTAATTGCCTATATTGCAGTAAAATTAAGGACTGATAGTTTCACAAGCTCTGTCACTTCCACTTTCAAGTTTCGTTATATCTCTCCTTACTATCATCACGGTTTACCTATGTATCATTAGCAAAGGGAAATCAGACTTTAATCAGCATTAATAACCAGTCTCAATGATTACTTGACAAGACAAAGATGGGAAAAAAAAGCCCATCAGAAACAGGAGACAGCTTTCTTCCCTACATCCAGTTCTAGCATCTGGCCTGAACTGCTTCAAAGTGCAGAACTGCTACTCTTAGAAAGGCGTCAAATTGGAAATATTTCTTCACAGCTCTTGCACAGAGAAAGCATCACGAGAAAAATGTACATGAAAAAAGAAGCTGCTAGTACCCCTGCGTGATGCCACAGCCCTGTGAAAGAGCAAACAAGAACTGACTGGGAGATCTTGTCCTGCTGAGGCCCAAAAGTACAAGCCCATATTTGCACAGCAAACTAGTAATGTCCTTCAGCTCAGCCAAGCAGGCTGGCTTATGTCCAAAAAGGCCGGTAAGTGCCATCTCCAAAGGGGACAGTAGCACTTATTTGTATCCACAAAATGCGTGTACACTCCCACTTTGCCTGCTCAGAACACCAGTGTGTTACAGCTAGCGGTACTGGGCTTGGTGCTTGCTCTGCCTGTTCTCTCCTGAAATGCTGCAGCACTTTTTCAAAAGAGAAGAATTAGAGGGGCTTCAGGGAGCGTTTCTGCCAACTGAAAGGAAAAGGTTGTAAAAATGCCACACGTTGTCATATTTATGGCACGGGGCCGGACAGCACATTTAACATGCATTTAAACACCTATCAGTCCTTTCTGAAAGTGCAGTGCCATGTACTCAGTGGGAAGAGAGAAATGAAGGTATGCCTGTCCTCCGACAGGTCTATGTTTGTGTGTGCAGTCACGAAACGTGGAGAAGGGAGTGTGTGTGTGAGGGGGTGTGTGTCTGCATGTGTGTGGGAGCAGAGCAGCATGTCTGGTCTATCACCTCTGTCAATCCATGAGTAACACCAGCTGTCACATTTCATGTAGCAGCGCACTGACCTCTAGTGCATCGAGAGAAATTCACACACACTTGGAGTGGGACAGGGAATGCGGATGTCAGGGTGGGGAAAAGGCAGTTAATGTCGTTAAGAGTTGGGGGAACTACATTTTTATAATTCATTTTTCAGAGAGATCTCTTGCTCTTCCTTTTGTGCTCAGCCTCTGTCACCAAGACTTCGCATCATGACTATTCTCCTTCTGTCCGAGGAGATCTAAATGGAGTTCCTGCCACATCCCAGTGGCACCCCTGTGAGCAACAGTAACAAAGGAGTCACTTGGGAGTGAGAGAGAGCATTGAGAACCATTCAGCTCTGAAAGAACAGAGGATGCTTCAGGGTAGACATAAGATGCGCTGCCAGAACTGCGTATAGCATTATGGCAATTCTTGCCAGCCTTAAATTGTAGTGTGTTATAACCAGTGCTTCCTCTGTCATGTTTTCCTTTGTGCATACACACACATATGCTTTTGACAGCACTGTGTGGAAATGTGCAATGTTGGGGCACACAGTTTCCATGACACTTACGGGGGAACGTGAAAATCAATGAAGTTTTTAGGAACGTAGCCCTCTTGACTTCTGAGCTCAGCCTTGTACCACTCTTCCTGGGAGCTCAAAACCTGCAATGGAGAGATGGATGGAATAAACATGTCTCCTGCGAAAGTCAAAAGTAACCAAGATTCTGGCAGAAACCTAGAATTTCTTGTAAGTATAGAAGGGAACTCCACGTATGCTCTACTTCCCACCCACTGTGCAGCAAGGTTAGTGGCTGATGACCACTTCAGAGAAACAAAGCAATAAAGAAGGCCGAGTAGAATTAGAGGGATTGCTTGTTGAATTTATCCCTTCATCTGAATGACTGTCCAGGTGGCTGGGGATGCCATCTGCATGTCTCTGATGTCTGTGAAATGTAGAAATTCAGCTCTGAAGGACTTAATAGAGGTTTAAGGAGTTCTCTGTGCTGCTTTTAATAGTTGGTACTGGAGCATCTTAGTTTCACAAGGGAGGAAAAAAAAATCTGTGAAAACTCCTCTGACGTGTATGGGTATGAGGGATATACAGCTATACCTCTGTATGCACACGTTATGACTGCACAGATGTTACCACGTGCTCTCACATGTGATTTCACAAGAGATTATTTAGTGGGTTAAATCTTCAGCTGCCCTGAGCTTTGCCAAGGTAGATAAAAGAAGGAGGCAAAAAGTATTTTAAAGCTGCTATTATGCTTAAGAGATTGTAGGACAGCAGGAAGCCAGTCCACAGAGCACACTGAAGCAGCTTAAATTGTGCTCACATTAATGTTGATTATAATGGTCCTTAGGGACTGCACTGCTGACCAGGGACTGCCCAAATTCACTGCTCTCTGGCTGATAGCCCTGGTATAGCCCTAAGCTAGAGGAGAGAGGACAGGGATACAACCACATTGTGATTTTACTGCAAATGTTGTGGTCTTTGGTGTTTTGTTTGACATTCCAACTCCTGGGACAGAATTCTGCTTTATGAAATTGAACATGTTTCTGTTCTCTCTGGTTTTGGAGAGGAGCCTGAAAGCATGAGCCACGACAGTTTTAAAAGAGAAAGCAAGTGGAAAAGACTTAATTTAAAATCTATTGTTAACAATAATAATACGTGTTTTGTAAGCCAATCTCATGTTTTTGGGAGCCTAATGCACATTCTAAATGCTTGGTGTTGCCAACAGGATGTTACTGTCTCTGGGGCTGATTCTCCATTGCCTTGTCTGCCACGTAGGCCTTTTTTATGCATATGGATACAGAAAGGTTGGGGAATAGAAAGCTGTGGAGTTCCCTGCTTGTATAGTCACTGCTTCCCCCCTCCCTGGGTGCCAGACTAAGGCTCTTTTTTGCTGCTGTGGCCAACCAAAGAGGATGATAGCTGCTCCCTGCTCACGCTCAGGCCCTGCTCTGTCAGCAGCAAGGTTTCCAGAAAAACCTACCTGCTGGTTCTCATTGCAGGGCTGGCAGGTGTCTCTCAGTGTGTCATCCTCTCAGAGAAGGATGTGGGGGGGGCGGTGAGAGGGTGGATTTCCTCCTGTCACTGCTGGTTGAGGGCCTCATGTTTCCTGTTTTCTAATCTCTACATCAATACTGTTCATCTTATCTCCTCTATAAATCAGAAAAGACAGCCAGCAGGTTGTGCAGGCAGCAGAAGGGGGCTCATGACAGGGTATGAATGTATGTGTGTGTATGCCAGAAGAGAGATGTTACTCAGGCTAATGTACTGTTACTATGGCTCGGGCGGCTAAGGTGTTATTTTGTGTACCTCAAGGACATTAAAACAAGAGGCAGTCTGATTTTTCTGGTAGTGAAGTCTCTGTGACAGCTAATAATAATACTGATGTGTAGTGTTATTTGATACTTTTCATCAGGATCTTCCAATGTACTTTGAAAGGAAGCTCTAGATTGTAATGATTTTACAGGAAGGGAAACTGAGGCACAGAAGGAAAAGCGATCTGGCCAACACCATCACCCCAGCCAGGGACTTGATGAAACCACAGTCTCCTGAGGAAGGAGGTTTCAGGTAAAGACCATGGGACAGTAGGGACACGGGGACTACTTTTGACCTAGGGAAGAATTAGGAATGAGAGTGCTCATCTACGCTGAAGAGAGGCAGTGATTTCTCCAGAATCTTCTATAGCTCTCTGGAAAAAGCTGGTACTTGATCTTAATGAGTTCTGGATGCCATTAGCTTTGTCGAAGCTTCAAGAATTAAAAGGCCAATAAAATAAAAAATGGTGGTGATGGAAGAGGCAAGGCTCAGGCCCAATATCTGGTTATTAACTGGAATAGCTGGGACTGTACGGGGAGGTAGCGAAGGCTCCCTGGCCAAACAAGGGTTTAGATCCTATTGTTTTACATCACCCCTTTGGACAGTGGAGGAGTTAAGGCTTAGAAAGGAGTTACGCTCAGGCGTTTTCAGCTGAAACAGAACAGCTACGCTGGGGGCTGAGAAGTGGCTAAATAGAGTGGAGCAGCGTGTGACTTCATCTATGGGACTTTGGTAGGGTTAACAAGAACGGTTCTACCATGACACATGCAAACCAACTTTAAAGAGAATGTCACATGCTCTGTATTGTATATGATCAAGTCTACTTCTGCCATTCCTCCACTGCTAAATTTCTGCAAGGGTGTATATAATATTATTAGCCCAGGACCTCTTACACTCTTCCATTATGTGTGTAACAGACTGTCTCATGGACTTCTCCTCTTCTATTTGCAATTGCCTAAAACCCCTGCGGCAACTAACAGTAATTACTTACAGTGAACAGTTAGATGTAAGTAAGTTCTATAATGCATGATAACTATCTTTTAAACAGTTTAAGAGCTGGAAATAAGAAGACAGGAATCTCTCTGGACCACACTCATCCTGCCTGCCTTTAGACATAGTCATCCTAAACGTAGTCACCCCAGGCTACCTATATAGTCAATGAAAACAGGCAGGACCCTCAAAATCTGTCTGCTGAAGAACTGGAGCTCCGCCCCAGCAAAGGTACTTATCTTTCCCTGCTGTCTACTGGATGACTGTAGGGCAACTAAATCCATAGTTTATGGACTTAAAATCAAGTGACGTGGACACAGACTCAAGCGACCTGGAAATTGTTTGTTGACCTATAGCAAGCCCTATCGGAGACAAGTATCCTGCATTTGTATGCCAGTTTATAGACGTCTGTCTTCATCTGTTCTGTCAAGGCAAATGGGAGCATAGAAAGATCTGGGAGCACTCTCAGAAATGCTGTTTAGTCAAGCCTGGGGCTGCACTTACCTTCAGCATATCCCCAGCCTGGAAGCTCAACTCATCCTCTCCAGAAGCACTGAAATCAAACTTGGCGATGGCTTCCATACTGTGTCTTGATGGCAGAGCAAAGCTGGAAAAGGTATATGCTTGTCAACATGTATGAGCTGCTGGGACTGCTGGGTCTAGCCTCTAGAAAGCTTAGAGGCAATGCTGTGATTTGTACATGGAGGAGCATGCACCAACCATTGGTAGACATTAGTTACTAGACATGGAAAGACATTAGCAGTTAGAAGAGTTGGCACAGCCAAGAAGCTATAATTAGCTCAAGACAGTAGTTCAAACAACCCATTGTGTATGCTTATTCCAACAGAGCTCTTTCTCTGCAGCAATCTCATGGAGAAGTTTGCACACATCACCCAAATAAGCTGGTAGCAGCGAAAAACCTTCTGTATAGACCAACACTACTCTGTCACGGTTCCAATAAAGCAAGTGACTGTCATGCAATAGAAGAATGCATTTGCTCTCTGCAGTGACTTACTCTTTATCTCAAGAGTGAGACAAATTGTGGACAAAATGAACAGCCTGCAATAAATATAATTTTTCCTTGGACAGGGGCCACAATACTGAAGGTTGAAAGAGTCTTTTCTCTGTGATGGCTCAGCATGGGTGACTACAACTTCCAGCTAGGAAAAACTGTTTGCAGAAAGGTTGTATTCCCTATTTTGGAGCAGGCAGAGAGGGAAACTGTAACACTGACAAATTTAAGGCATGCACTTACCCTATCTCAGAGTTGATAACCCAGGAGCCTGAAATGTACCAAAGAACCTGCAAACCAAAGCCCGCTTTTCATCAGCGGAGCAGATGTGGCAGGGGAAGTGGCAACATGAGCTTCGCTTCTTCACCACTTCCTGCTCATGTAACTCAGATGTACCCCAGCAGGACCACTTCTATAATCAAGAGAGTTACTCATTTCCCATGTCTGGCTCATGGACCCTGCAGCCCAGTGGTAAGGCTGCCAGTGACAAGACAAGAAATAGCTAGGCAGTGCCACATTAAGCAAGTGCACTGCTGGTAGATGCTCTTGTGGCTCCACTTGTGAAGATCATCAGACAGCTCCAATATAGAAGTAATTTTTATGGTTACTAACCTAGAGTCATCTGGGAACAATGATCCTGAAGCCAAAAGTTCCCTTACCTAACTTCACCTCTCACAAAACCACCCAGACTTTATGGCTTGAGAAGTAGTGCTAGCTTGCCTGGTCCAAAACATTCTTAACCAGAAAGCCCTAGAAAGAAACTGTATGAATAACCCTAGTTAGGGGGCTATTTTTTGTCTCCTGTTAGAACTGAGACAAGATCCCCAAAATATAAAGTGCTGATGCTGAGGAAGCTCCAAAATTATGCCACTTTAAAATCAACAGGCTACTGTGGCCTTCCTTCTCTGCAATACCTGCTGTAAGCTTCCTCCTTTGACACACAACCCAGGGATTTATTGACCTGCGTACCAAGGATCCAGGGCCCAGCTCTGGTACAGTGCAACTTGACTCAAACTGCTGAGAATGATCTTGGAGAAAGTCTGCAGGGCAAAAATTATAGACAGAGGTAGGGCTGTTGAGATGGCACCAGCAGTAGCCCAGGGTTTCAAGAAGAAAAACACTAACATGGAAAGATACAAAATCTCAGAGGAAAAACAAAACCACAGGAGGTTTAGTTGGGATAGTCAGTCTAGCTGAGGACCAGTCATGAATCATTGGGGTCATTGAGTTGAGTTGTCAGTGCTATCAGTCCTGACCCAGCTGGTGGCAGATGGCAACCATGGAGGCCAACTCTTCCCTCCCAGTTGATGCCTGCCTCACCAGCAAAGACTCTTTGGGTGCCTTTACACAGGTGAGGGGTATGCTAAAGCTTAGCCTAATATTTCATTAAATCCTAGCTAGATTCAGTGTGTGTTAACCGTATAAAGCAGTTATTTATTGGCTAAGTTGCGTTTTTCCTGCTTGCAGAGTCCCTTTGCACTTGACTAAAGATGCCCAGATAAAGTGATCCACAAGAGGGGCCATAACATCACTGGAGACCAGTTCTGAGATTTGTTACATCTCATTTCTAACTATAAAAAGATCTTCACATGCTTCCCGTTGGATTCTGTTAGCACCCTGTTTTTTGCTGCTTATAGGTGGATTTGTATTCATGTGACTGATGTGAGCTATGTGACACCAAGGCAAGTTTTTGGCAGCCCACAGACAGCTCTGCTCATTCAGCATGAACCCATCCCACAGCAGTTGGGGTTGTTTCAGTGTTGGGGCCTCCCAAGTAAGTTGGAGTACACAGCTCAGTTGTGATCTGCTATTCCAGCCAGCTGCCTTAGGGTTTTGTCAATATACATCAATAATGAACTATAACACCCTATATTTTACCAGTTATGTGATTTATTCTCAGTCATTTCATTCTCAGCTTTCCAGCTATTCCAAACATTTTCACCCCCTTTTCTCTCTGTTGACTTACTGATGCCCTTCAATTCTTACTTTGGATACCATTTGCAGATTTACAAATATAGCTTAGGTTCGCCCTCTGATTGCCCCACTCTTATTCCAGGCATTGGTGTAACTCTGCAGATGCAGCTCAGGCCTGATCTGAGAACTGTCCTCTATTCTTACACTGACATTTTTGGAGCTTCAGTCTATAACCTCCCACAGTCAGTGTGAGCCCCTTGCGTGCTAACAGAGCGTACGGGTATTAAATGAGAGAGGAATTAACCATTGAGGGAACTAGTTAAACAATGATACTCTTTCATGGAAGAGAACTGAAGAAAAAAGACTAAAGGAGAATTACTTTAAAAAGGGATGTTTTTCAGTGTTTTATCTTGCAGCGGTGGGCTTCTGCAGAGAGATCAGAGCCAACAGTGCAGATGAATCCTGGAACTCCTAAGTGCAGATGCCATTAATCCCAGCTTGAGGAAAAAAAAAAGCTAAACTTAAAAACAATAAGCTGTTTAAATACAAATCCCGTCTTTGATTTTTGCCCCTTAGTCACAGAAGAGACAGTGGGGGTTCTCTCTGCAGGGGGCAAGGGGAGAGAGCCTTTAATTTTTCAGTATCGCAAATGTTAAAGGTGCTATTGGAGATGTGACACCCCTCAAAAGGAGAAGGGTTTGTGAAACATTTAAAGTATCCTCTCTCACCTCCTTTTCAATTTCAGCAATCCCAACCTCAGGGAGAGACCAGGAGACAGATACCTCTTCAAACAATCTAACACATGGATTAAATGTGCTTTTCATTGCCAGCGGCTGGGTTTAGAAGTGACTCAAATACCATACACACTGTTGGCTGTGTTGATAAATCAGCAATGCAGTAATGCTGTGGCCTTAAGCTCGTCCCCCACCAACTACTAAAGCAACACTTGCCAATAATCCTGTCTTTGAACTCCAGCTTACCACTTTTCATCACCTGAACTTCAAACCAGTTCTGTTTTTCTGATCCTGTTCCTCCCTCCATCTGTAACTCCAGAATCCTCACTCCGCATGGGTCAGTGCTTGGCCCTCATGAAAACTCCCCTGCCAGGGGCCCATTCTTTCCCTCTCTGCATGTGTGTGACTTCAAGCACCACCCCATGACTCAGAGACAAGAATTTTTTACGTTATTGTCATAACTTACATTTCTCAAGCACCTTTTATCCCAAAAGACAGCACTGCAATTTGCAGACAGAGAGCCAGGTTCCGCTTTTAACTGCCTGGTGCAACTCCTTTAAGCTTTTGAGTAACCAAGGGCAATTTTAGACTGTGCATAATGTTCTGTGTGAAAATCACCTTTGTACAGGGTTCAGCAAGAAGTCTATGCAATGTTCAAAGGAGGGTTTTTCGGTTCTGAGTGTGAGTTGACCAGTACCCTCTGTTTTGTGCTGGCTCTCTGCATGGAGGTGAATTTTCTCTGTGGTTCCCCATTGTAACGAGGCAGATCCAAGGGGCATAAGGATAGTGCAATTCTGTGGGACTGGTGCAGCAGAAGGTTCATAAAAGAAGAAGTGAAAAGCAGCGTGGCTTTGAGAGCAGTAGGTAGGTATTTTAGTTCGGCAGAATGCCATTCCCTGAAGAAGAACACCAGCATCTCTCTGTTGATGAAAAGAGCCAAGGCCTAAATCATGTCAGCAAGCAACATAGTCTGACAGCAGCATCCCAAAGAATTTAACATCATTGCCCTACACCAAGTTGGGTCAAAATTCAGTAATAAGAATGCCAGGGAAGGTCACCACGTATAAAGAGTTTACCACTCAGGGACTGCCTAGGCTCAGCCCTGCTCAATCTCATATATTAACATCATAGAAGGAGGGCAGAGTTGCAACAGCGTACCCGCTTAAAGGAGCCATATGAACAAAAGTTTTTATTTTTTATGCCTGCAGCACGCACACCTCCAGCCTTCAGCTCCATCCAGTGAGGTTTTGCACAGCGCGAGCTACAGTGTCTTTGTTCGGCTCTGCAAGAACAACCTATTGGACTGATGAGCAACCAGGGACAGAATTCAACCCTGAACATCTGTGCAAAAACTCCAGATGACATTTCAGCAGAAACAACGGAGAAGGGACCTGTTATCTAGAAGAGCTGTGATAGATAAAAGCTTTGTTTTCACCACCTAAGCCACATACAAGTGGCACGGGAATATTTCGTTCCAAAAAAAACAAACCTCTTGCTATGGAGTTAACGGTGCAGCTCCACTGACTGTCAGTGATAAGAGGGTAAAATTTATAAGGGAGAACAAGTCACTAAAACACTCAGCACTCATTTAAGTCTTGGCTATCCTGCCATTCAGAGCAATGCATAGCACCTGAGCTGAGCCTCCATGCGCAGATGAAATAAGACTCCTAGGAACCGGATTCACAGAACAAACAAACTTTCAGGACTCTATAACCAACAGCAGTTTGTAAGAAATGCCCCGGACTAGGATGGTGCTTAATATCCCTGGGGAACCTGCATCTTCTGTGATACTTCCAGTCATGACAGAGTAGAGCTGTGCAGCCCTATGGGAAGCCTATGCAACAGCAGCCCCAAAGAGCGTAGCACAATACCGCACAATATTGTGAGAGTATAAAATCATGAATCTTTACTGTGCTGGTATGGAGGACGAGGGTGGGGAGAAGCACCTACTTCTATTTGCCCACCTCTTCCCTCAGTTTCCAGCTGGCCAGATTTGGCTGAGGCACAGGGATTTGTCCTGCAAAAGTACTGCCCTGTTGTGGAAGCTGACGAACAAGATGGCACTGGGATCGCATGCTCTTCCCCTACCGCGCAGTACCTTACCTGTCTTTCCAAAACCTCCCTTTCCTCCTTGGTACCTTTTCCACACAGCTCCCCCAACTCAAGTCTCAGAGCCACGCTCGCCCCATACCTTGTAGCAGCTCTTCTCTCCTCTGGCACTTTGCTAGAAAGCAGGAGGTGTGTTACCATCTAAGGGAAGGAAGAGAAGGAGAGCTCAGCCTGTATCAGGCTCCTCCCTACAGCGACAGTGTGCCACATCAGTAACAGGTCCACGTGTGTGGACGAGGACAGTCAGGAGTGGGCATGGGGGAAGAGGCAGAGGCACAGAATAGTGTCTGTCACAGGACAGAGTGGGGCATGGACAATTATCAGTCTCTAATGTTGGAAATATTTGGTACGCTGCATATTTAAAATGGTGGTGCCAGTTCAAAAGGACCTGCCCTTTGCTCCTGCCTCAGTCCAGGCTGGTTTAACAGCTGAATAAAGGAGGGTAGTGTCCCTCAAAAAGTGCAAGTTCTACCCATATAAGGAAACCAGAAAAGAGCACAGATCTGGTAAGTTAAATGAGAAACCATAAGTCCGTTGAAAAGCATATCTTGAGGAACAAGTAGCTGAAGACATAAAAACATGTAATAAAATTACTTTCAAAGACAACAGAAGCAGGAAGCCTGCCAGAGTATCTGGAGGGCTGACAGATGATTGAGATGTAAAAAGAGTGCTCAAAGAAGATAAGGATGAAGCACAAAAGCTAAATGAATTCTCTGCATCTATGCATTTTCCATAGGGATGTAAGGAGGTCCCCACACTGGGGTTTTCTTTGCAGAGAAGAGCCAGGGGAACTGTCTCAAGCTGAAGAATTGGAAGAAAAGGTTTTAGGACAAATCAGTAAATGAACAAGAGTAAATCCAAGGATTCAATATTTTAGAAATCTTGGCTGAAATCTAAACTAAACATGAAATAATAAAGGCTGAGCAATTAAACTGTGGCATACAATGTAAGACCTATCCCAGCCTCGGTACTAGGAGAAAACAAAGCAAACACAATGCCAATGATTGAAAAACATTTTGAAGAGAAGCAAGGCGCAGGAGGTCTGACTTCTGTATACCTGAAACTGGTAGAAACAATAATCAAGAATTACTGGACATAAGAGAGAAATGACATAGCAATTGCCCCTCACATAGCTTTTGTAGAAGGAAGTCATACTACACAAATCTGAGTTCTTTGAATGAGTTGATGAGCATGTGGATATGGATGATCACTTGACATAAAACTTGCATTTCTAAATAATTTTTGATGAAGTCTCTCACTGAAGACTCTTTAAAAACCTCCTAAGCTCTCAAAGAATAAGAGGGAACGTCCTATAAAGGATTAACTACTGATTAAAAGGTAGGAAACAACTTGGATGAGATGTTCAACATATTCATAAATGATCTGGAAATAATGAAGTGAGAAAGCTTACTGATGAGAAAAAAAATCAGGGTAATACAAATTAAATCTGATCACAAAGACTTGCAGGTGGTTTTCAAAATACTATTGAAATGCAAGATGAATCTCAGTGCTGATGACTGCAAAGTAATGGACATGGGAATAAACCACCATAACTATATGAACACAGCAATGAACTTAAAATTAGCAATTACCAGTCAGGAAAGATACCTTTGAGTTGCTATGGATAGTTCTATCGAAGTGTCAGCTCAGTGGAAGTCAAAAAGGCAGGTTAGGAAATGTCAGGAAAGCGACAGACAACAAAACAGAAAGCAACATCATGTCACTGTACAAATTCTGGGGGACCTGTTTGAATATTTGTAACTTGAATATGGCAGCTAGTTCTGCTGTATGGAAACACTAGCATTAGAAATAGTAGAAAGTAATTAAGGATGACCAAAGGAGTGGAAAGTTTCTGAACAAGGAGGGATCAAATTAAACAGACTAGGATCCTTCACCTGAGAAAAAAAGTTGACAGAGGGATAAATGCAAAAGCAATGTAGAAAATAACGAGAATCATGGAAAAGGCAAACACGAGATTTTTATCCGTCATTTCTTATAACATAAGCACTAGGAGCTCATTCTCAAAAGTGTCGGGATCTGGGAGGCCCTGGTGAAAGAAGCTTTGCCATGTGCTTGCCCTGTTCTTACCCTCATTCCCCAAACTGCTGTTGCTGGGCACAGCATCATGGGCTGCATGGAACTGTAACCTGACCTGATTCATCCTTTCTTATGAGCCATGATACTTCACAAAAAACACCTCAATGTGCTAGTCTAAGACAATCAGTCCAGCAGCAGGCAGTGGCAGTTCCCACACAAAACACCCTTTGGGGAGGCAATAATCTCCGTGGAATACCTGTTAGTTAGAACAGAGGTAGGCTGTAAATTATGAAGCACTCAAACCAGTGAAGGCTAGAAACAATGGAAATTCCCTCTAAGAAGATAATCCTCAATGTATCTTGCTGAAAAAATATACAGGTGCAGAAAGCAGGGGGCCATAAGAAGAGTACAGCAGCTAGCACTTGTCATGTTGTGAAAAGTTTTACATATGACTATAACTGTACACATCAGCAATATAAACTTCTGTACAGGCAGGTGGGACCCCAATCCTCACAGTCTTTTTGGTTTTAAGCTATGTTCATTCTCATGAATGAATGAATGCTGAATGTGACAGCTCACTCATGCTTGCTGCCTGACAATGTCACAAAACACTATCTGGTTTCCTGTTAGGTATCCAGAACTATTCCATGATAACATTAAATCTATTTAATGTCAAGCTGTAAAAGACGTGGCTTTCTATACCATAAACAAAACACTCGGTAGTGGCAAGCCCCCAACAATGAGAAACGATAGAAAATAGGATAGAAAATAAGTCTTTTCTTTCTTCTCCATTTCTATATAGTCCTCCCCTGTCAGAGTTATGGTAGCATGTCAACCTCTTCGCCATGTGGATCACAGCTATGTTGAAAAATATGAAGACATCCAGAAACTTCAGCCATAATTAATGGAAACAAACGTCATAGGAAGGGTGTTAGACTCCATGCTCGCATGTTTGAGCCAATCTCTATTAGACAGCTGGATAAAGCCCAACCCAGGCAGACAGGTCCACAACTACCTGCCGCAGACTTCTTATGTTATCATCTACTGCTGGCACAATCCAGATGGGATAGCTGAACCATGGCTATGATAGAGTCTGGGAAGACCTGGATTTAAAAAGCTTGATGCAGATAAACTTACACCTGCTTTTACACTTAGATGAATGACCCAAAATAAACGTGTCTGCAAACATGTCTGAAAACTGCCTAAGAATATATTTCTCACAAAATTTTAGTAATTTTTTGCTGGGCTTGAATTTTCAAGAGAAAAAAGTTTTTCCAAGGCATTTTATTAACTTTATTTTCTATCAGGGAAGCGTGGGAGCAGCCAGAAAGAAAAGAAAAAAAAGGGAAAGAAAAAAAAAGGAAGAAAAGGAAAAAAAGGTTATTTCCAATAAAACTTATAAATCAAATATTTTGCCTACTCTGAATTGTTTGGGTTGATAATATATGAAAGATTAAGTGGTTAGGTTTTGTTTGTCCTCAATGTAAACTACTTCCCCATGTTCTTAATTAGTTTGCCACCAGACAGTAACACTGCCAACAAGGGAAACAGAAGTCAAAGTGTGGAAACAAGGGAGATTTCAATTGCTATATTTGGTTGTAAGTAATAACTCAGCATCCGTGGATTCAGGAGCATCAGGGCTGTGAATCCACATACAGCTGAATGTTATGAATGGAAGCTGTCTGGTCTTTCCTGATCTCCCATCTATTCCTGTCCCCACATTCAGATATGCTGCACACACAGCAATTCATCCTCTCTCGCCGCTTTGCTTTCTGCGAACAGCTGCTCAGGCTGTCCACCGTGACAGGTCATTAGTGGGCAGTTATTTTTTTCAGGACTGAGTGCACAGGAGTGGCAGTGCTATAAAAGCTTCTCTGCAGAGCTCCATGAACTGATCTGGACAGAGCTCTGTCCCAATTTGCTATGTTTCCTGTTAGCAAAGATTGTCTTGAAAGCTCTGCACCTTGTTGCTCACCTGCAGTGGTCCTGTTTGATCATGCCCTAGGATTTTCAAACAGCTCAGTCAACAGCATCAGCTGCATAGCTGTTGCTATTCTAGTGCTGGTCTTGTCACCATCACCCTCATAAACCACATTCAGTTTAGCTGGTATGACTACAGCCTGCTGTGCTTGCACCTGTGGTACAACTATTTCAGTTAAAGGTGTGAAGCCATTTCTCTTACAGGAATAAGTTTTAACTGTAAGAGTACTGTTCTAATTCTACAGTTGTGCATGCACTAGGAGAGTGTACAACTTTAACTGTCTGGTACCATCAACGTAGCACCATTTATTGCAAGGAGATGTGGCTTTGATCCCAAACAACAGTGTGAATTTGCTATTTGATTCATGCAACCCTGCCCACCATTCTGCTAATTCATCTCCAAAGGTAACCCCTACCATTCCGGCTGACGAACATCTCCGCACTTATGAGAGATTTTTTTTGGGAATATATTGCTATGATCCTTTATTTTCCTATTCTAAAAAAGTACTGGAAAACTTGATGATATTAAAGATTTTCTTCAAATCCCTCCAAACCTGCCAATTTTCTCTTCTATGTTCCCCACCCCATAACTCCTGATTACTGAATTATTAGTGTCTCACTAGCAGCTTTTTGTATATAATCAGTTAGCATTTGTAGGGTGATTACACTGAGCCATGCTCATGACATCCCAGATTATCGTCTTGACAGCAATTACAAGATCACAAGAACTGAACTCTTACAGAATTGACTGGATTAGCAGAGGAGCAAGGAGCAGATTACAACGGAGAAAGGGAGGTTTTGACTTCTTTTCCTTTACTACTAAATAATTCTCCTGGATTTACATAGATTTCCTTTAACTGCTGCATTGCTGCCTGAGTCCAGACAGAAGCAACTGCCTTACTGCTTCTGTGTTGCCAGCTGCTCTGAGGACACATAGCCAAAGCATGCCTGCTGTGTGGTGTAGTGTTCTGCACCAGAGGTTTTCAGCTTGGGCCCATGAACTATGTTTTAAGAATTGGCAGATGAGACCAAAGAAGATCCACCTCACTGTCAAAAAAGCCTCTGTTCACCACACAGCAATTTGTGCCTTCACTGGGAAACCTGGATGAATCTCTAAGCCCAAAGAAGGTTGGTGACCACAGCAGAAGATGAACAGAACATGCTCCTCATAACAGCACTTTTTCCAAGCCTGTCCTACATTTATCTCACCTAAGAGCTAAAGACGGCCAGTTACTCAGGGCAAGAAACCATGGATCCTGCAGCCTGACCTCTGCTCTGGAACCTTCCCCCAGCAGGAATAGTTTCTGATCACCCTCAGCACTGAAACAGATCTAAGAAACCTCTCTCCTCCTTACTGCTCTCTTGGGAGCCAACACCACCTCTTTCAGAGACTCTTAAGAGTTAATCAGTTGATTTCTACCATCATCTATGAACTATACCAAATTACACCAGCAGCAAATTCAGCACATCTGACTTTATAATACATGGGGCTAATTGTTCTTTACAACATTCAACTCCAAAAAAACAGCCAGGTGAAGACAAAGAGAGAAGCGCTGCTACTGATAGAAAAAAAGGAGCCTCTTCCCGGTCTTTACAATTTGCTTATTATCATCCCTTCTGAACACTAACAAGTAGCAAAATAAGTCATAGAGGCTGTTGCGATGGTACCCTGCGCATCCCTGAAAGATAAACATGACAAAAATGCAGGAATCAGACATGTAGGCCATTATGATGATAGCTAATTTTGTCATCACGTTATTAGAATTTGAACTACAGATAAGCTAAGCAGGGGCTGCATGGCTATCAAGCCAAAATCAACACGGGCTGCATGAGCTGCTGATTTTCTTCTTTGCTGCACGCCAGCAGTAGAGGAGGGAAAGGAAGTGAGAGATAGAAAAAGAGACTCTTCTTCAGTGATTTGAATCCAATGCTGGAGCGTTCAACAAAACATTCCTTTCCAGGATTTAAATTCTCCCTTTGATGAGCACCTAGTGACTCAGTGGGATTTGCTAAACTTCCATTTGAAGCTAGAGAAAAGTAATCTCATTCTTTATTACTTCCCCCTCCCTGTGCTACACCCCTCTAATCATGATAAATATATCTAAACATGCCTGATTAAGCCAGACAGACAATGTGCCCCTAATCTGAACTGATCAGGGCTCTGGAGCTGCCAAAGTGAACCTGCTGTCTCTCTATCAGACAGAGCAATAAGGGGTCGGTAATGCAGCTCCATTAACTGCTTCCCACAGAATGAATTTTCCCTGACTGCTCCTAAAGAGCAGACACTTGAGGAATGCCGCCTGATGGGAAGTTGCTTTGAACGGTGTCTTTTGGCACAATTGTTGAGCAGCTCCTTCTCAAGCCCTCCAGGCAAACAACTAAAGTATGAAAAATGTAGCCACTTCCTTCTATGCTACTTTTTTAAAAATCTCCTCATACCTTATCTAGCTAACTGCCTCTCAATTTTTGTCATCTTTTCTTGGTAAGCTTCAGCACTGGCTGATACGTGTTGTACTGCAAGTGTGTGGTTATCAGAATAACAATCCTGTTCCTGCTGTGCATGTGCATATGTATGCATGGGATCTGCTTTTGTGTACAGGTGGAGCTTGCAATTTCTGGATTCACAGAATATAAGGCCGCGACAGACCACTATATCAACATACCATATCAATATATCAACATACCATATCAATATATCAACATACCGTGTGCGTTTAGAATATTTGCACTAATATCGGAGGTTCACTGGAAGGTAAATAGGTATAGATCAGAACAAGTGCAAGAAAGTAGACCTCTGAATTTTTTCTGGAATCTATGCACGTGTATGTACATGTGCTTTCATGCAGGTGTAGCCCTCTATGATCTTTATCCCCTGAGAAGATCTACTTGTAGTAAAAGATTGCAGTAGAGAGGGATCAAGGGAGTGTCGGACCATGTTTGGGCTCTGTGAAATCCTGGGACTATTTATCCTAAAACTGGTCTTTGGTATAATTACAAGTACCTTCAAAGCCTCTCTGAATCACACCAGCTGTGAACAGCTCCAGGGAATCATTCTGCTAGCAGCAAGTCAGATGGAGAATTATATGTCTCAAATTGATCATACAAGAGTCTGGGATGAGGAGTGATGTTATGTTTCAGACATGTTTCCTATAATGTCTGAAAAGTTTCAGGAAAAGACTTTCCAAAAGTCACTTCAAAAGCAATGAGTCAAAGCAGAATCAAGAATCTGGTACTATGAGACTTGATCAAAAACAACCAACCACCCAACCACCCACCCACAGACAATAAGACCCACCTACAATTAGATCCAGACACTCCAAGGTGCTTTCCTTGTATTTGGGTATCTAAATATGGGAAAGGATACTCAAGATGCATTATCTCCAGCTCTGACCATCAGAGAGAGATTTCCAAAAAAAGTACAGTATCCAACACACTGTTCTGTAAATCTGAGCTCTTGTACTGTAACTAAGAGCTGAGCAATTCTAGTGTTCATGCAGGTCTGCATATGAACACACAGTGGATGTGCATGTGAATAGTAAATTCCCTTTGTCTATGCGCAATCATGCATTTCGCAATGTGAAATGGAAATGTAGAAAAAAAATCTGTAAATATTTGTGCTAAAGTAGGAGTAAGTTCACCTTATGTCTTTGATTCATTTCCACAGCAGTTAAGAAATTCCTCTTTTCATATATAAAAGATGAAGGATGCAACAGAAGGCTATAATTTCTTTATTTCTGCGCATAGCACAGCCTAGACAATTCATTACATTAAGGCATTAATCCAATCTGGTAAAAATAGTTTTTAATCTTATATTTGACTCTATAGCAATACATTTGAGTGGGATATGCGAACAAAATGATATGAAAATCTGCTAGTATATACTGCTAGGTACATAATATTATGTTTCTTTGATGAGGCCAGCTGATAAAATTTTGTGTAAAATTGGAAGAAGAGCAAGATCGGTGATGAAACTGCTGTTTTCCTTGGTATTTTTTGTGTAAGATTAATCCTGGCAGCACAGATAATTGTGCAAAATCTGGAACTCTAGTATTAAAATTACATTGTGTGCCAACAGGTATGATTTTGCACAAAAGTAGAACTGCAGTTAGCTCAGTAAGAAAAGTTAATGCTTCCATATCCTTTTAACTGTAAATCTGTTTTTGTACAAAATCACATCTGACTGCACAAGTTGTGTTTTTTAATGAAAAATTTGACTCACCTCTTTTCCCTTATATATTTTTCTTCTCCTCTTATGCTTTTATGAAAGAATGAAATATAAAAGTCTGGTTCAACATACATTTAGCTATGATAATCTAAACACAAACATAGGAAATCTGATAATTAAATTCTCAGAGCCCTCATCTTGGATATGTTATACATAATGTCAGCTCACAGCCACCTTTGTTCTGAGAAGATGATCTGATGATATACTTTATATACAAAGCTTCACATTTAAGTAAGGACAGAGAAATTGAAATGCTACTAGCAGTATCTGCCATGTGATATAATGAGCACTGCTGTGGTACCTTCATTGCATAATGTCATCACTTGCATATTTACCGTCTGAGCCTCTGTGTTGTAGTAACTATGTTTTTTCTGCTTAATGGATCTTCACAGCTCAACTTCCATTTAAACACAGAATCCCTTTTACAAGGCCTAAGTGCTACAAAACAGCCTTTCTATAAATTAAAGTCAGCCCATGTGCATCTGCATTTGAGAGTGCTTCTGAAAGGGTTTTAAAAGCAATCAATTACAATAATTCATAGATTTAAAGATGTAACTCCAACAGTAAATCCAACTTTTCCTCTTATTATAAGGTAAATGTGAATGCCAGCTTGTTACTATTCCTGGGGTTTGTCTCTGCACAGCAATCGTACCATTTTAAGTAGAAGTGTGGAACATATTTCATGTTTGTCTATGCATTTTTTAGTTCACTTGGATTATGATACCTTTGAAATTACAGTGCAGCAGCAGTTCCTGAATGATTTAACATGTAGACATTTTTACTCTGAAGTAGGAATAACTCGTTCTTGTTTCTCTTAATCCAAAATTGAGTTATATCAAATTAGAAGAGGTTCTCATTATCTGGAATAAAAATACCCGGGTCATACTCTGATGTAGGAATATCAGTTACTGAACTAACATGCAGACTAAGACTTTAATTAAACACATAAAGTTCCTGTAGGTAAATTAGGCGTGACATCCTACATTTCCCATTCCTACAGAGTGGGCACCTTTGTGGCAGTGAGGCTAACTGGAACCTCACTGCGTAACCCCTGCACACCCTGCAAAAATAATCATGGTCCCACTCCTTCAGTGAGCAAGTGATCAGTTGCTACTCTGCAGCAGGGAACCACACAGCCTTCGACTATTCAATAGATTGCGTGTGGCAAAAAGGGAACACTGTGCAGAGGGTGTGAATGAGTCATTCGACATTTCAGGTTGACTGAAGTCATTCTGCTACATTTATTTCTAATCTTGATGTGCTATCCACATTTGCATGTTAAGCAAGATGGGAAGAAAGAGATTTAAATTATTTGCTACAATACACACGTGGAAAACGGCAGACTCTGCATGTGTGTGAGAATGTGGGATTACATGTGTGACTGGGTGAACGCAGCATCACGTGAAGTGCCTTTCTACCCTCATGCAGTATTAGGCATTCTGCATGCAAACCCAAACACATCTGAGCAAAAGTATGTTTGAACATGTGTATCTCTAGGGATCTGATTATAAATGAAAGATGTTCATTTGCAGTATGCCTGAATGGAGGAAGAGCGGTCCCATGAGCGTACTTCAGGTGACATGTGCGTTGTGTTTTCTTTGGCAAATACAAATCCGAGCAACTGTGAACGAGCTGGTCTGTGTACACTTGGAGTGCAGGTATGTGTGTTGTGTTCATGTGGGTGACAAGGAGCACTCATGAGCATTAGCAGGTGTAAGCTGAAGCTGGAATTTATACATTAGTCAAACATCATCATCAGTGAACCACCTGTTTAGAGATTTCCATGGAAAGAATATGTGGCAACCTCTCAAAGTATGATGTGGGCTAACACTGTACTCCTTCACTCCTGGTCATACTTCCGGTTTAAAGCACAAGTTTGCAGCTAGTCTGACTTCTTATAGCTCACCCTAAAGTCTGTTTGATCCATGCATATTTAGCAACTTTAAGCATTAAGCCATTTTAAAGTACATGCTCACCTCTGAGGTTTAGGAGCCTGAGTTCAAGCACCTATTGCATAGGTGAAGGGCACTGCCAAGTTCTGCATTATTTTTTTTATTTTTTTGGTAATGTCCAAATTATTGTGTCTTTTAAATTATTAAGATTTGCTTACTGCATAAAGCACTGCAGATCCCCCCCGCCCCAGCCTCTATTCTGCAAGTTATTGATACCACATTCAATTAACCTTGGTGAGTGAATATAAGGTGGACATTGTCTCCCTCTGTTTCAGTCATTTTTTCTCAGTGCCACAGTTTGCATACAAACACTAAATGGTGGTACTTAAATCTTCAAGTAAAATTGCTTTAATGGAAACAAAAATGCACATTCATGACATTTGTATTCATATTAAGTCTCACATGCTTCATTATCTGAAAGCCTAAACAATGGGCCTAGTCTATGCAGATTCTGTCCTATTAAATAAATAAGCGAGTGTAATTCTGGTTCAAAAAGCTTAGAGAAAATGTATTCTTACATTTCTTTGGGTGGTAACCGCAGGCCTATTATTGCAATTCCAACTTACCCACTGTGCTTGTATTGGCTTTGTACAGAAGATAAAAAGGAATGAGATGGAAATCCGATTTTTATTAGTGAGTCCACTCCAAGACACACTTATTGAGGTACATAAAGGTCTATCAGCCATTGGAACTGGTGATGAAATGAGAGAAGACTGCACAAAAAAGAGATTCTATGTAAACCACGAGTGTCTTGAGTAGCAGTGGGAACTCTGGATGTGCTGAGGATTCCATAGCATAGGTAATGAGGCAGAGGCACAACATGATCTACAACAGCTACAAACCAGTTCACAGATCCTCTGAGAATTGGCTTTGGTCCCACCAGCTCACTTAACCATAAGAGCACAATCATTTTACCTCAACTTTGTTGTCAGTCTGAGAAATGGGTGTGTGCACATTTAAAGAAGCCAGCTGTTGCATTCAATACTATATTATGCTTTATGAGGGGAGGACAAGATGCTTTTTCTTCCATAACATAATAAACATCATGCACAGTTGTTCCTACAGTTATGCTCCTGAATACACTGTGCTAACGGCGGTGTTGTCATTTAAGAATCACCTCATGACAAAGAGTTGAAAGCAAAAAAAAAGAATCAAGGAATTCATATCATATTGACAGGCTAGTGGATTGAATATTGTGGTTCTATGTTGAATCTCTTTTCCTAACCCTTTCCTTGTCTTTCCTATTCACAAGGCAAACTACTTGAAGCAAATGGTATTCTTCCATATGGTGCAACTTAACAAAAACTAATGGGTTAGGACTGTTATGGAATCATACAATAATTAGATTAAAAGGGATTTGTGGAGATCATCCAGTTCAAGCCCTTGCTCACAGCAGGGTTAACTTTGAAATTACACAAGATGAGAATGTAACCTGATTTTTCTACAGTGACTACTCTAATGGCACATCAGTCTCATTCAGGCAATGATATAAATTATGTGCACGTCTAGATCAAAGACATATGGAAAATCATTTAGGTAGAAGATCTGCATTAAATGATTTGAGATTTTCTTTCAATATGCATCCTAGAAGACTGTAAAAAAAATTCATAAGATGATATTGACTTCAGTACTAGACTGCAATTATAGAGCTGCGTATTATCAAAACACACACTAAAATGAGGCTGGCATTACAATCATTATTGCCTGACTTCTGTGTGCTTAACACCCTCATTATGTAACTTTTTGAAAAATGATTATTCGTAGATAGAATTCAGAAAAAAAGGCAAAAGATGAAGGAAGGAGAAGATTCCAGAATGGAAAAAAGATTACTTGGCTAGACACTGTGGAAAAGAATTAGCAGGCTCGGCACTGCAAAACACTATATAGTGTGTACCTCATACAGCCTTCAAGAAGGTGCTCCTCTTCTACATACCATAGAAAGTCTGCACAATAAAGTTTTGAGAGCTGCAAACTGTAGGAACCATGCAGTGCTTACCCTTCAAGATCCATCGTGAATGTGGTAAGGGCTCTGCAGTGAGAAACCTGCCAACGGTAAAAAGTACTTGTCACAAGACTTAAACAAGGCCTGTGCACTTCTACAAGGAGATTTAACCCCTCAAATTAGGGATTAGTGAGATTACTTCTATGATGAATGGGCTGAATTTTATCCAAACTGAATACATCTAAAAACATTTTCGACACTGCAATTTGCTTCCATATGAAAAAAACAAAACCCCATGCTCACTGCAGTTCCATTTTCTGTTCCGTTTTCTACCAGTTTCTTCTACTCATATCTACTTTACTTGCTATCAGATTTAAGGAACTGCAATGTTCAGATTAATTACCATTGCATATCTTGCTATATTTGATTATGGTAGGCTGTCTCTTTTGTCTTGAAGATGAGCCTTGCTTTTTAGTTTAGCTTTACAAAAAAGTTATATTTAATAAAGTGATCATCTTTGTAAAAGAAACTAATCTGCAAATATGCCCAAAGCATTCACTGAATTTTGGAATAGTGTTTTCCTGGTTGCTCTGTCTGAAAGTGGTTGGACTTTGCTCATCTCTGCAGCTGGTCAAGGGAAGACGTAGATGCTCAGCCCTTCCCAAGCTCAAGTCAATGAGGCATCTGAGATTGCACAGCAGAAGCCGAAGCATTTAAAACCACCCCCTTAAAAAGTGTCATGCCAGGATTGTTTAGACTGAACAGGAGAACATTTCAAAACAACAACTTGCTCAAAAGCTAAAAACCATTTCAAGCAAAAAAGTAAATCTAAACATACCAAACAGAAACTGTTCAAACCAGCAGTAATTCATTAAGAAAATAACAGCTGTTCACTGTAAGAGATTCCCAATGCATTTCACAAATGATGAATTAAATTCAGACTCACTTTGTATTTCTGGTATCCTGATAGGCTTCATCAGAGGGGGTTGCAGCAGTGCTGGGCAGGGGCCACACAGTGCTGTAGTTTCTCCCTGGTGTGTTTTAAAGTATTACAGCTACTCCTTTGGCTTCTCTTGCTAAAACTACCCAGCACTTTAATTAAGAAGCCCTATTATGAGCTCTTTTTTTGCCGCATCCTTACTGAGAATAACACTTCTCTGGACACCTCCAGTATGGGTTAGCTGAGCTGGTAAGCCTGAATGTTAAAATATAACTGTGTCCTTGACCCCAGCTTTACCCTGGACAGTACCTCCAGTTTGGCTGCTGCTTTCCCTGACTCTGTAGCTATCCCTTCACCTAACAATGAAATCCATCCTCCAGTGCTTTTCAGCAGTGCACAGCAGGTTAGGAGCAGAAGCAACAACTGCCCAATTAAAATCAAAATGTCAGATGCGCAGAAGGCAAACTGAAATCTGCCTGGGCTATCAGGGCAAACACCTTTAGACTTATGCAATTAGCTGAAGGGTAATTGATGACCACAGGCAATCAGCCTACAGTTGAGGGTCTCATGTGCAAGAAATGGGCTAGGGCATATCATTCAGTATTGACTCAGAGGAAAGGGCTTGATTCTCTCTGAGTCACTAACACCACCTCCTGAAGTACTGAGGGTTTCCTTAGAAATCTCCCCTAAATTACCAGGTGAAATCACAGAGTGCTTAGAAGACTCAAAGCAGTGGCTACAAGTGTGCTACCATTGCCAGTGTCTCTGTAAGTTATGGTATACAAAGAACGGTAAAAGCTCTTTAGCTGGCTGTGGAGACGAAAGGAATCCTTCAGTTGAGGGTCATACCCCTGATGATTTATTACAGTGAGACAGTAATAATACAGGTAAAAGCAGGTGTGGGGATCTTTGAGGCACTACCAAAGAGATAGAAATGAAGCCAGAAAAAGAAACTCTCATTCTGGAGTACCAATGGCTACCTGAAGAACTGTCCTGAAACAACTGCCCTCGTACAATAACACTGGGAGAGCTCCTTATACATACACACCCTTCATCTTTCCTCCCTTCTACTTCCCACTCTTCATTTGCCTTTCTCTTTAGAATGAGAGCTTGCTGAAGCCTGAGTTTTCTTCTGCTATGACTTTGCCTGCACCTCAAGAACTGATGTGTTTAGTTGTTTGGGTTTTTTTCAAATCAAGACAACTACTGCATAGTAAATTCCAAATGGAAATATTACCTTGATGTAGCTGTTTGAGGTACCTTCCAGGCAGGTGTATTTTATTGAGCACAGCTAGCCACATTGCCATAAAAATCACCTGTGCTTTCTCTTCCCTGAGATTCCACACTGAGGAATATACCTGGAGTAACCCATTTGAATATTAGAGCACTGCTTGTTTTTGGCGATGAAGACATAACCTCTGTCAGTGCAGAGCATCCAGTGTCAACAGTCTCTGAAAGTCCGTTGAAGCCTTTCTGTAAAAGAACTAATTAATAAAAAAGCTCAGGATGCTTAAAGAGCTGACGTTCAGAAGTCCTGGAGATTTAAGAAAATATTTCTAAACCCATTCTGCAGTTGCAGTTATTAATGAATGATTAATTTCTACAGACAACATCTTGTGGTTGCTTCAACCCTGTTTCCCTTAGTGACCTCAACAGTCAAGGGAAGAAAATCAGAACAGTGTTGAAAAACAGTTAAAAAATAAAATTAAAAATAATTAGTATATACTATGGAGATACTTGTCATGTCTGTGTACTTAGCTGATCTGAGTTTTGCATTTAAAATAAGGATTCGGTGGTTTTGCTATGTATGAGAAGCACAGTGTACATTAAGAATTACAGCACTAACTGTAAGGGCACATAATGAATTTCCTGAGAAGCTACAAGTAAACCTATTAACTAATTTATTAAGTAAAATTATTCTTAAATATGAGTTCTTTAAGAAACTTGACACTTTGTGTTTGATCTTTTGTTTGTTTCTATAGCCTCGATAATGGATCAATCCAGATTTTCATTCTACTTAAAGATCACAAAAACCTTGCATTGACAGTATATGAAGATTTTTCCAAGATTTTTTTTACCTCTATGATATTTCTTATAAAAAATTTTCCCTTCAAAGAAACCCTGGTGTTTAATTTGTTCCTTCAGACAATGCTACAAATGGAGCTTTCAAGATACCTGAGCTGCCCACAGCTAGAATGGCCCTTTCAAAATCCTCCTTTCACAGTGGAATTCTTGGTAGACAGTAGAGCCTCCACTGTCTTTCAATAGGGACATTTGGCTTCATTTCTCTTGGAAACAGAGGGAAGCAGCTGCTGCCCTGAATGATGAAACTCTAACTGTGAGCAGTGGTATCAGACCGACAACTGCCTTGTTGTGATGTCGCAGAAAAGGAAAAATATTTTCTTGAACATCATTTAAAGCTAATCTGACAACACAAACATTCAGAGGCTTTGATTATTGAATGGGCTCATTACAGCAAAAGGTGAAGATAGCATTTAGGCGGTCGTGCAGGTGTAATGACTTGGGACACAGGAGATAGCAATACACGCTATATCAAATCAGTAGGCAAAGGATGCAAGTGCCGTACATGGCCTCTGCTGAAGGTAATGACATGATTATGATAACGCCTATATAATTTTCAGCGATGTAATATTGCATGTCTATTCATCCCCTTCTAGTAAGATTGTCGAAGTACTTGATGACTTCAATGAATTAAGATTCACCTTCTGTTCAAGATGGGAAAATATTTTCAGACTAGATTCAGTTCTCTTTGACAGTAGAGTAAATTGGGAGAATTTTTGTTTCCTTTGATGGATTTAATCTCAGTGATCTGTTATACTATTAGGATTACCAAGAAAGGGGAATCCAAGCACATAATGGTTCAACAATGGCATTATTTCTGTCTGTCAGTGTAATGATAATTCAGCTTGAAACCTGATAATACAGCTTGAAACTGTAAACTAGTCACCCTGTTGGAGTTAGGAAGTCTTTGTTCCATCCCCATGTAGAGCTCTGCACACTTGGTTGATAGAAAGTTCAGTCACCTTTCTCAAAATCATTACGTTTTGACCACTATTTGGGTAGCATACTGGACATGACAGATGAATAGTCTGATCTGGTACAGCAAATGCTGTGTACAAACAGTCAGACAGAATGCCTCCAGTATCTTATCTTTATATGTTATACACTTCTGCATGAAAAACAATTACCAGGGCACATTAATGCACAGAGACAATTTTAGAAGTTTGTCCACATCCTAAGATAATCCCTGTTTAGATTGCAGGGTTATGGAGTGTGTCTCCTGTGCCAGAACTCAGCTGTAGCTTGGCGTGGCTGCGACCTGGAAATGTGATGTTATTTGTGTAGCCAGTTTTTTAAAAATAAAAAAGGAATGCCAGAGCTCTGATGGTTAAAGTTTGTACTCTAAGGGTTATTGGTGGATTTGTCATGATGAGATAACAAAAAAATATTAGGGAAGGAGAAAAGAAAGTCTAGAGAACACAAGGCAAACAGTGCCTCAGGGAAAAGAATGGCATGTAATTAGTATTGTCCACTGCTCCGAAAAGATAAAGCCATATATAAAAAACGTTATAGAGTCGGGGAGAGGGAGGAAGGATGGATCTTGGAGCTCCAAGAGAGGGAAAAAAGAGTTTCATCATGTATTCATGCATACTGTTCATTTAGGCATTCCACTTTCTTTCATCTCATAATATTTTTCAGTACTGACCTGTGATCTTATTGCCAGGATAATGTGTCCATTCTTAGCAAGCTTATTCCTCAAAGGTTCGTCTCCCCTGCTTAGATGTTATTTAAATGGTACTTTAGCACGGTTCTCTAATCAGCAGAACAGTTTAAAAAATTTAAGGCTACAGGAAGAGCTCAGACATTTCCAAGATCACTTTTTTAATTCTCAACTATTTGACATCCTTCTAGAAACAGTATTTACAGCAACTACACTTCAGAGACAGCATTCTGGGCTAAAGCCAAAAGAAAAATAAGATGCCTTTCCTCTCACCCAGATTACCCAGCTGGGTAAGCCTGACAGCTGTGGGACAGTAGTGACCAAACATCAGAAGCATCTGAATAAAGCATCAACCCACTAGAACAGCTATATCATGGGAATCAGTTTGTACCCTGAAGCATGAAGACTATAGTACATACACTTGTTAGCCTAGCTAATATCACTACCAATTCTACTCACGTTTGTGCAAGTCTCTCTCTCTTTCCTCCCTCTTTTAAAAAAGTGCTTATTTGAAATGGTATTTAAAATTAAACTGTCACTATAAAATGCGGAAACAAAGCAGCCTTGTCTAGTGATGAAGACACAAGACCAAGAATCCAGTTTCTAAGCCCAGCTCAACTAAAGATTTTCTGTGCATCCCTGGGCAAGTCATATAACCTACCTGTACTGTCGGACACATCTAAAATTACAGTGTAGCCGTACATGGAGATCTTTAAATGGAATGGGGTACCAAAAGCCATAAAGCTGCATTCTCAGAAGGCCAGTTCATTTTTACAGATTGTCAAGTTAGTTAAGCTTTAGTGCTTCTGCCATCTCACTGTCGTTAAATTCACGTATGTGGGCCTGATTACAGTAATAATGTGAGATCATTCATACTCACATATCTTAAGGGCAAATGGGCAAAATGCCCATCAATAGGCAAAAATGTGTGTAGACATTAAGATGAAAGGGTTATACAGGCAAGGCAAGGTTACTGCCATATAACCCCTGATGGTAACATGCTTCCTTTGCTACTGCCCAAATGTACAAAGAAAGGTAGAAAACTAAGCTGAAAAGACTAAGAAGTATCCTTGAAGGGAGCTGCAAAATAAAGATTTTTGATAGATATCAAAGGATTTATGGATACCATTTTCACTGACTGGAATATGGCTTGCACCCAGCCCTGAGCTTCAGATCATTATATTGTGTATAGCAATTTGAGGAACTGAAAGAAAACAGAGTAGCTACGTTCCTCTTAAACCAAAACCAGACTCTGGAGAGAAGGGAGAAAGCTATAGGAAGATGGGGCCTTATTATATAATAAAAACTAAAGAAACTAAAATGATCCCCAAAGACATAGGCATATCAAGTATTGATGGCAGTACTTCATTACCAGTAAAACATAGGGCATTTTCTCAGCCACAATGGGTAGACCCTTCTGATAATACCAAAGACTGAACTTGCCAGTGAGTGTATTTTACGGTATATATCTTACAGCTCCACTAAGAGGAGAATTGCAAGTGAAAATACTGTTAAGGGAAGAAACATAGTGAAGGGAATGAAGATTACTTTCATTATGTCAGGCAGCAGAATAAACCAAAAGAGACTGCCTACAGCAGTAGTTCCAGACTTGTGGCTTAATAGCAACCTCTTGCCTGCCAAACTTCCAGATATTGCTTGTGGCCACAGAGAGCTGCTGTCAAGCTGCAAATTGATGGGGAAGGCAAAGTATAACATTGTATGGAGGGCATTACATCCTCACTGCTGTTGCCCTTGAATCAGCAAAACGGAGGGCACGGGCATATGGTTGCAAGAGTAGAAGTTAAGTGTGGGGGAAAAAAAAAGAAATTCTGTGTGATTAGGTAAAGGAAGACAATGTCTGAAGAGAAAAGTCATGTCTTTTATTAGAGCAATGGCTATAACTTATAAAAAAACAGGCAAGCTTGCAGACACGCTATACCCTCTGCAAACTAATGTAAGAAGGTATAAGAGATCAGGACAGACAGCTAAGTTGAGCAGTAGAGCCACGGTTTTCTGTGAGTGGTACAAAACTGTATCTTGTGAAAGACCAATTTTTGTTTTGCCCAGGCAGATCCCTCAGTATTAACAATTTTAGGAGATGTATGAGGAAGGGAGTGGTAGAGATGAAAACAACTTAAAAATCCAGACAACAAAATTAAGCTAAGTTTAGATATGTACATTTCACATTGCCTATCCATCCATCTCCAGGTTATTCTGCTTGATAAAAATGGGAATGACATACAGCGCTATTTTGTGTTTAATCTCTTATCTGTGGGATTGTCAAGTTTGGATGCAAGAAAGAAACAGAAGTAAGTGTCATTAGATAGGAAAGTAAGGGGAATTGATTCAGTGGGACACCAACAGCGGTTTTTCACTGAGCCACTACTAAGGGAACATGTTTTCTCCATATCTTTTCCCCAACGCATTTCGCCATCACATCATAGCCAGGGTTTATGTCCTATTCAGAAACCTGGGAGCAGAGGCTAAAGCATGGGCCTCTCTCTTCTTCCACTTACAAGTGGATGACTGGCATTGCTAGCCGCGTCAGCTATAGTCTTCTATTCCAAAACATAACTGGTGGGCAACTCTTTCTCATCCTAAAACCCAGCTCCTCCTGCCATGCCTGTTTACTAAAAACTCAGTCATTATAAAACTTTTCTTCTCCAGGCAAATATAAATGTAACAGCTTCTCTTGCTGCTGATGAAGAGAGTTTAGATTATTATTTTTTTCTAAGAAAATTTTGTGCTGCTAGGGTGCTACTAAACCATGTCTTGGAGACTGATGACCTTTTGCTCACAGGTTAATTACAAGACAAGTCAAGCATTATGAACTTTCTCTGTGCACACAAACACACATGAAACATACACAGACCTTGCCATGCAGCTCTATAGCACTCCGTTCTAAAGAAATGTCTCATAACAATACTACACATTACACTTACAATGCATCAAAAAGCTTTACAAGAACATTAAAAAGCAATTGAGGAGAAATTACATTCATGCCTGACCCCTTGAGATCCCACCACATTCCAGAGGAGACACCAAAAGGAGGGTCAATGATGCCAGACGTACAGTTGCCAGAAGCATTTTTCTTTCTAGGCATCTTGCCCCAGTCGGTGTGATCACACTGGGTGTCTCAGAGACACAATAGTTTGATCTCTCAGAGCAACCTTAAAGTTTCTTGGAAATCCGGATATCTCTTTGATTTGTGTTTCTGAATGAAAAAAAACAATTCCCCATTCATTATTTCCTTTGCTCTGTTCCAATAAATACCCTCCTTCTGAGCACAGTCCCGATCCCCCATTGACAAGCAGAAAAACCTGGTGCACCTGCGGTAGAAATGAAAACACACTAAATCTTGAGCCTTGCAGCTAAGACCTTACTTGTTTAACTCTGCAGAAAAGGTGATACTAATTTAGCCAACACATCTACCCTTAGAACTTCATAGTGAAAGAAGCAAGCAGCTGAGCAGATCTGTACCTTTGAGGCAGGTAGTTGCACTCTGCCGTTTCAGGATCTGTGTTGAGACAAAGCAGTGGGGAATGGCACGACTCTCATAACAAGACAACCAACTCGCCTCCTATCTTCAGCGCAAGTGCTTAGCAAGGGACAAAGTCTGCGGAGCCATGCGGGACACACTAGTCTTCACCACGGCATCTTTGCCTCTCCCTCGTGAAGCGCAGCCAATCAAGCCGGCAGGGTGCAAACCGCAAACCACGCAGGAACTCAGAGGCACAGTAGCTTACTGAGCTGGGTGTGGGACTCAGCTTAGTGTGGTTTTATTCTATGTGAGGGTTACAGCTGCTCTAGAGAAGTTTCTCTGAATGCTACAGCTGTTTGCTGCTCCACCTGCATGTCACGTGCTGGGGCACCCCATAACTTGCTCAACACTCAGTTATTTAATGTATCTGTCTGGAAAGCACTGGCCCCTTTGGACACAAGTAGTCATTGCCAGGAGCAAGCCATCAAAGGTTTCCTAAAATGTGCCTCTTCTCTAATATGGGGTGACAGTGGTGGTCATAAGCTATCAGCATTTGAACTTGTGGAGCACCTCTCCTGCTGCACATCCCATTTGATGTGACAGAGTCCACGGGTGCATACACACAGTGCACCGACATGTGAAGATGTGCCTGTATCTCTGTAAGCAAACACAGGCAAATACAAAGACCATCTTGTGCCTGTGTAGGCACAGGGCAAGGAGTTGATTAAGAAAGAGTCCAGTATTTAATCAGATTCTGCGATTAGTGTGAACCAGTTTTCAAGCTGTATAGAGGTATGAAAATCTTATTCTTGTAAGAACACAGAAAAGGCACGTTTGCCTATTTAGTTGTTGCATCAGTTTAGGCACTAGGAGGGGTGCATTGCAGGAGGCCGGTGGCCTGGACACTTTTCTTGACTTTGTACCTGTTTGAGGATCTGGATGGGATTCCATTTCCTTGAAGATGGTTCAGAGCCTGGCCAAATGGTCCGTGCTTTTTGCAGCCTGCTGCTCAAAAGCAGCAGAAAAAGATGTTTTAACTCCTAATTATTGTTGACTTTGAAGAACAAGCAGACAGGTTGCTCAGGTTCCATCTGTGTCCCTCAAAAGAGCACAGGTGTTACAAACAGAAATCGACAACATTTTATTGATAATATTGAAATATTTAATATTGAAAAAAAAGTATTCTTAATATCTTTTGTCCAAAAAGTTACAAAGAAGGATTAAGCTGTTTTGTGAATTTCTATTAAACTACTCTTTTGTAATTTTTATTGGTTTAAGTACTTCCAATATGAAATGCTCTGATTTTTCAGCTTAAAACAGCTCTTTATCTCAAAATTTACTTTAATTTGAATAAAAATGTAAAAACACCTTGAACAAAAAATATTTTTGGGCAAAACACGACTTTCCATTTGGCCTAAGATAAAATACTCTCAACTATTCAGCCAAAAATACTTTTTGTTTTGCATTAGAGACATCAAACTTGCAAGCGAACTAAAAATCAGTTATGTATGCAGCATTGTAGCACTAATCACACAGAGCTGGCTCAAGAACAGAGGCACAGAATGCAAGAATCAAATGTTGATGTCTTGTCTATTAACACTGAGACCTAAACAATGTTCAGCTTCATTTCTATGACATGATTTGTCTGACATAAACTGACAAACAAAAGCAAAAGACAGGAAACTAATGCATGGCTATATCCAGGCTTCAGGCCTTTATAGTCTCAATGGCTCAATTTGAGTATTATTTAAATGCGAACATCTACTAAATTTTATATTTCAGGGGGTTTTGTTGTTGTTGTTTTTTTTTTTTTTGTCGGAGGAGAATCTTTTAGGCTAATAACTTGTTTTAGTTACAATTCAACTATTTTGGCGTATTTTTATCCCTAGCCCATCCTACCCTTTTAGTGCCTTAGAGTACTGGATAAATAACTACATCTGAGCATTAAGAGTGTCTGATTTGTCAATGTAGAAGTCCTGTGTGGTATTGCCCCCAAAATACTTGTATTGTAATGCTATGTCACTGTAGTACATTCTTTTTTACACCTCTGAAATATTCCTGAGCTCCTGAAGTGAGGGGGAGGTATATGCTGGCATTGTTCATGTTGTTCTTTTTGTATGCATATGGAACTTCAAGCTGTCACTCTTGAACTTTTCACCATTTACTAAAAACAAAGAAACAGAAGAAAGCATGGCATACCCATCAAAATCCTAGACCTACAAAAATCAAACTGAGTGGAGACCCAGCTAAGGAAAACATGGGTACTAAGCTTTCTGTTAAAGCAAGTTAGGATTGTGGGAGGATTATCTAATCGATTTGTAAAACAAAGCAAATCGATGTATGCTGCCATATAACCAATGTCACAGTGCAACTGTGACAGAGAGAGAAACATACAAAGGCAAAAGAGGAATCTCATGACTGAAGTTTTTAAGAGCTTCATTGAAACACATGATAAAATCAGTTTCTCTTAGCGGGAGAGAGACAGATAAAAATGGACTCCGTTTGAAGTGCAAACAACAAAGGGACACAGGGAGCTGTAAAACATACAGCACCCTCCTCATAAAGATCCCACTTTCTCTCAGCTCCAAGTGGTTGCAACTGTCTCTCCCTGTGAAATCTTAATTAAACCAATATATTTCCCATCTAAGTAATTTGAAGATGTGTGTAGTTTGATAAAAGGGTTAATTAGCTCTATTCTTTAAAAAATTAAAGAGGTACCATTTTGATGTTTTGCTTGAAATTCATGCCTATCCTTGCATGAAAAATAATCCCTCAGTCTGGACTGTGTTAGCTAGCAGACAGGAGAAGCATGCTCATAGGTGGGGCTGTGGGGAAGGGACTCAGATGGAAAACAAACACTTATTATGAATTGTAATATTTTTACCTTTTGTTCTCATAAACTGCATTACGGATTGTCTCCTGTCTTGAGGCTGGGTGTTTGTCAGGGCTTGAAATCAAACTGATACATGATGAAGGCGGACCCTTCTCTGGTGATTCAGCTGCGAATTGCACAGAAATCTTCCCAGCCTGATGCTAAATAATAAAAGGAAGGGAGGGGAACAGGAACATCTGATAAAGCTGTGAAATGACAATTCACAAGCGTCATTTAAATCATTTGGAGGCTGCATTCCCTTTTTATGCTATTACTGCATTGACTAAAATGCTCCTCCTATTGAATATACCAGCTGTAAAAGCTGATAGATCCAAGCTGGTCAGTCTAGAAACGCTGTTGTTACAGTTTAGCAGAGCAATTCACAGACAAATGGAAGCTCCTGTTTTAATTCCTTCACCTCTCTGCTCTTGTTTAGAACCCTTCAACAATTCTGTAGACAGAAAGGTTGCAATAGATTGTCACGAGACATTGCCTTCCCGTCTCCCTAGTTGCAGACACTGTCCTTTTGCTGTGATGTAACTTCCACTGGGTCTGACATTTGCATTTGGATCTTGTTGTAAGTGTGATCAAAATGCTAGCTACGGTAGCACCATAAGTCAACTGAAGCTGTGGTTTAATAGTAGAAGGTGTTAGGCTATGTTTAAACAAGTTTACTGGAAAAGAAAATCATCAGTTTCTTTTAGTTGCTAGGGCTCTCTATGTTCTTGGTAGACTTTTCATTAGGAAACACCTGAATATGGTGGTTTTGATCTATAAATGCCAAAGTGCTTAATT
The DNA here is from genome assembly GCF_013368605.1 of Nyctibius grandis. Lineage (NCBI taxonomy): Eukaryota > Metazoa > Chordata > Aves > Nyctibiiformes > Nyctibiidae > Nyctibius > Nyctibius grandis. The sequence continues at coordinate 60,218,356 of NC_090662.1, forward strand.
ATTATGGCATACATTATTGAGTAGAACCAAGCCGCTTTTCTTCTAGTTTGGTGTCAAACAGTAGTCTCTCCAAAAGGAGAGGCTAGGCATATTCTCTGTATTTTCTCCTTGGGTCTGTCATGGTTGCTATATTTTTGGTATATCTCTCTTATGAAGAGAGGCTGAGAGAGCTGGATCTGTTCAGCTTGGAGAAGAGAAGACTAAGAGGGGATCTTATCAACACTTACAAATACCTTAGGGGTGGGTGTCAAGAGGATGGGGCCAGACTCTTCTCAGTGGTGCCCAGTGTCAGGACAAGGGACAATGGGCACAAGCTGAAACATGGGAAGTTCCATCTGAATATGAGGAGGAACTTCTTTACTCTGAGGGTGACAGAGCACTGGAACAGGCTGTCCAGGGAGGTTGTGGAGTCTCCTTCTCTGGAGATATTCAAAACCCGCCTGGACGCGGCCCTTTGCAACATGCTCTAGGTGAACCTGCTTTGGCACGGGGTTGGACTAGATGATCTCCAGAGGTCCCTTCCAACCCTTAACCATTCTGTGATTCTGTGGTTAAGGACAGTTGAATGGGACCAAAAGGTTATTGCAGAAGGCAGTCTCTTCAGTCTTCCAGTTCTTTAGTTTTGCTACTGTGGAATCCCAATGTTGACTGTCTTAGCAGATGAGAAATGGAGAATGAAATTATTTCTGTCTCTGCTTCCTTCTCCAGAATTTTTGCAAGTTTGGGCTGTTAACATTTGCAGAACTGTGTTGAGTTTTCTGATTTGGAGAATAGAATAAGCACCACGAGAAATGTCTGGCATCACTTACTGACTCTAGATGCAAAATAAATTTTTACCTATGGCACTCAGGAGGCATGTGAAGAACTTTATGAAAAATTATTCTGAGGCCAAAGTAAAAGTCAGAGAAGCAACCTCTAACGATCCTTGGGGTCCCCCAAGTTCACTAATGTGAGAGATCAGTGAACTAACACACAGTGCAGTTTCTTTTTCTGAGATTATAGACATGGTATGCCACAGCATGAATGACTGCGGAAAGAACTGGAGGAACATGTGTAAGTGCATCACATGTATTATTTTATGAATAATGGATCAGAGAAGTCAGACACCATTGTCAACAGGGCTTCTTCAACACTGAAGAATTTTCATTATATGGATAACACTGGAAGAAATCAAGCGTGACTTGAGAAGGCCGGTCAATTAAAATTAGGAAGTTTGGGGTACGGGGGGAGGTATTTAAACTAGTTGCTCAAGGAAAGATAGAAGGTAATTACAGCTGCACAAAGAATTCAGAAAAAGAGTACGGAAAACCAACTTATCCATGTTATTTTCAGAAAAAAATACTTAAAAATGCCAATACCTTTACACGTAAGAACTTAGGAAAAGTGACATCACTGCTGACTTTAGGCTTACATATCAGTGGAAATATTTTTGAATCTAAAGACAGATGAGCTGAAATGTTGAAAATTGAAAAGAAATTAGCATCCATTTGGCATTTCTGAAAATTAGTGGCTTGAAAATAAGCAAGACAAACTAATATTTCCTGTCTCTAAAATACATATTAAAATAGGTTAGGGCTTATATTGCTCTCTCATAGCTATATTTTCTTAAATTAATGAAGGGAATTGCACCAAAGACAGAAAGAATCTGTGTATGCAAATTCCTAGTTATACGAGTACTAATATGAGAACAGGGTAATTAATGTGGCTGCTCGGTGCGATGATAGCCCAGACACCTTAAGTTACTAAGCAGCACCCCAGGTGTACGTCAGTTGGGAAGCAAATGCTGAAGCCGTTTCAGCCAGCAACAGCTCATTCTGCAGTTCTGACAGATGCCACTGGTAGAAACAAGTTGTTTTTGAAGCAAATGTGATTTTGCCAAGAAATCATACTAAAGATGCCATAATGCACATAAGAGCACTACAATAGTGTACATGGTCAGGCAAAAGGCCCATCTGGCCCAGTGTCCTCTAGCTGAGAGTGCCAATGAGATCTATTTACAGAAAATGGGCAGGAAGAAAAGAAATGAATTGAGCCTTCTCTTGACATTCCTTCCAGGAATTGTTCCCTGCAACAATCTAGGGACTTGTTGAGCCAGAGATTATATTTGAACAATTATATTTAAGAGCCACTTATTTTCTGTAAATATTTCCATTTATGTTTTTGCCCTTCACTACACTCTGTGGCAATAAATGCCACCATTTACTTAATGCACAGTATGGAAGAGTACTTCCTCCTTTTGTTTAAAAGTACTGCCTGGTAATTTCAATAATGTAGGTTTGTTCCTTCTTGGAGAAGTTAGGTTACATTAACTTAATGGACTTCAAGTCAGTAGTCACATTACTGACACACTGATGGAAGAACAAGAGTCATGTTCCATTCTTGACCATATGATAACCGACATCTACTACATGGAGGAATTGTGTATTTTAGATTTTGTCATCTGGCATATTATATGAGAATCCAAATTTTGAAAACTACTTTTTCTAAGGAAAATAAAGAATGAAGCACAAGCAGAACACCAAAGTTTTCATTCAAAAAGAAGTCAAGGTAGCTGTTGCCTATATTTTCTATATGATAGACTTTTAAAAATTTAAATGAAATACCCTGGGACAATTGTCAGAAAGTCAAAGCCAGAGAAAGTTTTCTTTTCCCTCCCCTTTCTTCACTGAAAATACAGCACTCTCAATTAGAACCAGGGTTATTTACACAGGACACAGAATTGCTCATCAAGTCAATTTGCATTCTGGGGAACAAATAGATGGATTACAGTATTATGTATAAAACTTATTCCTGCTGTAGTGATCCATGAAATTGCAGTTAGTTTTGCTGAAATGGACCATTATATTTTTAAGTAGAAGTGAAAGAAAATGAGAAAAAGGAGATAAACTGCTAGGAACTGAACTTGAAATACAAGATTAAATTATTAGTGGGAACGTAGCACTGCTGGGAACAGCATGAGCTGCTAGATGAAGCCAGTGACCTGTTGGCTTTCAGACACAACCAAGTATCCGCCTTGCCATAGTAAATTAGATGAATTATTGGTAGTGATGGGCCTGTCACATTGCACATTCATGTTCCCAAGTGATGTATGTGAAAGTGAATTCCCGCTGACACAAGCTCCATGCAACTCCTACTGGCTCTGAGGTGCCAACAGCATGCATCTGTTCTATGCAACAACATAATTGCATTGTGACACTTCTATAGTACAGCTGTGCATAATGATTTTGCTTGATTTTATACTGATAGATGAGATAAATTCAAGTCTGTTTAATGATTGTTACAAAAATCTGGGGGCTATGAGATTAGACTAAGGAAAACCGTAACTGTACCATGAGATTTTGCATTTCAATGCCCTTTTTTCCCCTCTCAGCAAAAGATGGCATGTGCTTCCACCTCATCACTGCTTAACTTGAAAGTAATATGCGGTTTAATGTGGTTTCAAAACAAGTCAGAAAAACCAACTAACATTTGGTCACTCAGTTCTAAGAGTTGTGTCACTGTCTTAACTAGCTATTGCCCTTCACCTGAGTTTTGATAACTGACAATACATGCAGTCCCATGTATTGGGACTTACTCCATCCCATTTGTGAAGTAAAATATCTCAACTTCAAAAGCCCTCTGAAAGGCAATTTGAAAGCCCTGTACTCATTAATGACCAGAAGTAACCACCTGAACTACCAGCTGCAACTCCAATCAATTTGTCCATCAGGTCAGTCTATTTAGGACACCACAGGCCAGAATTCATCAGTGTGACACTTCAGGGAGACTAAGAGCGTTATCAGATTCAGTGCTTGAAAAAATTATCAACAATAGAAAAAGGGAATAAATAGAAAAAGTAATACACGGAGAAGGATATCTTAGTACTGAATTTTCAGGTTTATAATTCTAAGAGAGGAGGAATCCAGAGGCCCTTCAGTGTCTGCAACCTGTCTCTTGAGGTATTCTGTAGTGTATGTTAATGTGTCTGCTCAGCATGCCAAAACCAGGAAAAATCTGCCTTATCTTCCTTTTCCTACGGTTCCTGACAGCATCAGAAGAAGTAATATGACAAACAGGCATCAAGATAACTAAAACATAACTAGATGTTGTGCCTCCTATACTATACTATCCCATAAGAAGACCACTATCAAAAGCTGTTCACCAACACTGTATTTCTCTCAGCTCCTACCAGAATTTCCCAGTTCAAACTTCAACCTAAACAGCTCAATCTTACATTTTAAGAATATATGTGCTAAAACTTCAGTTGATTAAAAAATGAAAAAGTTTTCCATTCTAAAAGAGTCCTATGTGTTAAAAATAAACATTAAAAAACCATACAATGCAAAAAGTAAAAACTATAGGTAAATGGTTTTAGAAAAAGGGGAACATGGAAGCATTTAGGAATAATGGGTCTGTTAGAGTACCGTCTTGTATAGTCACAAATAGAGTTGTATTGTGAGTGTTTAAATCTAGCAAACATTTCTCTGTCTCAGTCACTATTTGGTACAACTTGGTTTGACCAAAGGATTTCATTCAAAACTGGAATAGCAGGGTCTATTGATGGTTAGTCTTAAAATAGCTTGACAGAAAGTGCATTGGGATCCCACAAACCGGAAAATAAAGAATTGCTTTGGGCCAAGGCTGAGGTATCTGTGCAGAACTAGGAAGAGAGCATCAGTAGGGGAATGACAAGTAATCAGTTTAATGGACTCTTGTTCAAACTGTGCAGTAGTATTAGGACTGAAAAGTACAGAGATCAATACTAGAAGAACAGACGTGCTGTAGCAACTGTAGATTAAATGGTCTGAAAAGGTGGGTAGAGATCAATAGAGTGGTTACAGTAGATTTGTAACACAGCTTTCTTTATGCTTCATCGTAGCTACAGATCTCTTGCATAATTTAGAGACTAGTGGTATTCACACAAACTATATAGGATATATAGGTAAAAGGAGAAATTAATTCTTTGGGCTTTAGGCAGGATTCAAAAAAGTCCTTCACTTTCCAGGTGGATCACTACTTTCAGAATAAAATGTCAGATGATATTCACTGTGAAATAACATGGGAATAAGATGACTGTATGCTAGTGTTAACTAAGTCAGTATGGCTCTGTGCCACAAAAAAAAAGAGAAATTGCCCACTGGTAGCATATTTTCAGTTATTTTTGTACAGCTTTTACATATACCAGATGTTACAGAGGTCTTAAAATCATCAAGGCTATTTATTCATGAGTAAATAATTCTATATAACATTTAAACTATAAAATGAAAAGAGGGGAAACTTGTGAATAATTAATATTGCCAGGAGTTAATTTTGTTCAGATCATCTTCTGAAATGCTGTAAATTTCATTTGAGCTGTAGGAAACTTCACTAATGAAGCCAGTGCTCAATATCAGAAAAAATCTACTCAGAACTTTTGGCTTGTTTTTCTAAGACTTAAATGCCAGATGTTGAACACAAAGTACAGGACACGTCTATTCAAGTTGACATACCGTCCAAACCAACCAAAGTCACTGTGTACAGCATTTAGTCTGTTGCTACACCTTTCACCCTGACCCATCAGTCCTAAATATTTTTGCATTTTAGATGCAGTCAGTATAACATAAAGGATATCATGTTGTCTAGTTTCACCAAGAGAAAAAGAGAAGTGCCGCAATTTTTGGACAGGGTGACTACAAATCTTGTGTAATGTGACAAACTCCTTTCAAAAAGACAGAAGATTACATCTGTTTTTATTGGTGGGGGTGTATGGTCTACTTCCTGCAGCTGTTGCGGAGAGAAAGTATATGAAGTCCTTGCTAGGCCTTCCTCTGCAATAACATCTAACATTTATCTGCATAGCAAATCCAGGTGCAGGATAGCAGGAGGCAACTCCACGTTTGTGTCAGCGATAGCGTATGGTCAACAGTTGGCAGACGTGCTGTGTTTAGGCATCGTGAGGTCTTCAAACACGGCTTAATGTTTCCATACCATATGTACTGTAATATCTAATCACCATGGGAGTAGCGTCTAGTGTTTCAGCACAATTTATTTGTCGGCTGATAACAAATCAGCTAACACTCAAAATGCTATATGTTACTAGTCTTTTTTTTTTTTTTTTCCCAAGACAGAGAAAACCACCATAATCTGCAGCTTTTCTGCTTTCTACCTCCCAAGCTGGCTTTCTCCTTCTCACCAGACAGGAGCTGTAGCCTTCTCCCTCTTCTGGAAAACTTAAACATTTTCAGACAAATAGTTTCAGCTGATCTATTTCTCAAATATTTGAAACACCGTGTAGCTCCTAACAGAAGAAACTTCGGAAATGAATCTTCTATGGGTGATTAAATCATTCTGATACAAAATAAATTCCTAACAGCTTGTGTTCTTTTTTTTTTTTTGCAATTCAATAGTTCCATTTTGCAATGTTAACTTCAAACAGACTTACATGGGAATCACCAGAATCTTTGATATGATTAGATTTTTTTTTTCCACACTAAATTCTGTTTTCAGTTAAGTGGGGAAAAATAATAATCATACCAAAACTAAGAAACTGAAGAATCAAGGTGCCTGCAGTGTGTGCTCCACAATGCTTTAAAGAATGCATATCTCTCACTCATAGCCCCATAACTTTTTATTTTCAAAGCAAATTGATGCTGAAAGATACACCTAAGCAAGCTCTTCACAACACAGCAAAGGGAGGTTTTTTTTCGTTATGATTTGTATGACTATGTGCAATAATCTGAATATATTCAAATTTCCAAAGGGAATCATCCCATTCCTTCTTCTCAGCTCCAACTATGCACTTGTGCAGAAAGTTGTACTCGTGTAACCCCAGTGGAGAACCTAATAACTTTTAGAAGGATGAATTGTTTTTTTCCAGAGTAGCTCGCTTCATCTCATGGTTGAAGCTCTAGGGAAAAGTGGGCAGGAATCCGTGCTGGGGAAGGGGAGAGGAGAAGGGAAGTTGTGAGATTGCCTGCTTCAACAACTGCCAACCATTGGATGCATTTAGCTGCAGTACAAAATCACACCCTTTTACACAACTCTGGCAATGATGAGACACTTTAAAGTGTATGTAAATTACACTGCATTTGCATCCAGTCTAAGAACATTTTACATTGCCAGGATTATGTGAAAAACTATAGTGCAAACAAAAAGTAGATCAAATATATGCACTGTTGAATTCAGTTACCTGTAGCTTCCTTTGATCGACTCTCTCTATGGAAAATGTGCTGGATAAGGGCAATTTTATTCTATTTACTGAGAAGTCCTAGAAGGCAGTGAATTTAAACTTTTTTGATCAGTGGAGCCCTTAAGTTTGTACAGTTAAGTTGCAGTCTTCTGTGCAGAAAAAGTAAGCATAATGACAGTAGTCTTACTTTTCTGAGCTCTCAGATCCCTTAAAAGCAGATGATACAATTGGTAGATGCACCTTGAAAATTTAGATGAAAGCCCGAGAGCCTTTTATTACAAATAAGTTAATATAGTTAATAAAAGTTGCATCAGCTTTCTTCAATGTTCTACAGCAGTTACAATATGGATGTGCAAGTCCTAGCTTAAAAAACTCACTTAACCAGATTGGTTACAAAGACATTCTCACTGGCAGTAACATAAATAATGAAATATGCTTAAATAATAGTGCATGACAACTGTCCCTTAGGAGCTATGCAAAAAATGTGGTCAGCTCACCCAGCAATCCCCATGAGTGAAAGTTTTGACAGAGATAATGCTTTTAGTTATACAATTTTAGCAATGTACAATTAAAGGCTGAAGTGTGACACAAAGTGTGAAAACTTTTTTTAAATAACATGATTTTTGTTGTTCTTGGTTTTTAAATTAGAAATTCCAGTTTGACTCCCCTTGGAGCAATAAAGAGGACATTTTTTCCTTTTGTGTGTGTCAGCTGTATCTGTATTTTATCAATGTAAAAGGCTTTAACATCCTGTAACGTAGGTGTTACCAGCTTCACTGGCATACGAGTCTTCTAACTCTTCATAAAATGATCACATGCGGACAAAGCTCAAAACATAGACTCAGATTTTATTACAAGTAAATGGTCCTGGCTTTTTTAGACGGGCCCACCATCAGCAAGGGTTAGCTGAAAATACCTTTATAGCATTCTATATGCCTTTAACCAAATCCCAAGAATAAAGGTAGATTTTCTCCACGATAACCAGAATGATATAGCCCCCTCCATCTGTTCTAGGTGGGGTCTCTCATCAGCTTCTCTCCTTTGGCCATGAATTATTCCAACACCCCTCCCTTATTGCCTTCTTACCGTGATAGAAGATTGGATCGTTTTATAGTTGAGTCACTGCCCTGGATACACGCCTGCATTATTATTTCTGTCACAGATTTCCTGTTTAGTCTTGGACAAATAATCTCTTTATTCCTCCGATGGTAACATGAGGCTAAAACATCTCAAACTTATACGGATATTCTGAAGATCAGTTGATTAGTCTTTGTGAGATACTCTGATATTAGAGAATAGATGTTTCAAAAAAGCCAGTAAATATACAGCGATCTTTGATTTCGGGTCTTCCACAGCTTTTTTTAAAAAAAGCTTTCCACTTAATAAATCCCAGCTGGATGACTGTTCTTTTTTACTCAGCAGATCTCACACTAGTTTTTTAAGGTGGAACCAATTTTCTTCCCTTCTGCTTTTTGGAGCTCTTTACCCTTTGCTGATTTAGTACAACATATCCTTTCCAAACATAATTATTTGCTGCTTTTTATTCTCACATTCCCAAGTGCCTTATAAATGTATGCATATAAAAAACTTCAAACAAAGAAATTAGGCTGCTGCAGAGATACCACATAGCAGACAGATAAACAAGCTATTAAATAGTTAGCTATATGGTCCCTTCATGATCATATCGGAACACCCACCATGGGAAGTATGGAAGAAATACCATATATTCTATAGAAACTGCAGGGAGGAGCTTTAAATTGTGTGTAATGTAATATGATCAAGACACTAAAATTCACCTCCTATTCTTTTAAATATAATGTGGGATAATTAACCACTCCAAGTAATAGGGATTTGGGGTTTTTTGTCTCATCCATAGTTGGCTGCAAGGTCAGCATCTTCTATGGATGTTGGTGTAACAGAAACTCAGAGAAGTGTTCTGCACACTAAATTGTCATGACCCATTCATAGAATCATAGAATGTCCTGAGTTGGAAGGGACCCACAAGGATCATTGATTCTAACTCCTGTCCCAGCATAGGACAGCCCCAGGTTTCAACAAGGTTCTGCTTGGAGACTCCTAGCTGAGAACTAACAAGGCATGGTCCTAATAGTTTAAGTGAAATATGGAGGTAAGAATCCAAAGTGGGTGCACATACAACCTATGTCAATTTAGGGAATGCTCTACACCACTACACACCTCTCTGCTGAACTGGATTCTGCAGTGAAGGAGTTTACAAGGGCTTGCTACCTTCTCTAGGAAAGATGCTGTGATTCAGGACAGTGTCTATATGGAAAAAAATATTGAAAGTTTTCATACAGTATGATTTCATACAGAGAGTCCAGAGGAGGGCGACCAAGCTGGTGAAGGGTCTGGAGGGTCTGACCTACGAGGAACAGCTGAGGGAGCTGGGGTTGTTTAGCCTGGAGAAGAGGAGGCTCAGAGGTGACCTTATTGCAGTCTACACCTACCTGAAGGGAGGTTGTAGTGAAGTGGGAGTTGGCCTCTTCTCCTGGGCAACTAGCGATAGGACAAGAGGGCACAGCCTCAAGCTTCGCCAGGGGAGGTTCAGGTTGGACATTAGGAAGAATTTCTTTACAGAAAGGGTTATTAGACATTGGAATGGGCTGCCCAGGGAGGTGGTTGAGTCACCATCTCTGGATGTGTTTAAGAAAAGACTGGACATGGCACTTAGTGCCATGGTCTAGTTGACAGGGTGGTGTCAGGGCAGCGGTTGGACCCGATGATCCCTGAGGTCTCTTCCAACCTGGTTGATTCTGTGATTTGAAGTAGCCAAAAAAAGAACACACACACACTGAATAACAGCAACATCTTTTCATTTTCCTTCTATATTTTTTTCACATTTGTATTAGGAATAAAGATTTCTGTCAGGAAATTGCAATCTTAAAAATTAGTTTTTCAACTGCTCCCTACTCTCCTGTTTTGCTCCATGTATTATGGGGCATGTGTCTGACATAATGCAGCAATAATGTTCCTTTTAAAGTAGTAAGCAGAAGTGGGGGAGGGGATGCTGATCCTGGTTTGCTGGGTGTTCACTCGTCTGTATAATTTTCACATAAATGAGCAAAACAACCCAGCTTATAGTCACGTCTCCCCTGTTAAAAAAGGAAGCATGTTTCAGACACTGGGGATATAAACACAGAAGGCAGCAGGTAAGAACAGGAGGGCTACGTTGACCTGTGAATCTGTCTGGCTTTGTCAATTATCATAAAGAGTTATAAAATCTGTTAGTATTCAACTCCAGCCATTGGCAGTTGGCATTGCAGTTAATGGACTGAATGATGCCTCAGAGGCATTTTTCTACCCGATTAACTCTGGGAAATTTAACACCTGTGTAAAAAGTATCATCCCTCCCCCCCCCAATAATTAAAAAAAAAAAATCTCAGCAGAACATTTTTCCAAGGCAGCATCCATGTCACATCAAAATCAGCTTTCCCCAGCACCCAGGCAAGGAGCAGTGGCCCAAGAAAGACAAGTTCTGGACAGCATTGCTGTGAAATCACCAGAGTCCTATTTTATAGATAACAGTGCTGTGTTTAGAGGGGAAGAGTTGATGGATACCTAACAGATTTATTTTTAATCATCATTCTATTCCCCCACCTTCAAAGCAACTAACAAATAGCAAACAGATGGTGTTAGCAGTCTAATACTCCAAATGAGGATGTTAACTCAGGGGCAGAGTTGTGGGACCCAAACAACTGAAATGAAGGTAGTGATTTTATCTGTCATCTTTTCCTTCTGGTATAAACGCAGTAAGAACTTGGACTTAACCATGTCTTGCCATGTCTCTACCATATTCCCAAATACAAGGGGCCATGGTAGTTTCTTGCCTGGCTTCCACTGACAGGATTGAACGTCTACTGCAACAAATGTACAAACTGCCATTCAAAAATTACATAAGAGATAAAACGCCACAGTCTGAACATTAAAGCTTTCTGTGGGTCCTCTGTTTCTGGGTTGCTCTGTTGGATCTGCAAAGAATGATATACAGCTCAGAATACTTCGGGGTGGTTTTTACTGGGACATTGTGGTATCTTGGGGTAGAGTTCATTTTGTTTCATATTGTAAAACTGCACTCAGATCCCAGCGAAACACCCGCCTTGAATTGTGCCGTGTACTCACTCACATTTGATACTGTCTTACATCTGTGCCATCTACTCACTCACATTTAACAGTGTCTTACATCATGGGTAATCCTGTTTAAATCAATCAAGTGCTACCTAATACGAACAAAAATACCACAATTTGACTCAGCAACATAGGGAGGGGATTAGGCTAGTTGACTAAATCAGCCTGGCACCTGGCTACAGTCAGTAGAATTGAAGCCCCTCAGAAGATAAAATGCTGTGTAATGTGCAGGACTACACTTATTAATAGTAAATAAATGAATAATAATGTATATCTATAAAATTGTGTGGGTATTCCAGGGCAAAACTCTTTATGCCCTTAATGCTGCATTGGCTGCCTGGCTGCTAGTTTCTGCACAAAAAGACTATTCTTAAACTAGTTAATTAGTATCTGGTTATCAATGTCTTACATCTGTCAAGTGTAAGAAATATTTCATCTAGGTATTTAAAATGTTCAATTTGGAAGCTGTATTATACATAAATATAACATCCATGTTACTCAAGGTATGTGCATAATGACAGAGTGCTGAAAGATTTCAAAGCATTGAAGAGCCTATAGTCTTCAAGGTAAGGCAGACATGCCTGTGCTCTTCCCTTAATATCAGTGTCATTGTTTAACCCCAGCTGGCAATTAAGCACCACACACTCGCTCACTCCCTCCCTCCTCCCAGTGGGATGGGGGAGAGAATTAGAAAAAAAAAGTAAAACTCATGGGTTGAGATAAAGACAGTTTAAAAGGACAGAAAAGGAAGGGAAAATAATAATAATAATAATAATATACAAATCAAGTGATGCACAATACAATTGCTCACCACCCACTGACCAATGCTCAGCCAGTCCCCAAGCCACTATGTCCCCTGGCCAGCTCCCCCAATTTTGTATACTGGGCATGATGTCATATGGTATGAAATACCCCTTTGACTCATTTGGGTCAGCTGTCTTTGCTGTGTCCCCTCCCAGCTTCTTCTGCACTCCCAGCCTCCGCTGGCAGGGCAGTATGAGAAGCTGAACAGTCCTTGCCTTAGTATAAACACTGCTTAACAATAACTAAAACATCCGTGTGTTATCGACATTATTCTCATCCTAAACCCAGCACTATACCAGCTACTTGGAAGAAAATTAACTGTATTCCAGCTGAAACCAGGACAATCAGAAATAGGGAAGGGCACTGGTATGACCCATATTGAAACTGGCAAACTGAAAAAAAAAAAATCTATGAAATTATCAAGCAGCTGTTCATTCCTTAGAGTTTACAGTAGAGATACAGACCAAGGCTGGATCTGAATTCAGCCTCTGGGTAAATGGGATTTTCAGCAATTGAATTGCAGAGCAGCAGGAGAAAAGAGGAATAAAAAAGGAAGAAAATTCAAACTCAAAAGATTTTATCTGTCCTCAGAGAAGCACTTTTTAAACAAATCGTAACCAGTTATAACTCTACACTGTGTGACTCTGAGGACATATTGTCCAACCAAGGCAACTAATCCTTTGTGCACTCAGAAGGGGAGGAATATGCCCCCAAATATTTTATGACATCTTATGAGGAAATGGAGGGCAGCCTCATCTCTGTCTTATTCCTGCCTGCCTGTGATGATTATTTCAGTTGGGCTCTGTGAAGACCTGCTGTAACTGGTTTGCCACCTTCTTGAATACAAATAATTTCCTATAAATTGTGCCCCCTGCTTTTCAAAGAGGTTTGGAAATTATGGGTTTTTTTTTGTTTTAAAAACATTATTATATTATGGCAATATTCCACCATATTCTTGCCAAGTTTCTTCTTAGTGTCAGCAGCATTCACCACAATCCAACTCGTCCCTCTGCTCAGCAAGCTGCTTTCTCAGTGGATGATGAAACTTGGCATGGATAAAGAGTAAATCTTATTAGTGATGCCCACACGTGCTGTGCGAGGGCTTGTGCGTGATCTACAGTGCTGAAGGAAGACATGCAATCTGATTACAAAAGGGGATTTTGTAAAGGGTTCATCTCTATGGTTGCTCAGTCAGCACAGGCAAAGCTTGCACATTTTTTTTAAATGGTTTGAGATAAAATCTGCTTCAGTCCATTCTGATTTCCATGCATAGCCCACAGGAATTTAGGAAAGCAGGGCTTTCCTTTACCTACTTTCTCATGCTTTGTAGTACCAATATTTAGCACTTAGAAGGCACTTCACTGTTCCAACTCGCTGTCTAATTAAATATCACCATAAGATACTAACTCCCCTGAAAAGGTAAGAGTTATTCAGGCATAGTACTGCACAATGACATCTGATATTTTGCACTTCTGTTCTAAAAATAGGGAACTGCTGTGATTTCTCACAATGTGATAGCAGCAGGGAAACACTGACTTTTTAACACTAATGACATTACTCTTCCTGACATTAGGGGCCTGGTTCTTATTGATGGTAGCACTACTGTAAGGCAATGTAAAGAGGTTTTTAGGGGCTTGAACACTACCAGGTAGTTTCATTCCCAGTTTTACATCCTGTGCCATGTTCCTCAGTTGCCTAACCTGCTTGCATGTTAGAACGCTCCTGAGCTCCAAGCTGGAACCAAATCCAGAAGTTCTCCTTGTAAGGAAGTCTAAGTGCACTTCAGATGTGATTGTGGACTATGCCTAGAGCAGTCTATTCTGATGTGTCCTGACAGTCCTTCCTGGTATGGCTTAGAGAATGCGTGAAATACTGTCAGCAGCAAACTATAAAAACACAATGCTGACAAACTAAGTATGAGCCTTAACATTATATGGTCTTCTATCACAGAATCACAAAATGGTTGAGATTGAAAGGGACCTCTGGAGACCATCTAGTCCAAACCTATGCTGAAGCAGGGCCACCTAGAACTGATTCCCCAGGATCATGTCCAGATGGCTTCTGAATATCTCCAAGGTGGGAGACTGCACAACCTCTCTAGGCAACCTGTGTCAGTGCTTGGTCATCTGCACAGCAGAAAAGTGTTTTCTGATGTCAGATGGAGCCTCCTGTGTTTCAGTTTGTGCACATTGCCTCTGATCCTGTCAGTTAAAAGGGATAGAATAGCAGTGAGCCAAGTAGATGGAAGCTAATCCACAAATTTCATTCCTGTTTCCAAGCGAAGTGTGTATCACAAGACTATCCCTCAACAAAATCTTTGATTCATTTCAGGGAATGAAAGATGCAAGTCTTGCAGCTTATGGTGAAATGTCCTCAGCACTGTCAGCCATTCCTGGATGCAGGGTTTGGCATTGAACATGTCTTTAATTCCAAAGGTGTAAAGTATTACCGTCAGTCAACCTGACAAGCATTTTTCTTCCAAAATTTAGCCTTCAAACCCACAAATGTCAGCAGGAAGTATCACACAAATCTTTAAAATTAGGCAGTAGCTAGGACCTGCTGCTTTTAACTCTCTTTTAACCTTTGCTGAGTTGCTGTTCTTTAAATGGCTGCTACAGCTAATTTATTGCCCTTCCCAGCATTATCACTTATCTTTGTTATTATTAATTTATTTAGTTGTTTCTTCTTGCTTGAATGGTGGAAGATAATAGCCATGTCATGGTGATGCAACACTCACTCTGGGAACCAGCCCTGGTGATGTCATAGCTGTGTCACAGCAGACAGAATGTTGGCAGTGGAAATGTAACAGAGTCGTCATTCACATGGTGGCCCCGGACAGGTATAAAAAGGGCTGTGCTGGGCCAGTCTGGTAGGTGAGGAGGAAGAAGTGAGACAGGGCTGAGAGGGGAGGACAGAGATGGAAGAGCAGGGACAGCAGGGGCTACCTGTGCTGGTGGCAGCATGAAGGATGGGGTGGGGTGGGGGGGTGGAATTAACTTTTCTTGCTTCTCCAGACACCATAAAGGCATGTGATGAAATCATGGCATACTGGTGTCCTTGCCCTCCTCGGCCACTGAGCTGGAGAGCTGTCAGTGCGCTACAGAACAGATAAGATAGCCCCTACTTATACTCTGTCATGGTCTCACAGGGAGCTGGAAGGTCCCCACAGCCCTGGGGAAAGGGAGATTCCACACTCATTCTCCCCAGTTGGCCGAGGGTTGGGTTCCACATGACCTCCTGGCGAGATCCCAAGTGCTGTAGTGGCCATGTCATAGCAGGCAGACCACTGGTGGTGGCTCAAATCACCGTGGGGTTGGTGACATGGTGGGCTCAGGGCAGGTGTCTCCTGGCTGTCAGCGAGAGATGGGATTGAAAGCCTTGGTGTGAGGCTGGGAGAGCCCTGGGCAGGGTGGATGGGACTGCCTGTGGTGACAGCAGGTGGCTATTCTTTTTGTTGATTCTCTTGTCTATTACAACCTCAGCTTTGGTCAGGGGCACAAAGAGATCATGGTATGCTGCTGTCCTATCCCTCCTTGGCCACTAAGCCAGAGAGCTGTCAACGTGTTACAGGACAGATAAGATAGCCCCTACCTGCATTCTGTCGTGGTCTCTTGGGGAGCTGGAAAGTCCCCACAGCCCTGGACAAAGGGAGCTCCACACCCTTTCTCCATGGTTGACTGAGGGCTGAGTGCCACACGAGTTCCTGGCCCAAATTACTGTGGGGTTGGTGACATGGTGGACCCAGGACAAGTGTCTCCTGGCTGTCAGGGAGAGATGGGATGGACAGCCTTGGTGTGAGGCTGGGAGAGCCCTGGGCAGGGAGGCAGGGGCTGCCCGTGGTGATGGTGGGTGGCTATTCCATTTGTTGATTCTCCTGTTTATTACTGCCTCAGCCTTGGTCAGGGACACAATGAGATCATGATATGCTCCTATCATCTCCCTCCTCTACCCCCAAGCTGGAGAGAGTCATGACTTCCTACAAGGACTACAGAAACACATACAGCCCCTGTCTCAACCCTGTCATCGTCACACAAACAGCTGGACCCCGACTGCAGAGACTGAGAAAGGGAGGTCCACACCACTGATCTTCTCTGTCTTAAACTTATATCAAAATAAATTTTCTGATTCATGTACCCATTGGCTGTCTTTTTTGGGAAACCTTTTGAGGCTTTTCCTTTTGCATAAGGACTGTTTAAGCCTTAATTTCTTAGGAAGCTGGGCTGAAAAAATGCAGAGCATATTAAGTGTCATATCTAAGAACTGATTGCTCAATGTAAGATTAAGCAAGCATGGATATGTAAACCAGTTTTCTTCCTTTTTTGAGCAATGTAGCAAACGTGTGTGACAAAGGAAAGAGCAGGTCGTTCAGCAGTGTAACTGAACTTGACTGGCTCCTTGCAAGCTTGTGAGAATCCTTTTCACATCTAGACTTTAAACCTCTGATGGGCTCTTTAGGATGCAGGAATGAACAAATCTTAGGTTTAGCATCGGAAGAGACAGACCTTGAGCACAGCAGAAAAGCTGAAGGACTCACTTTCGTTTATAAGCACCAACTGTTACACCCCGTAATAATGAATTTCATTGATAGTGCTGAGATCAGTTTTGCCTTACCAAAAAAGTGGAAGGAAAACCTTCAAGTGAAACAGCAAAAAATGCTCTCTTTACGAACCTACACCTAGGCTGAAAAATTTTCTGCTACCATCCTGGTAGGACTGCTGCTGTCCACAAGAGCAGCTGAACCACTCCAGCAAAATAAGCTTTCTTAAAAGATGCGCAAGTGCGATGTACCGTGAAGTTGCATGTGAGGACCTGTGCTTTTAAGGATAAGTAACATACTGCATGGCAGCCAGCTGACCTACATTTACAGCTGAAGATGTAAAGCTGACTCACAGCTAACCTACAACACAGAAGGAGTGCTAGTCAAATGGACCATGTCTTTTAATAATGATTAATGATAATGATAAACTGAGCAGGAGCAGCAGCAAGGGGACAAGTTTGTTCTACTTCCATGTGTAAGAATCAAACCTGTTCAACATAGCACGATGAGCTGCTGCTGGCAGGGGAACACAACTCGGAGTAACTCCTACTTCCTCAATATGCTGTGTGGTGGGGAGGAAAGCACACTCTTGGTATATGGAGGCAAACCCAGGCTTGGAAGTGCTCCCAGCACTGAGTGAGATGGTAGCGCAGGCTGAGCTGGACAAACCAGATGAGTGCTGGCTCCCTGATGCAGGCAGTAAAGCTGCAGCAAAGCCAGCACTGCTGTGCTTTCACTGCCGCCAAGCCCGTGGCATCAAAGCTCACTCAAGCAGTGACACCCAGCTGCAAACACAGCTTGCCACGTGAGCATGGATAACCTTCAGAAAAAGCACGAGCATAAACAGTGCATTTGTAGGGTTGCTAGGCCGTAAAGAGAGGAGGAGACAGAAGCAAAACCTTCCTCAGGCGCAGTAGTGATAATTGCATCAGCATGAGGAGAGAATCTGGCACACGTGGGACCAGATTTTTACACACCCCCCCCAAACGAAGTAGCTCTGTTGAGATCAGCACAGTGCTACTTCACACTGTATGAAGATCTCCCTGTTGGCATAAATCAGCCTTTAGAAAAACAGGGTCCCGCTTAGTTTGCCGAGTCCTGCCCCAAATACGCTGACTTTTTTCAGCAGAGCCTTCCCTGTCCCTCAATGGTCATATGACCACTGAAAAGCACATGAGCAATTACTGCTACAGTGGAAAAGGAAACATGTAAAAGAAAAATTGAAAGTTACTACAGAACAAAAATGCATTATCCTAAACCTACCTATTAAAGACAAACCATAACTGTTAATTAAGCCACCTTGCCTATAGTTAAATTACATCACCCCAACATTTCACCCCTGCAAGAGTGACTGTTCTGGATTTTGGAGTTTTAGAAGATAAAACCAGAGCAAAGAGAGTAGGTTTGCTGTGCTCAATAAATGTATGCAAATAACCACAGCAGGAAGCTAACATTAATAAAGTCCAGTTAGAAAGACACCTCCCACATCACTCAGTGTTACTTCTCTTTCCATTTTATTTTTATTTTTTAGAAATCTAACTATCTTTTTTCAAAACTACACACAGACGAGACTTTTCCTGGGACCAGCGGCTCCTACCTTGCTCAAGACTAACATGTCTGGTCTGAAATGCTGTCAAAGAAGATGAAGTCCAAATCTCCATGAGATAAATCATTCAATATAGGAATAGGTGTCTAAGTTTACTGTCAAAATAACATCATCCAGAGAATATAAGAACAATGGTACAAAATCAGACCAAAGGTTCCCCTACTTCAGTATCCTCTGTTCAGCAATAGGAGACATAAGTACTATCTTGGGAAGGTCTACAAGAAGCAGGATAAGATCTGGGTGATCTTTTCCTGAAACAACCTTCTAGCTTTAAGTCATGTAATAGCTGAAAGGAACGGACATACAGGGTGTATGTAGAGCATCATGTTCAGTAGCCACAAATGTATTTATCCTCTGATTTTCAGTTCAGTCTGTTTTTGAACCCCCGTTCTGCTCTTGGCCTCCTCAAAACCCTGTGGTGCTGAGTTTCACAATTATATGCTATGGGGAAAGGTGTTGCTTTCACTTTGTATTAAAGCTAATTTATTATAGCTTATAAATTCACTGGGTGCCCTTTAGTTCTTGTGTTGCTAGAAATAACAAGTAGTCATTTCCCATTCACTTTCTCTGCCCCACACGTCTTTTATAGATCTGCATAATATCTCCTGCTTTATTTCCAAGCTAATGAAACCATTTAGTACTTCCTCCCGTATAAACCACTCTATACCCTAAATCACACTTGCTCTCCTCTGTAATCTTTCTAGTTCTTTGCAATAGTCAAGGTTAAAAATGCACCAGCAATTTATACAGTAGTACAGTGATGCTTTCCATCTTATTCTATTCCTTTCTCAGTAACTCTTACCATTCCCTTTGCCTTTTTCACCTCTGTGCAACACTGAGCTGATGTTTTCATAGGTCTATACAAGGCAATGGTAAAATGCTTTTTGCAAGCACTAATAACTAATTTAGAACTCACTACAGAATAGCAAAGAACATCGAGAAGATAAAGACTTCGGGTCTGAAAGGAAGAGGATTGTGGCAATTCTAGCAGATACAGTTAGAAGCAGCAATGTGGTAATTTTGCAGTAAGCTGGACTGATTTCTTGTGAGTCACCCTCCTACATAGTCTTAGTTGCTGTAGAGTAACACAGAGATTTCCTGCGTTGTGTGTCTTGAAAATGCCTTTGCTTTGTTGCTGAAACCTTCATAAGGAAATGGCTTGAGAATCTCTCTGTTGATCAGGGCCAGCCCTAAAATTTTTCTCGTATGAGTCTATCATTCTCATTCATCTTTGTGTTTTGTGTAAGTTCTAATATATCTCCCTAGTAACTCTAACTGAAGGTGGCCTCCACGCTGAACTGGAATACTAGACCAGAAGAGATGGTTATTTTGCCACATATGCTGAAATAGCATTTACAGGCTCATATTTATTTTAGTAGCAGTGGATATCTCAGAACAGACATGTGTGTGCCACCTAGATTTAGAGGGAGCACAGATGTGTGCAGAAACATGAGACTGAACTTTGTCTTCTCAAGTCTGAAGAGGATGAGATAAGCCATAGTGGACAAATAGGAAAGCTTCAGGCAGGAGAACAGAAATAATGCAAGGAAAGTTTTGGAACAAGAGAGAAATGCAAACGCTGACCAGGCAGCTCCAAAAAGAAACTTCCAATAGACACATACAAGTTTAAGCAAAACAAGCTAAGCCAAACAAAATTTGCTGCCAAATGCGTCAGTCTAAATGAAGGCAATGATACTTAATGGACTGCAGTGTACTCCACAGCTCTTGACAACCATTTCACTCCTTGACAAGATCTTGGAAAGGAGAATTGAAATTGCAGGAAGATGTCCTTCTGAACATGGGAGATAGCATTGCTATTGATCTTCATTGCTTTCTTTTGTAGCTGGCTTTGCAACTTTACTTCTGCATATTTAAAAAGCTCTAAGAATCCTTTTGCTGGCTTCTAAGAATTCATCAGTTCAGAGGAAAGAGTCAGAAGTTTTAGATTTAAGATCTAGAGAATTAAGCAACTACAAACATGCAGCAAAGGAAAAATTTAGACATTGGGCAAAATATCAATTAAAAATGTCCACTGTCCATCACTTTGTTACTACATCAGTTCTTTTGATTGGTTTAACTACAACTACTCTGCATTAAGACAGACCTTAAATACAATGCTATTTAGATCCCAGACATTATTAATTTACTTTCTTCAGCTGTTCATAAAAGTTGCAGTCTCCTTCGGCTTTTTTTCTTCCAGCTGATCCTGATACAATTAAGGCATGGCTATTGGAATAGTATGTCTATCAAGTGGAGCCTGATTCTCATTTAGAAACAAAGAGTAAGCTATTGTCTCAATTTGGAATTGAACCTAAACAAGTAGTTTTAGAGATTCAAGAATGGTCTGTCAGTTTTTCCAGTCATTTTTCATTTCAAAGTTTTCTGTTTTCTTTTCAATGTGAAACAAAATGCTGAAAGGATTTTTTTCCCTCCAGTAATTCTGGTCTAGTTTTTCAAGTCTAAGAGGAGAGGGGAAAACATACATCAGCCAAAATTTTTGGATCCTTACATGAATTAAACTACCAAGGCTTTAAAGTTGTGCCAGCTCTGAGCAGTGTAAAAGGATTTGGACTTCTGTGATAAACTTGCTCTTTGTTATGAGAAAAAGGAGCAAACATGGATGTGGGCTATTCTTTTTTTGTCTACTTTTCTTATTGTTGTTATAATTGTCTTGAAGAAAGATAAACAAAGAAAAGAGAAGTATTAATTTCAGGGCACTTCCTGAAGAGCTTTGTGCTCAAATTTTCATCCTGTGCATCATCAAGCAATTGCTTTCAACTTCTCCATGTCTGTGTCTGTTAACCCACCCACATTGCAATCCTATAAGATCATGTACATTTATGTCACTCATAGTTACTGCTTCCAGTTGTATGTCAATCAGTTACTCCCTATCTACACTGGGTGGCTGTCAATCTGTTATCAGGGCAGAATCACTTTAACCTGCTCTAAGAATTTATTCCTTTTACCATGGCTGTAGTACAGAAATATCCTCTGCTAATAACAGGTGTTAGCAGTAGATGCAATTAAACTTGTCCTGACATACTCGGATGTTATTCAGCATAGTTTCAACTGTATTTCTTCTCATCATCCTCCTATCATCTATACTTTTATTCTAGTATAGAAAAAAGCCTTAGTTCCCTGTTCAACAGCTTTGCACGGTGCACTCATAAGCCCAACCTATTTAAAAAACTGGTGTCCTGCTGTAGTTTTTAAGCCTTTTCTGTAAAGGGAGATAAGCATCTCAAATATTACATGCTGGTATACTAGTTTTGTGTGTTATCAGCCAGTATGCAAGCAGAGAAGCCTGTTATCAATTTCTTATTTCTGCTTAAAAAAATCAAACCAACTTCAAAGGGAAGTCAACTAGAATTTCACCTTATGAAAACAGACATGAATTAACTGACTTCACTGGAGCAATATCATCTCAATGCACATGAAGACCTAGACTACCATTTGTACAAAGTTAAGAGATATAAGAACTCCCCCCACATGACCTCAAATATATTTCACTGACCCATGTCAAAGTTTCCATACCTGGGAAGGTATATCAGTGTCCTGGTTTCACTGAGATTTTGCTTCAGTTTGTGGCCAGCCATGGTGATCAAGGCCATTAGCAGTTAAATGCAGGGCAGCTGACTCAGGCTGGCCCACAGGTGTGTTCTATATCATTAACATCAAGTTCACTATAAAAGGGAGGGCTTGCTGGGGAGAGGTGGGGCTGGTTTTCTTCTCTTCTTTTCTACCATCACTTTTTCTCATTGCCAATGATTGGTATTCCTGGAACAACCTACTGTAACTCTGTAGCTAGGTATACTTTTGTGTGTTTTGTGTTATTGTTGATATTGGTTTCTTTATTTTATTAAATCTGTTCAATTTTAATCCACAAGTCTCCCTCTTTTTCCCAATTTCCTTCCTTGGCTAGGGAAGGGATGTATTGGGTGAGAGAAAAACTGTTATTGTTTAGCCCTGGGTGCGGGTTAAACAGAGACAATCAGGTATGCATTTCATAATAAGGGTTATGTCCACACAGGCTATATTCCCTTTCTTAGGTACTTGGGATGTTCTGAGTGTGGTTGCACAGTGCCTTCTCTCTGGTCCAGATGTCTAGACCTTTTATAGTCTATTACACAGTAGTGCCGTGCAGCTCATTTAATTTAATCCTTAAGTGCTTTAACACAAAGGATATGATAAAATACAAAGTATTAGAAGCACTATCAACAGAAGTAAAATTGTCAACTGGAAAAAGGACCGGCCCTCTTAAAATATACCTTTTCAATAACTGCTATAGAAATGCAGTACAAAGATTTTATTCATTTTTTAATAGAGCAAAGTTTGGTCTAAACATGAAAGTTGTCCTTTAGTAGACCAGGTCTACTAAATAGGTCCTCTGTTTTGTTTTGAAGGTGATCAGAGAAGCCTGTGAGTGCTCATTGAAGGATTCTGTGTTCTTGCTGTAACAACACAAAGCAGGAGCAGCTCTAGTTGCAGTAGAAGCACTTGTGATATTACTACGTGCAGCAGGGGAAATATTCTACTCTCCCCTGTTGCAGAGGAGAGAAACAAACATCCAATTATTTTTGTTGTTAAATATCTGCTTCTAATCATCTGAATTTCTCACGGTTACATATGCAATCATCTGCTCTCTTAAGCACTTAAAAAATATTTGTCACTTGGGCCAAATAGGTTCATTACACACCAATACCCTTCAAATAGGTTGCAATTTGTAACCACCTGGCCCTTCTTCTTCCCCCAGCCTAAAATGAATGAAAAAAATCATCATCATAAAGATCAGAGTGGCTCATATATGGACACTCACTCTTCCATTTATCATTTCTGTATTTCTTTTTCATCATGACTTGATAGAGTTCAGTGAAGATGAGCAGATCTCCTCCACTACCACTTTATCATCATACTGTTTTGCCAGAAGCTCTGCAGATGAATGGCCACCAGTGGTTAAGAATGCTGTCAGTGATGCCTGGAGCAAAAGTATGATGTTTAAAGTGTGCACAGCTTGAACAGGGCATATATCCTGGTAAACACAGGATCTTCAACTTCCTGAAGTTTATCAAAATAAGTCTGTTTTGAAAGTTAATGAAGTGTTAATACAGAAAGCAAAACAGGTCCTACATCGTATATTAGGATATCTATTTAAAAGTAAATTCCAGTCCACCAGGAAGAAATAGTACAAACAGGGATTGCAGAAGAAGTTTGGTTTGATTCAGGCAACTATTCACAAGTGCAGATGTTAACGCCTTGTTCTTGAAATTTCTACCCCATGGTGTTAAAGTCCCACATCAGCCCTGTTGCATACAGATCATTAGCCTCTCTGCTTGTTCATAGGCATCCTTTATCTTTACATTTTCCATCTTCTCATATTCAGAAGTATATCATTACATTACCTATTACAAACCAGAGAACAATACAGTGGAATACCAAACAGCCTCTAGAGACATTCAACACTGCAAGGGGGCATTTTCAAAAGATACTGAAGAGTAGTTTGGGAAGGATGTGTAGCAGGGGAACTTTTTTGGAAGCAGACAGGTGTAGGGAGAGAGGAAGACAGCAGAAAAATACAAACGAGGATCAGAGACAACTGACATGAAAGGGGATTTCAGGCCAGGAAGCCTGAAAGCAAAATTTTTGGGTTTATTGAGAAAAAGTTATTGTTAAAAGTTTTCAGATCCTTTTTGCATAGTGCTAGGGTAATAGAAGCAATCCCTGAAACTGTTTTCTGTATATGGATTTCTAACAGCTGACATGAGCTTAAAATATCTTTTTATGTAGGAGCAGTTCAACTTCCCCCCAATATGTTCTCTAATTTCCTTCCTTCTATTTCACTGGGACTAAAATCAGCTTCTTCGAGGACAGTCCACCTCTTCCTCCTGCTGCCTCATCTCCTGCATCTCCAATAAGAGTCCTCTATAACGTCACCATTGATGTCACTAGCAGAGGGCTAAGATGGTAAATATAAGGCATGGGGTGAAAGAAGAATCGGTAGTGGGAACAAGTGAACTATCAAGAAACCAAGAGACTATTTTCGTGGCAATGCTTGTCTCCTTAGAGATGAAAAATGAGGAGGAGTCAGATGAAGGAAATCTCAGTGATTAGAAAGTGAAATGGGTTTAGACTTTTTATGTATTCAGTGAGATTTCAGTAACTCTTTACATTCATAATGAAGACATGAAATTGAAAACATGAAACTAAAGACAGTCTAGCTGTAAAATTGTATTTAGGTACGCATATAGGAAACGTATACAGAAAAAATACTGTTGAATTTTATTCCTTGCCTTTCACTATAAAAACATAGGAGAATGTGCTACTATTAATTGTGCATATAAAACAGGCTATAAATTTCTTTCTAAAAAGTCTGTGAAAAAAATGTTTGTGGTAATGCAGTGATGAGAAGATTCATTTTTACTCCTGCTAATGCAATAGGTCACCACAAAAGCTGCTGCATTAAAAAAAAAAATTAAAGAGCCAAAAGAATGGAAAAAGCTTAACTATACATAGGACTGCAGTCCCTTTGCATTTATCCTGAAGAGAAAAATTATCAACGAGCCTCAAATAAATTTGAGATATTTGTACTCCTATGAATATAGGGTCTGTCCCACAAACCTTGGAGTAATTGACACAAACATTTTAACATGGCCTCAGCAAACACTTATCTTAAAAAGCAGTGAATTTAATGCAGGAAATTACCACTCTGTTTTCTATATTGCTGCTTATCATCTCAGTTGTTGTCAATTTGACTGTATCACATACACGTTCTTGCTCTCACCACACGTGTGAAAAGCATAGGATAGAATCTAGCCAGAGGAAGGAATTAAACATAAATAATCGAACAAAATCATAAAAAAGCAAAGCAGTGACATTGCATCTGCATTAATTATACTACTTCTCATAACTCTCATACATCCCAAATTCTATATGTTGCCATCACTTGGTATTAACTGAACAACACATCATCAATCTGTCTCATATATTACCAGTTATATTATCAGCATCTGGAAAGCAAACAGCTCTGTTTCTAACTGCTGGATACATAATCACCTGGCAATAATCTCTATTAAACCAAGACATTATCTTCTCTAAACTGTTTGTTACTGTCTTTTTGGTGGAGATTATGACCTGTACATTTGAACCCTGTAAAACAAAACATATGAATACTTTTCATGTGCTTCAGTGTGAAGCCAGCTCATTAGCTTAAGTAGATAGTGGTGTTTTGAGGCAACTTATCTAACTTAACGAATATCCACACTTAGAATGTGAAAGGTATTTTTGTGTTTCTGGCAACAGGGAGATTTGAAATTTTTTTTTTTTATTGTAAAAGCTTGCCTTTTAGCAGGTTATTATAAATTAGGCTATTGGTCTTGACTTTCTATCCTAATCTTCAGCAAACCTTTTTTCTCTACATTTTGTTCATGATTACCATTACATTAGGAGAGCAACGACTGTAGGAAAAAGGCCAGTGATGAGGAAATGCATTTATTTAAATAATTACTTGTACTGTGTTAGGACCTAGAAACTCCAATGAGGTCTTCATTTTGCTGTGAGCTGTGATTTTAAAAACAGTCTTTGAAGAGCTTGATTTTGTTTTGTGAGAAGGCAAAAGGCAAGGGAAGGGAGCAAGTGACACAATTTTGATTAGCTTAATAAGGAGCAGAATTGTCTGTGGCTGCCAAACTCTACTTGCCTAAGTTACTCCTTACCGGCAAGTACTTAATTTCATTTCTAGGAACAAGAACACAATGAACAAGACTACTTCTTTTTCAGTCAGATTTTTTGTGCTGACAAAATGGTGGAAAACTAGCAGTGCTCTCAGTTAAAGTCATTCTAGCTTTGCAAAAGCAGCCCCCAAAGCTAGTCTTTACTTGTGCAGTCTAGTAAATGCCATGTGTATTTCCTACTTAGAAACTCAATTTCAGAGCTGCTCAGAACCTCAGCTATATCCCTTAAGAACAGAGAAAATGTATAGTTCAATTTTTAATAAGCAGCAGCAACCTGAAATTGGTGCAAGCTGCTTAGCTCTAGATAAAGCTACGGCAGTTAAACCACAGTTAAAACCCCAAAGAGAGAATGACTGAGAATCAGGAGCACATCCAAGAAACCTGCAGCATTTAATTGATTCTCGTGATACGCTGTAAGCAAGGTATGACTACAGTCATATGAAACTTAAGAAATCTTCATTTTGTTTTCTCAGTCTTCCTTTTCTTTGAAAACAAAACTAATTTTGTTGTTCATATTTCCCATGCTGGAGGCTTGGCTACCTGCGGTGCATTGCAGTAAAATTCAAAGCTAGCTTCTTTAACGAATCAGAAGATGGGTTATAACCAAGGCCATCATATTTCCCTGTGGTAACTTTTGAAACGGATCTAGCAGCTTACTCTCACCTTTCTCTGGCACCAGCTGCAGCCAAAAAGGTACTCCAGAATACAGGTTCCCCTGCCTTAATACTAGAAGTGCCATAGCAAAGCACTTGAATTTTACTTCCTTTTAAACTTCCCTGCCCCCTAGAAAAAAAAGACTGTGGGCACCGGAGTTAGCCCACAGGCATGGTACAGAGATGGTGGTTTTTTTATTGATTATGTCTAAAGAGGAGACTGCTCTGCCTCTATTTTTTGTTCCAGCATCTTCAGTGATTGCTCTGTAAAAATAGCCCTGAGTCTGCCAGTAGGCATCTTTTTGAAGGGGAGAATAGACTTAAAGCATGGGCTTTGGAATAGAGCTGCAGAGAGAAGTCATTCTCTCAGCTGCATTTATAAATCCAATTTTTTCATGTACCAGTACACTAAAGAAACAATTCTGCGTTTAAGTATCTTATTTCTACCCACTTCAAGTGAGAGCAAGTCAGACCCGCAGCCTTTCCTGTAATGTTCTACTCAGACTAGCACGGATGAATTATGGTAGTCAGACCACTGGCCTGTTCTTCCAAGCTTTCTCCAAGAGTAGACAAGTTTGGTGCTTAAGTGCTGTTCTCTTCAAGTTAGGCAGTGACAGTAAGGCTTTTTTTTCATCTCTGAGATGTCTAGAGCAACTTGACTTTTCTCTGGCTTAAACCAGGTTTGGCTCCTGAAACTCGTACTCTAAATGAACCTGCT
The DNA here is from genome assembly GCF_013368605.1 of Nyctibius grandis. Taxonomy (NCBI): domain Eukaryota; kingdom Metazoa; phylum Chordata; class Aves; order Nyctibiiformes; family Nyctibiidae; genus Nyctibius; species Nyctibius grandis. Next base: position 60,245,694 of record NC_090662.1, read on the forward strand.
GTCTTACCATGCTCCTTGACCAGGATATGCTCTGGTTTTCTGTTCTTTTAAAAGTTGTCAGGGATTTGTTAAAAGTTTTGGCTTTATCAGGACAATCTGTGAGATTTGAGTGTGTAATTTTTTCTTAATTCATTTTCCCAGCTCATGAGACATTAAGCATGCTGAAGTCTCTTAAGATGGTGAGTATCAAGTTCACTGTCCCTTGTCTAACATGTACCAAAGCTGCTCGTGGCTTTGGGAGCAAGAAAAAAAAGTTTGAAACACTCAGGCCCTAACTAGCAGGCTGCACTGCAGTAGTGCAACAATAAGAGAACTGCATGAAGTAAAATGATATTGCTTTTAGCTTCCCTGTGTTCCCTCACTGGCATCCAGCTCATTTCTAAGCTATGTCAGAGCAATTTCTATGGGTTTGTTTTCCTTGATGTCAGAGTAGCAGCTGAGCAATTAATTCTTTTTTATTTCATTTTGGAAATGAAAAAAGGCAAGTAACAAACCCTTCAACTACATTACAGGCAGTTTTTGCAAGCTGAGTAGTCAGATTTATTTCTGTTTAGATAAAACAGAATGTATTTCTTCTGAGGTACAGCAATGAAAACAGAAAATAAGTGATTTTTAAACATTAACTGCCTGACAATGTAAGTGCAATGAACTGCTCTGCAACTTGTACTATGAAGCTTTTAGAAAAATTCCCAGGTACCTTTGAGAGACAGAACTGTGAAAGATGTGTCTAAACAGCCAAATGCTTCTGTCCACAGTGTTGGGGACAAAGATGCATTTTCAGATCACATCCACAGTGCTGTGCTTCTCTGAGAAAGACTCTCCTCAGATAACTCTTTTGGTAACTCGTTTGTCTTTTTTAAAAAAAAAAAAAGTCTAAAATGACTGTTGGGAAATACTTCACAGCACAGAGACTGAGCCAAACCTTCATTTAGCATTAACAGATCTGTTAAATGTACAGATCTGGTCTGCAGAAAGCATTCATTTGGCCTGCTGACGCGGGGAGCCCTGAACTGCTGCCACGTCAGGGCAAGTTTGCCGAGCCCCATATTGCACTGCGCAGACGAGCCAGTTAGGATCCAGATGCAGCACCATCACATCCACAGAAAGCTGTCTCAGGGCTAAAGAGCCCAGCTTTCTCAGTGCAATCTCCTATGCACAGCTCTACCTCTTCTGGCTATGAGCTGGCTCACGCAGTGTGGGGTGTGAGGAAGCAATTAGAACAGTAAATAAAATCCAGATGTAAGTACCAGTGAGATATGTCTCTGTAATCTCTGTCGCTGCTTTAATGAGTTTTTGCTACACAAATTGCAGGCTGTTGGAACAGGCCTGGCTCCTAAAATATATTTGATGCCATGGATCATGCAAAGTCACCACTAGCTAAGGATCTTACAGTCACAGAGGCTTTAGATCACTGAACATGGATAAATCCTGTTCTCCTCTCTCTTTTTCCCTCCAGTGGGCTGGCATTAGGGTTGTATGAACAATTTCCCCCAGCTGTTTCAGCAGGCAGAACGAAAGTACTTTCCTTTGTCTGATCCAAACCAAGTTTTTTCAATTAAAAAAAAAAAGTTCAATCCAAACAAAAATATTTTTCCCTTGTTTCAGGCATCTTTAACCAAAAATAAAGCAAAGGAAGTGAACGACTATGAACCTTACCAAATATGTGTAAAGCAGCAGCTTGCCAAAAAATGAGAGATGCAGTAGTTTTAAATCTGTCATGGGTGCCTATTTTTTTTAAGAGAATGCTTTAACTATCTGCTTAGAGAAGATTGCAATATAACTCTTTTATCACTATGAATGCTGCTTACTTTGAATTAAATACTTAAATGTTCACGACTACAACACAGGTACCCCACTTCCCAGATGAGTGCCTAGCAATTCGTCCCCAGACTTTGGCTCAATGAATATTTCAATCATCCCATGCAAAGTAGAAAAGCTACAACAGGAAATTTCTGAAAGATGTTTGTGTGAATCTCGTAAAGCCCCTCCCTCGCATCCAGGATTTCCTTGTGGGTCTGGTAGTTAGGAAAGGTAGGTTTAGGTCTTCTCAGATAAAAAAATGGATTTTTCATTTCTTGGATGATCCTGGGGGCAAATGGAAGAAACGAATTCCTTCACATTCCACCCCCCAGCAAACTCAATGTTAATTCTCAAGTTGTTTTGGAAAGACTAAATAAATTACTGAACAAGAAAGTCACCAAACCTTTCTCTCTTTACTTACTAGACAACAAGAAAAGTCACCAAAAAGTACCCAGGAACTAACATTTGTAGTTTATACCATTGCTAAGATTAATTTAATTACGTGTGGGAAAACCAGTAATTCATGCCAGCAGACATCCAGCTTTGTGTTCAAATAATATGAGTATCATAAAGAGTAACTTTTTATTCCTGGTCATGGATAGGCAGGTCATGGCAGGCCCATCTTGCCCATCACAATACCAGCTACAGTTTGTGGTTGGTTTCAGCTAACGCTCATCTCTCAGGCAAAAGGATATGACCCTTTCTTACTCCTGTGGATTATGGTCAATGACTTCTGCTTTATTTGAACACATGGACATTCAGCTTTTGTTAGCGTCTGTGATGTGCACACCACCAATCTCCAATGTTAACCAGACTGTTACAAAGACTATGCTTCTGTTTTGTCTCAAAGAGGTGTGAACAAACTGATTTGGCACTTACTACCTCAGAACTGGAGCCTCTTTATTATGGTTTCTAACCCTCTGCCCATTAGACAGCTTCACATGGTCAGGTTGCTGATTCAGGTGGGTAATTTGGGCAGAAAGCCACTTAGTTCAGCAATCCAGGGAGCTTTGCCTTCCTTCTTTATGAGTAAAGGCAAATTGATGGCTTTTTGACCTTTTTGTTAACACAAAGTATACTGCTGGAGAACTTAAGCTATGGTACAGTGCAGAGAGTTTACATTTTTGTCTGTTGAGACCAGGGCAGGTGACTCTGCATGCTTCAGAAGTTACCAGGAGTCTCTGCTGAAGCCCCACTAATGCTTGTACCTGCAACAACTACAAGGGCTGTTTGAGCATGGTGCCTGCCTTCAGGGCCCACGTAGGGAGCAGTGGTAAAGCAGTAGGTGATGGCAGTATAGCAGCTAGAGGGAAGGAGGCAATGCTGGTGAGGTCCTTGACCAGAGAAGGGAGGGCCCTGCATGGGCGAGATGGCGGAGTGCTATTTACAAGCACTTTCACACTCCCGGCTTGTGATAAACAAATGAACCTGTGTTTCTCACAAGTGGGGAGCATGTGGATGTACTTGAAAATAGCATCTGAGGCTTCACGTGCAGCAGGAGGCTGACAGCGACTGCCCCAAAGCCTACCGCAAGCACTCGGTGAGGCTCCGATAGCACCCGTTCTGTTTGCACTCCCGTTTGCTGCACAGTTTGCAGAGCAGTGGGTCTACCCAGCTCCTCCTGAAGCCTCTGGTTTAAGAGGAGACCTTTTCTAACGAGAGGGGCAAAAGATGCTTCTTTGGCGGGAGCTCTTGCATCTCTTTGAAACAACTTCCTATTCTCCCACAGTTATTTGCTTCTTGTTCCCAGAAGAGGATATTGCCCTGCAGGACAAATGCCTGACTATCTTCAGATCACTAGATATTTTTTCCCAATACTACAAAATACACCCCTCTCCTGCTTTGTCATATACCCCACATTCTGTTAACAAGGGTATGCTCACCACCATAAACCCATTTTTTTTTTTTTTTGCTTTGCCTATGGTTGTTTTCAAATGCCCCACTTTGCTGGCTTGTGTGCCTGCCTTCAACTGAAAACAAACACACTTCAATCTGATAGCCCACTAATCTTCCACTGCAGCACTGTCCACTGAGTCCCAGAGAGATAATAGTACTTCTCACATTTTTCGTTTATGCTGAGTACACTTTGCCAAAATTATCTCCTGCCAAACCATGGAATTTGTAAGAACCATGGGTTGTTCTAAGTGCAAGCAATTGTCTTGGCTTATTTTGTTTTTTTTCACAACATAAATAGCTTTGTACGTGGAGGTTTTTTTTGTGTGGACTCTGCCTTTTACATTCTCTCTGATATCTTTTCTTACAGCTTTTTGAATTTTCTAGAAGAGGAATGCCCAACCTTTTCTTCGCAAAGAGACATTAACTTTATGACTACCTATTGCATATATAAAAAGTGTAACAGAGCAGTTTCTGCTCCAGTGCTCCACAGATGTATGTTTAAGCCTGTCTAGATCCTTCTCTCAGACCACATAAAATTAACATCTCAAGTATATTGTCCACAAGCTGTTGTATGGACTGCCAAACTGCTGTTTGGCAAAGTCTTCTCTTTCCAGCCATTAGTTTTGGTTCTCTAGTGGCTGTCTTTTTCTCGGCCTTGAAACTTTGTTACTGCTTGATTTTTCATTAAGGACATCAGAAGACAGCAAGAAGTAGGTGAAAACATGGTTTGCCTCTTCAAACCATTTGCAGCCTATCCTAGGATCGCCCAGACTTTCCATCTTTGTACAAATGTAATACCTTTCAAATTTCTGTTACATGGTTTCATAACTGAGTTTTACTGTTTGAGTTAACAGAAAGCTATTTAACACCTCTGGTGCTTCAAACCCAGCTATTGTCAGAAAATAAATGTCTGTTCTGATTGCCTTCCTTTTTCTGGCATCCATTCTTTGCAGCAACAAAGTTCTGTTTAAAACCTTTCCAACTGTCTTCCATAATTCCAGAAAAAAAAATCATCTCAGACGAGGCTTTTAACTGTACCATTTTTACATTTGGGATATTTTTAAATTTCACTTAACTCCTAGTACTATTGTTGCTCAGCAATCATTTAAAGTCTAATACAGGTCTGCTTCGTTGAGTCTCTGATTAGAATTGCATACCCAGAGCTGCTGCACAAGAAAAGCGACATAATTGTTTCAGGTGTCTGGGCCAGAGCTTCTTAACTCACTGCAAAATCAGGGTCAGAGAGCATCAGAAAGCATGGCAGAATACCATGCCATCCCCCCAGGTGTTACCCAAATTTTGAATCACCCAAGTCGAACGCACCAAGCCCTAGTACTTTCAGCTTTGCACACTGTTTAAAACACACCTTTTGTTCTTTTTGAGAAGACTTGCAGGAAAACAAAGCGAGCAGTAAACTTTTCCAAGTCCATCCCCTCCCAGCCCTGCAAGCCTAAAACTATGTGCCTAATTATCCAAAACCGGGAATAAACGGACCCTGATTTTTCAAGAGCGGTCTGCAGCCATCTGCTCACCCTTGTGTGGTGTGAACGCCATGGTCATCTCTGCAGTGCAGGTCTCTGGCTGTGCCCCAGTGGTGAGGTTGGTGCAACCTGTAGTGTCCTGAACAATCTGGTCCCTCAGATGTCGAGATCAGAGCACACCCTGGCTCCTTCCCTGCCTGGGCATACAAAGGGACCATGAACACTAGTTCTCATCTGAACATACAGCTGGGGCAGGGGTCTGGGCACACAAAGCAGGGTTACAAACTACACCGTGGAGCCCACCTGCCCCAGCTTTGACAAAAACGCTGAATTCAAGCACCACCAGCACTCCCGAAAGCCACGCACTCTGTTGAAAATCCACAGAAGAATTTAGGACCCCAACTTTAAAGCATTTAATCTTTAAAAACCTCGACATTTTCACAGCAGGCTTGCTTCCCTGTGTGTAGAAGGTGACAACCCTCATCTCCTTTGGGAGACAAAGTTCAGGAGGGTCCTGCACGGAAGCTGTAGTTAACCTTTCACGTACAATCTGTTTTTCTTTCAGGAGGTTTATAGAGCTTCTTGGCATGGCAAAAGCTTGGCTGATAGCATATTTGCCTGCTTAACTGTCTCTGGTATCAAAGAAAATGATTGTTGGGGGAGGGAAGAGGAGGAAGATGGAAGGGCAGAGAGGAAGGAGATGAGTTCAGTGAAAGTGAATGATAAAAGCAGCATTTCCTGGTATCAGATATTCTGTTGGAGAATTTTGGGTGGGTAGGCCAGCGTGTACGTTACTGTGATAAAGTACTAGCATGAGAACTAGAGTCCAGTGAAGAATGAGAGCCACCCAAACCACAGGAGAGGAAAAGAATCTGCACCTATGACATTTCTCAGATGGAGCTCTGCTTTACAGGGGTTATACTCATCAGCTTCACATCAGTTTCCAATGTGAGAAAGCCAGAAGGCATCAACTAGCATATACGTATTGTTATCCAACTGGAAGACCTTTGGATGTGTTTTCTGCTGCAGCTATAGCTTGAGAGTCCTGAATGAAAATGACTACCCAAATTTAAGATGCCTTAAGCTTTTTCAAAATGTATAGATTTGTACAGACATTTCATGTCTTTCCATACTGGGGGGATATTGCCTCATCTTTGTATAAGTAGTGGAAGAAAGAGGAAAAGAGAGAAGAATTAAAAACCTGTCTCAGATGGGGTATCTGGCAGAACACATGCAGCCATTGTCAAAGGACAAAATGTATCTACCTTTAAATCCGTTCATTAAGCAATTCAAATTCCCCACTGTATCAACTGTTTAGTACTACAAGCAATTACTACACTGGCCTTTCTATTATCTCTGAGCTCTGTTTCTTTCAGCAACGTAATTATTGAAGGTATTTTTTTTTTTCACTTGCATATTCTCAAATCAAGAGATAAATTTAAACCTTTTTTTTAAAATCCCTTGCCATGTTTGCTGACTCTGCTTTGTAATCTTTTGTGGGATATAGCATATTAGGCTACTGGAGAAATAGCTTAGAGAGACAATCTCTGAAAAAAAATCTGGCTTTCTCAAAGAAAGCCCTGGTTAGCAGTGCCTGAAGAACAATACAGTATATGCCTACAATGAGAAGCTGAAGTAAATCAGCAGTCAAGAAGGAAATAGTAGTACAGATCTGTCTAAACTGCGAGTGCAGGGACTCATATGACATCAGCTTGTGCAGCCCAGAATTACATTACAGCTATTAGAAGAAAGTGCACTCTGGATCACCTGAAGGAATCTCTCACATGACAAATAAGGCTATCTCCCCATACAGACCTCGTACTACTAAAGTGCCCTTAATTTGAATGTAGCTATAAGTCACATGCAAATCTGCATTTTGTGCTTCAGTAGCCAGAGTATGACATGAACACAACCAAACTGTACCACAGAAGATGCTACTGCAATTGTGCATACACTGAAAGGGCATGCCCCAGGCTCGGAGCTGCCAATGGAAGGTCTGAGAAACTCCTTGAACTGGAATATTCTGCACGTCAGTCATGATGAGCAAGTTGTATCTGTTTGGATAGCTGTGTTGTCAGAAATCTGCCATGAAAAAGTGACCGAGAGAAACTAGTAAGGGAGGGGAGCCACAATGACAGACATTTCCTACCATTTAAAGAAAAGAAGGAAAAAATATTACCATATGCTGTATGGCTCTTGGATTTCTGCAGATGGTACCTTCTGTTGCACAGTTGAAGAGAAAAATGGATTTTACTCAATTTTTACATAGGTCCTACAAAATTTACACAGATCCTTTGTATACCAAGTAGGTATGTTTACTCCTCTATTTAATTTACCATACTTTCTCTGTGTATCTACCAGCTGCACATTGTGTTTTATACTGTACCGCGGTGAGACAGGACGATGCTGTGGGGCAGCCTCTGGATATACGTACGGCTCTTTAGTCTTTTTATGCAAGCAGCTTCCAATGACTCTTACTTGGGGAGAGTTTTCCATGCAGGCTGGAAATCTCTCTCTACTGTTCCTTCTCCACATGGCTCTGAGTTTGCTAATGATCACATTTAAGACCATTTGGTGCCAGCAGATAACTTCTAGGGCTGCTCAGTGAATATGCTGTATCAGTGTGGGATGAGTGGGTGGAATGTTTTCTACTGTTTTACTTTTTATGGGAAAATAGAACTAATCTGGTGGTTTTAACAGTTGTGCTGTCACTGGTATGGCCTCAGTGATAAAGAAGAAATTGTTCAGTCTTGACAAGATCTTCACCAGCAACAGCAAGATTGCTCATTAGATTTCACAGCATACACACTTCAACTATGTTCTGTGCATCTGTGGTACTGTCAACTGTTTAGGATATTTTATATATATATACACACTCATTTTCTTTGACTTCAAGCTTTGATGCTTGTGGCTTAGTTTATAAACAAACAGGATCCTGAATCTTTACAATTTACTTCATTGCTAATGCATAATCCTCAGTGCTCTGACTGAGACCTAGTGCGTTGATGAGTCGCCCTATTAAGAACCACAACATTATAATTAGAATGACTTCTTTGCAAGAGTCTGTGTAAAATCAGTTTTAGTGGTTGATTTTACTTCATTATTTTCAAACTAAAATGGGCATTTGTTTTCATGCCAAATGTTTCTGTAAATCACCTGTATTATGATGTATTAAAGCATTTATAATTTGATAGTCAGAATTAAGAGCAGCCAGATAACCAACAAAAAGTTTCCATGTCACTCCACAGTGCATTATATTAATTAGCAAGAAAATGTATTTTGCATTTTTCAGTAATAACAGGTCCGCTAAGTCTATGAGAAAGTTTCTGTATTAATTCTGGGTGTTCTGCCTCCAGATTTCTCTCAAGCCACGTATGCAATGGCAGCCAACATTCAGGGCTAACTGTGAATGTACAAGAAACGTTCCATTTTACAAACGCTTTCAGTGAGGGCCTTGGAATTACCTACTCAAAAGGACAGAACAAACATGAGAGGCATGATATCTTCCTCTCATGTCATGAGTCAGAACTTAACATTGAAATATTTTCTCAAAAATAGTTTCACAGCTATTGTCTAGAGGAGCAGCAGAAAATATTTTCTTCAGAATATAATATAAAGCATATTCTGTGATCCCATGAGCACATACAGATCTTATAATGAATGTTTTCAGGGAAAAAAAACAGCTCTCAATGACTTTCACCTTCTCATGGGATTCAGCTGACCTACAGTCTTTAAGCCAGTTACCAACACATGGCCTACGTGCCACTAAACTTTACAACAAAGTTATTTTTCCTAAAGCTTCTGGACAGGTTCATTGCTCTCTTTCTGACATAAAAAAAAGAATTGAATCAGCTGTCATCCCTGTTGTCTGACCAAGACTCACTTGTTTGTTTCACAAGATCACAGGATGATGAATCATGAAGAAATGTGAGGCCTGTGTTCAGAAGCTTCAGATTAATTTGCAATAATTTGATCACTTCAGCTCACTTCCTAGACCATTGATCGTAAAATCCCAAAGAACTGACGTCATGCAAGTGCTTATTCTTATTTTTCTCATACTGAGGTCTTTGCTGATTTAGACCTCCTTTGGAGATACATGAGGAAATCCTTTTCCAGCTAATCAGACACCATATTAGAACACCATAACAGCAATACTGGTTCAACAGCTAATGAAAAATAAGGCAAAGTGATTCATAAAGGGCTTTTATCACGTGGATGCTAGGTTGTCAGCCCTGTGGAAAACATCTATTCTATTGCTGAATTGGGTTAAAGTTTTATTTTTTGCTTTTATTTATTTTATTTATTTATTTTACTTATTTGTCATGACAAGTCAATTTTTTAATAGTTTTGGTGGTCAGGAGCTTCTAGCAACAAACCAGTTGCTGATCCTATCAAAAAGGTTGTCTGAGAGCATCTTAATCCATCATAAATGGATAAAGAGTTTTCCTTGTCTTGACAGTGGCATACTGATACTCGATTATAAAATAAACTTCAACACTTGTAAAGTATTAAAAAAAACAGCAATCAAAATGTAAAACCAATATGTTTTCAGAAGTGTTCTACCACTCATGTTTTATAGTTGTGTTTGATTTATTTATTATTGTTCTTACTGAGCTACTGAGAGGTAAAATTGCTAAGAGATTCCTATCTTCTAAACTGTATTTACAATTTTCTCATGACAGAGACCCTCATTGTCCTCCTGGACATAAGCTTTGCACAGTGCTGTCCTGAATCAAATGTAATGAAGCCATCAGGGTCTTCCTGACTGTAACTAAGTTACAAGAAGAGAAGTCTCCATTCTCTGTAAACACGGTCCATTTAGCGGTAGAATAAGACATTCTAATCAAGGAGAATTTAGTTATCTTAAATACAGCTGTTTTATAATTTTTTTTTTTATTCAGTAATAAAAGAAAATCTCAGGGAGTGCTAAGTCATTCTCAACTTCATCAGAATTCACTGAAAATAGCCTTTTTGCTCTAGTGCCTTTATTCAGAAAGAACCGAGAGCGCTGGCATGATAAACTGCTCCTATTGCCTTCATGTCACCAGCACTTAATTTTGCCAAATTGATTTATCTTGAGAAACTGTAACAATTACCTGAATACGTTTCCTTTATTGTTATGGATTGCGAAGGCAGGTTGGAAAGTGGCGTGTCCCACTGCTGCACTATTTTTAAATTTTTTTGTTGTTGTTTACTCTTTTGTCAGTATTACTACTTGTAGGTAATTTTTTGGAAACAGGGCTCTTTTTTAGACTGTACAGCAGCCTGAATACATTTCAAGCCTTTCTGACTTTGCTGAATTGTACCGTAACTGACAAGACTTACATGATTTCCCTTTATTAAGCAAGTAGATGGCCTTCAAGTAATTTATCTAGCCAAGCCAGAAGATTCAGTGTCCTAAATTACTGAATACATGGAGGTTTATTGCAAAATCCTGTTCTGATCAGACAACAATACTCATTTACCTGCTTATTTTTAACAAAATTGCGCAAAATTCTCTATTTATAGCACTGGCATTAGAGCAAGTCAGTAATATATGAGGGGATAAATATTCATTTTCATCTCATTTAATATATTTGACTTTTCCTCCATGGGGTCAGTGTCTCTGGCTGGCAGTCTGTCTTGCAATTTTTTTCCAGTCACACATTTCACACCACATAAACATCTAAATGATCTTAACGTGCATCAGCAGAGAATCCTGAGGAGGAGACTTGGGTCATTCACAGTGCCACCTGGGTTCACTTAGTATGAAGAAATGAATGCTTAACAGACACTGTGTATGTAGGGGGGAGGGAGTGATATCATTATAATACAATACAATACCATATGGTTTAACAGCAGGTCAAGCTTTATCATCCTGTTCATGATACAACAACATATTTTTTGATAACAGAGTGATCATATTAGTGAGGAAATGAGACTCCTCCAAGTTTAAGAACTTAGAATGCAGAGCCCATTCTGAATGCACAGAATAAGCATAAAATTAAGATTATAGCCATGTAAACTCTATATTCCTGATCAGTTAAAGTAGCTTTGCAGTTAATGTTTACAGAAAAGCAACCCTCTCTCGCCATTTAAGTACATCAGAAGGACTGTCCTACAAATTCCAATACCAAATCTCATTTTCCTTGGCTGACCCAGCACCAGACTAACAAGATTGAAACTTTCCTTCCAGTTGTTGATGTTCTATTAATAGAAAAGAAACTTAGATTTAGCAACTTACGCTTATGTGGAACTTGGTATAGTGATTGCAATTTGATATTAATCAGTTTCCCTTAAATTATTCTAAAGGATTACTTGATAGCAGTCAGTTCTTCCCCAGTTGTGGCATGGCACAGCTGGAGCAGTCAGTCTCTGTGGGAATCTCAAGCCTTCCTTCTCTGTAAATACAAAGGTATTCAACAAGATCTTCATCTAGGATTCTTAAAGAAACTAACCTGCCACGGGATAAAGGTCCTCAGGTGGTCATATATCAGGTAAAAGAGAGGAAAAAAGGGTTTTGTAGTAGAAGGAGGTCACCAATAAAGTCCCTTAGGAATCTGTGCTGGGAAATTCAGAAGTGATATAGAAAAAGAACATGCCATGTGATGACAAACTTTGCTGAGAAGTCTAAATTAATCAGATTATTAAAGACAAAGATCGACCACAAAGAGTTGCCAAAACACTGAACAGAAGTGTTATAAAAAGGCAGAGGGGGTACAGTGTAGATAAAGAAACACCCGTGGGGAATAACAGCAACTTTACATGTGCTGTGATTAGTTTTGAGATGACAATCACTACTTTGAAACAAAGTCTTAGTATTGTGAGACAACTATGAAAATGTCAGGTCGTTGCTCATCAGTGGCCAAAAAGCAAGTGGAAAGGAACAGAGGCCAAAGTGGATCATCATTATGCAACTGCATACATTTATGGTGTGCCCAGATTTTGCATATTTTATTCTGTTCTGGTCCTGTTCCCCCAGCCTATCCCCAGAATCATATAACAGAACAGTGAAAGTTTGAGATGGACATCAGACCCCCTAAAAATCACAGGTAAAATAGTAAGAGAGTGGACAAGGAATGACTTAAATACAAAAGCAAAGAAACAAAGGTGACATAAAAAATAAAATGGTAGCTCTGTAAGTAAGGCATAACTAACTGTGGAACTCTTTGCCAAAGGATATTATGAACCACATAGTTTACCTAGATGCAAAAAGTGACTGAACACATTCATGAGAAAGAATCTATTCAGTATCATCACATCTAAAGCATCACCTCTAGCAGAGGAAGTCCCTGAGCAGTAATCATGCTGGCTGGTCTATCTGGTTTGTCAGTTCAGATGCTCTTGTGGCACATACCCACTTGTAGAGTACATCAAAATGCACAATCATATTTATGCTGAGCCATTTACACTCCAACCAACATGATTACAACAGCCTCCCTCCCCCATCTGTGATTCATTCCTTCTCTGTGACATTATTTTCGTTTGCTGCCTTGCAGGTGTTGCTTCCTGCCTTTCAGAGATAAACCAAACTACTTCACAAACAGGGGTCTTAAACAGGAAAGGAGATAATATTGCCTGAACCCTGCTTCCTGTGTCACCCTGAAACCTCCTTGCAAGAAACAGTGAGGTACAAGAACTCTGAAAGCCATGAAAAAACATTTTGCTTGATCCTTGATTGCCAGTCCCGAAAAAGTAGCCATCAAAACTCAAAGTCAGATCATCTTCCACTCAGTAACAAAGCTTCTGTGAATACCATCTACCTTACTTCTACGTTCAGTGCCTTTCAATCTTCAGGAAATGCTATAGTAAGCAATGTAATTCTGAAGCCAACACCTTCCTCTCAGGATAGCATGCAGGCAGCTGGCAAGTCTCTTTCTCCTTTCCAAGGCCAGGTAGATTTACATAGTCCATGCTACACATATTCAGATTTCTTCATTCTCTCCACTCCCAGTCTGCTTCCTAGTGCTTGCTGAATGTGAATTCCCTGATAGCTCAGCTAAGCATGTCAGCCCTTCACAGTTTAGCGTGTGTTATGAGCACCACCCTTTGTGCTGCAGGCAATTCTTACCATCACCTCAGGGGAGTACAATACTGAATATGCCAAGCTGCTTCAACAGAGTTCAGGGTGTCCAGGGTTTAAGTAATCATTATAATTTAAATCTTCATTATTCAACACTAGGTGTTACTAGTAAAGGCTAAAATCTAATAATGAAAACCAGTAACAATCATCTTTAAGAGAGCATTTAAAAATCAGGCAACACATTTTTGTGTATTCACTCAAATGGTTCTAGCTCTGGGAAGAGTCTCTGGCTTACCAATCACCAAATCAAAACTCTTCAGTTACTCATACAACCTCAGCAGCTTCATGAAAGACACAGCAAGATTTTCCTTGACCCAGTCCCTTCTGTCAGTCCCTTGACTTTGAGCAAGCAACTCTTGCTTTCACCTTGCCACACCATACCATCATTCACTACTGAGGAACGGCGGGGGCATTCAGAACACTCACTCTGCTGGAGGACGTGACACTCTGCCAGATAAATTTTTGCGTCCTGCACATAGCTGTTCTGTAGCATGTAGAAAATAATTTCAGAGCATCCTAGGGTGAGCGACCAATCTGGAGATAATGGAAGATGCACTTTATTCCAATAGAGACACATTACTGTCAACAAGAAAATACGAAGCATTTCCAGAATAAAAGAGAAGACACTACCATGGAAGTAAAAGCAGAGAAGCTCTTGTCTCAAATAGACTAAAAAAAAAAATGCGTCCTGCGTGGTTACCGGCACCTCGAAGTATACAGTCAGGAAGCCAATATTTCTTGTTGCAAAAAGCTGATATGCAACAGTTTAAATCTGCGTTATCTCTAAAGTATTTTTGAAATTAATAAATTGATTTCTATTTTGTCCACAAAAAAAGATGTGGACAGGCTGGAGAGGGTCCAGAGAAGGGCTACAAAGATGATCAAAGGACTGGGAAGCCTGCCATATGAGGAAAGGCTGAAAGAATTGGGTTTGTTCAGCCTTGAGAAAAGAAGGCTTAGGGAAGATCTTATCACCAAGTTCCAGTACTTAAATGGTGGCTACAAAGAAGATGGAGACAATCAGCCATTGGAGCAATCTCCCCAGGGAAGTAGTGGATTCTCCAACATTGGACACTTTTAAGATTCAGCTGGACAGGGTGCTGGGCCATCTTGTCTAGACTGTGCTTTTGCCAAGAACGGTTTGACCAGATGATCCTTGAGGTCCCTTCCAAGCTGGTATTTTATGACTCTATAATTTAGTTAAAATACTTATGTTATTCTCAGAAGCGTAATATAATTTAAAAATACTTAATATAATGTAACAAAATGATTGCATCTTATCCGCATTCTCATGTGAGTTGGACCAGTGCCTAGTTATGCACCGGTACCTCGCATCAGCATGTTACCATGTGACAAGTAAACGGCAGATCGTTGCCCACAAGGACTCTCTGTCATGTCTCCTAGTGAAAAGGAGCCATAAAACTTTTCTAAAAGAGACATCAGCGCCTTCCTCCACAGATGGGGAATTATGCTGGTTCCACACACACTCCTGCATCCCAAAGAAGGAATACACTGAACGGTAATAAATGGCTGCAGGGTTATTTCAAACCAGCATAATTAATTAGCTCAGAGGCTGAACACATCCCCAGCTGGCCCTAGGAAGCAGAGGAAGAATATAAAGGTGGCATTCCTGCTTGTGTAGTTACTCCTCAGTGTAATCTTGTCACAAGGTTGCAAGGCAGTGCTCATGGGAATGGTGTAGGAGATAAAACTCGCAGGTGGAGAGGGAGAGAAAAGCATACATGAATCTTGAAGCTGGCAGCTGCTCTGCCTGTAAATATGCACCTAGATATTTTACTGTTTAGTATGCTGAGGGCTGGGTAAGTGCTTTCTGGTACATAGATCAGGCCAACATCAAGCTTGGGACTGTGCCAAGGACAGTGTGGCACTCCGTGTGACATGTAAGACTCCGTTGCACTCAGACTTTCTGAGGATGCTTTTTTCTGTAGGTGAATGGCTGTTCTGGGAAACAGACACCAAATCCTTGTTAAAACTGTAGGCACTTTTGCTGACAGTATCTCCCATTTAACTCTCATCCTCTTTCCCTACTCTGATACCCCCAGGCTTCCCTTCTTAAGAGATGGATGTTTCATCGCTCTCCAGTGGCAGTCCCTCAATCCCACAGCTGTCACCAGTCAGTGGAGCAGCTCCCCCTCTCTCAAATTGCATACTTCACACTACAAGTTACAAAAGTCAGTCTGCAGGAGCCAGTTAAGTGCGGAGCTAGTTCAAGCTTCATCCTTCCAGAAGAGGAGCCACATAGCTGGCTGCAATTTACTGCAGACTGTCATTTTTCCACCTTCCCCTTCCTTGGGATGTGGCCTGAAAGGTGCAGTAGTGGCAACTGCTGGGACCAGTTTTTGCAGTATGAAGTGATTGCTTTTGAAAAAAAGCTGACTCCATAAGTTTATGCTTCATGTCAAAACCTCAGCTTTAGTTCAGACAAGTTTCTGGTCAATAATTTAATTTAAACACATTTTCCCCTTAGATAGGGGAAAACAGCTTAAAACTAGTCATCAACAGCTACAGAAGCAGAAGCAGCACATGAAGTGAATTAAAGAAATATATTTTCATATTTGTAAAGCTTCAATTGAAGCTTCAATTTGATTTTAAAATATTCTTGTGAATCAATGTTTCTCAGTATTTTATCTTTGAGAACTAAATATGATTTTCCTACTCTCCCTTTTGACTTCTCATTTGGTGGGCTGGGTCTTGCCACAGCTTCCCTCTGTATACTTTGAGAAAGTTGAATGAGGAAATGTGTGGATTTTTTTCTATCTCGATCTATAGAATCAAGTGATCCCATAACAATGTTACAGAAAAATGAGCAGCACTTGAGGCAGGATAGCTTATGGCTTTTAAAAGATCCTCTTAGTCTAAAATAAATAGAGTGATGGTCAATCCCATACTGGCCAGAGTACACGACAACCTAATACAATAGCACTACCCAGAGATTTGAGGTTTTGGTACCTACCCCAGCATATAGTTGGATATGATTCCTTGCTCATTTTAAATTAAGCTTTTACAATTACTTTTGCTACAGTATACAAAGACCTCCCAGAAAAGCATCATGCACCCTCATTATTTCCTTATTTCTGTTTCCACATCTGCTGGCCTCGCTGTTGTCTGTTTAAACCGGTCAAACTTTTAAAATTCACTCATTTAAGTAGGAATCAGGTCAACAAGCATTTGCATCAGATACACGTTAGCATACCCATTAGCAAATACGTGATGCAAATAACTGCATTCTCATTTCAGAATGACTATTTCTAGCAGAGTTTTTGGCGGTTGACATGTACAGCTTTAGATGAAGAGTCGTTTACCTTCACCTTTGTGCCATTTTCCAGCACCTCTATTTGTTGATTCTTAAATCAAGCCTATACAGAAAGGGTTCAGCATACTTTTCCAGCTACTTGGTCTTCTGCAAAATACAGCTGCATTTAAACTGGGGCCTTGAGGAGCTATTTTAATGTGGCTAATTCATTCTATCCTCACTGCTAATGAGGACTCACTGATTAAACTTTCATTTTATGAAAATCTCATATAATGTTGATTTCTGTTTCTCCCTTATGTGTATTTTAGATTCAGCCATCCCCATGGCATTAACTTCTTTTTACATCTTTGTCTCATCTCCTTATTCAGTTGTTCCAGCAGACAAATCATCCTTTCCTTACTCCTGCTGCAAGGTCTTCATGTTTGCCTTCACCTCAGGGGCTGTCCTCTTCTATTTCATTCAAAAGGCTCAAGGACAAGGTCCTAACCTCCACTTCTTCTTGCCCCATGCCAGAAGAGGAAAATTAAGACTCCATCATCCTGAATCTCCTTCCAGATAATTCAGGAGATACTGCTGAAAAAGCAAACAGCTTCGATAGCAGAAGTTTTCACATTTCCAGATGGAGGAAATTTCCTCTGCAGAACAGTAATTGTGTGCCCTGCACAGCCTGCTGCTGGAGGCCCATTCTTTATGGATACTACACCAAATACCATGGTCTTGGAGATGAAAAATGCAGTTCTAAGGCTCCAAGGCAATATAGGTATTATGGTCCAGGAGCTAAAAATTTTTAAGCAGCAGGTGGCAATCATGGTTAACATCATTCAGCATCTGATCAGATTCTGGACAATGTCCTCCAAGTGTTAAGGATGCCTCTAGTCACTTCTAGTTCTCAGGATGACTATACTAGGCTCCTTTCCAACTCTGTGCCATTTCCTCTCACAATACATGCCCACAAGGCCATCAGATTTCATTTACAGTATTCAAGTAATTACAATCAGAAACCCAGAGCTGTTCGGTTCTCTTCTGAAAATAAACTTCTCACATCTTTACCAAAACTATTAGCATGTTCCATTGTCCAAGAGTTTAATCCTCAAGAATTAATTGTGTCTACCAAGATAAATACTTGTGCAGTCATGTCTGCCTGGGTGCTACTTAGCTATCTGCACATTCATCTATATTTGCGTCTGTGGGTTGTCCCTGCATTCCCCAAATAACCTGATTTTCCTCATAAACAGAAAAACAAAGAGGTCTTATCAGCAAAGCATCAGGATAGTAGTGGGGAAATAATTCATAAAGGGATAGTACAAAGGATGCCCATGGGAGGCTATAGGAAATAGCAGGCAAGAGCTGGAAGATTTAGGATCAAAAGCTAAAAAGGACCCAAGTGAAATATCTATGAGAATGCTTATTGCATCAGGAGGGAAAACCACTACCTTAAACTTGTAAATATTCTATGTGATACAAAACCTGATTTATATCAAATCTAAACAAGTCTCTACTTTTCTAAGTGATGGACTCTTAAAGCATATTTTTACGATTTGTTTTTCATACCACAGACTAAATAGACTCTGAAGCACTGTTTACAATCCACAGCCTCACCATCCTTCTACAGCAATCAGAAATTTTCCTTCTTGGCAGCTTGCCAGTATATGTTCAGTATACCTTTATAAAATAGCTGGCAGCTGTTCTTCCCTGGCTACGAAACCAAAACAGAATAGATAATTTTCCATATCCTCAGAGTGAACCTGTTGTAAGGGCAAAGGACTGATGCAGGAGTGGTTGCTGACCACTCCTAGGAATTGTACAATACCCAGTGAATCATGCAACTAAACCAAACAGATTTTGTGACCCTATCTATCAATCACAGCAGTGATAAACTAAACTAACTCAATGATAACTAAAATAGATGGTTTAACTTAATTCTTCCAGCACAGTCCAGATACATGCACGTATTTTTAACAATCCTGTGAACTACAGAAACAACTCTGCCTTAAAGTTCTTGAGATGTTCTTACTCTTAGAATATCTCCCAAGCAGACACTTATGACATGGTCTCTGTAGAGTCTTAGCCAGGACTTAAGACATCTCCTCGTGCAGATCGCTAAACACATACAAGCAACCTGACCTTCAGTAAAGCAGAATGCATCCACTGGCACAACAGTGTGCCAAACCACCTAAACCCTTCGTTTTTCCCTGACAGGGAGTCTGCAGCAGAGAAAGGATTTGAATTCTTCCAGCAAAGGGTGTCACCAACATGATTCATTCATGTTGGACAGAGCTGAATGGTTGACTCAGAGACCTCTAAAAATATCCATGCACTGAAGAAAACAGAGGTTGCAACTCATACATGACATCCTTCCTTTTAAGCTAATATTTAGTTGATCAACAAGATGTAGAGGAAACGAGGGCTTCTGTACCCTGTCTAGCAGAGGTAGCATAGGACAGAAATTCTGAACACTTGATTTTTTTTTTTGTGGTAACCTTTTCTGTGGCAAACCTTCACAAGTAAAAAGCCCTCCCTGTATTTTAACCATAACTCCAGTATATTTCACTTAACATAAAAGTCCTCCTTGCAATTCTACTGAAAGTATATTTCATTCCCTGTTGTGAGCTGTCATACAATATTGCTGAGAAACAACGGAGTTTAACCTCAGAAATAGCAAAGTTTCAGCTGTGGCTCAAGTGCAATTTGTATAGCTATTTAAAGCACTTTAGGATCTCTTAGGAGAAGGGGTATTGACGTGTAACAAAGAACATTACAGAAACAAAGGAGCTTTATAGAGAAGACCCTGCCTCGCACCCTCTCAAAATTTTGTACCAATTTCAACCCCAAAGTGCCCTTTCAGATGAACAACTCTTGTATTATATAAAGGTAATATATATACATATATATATAATATATATATTATTCCATACCAAATGAATCACAGAATCACAGAATCACAGAATGGTTAAGGGTTGGAAGGGACCTCTGGAGATCATCTAGTCCAACCCCGTGCCAAAGCAGGTTCACCTACAGCATGTTGCACAGGGTTGCGTCCAGGCGGGTTTTGAGTATCTCCAGAGAAGGAGACTCCACAACCTCCCTGGGCAGCCTGTTCCAGTGCTCTGTCACCCTCAAAGTAAAGAAGTTCCTCCTCATATTCAGATGGAACTTCCCATGTTTCAGCTTGTGCCCATTGTCCCTTGTCCTGTCACTGGGCACCACTGAGAAGAGTCTGGCCCCCTCCTCTTGACACCCACCCGTAAGGTATTTGTAAGTGTTGATAAGATCCCCTCTTAGTCTTCTCTTCTCCAAGCTGAACAGACCCAGCTCTCTCAGCCTCTCCTCATAAGAGAGATGCTCCAGTCCTCTGATCATCTTTGTAGCCCTTTGCTGGAATTAGCAAGGAATTAGCATTAGCAAGGAATGCTAATGGGTGTTCAGTATGCCAAGGCAGCCACAGCTTTTTCTATGCCCCTTCCAAAACAGCCTGGGATGCAGTGCCATAGTGCTTCCCTTGCGCACGCAACGCCGCGGCAGCTGCACATATTTACAGCAGCTCTGGGATCGAGCTGTGCCTCCAGACACTTCTGCCTGGACAGCTGGGCCTCTGTGACTGGCTGTGTCTGCCCACAAAGTGCTGCCTGCTCCCTTGAAAGGCAAAACAGAGCCAGGAGCAGAAGGGGAGAGAGAGAACAACAAAGGGTTAATAGATTTACATGCCAATATGAAGAGAAATGGCTGATGGTGTTGAGGGCACTGAAGAATACGCGTGATGATAGCAGAAGTTCATCAACTGGAGAAGCTGAGAACTGGAAATAGGAGTGGATATGCCAATAATAGACTCAATGTGGCTGATTTCAAGTGGTGGTTTAAATACTGTCTGAAAAAGGACTAATGGGAGAATAAGTGACTGGTGAGGTTTGTTTGGAAGGCAGCACTCGGAGAGAGAGGATGGATGGGCCCTGATCGTCATACTTCAGTGAAAGATACAACTGCTGTTAATCAGAAGCTGTCTGGCACTGATGAATATATTAAAATCCACTGTGGGTGCATTGCCTTCCTCCTTCCCTCCACCCAGAGGAGCAGCTAGGTGGTTTCTGCTGTGGCTGCTGCTAGCAAGTTGTCTAAAGCTTTTTGCATTTGTAAGATATGACCCCTATGGAAGGTTTGTCTGCTGAGAATTTGGCCTCGCCTCCCCCTAACCATAAAGTGCCCGAAATAAATCCAAGTAACCCCCATCAAAAGGGCAGGACACGGGGATCTAATGATGTATAAAAGATGAAGATGAAGAGCAAACAAACACAAAGAAAATTACCCTGATGCTAGCCTTCTCTCTTCATTCTCTGTTAAAGTAATGAGCCAGTCATGGCTGTGCAAAAAAAACCACAGCCAGCCTGTTCTTCTGCAGCACACACAGTTTTCCCTTTCTCATCTTAAACTACTGGCAAATATTTTTGTTCAACATTAATCTTCCTCCATGACCCAATTTCCACCTCCTCCACAATTTAGGATATTTTGGCAGATGCCTGTAATTTTTATGAATTAAAGTAAATGTCAGAAGGAAAGCTGCTCCTCCCATCACTCTCAAAGAGCTGGAAATAAAACCCCATATCTAAGGTTATAAAGCTCAATGCTCCATTTTGGAACATTGCTAGAACAAGTTCACTTAGCAGCTGCACGTTAAAAAAATTTCCAGAAGAGTTTCTGAATTCCCTCAAACCAAATCAAAGAACAACACAAGCTATATCCAATACCATTTTTCCAAATGCATTTCCCATAACAGCTTCAGCCTGCACACTCATTTTAGCACCAGTCCCTTAATGTTTCATGCTTTTTCAGATAGATTTGTAACTGTAGAAGTCTTGAAACAGCATTTTTAAAGTCAAGCTTGTTGCAAGCTGAACTAACTGTACTGTGTTGATCCCAAGTGTCAAGACTGGGTAAGGAAAGAAAAATATTTCATGGTTGGAGGTGCAAAACTACAGAAACAGGTGCAACTTCATATCCATTCTTAGGAGTCTGATGAGGTAGAGATGAACTCTTTTTCACCAGCCCCACTTTTTTCTTTTTCTAGTTTCTCCTCCAAGCCAGTTACTGCACCACAAAATCCAAGGAAAATTGCTTTCCCCAACTGAACAAGAACCTTGTACTCCTTAACTACTTGTCCCCTTAAAGGCAGCAGTTTTCTCACTATGAATACTTTCTGGGATCCATAGCAGCCCTCTTCTAGTGCCTGCAAATGATTCCCACAGCCTGACTTCAACTCCTTTTTGATACGAGGGAGGAGAAAAGACTTAGCAACAGGGAAAACAGAAAAAGCTAAAAGACAGAAATGTTTCCCCAGACAGTGTGATGGGACAGAAGGGCACAGATGCAAGCAAGGATTCCAGCTCTGCAACTTATTTGTGGGGTTTCCCTCCCTTCTGCCCCTTAGCATAGTAAACCTTATATGCAACCCTTGATTTGAAGCTCCCAGAGGAGCTGATCACTTTGGGATCCCTCAAGACACTATAGCGGGATAAGTTGTTACAACGAGATATTATCTTTCTTCTACATATCTGTAGCTTCTATATTCTTTCAAAGAACAGAGATCACATTTTAAAATAAAATATGTGTTTTGAAATTCTCATTTAATAGTGTCGGACTACAAATTCTAAAAAACCCAGGGAGTCTGCAATACTGAATGAACATTTCTAGTCTCAAGATTAATTATGTTAATGGTCTAAGCAAAGTTAATCTCCTCTAACTCAGACAAGTTAGTGTTTCCATGTGGCTCATTAATCCCTGCCTCTTCAGCTGAAGAGTCCATGCTTCATAGGACCAGCGTATGCAGAAGAATAGCATGCCAGGAATATCTCAGACTGGAAGTGCTGAGAACAGTAGAAGCATTGCCTGATTTTATCTAGATATTTAAGATAGTGTGTCGTGCTCTGTCCACCTTTCATTTACCCCCCCCACACTCTAAAGAAGTCCAGGGTATACCACCAAACACCATGATCTGGTGCAATCCCATTGACACTAGACTTCGAAATTTAAGGAGCAGCCATGTATTGTACATTTTGCCAGAGAAATCTTCTGCCACGTGGCCAAAGGAAGAAGGAACCAAAGCATCTGCAAATCTAATAACCTTGCCACTGACATTCATTCATTAATAATAGTTAAGAAACATCTTGCTGACAGACCTCCACATACGGTTTCAGTAAAAGGGGACAACTGAAGACATTTCTTCCCAATCCTTTCAGTCTTTCTTCAGAGATTGGGCTGTCCTGTCCCTGCCAGCTCACCCAGATACAACTCCCTGAGAAAGGAGCAGCCCAGCACTGAGCTCAGGTTCACCTCTGATACAAAAATCGGAGATCTCCAAACCCCCTTGCTTTCTAACTTTCCTCACCGAAGTGGGAAGCTCGGTGCGGCTGGGTAAGGAGTCCGAAAGAAAACTCAATAACACCAGAGTGTGTTATTAAGCAGGCATTCTTTATTGCAGCGCTGGGCAGCACTGGGGATTATCCACCATGAGTGCTCCGCCGATTTTGCAGATTTTCAGAGATTATATACCATAAAGTTATACATAGTCATAAGATTCCCAATAACTCATTTGCATAGTCATGAGATTTCCCGGAACTCATTAATATATGTAAATGTCCGTTCCGCATGCGCAGTCGTTTTCTCTGGTTGTCGTCAGGGGTCTTCAGATGAAGGCTTATAGTCTTCCTCGCTGTGTTCGCTAACTGACCCCTGCTTCTGCACAAACTCAGTCCAGGGATCATGTAGGTCACGTAGGCTGTGTCCTTCAAGGCAGCTGTTGCAACTCCCTTATCTTTAGGTTTCTGTGCCTCTGTTTTCCCAAGGCCAAGTTGTCTGAAGTGAAATACAGCCATCCTAATTAGAAACTATCTTTTCAAGGCCCAGTTGTCTGAAGTGAGATATACACACCTAAATTAAAAAAAGGCTCCCCTTTGTTTATTTATATAACTAGGTTAGTCGAATGTCTAAGGTATTTACAACATCCTCCTTGTTCTTGGGGCCCTCAACCGTTTCACTTCCAAACAACCACTGCCTACGTTTTACCTGTTTACACTGAGGATGTGTCTTGGTTATAATCCTTGTGATAATTTTCAGTACTTGTATATGATCACACACAAAATCTATGACAAAGCGAGGAATTGATTTATTCATTGTATCAGGCTTCAGGTTCTAGCCTGGGTATCACCTCCCTTTCCTCATAATCCCTCCTGATTTAAAATGACTTTACTGCTCTCTCAAGGTATTTGATCACTGAGGCCTGAAAGCCTCAGTGTGGGTGCCACTGCTCACAAATCAATTGCTACTGTCACGTATGATATTGATTCCTGCAGTGCAGTGCCTAGGAGCAGCAGACGCAAAAATGCCAATTTCAATTACTAAACAAAATATAAAATTTATTTGCAATTAGATAACAAGAGGAAGATTTCAACTAGCTACATACTGGGAAAGAAAAAAAACAAGAAAAGAAATCAAATGTCCTCACTTTGCAAAAGATACAGAAATCTATATAGATACTAGATATATATTTCTTTTTCCACTCTGTTGAAATAATTGAGACATATATACCTATAAATATAGATAAATATACATACACACACACAGATGCACCACAACAACATACCCCTCTAAAAGCAATTCAAACTAATGAGAGAGAAGAGTGACAGGGTGATTTTCCAGTGCATTCCCTTTAACTCCTCTGTGCCACACAAATTTTGATAAATTTTAACCAAATCCTTTTAATACTCTCCATCATCATTGTGTCCAGGCACCTCACTGGCATTATTGAATTTAGCCTGACAAAACACTCCCATGTGGGAAGTGTATCTCATAGTAAACACAGGGAGATGAGTGGAGCTGAAAGAATAGGTCCAAGAACTGCAGTGGGGGGTGTCCCTTGGCAAAGACAAGAACTATGTCTAGAACTCCAAGCCCGTGACATCACCCTCTCTTGAAGGGCAACCCACACTAGGAGAACCACATCATCTCCTGTCAAAGAACAATTTCTCTTTTTCCCCTGTTTTGGCCACTTCTCCCACTGACATTTTTTCAGCCCTAGCTCTACTAGCAACAGTGGCCTTCCCTTCGGAGCGCTGTTTCCTGAAGCCCAGGCTCAAAGGGCTCTGTTACGCCACGCATCACGCTCACTGCTGCAATGAGAGTTCAGTGATCAGCCAACCTGTGGTGACAATGCCACCCCAGAGAGGGTGACAGCAGCACCACAGAGAAGGAGAGCAAAGACTCTCTGCGTCTGGTTCAGCCAACACTATTTTCATTAACATCTGAAGATGTGGCACAGGGCTGTTTGCCTTCCTATTCCTCCAGGTCCACCTGAACTGCAGCAGGAGACGTGACTGCAGCCCACGCAGGCTGGCTTTAGTGGAGGTAACCGTCGCATGTGGTCAGGCTGCGCAGACATCAGTCTGTGTGGCCAGCTAATGGTATGACACCTGTGGAGATGGCTGCGCCTCTGTGTCCTCATTGCAGATATTTCCTATCTGGTTTAATCTACCTACGGCATGTCTGTACGGGCTGCAGCTTGGCTTTCTCACATTGGGTAGAGAAATCTCAGTTATGTTACAGTGAGCAAACTGACACGGTATGAGATGGAGATGCTAGGGACACCAGTGACTTACTGACATCAGCGCACCAACCACCAACCAGCAGCAATGTGTGGGCAAGAGGCATTAAGAATTGGCCAGCACAGACGCTGCCAGTGGGGATGTCCTCTTGGTTCTTGACCTGGTGACATCTGCAGTCCCCGACTTTGGCTCACGTGTCATACCAAAAGCTTTTTCTGTGAGCTCTTTCTTAAGGGGAGGAGAAGACTGTTCCTGCATCTACATTGCAGTACGGGGATGCAGGTGGGTGAAACAGTCTGATCCCTGGAGGTTTCAGGGCATTATTCAGGGAAGACCTCCCACTCAATTTCATGTTTTCTCTTCTGTTAGAAGGGGAGGTAGGGAAAGCAAGAGAAAAGCAGGCTACATATGCTTCAACTCTTAAGAGAAAGAGTACTCCAGGCAGCTTTCACACAGCTTCTGGTTCAGCTCAGAGCACAGCTGCAGGGGATGCAATGCAACACAATGCAATGCAGTGAAGGGCAACATCTGAGGCACAAGAGATATAGAATACAATCTGCACACCCTCATACTTTCCCTTCCTCTACCCTCCCCTAAGCCAGTTTAGCCAATATATTTCTGGCTAGAAGCTGATGCATAAGAGGAAAAGGAGATTGATTTCCTGCAGTATGGCTTCCTTTTTTAAAAATAACATTGCTTCTTTGGACTAGCAACATCAACAGGTACACCTGTCAATAACACTTAGAAAAAGACAATATTTTCATACCATTGCAGATCCTTGTGCTGGTCCTTGAACTGCAACATGAGTTGAAGTTATTTCTGAGACTGTTAAAGCACACGGAACATTTTCCTGAATCCATTTGGCTGGAAAATTATGTGGACATTACTTTAGAGATCTAGAGAGGTCTGCATTTAGACTACCATTTTTCCTTTTAAGACACCACTGACATTAATTAAGACTGAATCTTATGTGCGGAAGGGATGTGATTTGCAACTGGAATAGACCAGATGCTGTTCCCAGTGGCACCATCAAAAATATTCCCACTACAGCCCTGGTGCAAAGGACACAGCAAACCCTTGACTTTTTTAGAGCCACTACCCCAGGTCCAGCTCTACAAGGGGTAACTGATCTTGCTTTTAGATGGGTAATTCCCACCTTTCTGTAGCTTGAAGTGACTCCAGTTAAAAAAGCTAAATTGCATTTGCTTACCTATGTTTTGTTGGGGTTTATTCTACTGTATAAGAGTGTCAGGTTCTCAGGTCAGCTGGTGACATTGCAAAGATCCACAGAGCAGGTTAAGAAGGGGTGCATCCTTGCCACAGGGAGCCCTGATCCGTGGGTTATGGAGAGTGACAGACAAGCCCTCATGGACTTCAGATGGCTTTGACTCAGACCACCTTCTGCATTACGTATGCCACAGGCCCAAGGAGGTTCCATCAAGCCCTGGGTCAGTTTTCAGCAATCTAACATCCCTGGTGGGACCCCATGTCTTCCTTCATACTTTTCCTCTGCATCCCTTTACTTCAAAACTACAGTTTGTAGCTAGCGTTAATCTGCAGAAAGGGCAAACTGAGTTTGCCTTTCTGGAATTACTAATATCTCAGATCACAAAGAACACTTCAAAACACCCTCATTGACTTCAGGTCAGAATATCCAAGTCAAGCAGGCTAACAGATAAGAGACTAGGCTCCTTGATTTTGCAGGAGTCAGCAAGAGAAGCCCCAGCTGTTGCCTGAGTGAGCAGTTGTAACCTCTGCGAGGTGATAGCTGAATCCTACAAAGCTCATCAAAAATGCATCAAAAGTTAAAGAAATTCCATAGCAAAAACTTCTTAAATAAGCACCTCATCTTGCCAGGACTCTTTTGGCATGCTGCAATCAGCAAGCGCACAGGCTGGGTCAGAAGGCTATTTCTTGAATGTTAAATCAAACAGCTTGGCTAAGTGACTTCACAAACTCCACTGGCTTTTTTTGGGCAGAGCCCAGCAGTCCCCTGTCAAGGGAGAAGGGTCAGCCAGAGCTCACCAAATTCACAGGCAGTGCTAGGAGAGCACATATAACCAATTTGGTCTCGAGTGGTTCAGCTAGTGGAATTTAACATTATCTACCTGCAAGAGTGCAGTCCGAACAACTGTCAGCTCCCTTAACCCAAGCAGTGGGGCTCATGCAGTTTGAGAACCTCAGTCCCTCTTCCACAGCCCAGCACCACTAGCCTATGATGCACCATTTGGATAGGATCGTGAAGCGGGCTTGCTGTTGTCCAGCCTTTGCTCTGTAGAAATCCAAGCAAGCATAGATCAGAAAAATCAGATAAGTGCTGGACGCTCTGGAAAATTCTACCTTTATGATCTGCAGCCAGTGAGTACTGCAAAAATTCAAAGAGGCCTTGCCAAACGCTTAACAAACATTTCCTAATTTGATCCAAAGTTACACTTTATGTCAGCATATCATCAACGATTCTTGCAGAAACAGAGTTTCTAGGCCAAGTCACTTTTGAGAAAGAGCCTGAGAAAGAAGCTTTTGCAAAAAGCAAACAGCACAGTGGATATTAGTTTCATTCCAACAAAACAGCTTTAAATTGCCAGAAATATGGTTTATTGGCCACACATCATACAAACAAACAATCAAGAAAATGGACTTTGTTACTGAGGGGATTTAGAAGGCTTCATAATTGGATGCAAAGCTAGTTAAAATCATTACCACATAGACTTTGCCAATTCTCCATGCTGTATGCACATGCACACAAGTTGTGTAGTCACAGGGGCTAACGTGCTAAGGGCAAGTATGAGAAAATATTCCACTTTTGCAGAAATGTTTACTTCAGAGGCACAATATGTTCTCCTGACAAGGATGGGTTATAATATACATGATTAGGAGCCTTTCATTATACCAAAACTCAGATATTGCAGCTCTTATAAAAATTGGTCTCTGACCACACCCGAGTTATTTAATAGCACTTGGCAAATTAGTAGCACACACAGTATTAGCAAGAGTGCGACAGTCATTGCTAAAGAATCTGTGCAGCTTTATCAACGAGCAAACATTGCAGATGCATGGCAGCAAAATCATTATACCACACGCTTCACATATGTGAGTGTTAATAATATTTTCAAATCCTCTTTCTCTTAGCTGTGTCATCTCCTTGTAAGATGGACCTGCCTAATATTGGTGGGAAACCCTTTTGCTAAGGGAAAAGGCTCCTTTTACAATAAGCTTTACTTTTAACAGAGTGAGCAATCTTCATTCATATCACAGTCTGCACTTGTCCCCATCTATACAAGTTTAACTGTTAGACAGAAGTTAAACAGTATGTTTTAAGGAGCTCCCACTTTCAAGGTCATATGGCTTCAAGCAAAGTCCATTAGGGAGCCATTTGCAAGGCTGAGTGAATCAGGATTCTTGCCTAAAGACTTGCACATTATCTGTTTGACGTATATGCATTGGTAGGTTCAAGACGTACATGATATAGAGGCAAAGTAGTCCACTCCTTGCTTTCTAATGTCACTGGGAAATGCTGCATTTAGCAAGACTTGAATCTATTTCCCTTAGCCTAAAGACAGCCTGAAGCCTGTGCCTACCCTAGAAGATTAGGTTTTATTTTCTGGGACAACACAGCAAATATCATCAGTTCACAGAGTCTTCCCAATGATAACCAACTTGCTGCAGATCATAGCACTTCTTATTGACAAAACTCATGTCTGCACTGGGAACCTTGAAGAAGTGCTAAGAAGCAAATCTACTCACCTGACCTACAGCTAGCTAAAAATTAAAAAAGGTGAAGGAATGTGAAGAAGGATACCATTCAGTGAAATATGCAGCTTTTCAACAAAAAGCCTCACTTTCTTAGTAATAACACTTCTCGGGTGAGCATCATGGGTTGAGGTTCAGACTGGATGAAGATGATGCATTTGGATGGTTTGTTGTTGTTGGGTTGCAGGGTTTTTTTGTTTGTTTTATTTTTGTTTTTTTTTTTTTTTTTAAAAAAAAAAACTTAAGACATTACAGGAAAGACTCAAAACATTCTGCCCTGGGTTAAGAGATGCCCTAGTCTGACCTTTGCAACCTGCCAACTGACTAAGCTGCATCAAAAAATGAGTCACAATATTTTCAAACGGAAGCTCTCAGTGGCTGTTTTGTAGCACCAGTCATTTGACAGTGAGCTGCCCTTGGATCATCACAGGAGATGTACTGGCCCATCATTGGCTTAGAGAGTGGTACCTTAGGGTACACCAGAGGTTTATACCTGATCTACCTGGGCAAGTCAGCCAATGCCCTTACACAGATCAACAGCCCTTAGAAATATTACTTTACACATTGGAAGACACACTGATCCTATTGCATGTGGTCAGCTGAGCTCACTCATGGCTGGAATAAGGCAGGAAGAACTCCATCATGATGGTTGGGTGTGTGTCTGAGCCCACGCCTACTGAGCCAGACTGGGAGTCCCAGCACTGTGCTCCCTGGTGCTACCAGCGTGGGGAAGCCTTTCCAGCTCAGACCCCCAAACTATAAGAAAAGACAGTGCCTGCTCGAGTCCAGAGAGTGAAACGTTTCTGTATTTGTGGGAAGCATTACCCACAGGGAAAATAATCTGCCCACCAGGTGACAGAGCCTTGCTCATGTAGTGTCACAGGAGCAAGGGCAACGGTATGTTCTTCTCCGTGTCCACGAGCCAAGCAGCACTGTGGCCCTGGTATTCAGGAGCTCCAGTCCTGGGGGGTATTGAACGCTAGCCTGCAGACAAGAGTCCTCCAAGTGAAATGAAAAATTAAGCTGCTTCTTTGCCTTGCCCTGCTGGCCTCAGTAATGTGGCAGAACACTCTTTGAAGGCCAGGTGCTTCTTGACAACCAGTAACATGATTTACATTTCCATGGCACATTTCACACTAATGGATGTCAAAGGACACTTCAAAACATCTTTCGTAGAGAAAGTCTTATACCTGAGTTAAGATAAAACACTGCAGCAGATAAGTATCACACAGTAGCCTTATGACAAGCAGCAAAGATGAGTATCAAAGGTAGCTACAAGGAGAATTTTGGTGGGGTAAATGCAGATTCTCACATTGGTTCTGGCCGTAACATCAGAACCAATATCATCCCTGTGCTTACAAAGGGTGATGTGGAAGTATTTTATCCTGCCTGGAACACTGTACACCCATCTCTCCTCCTTTCCAGTTATTATTATTCCTGTACCTTAAAACCCTACTGACAGGAGGCTCTGGTATCATGTCAGCCCCAAAGCTTGGCTTAAAGTTGGCCAAATATTTTACTGAGGTTTCTTTCCCCCACCACCTTGGTTGCTAAAACTTTAGCTTAAAACATTTATTTTTCATTATGTCTGTGAAGTGGGGCATTTCAAAAGAGACAGAAAAACAACCTGTAAAAGGCAATTAATAAAATATGCCAGTGCTCCCAAAACTGTTCAGAACACTTCATTCAACAAGGCGTTGAGACAGAACAAGAGCAGAGTTGCTAAATAGCATGCGACAAAGCAATATCCAAGAAAAGGCAAAATAATAACCTGCATTTCTTAGAATCTTTTATCCAAAGTGCTTTGCAGACATATATGCATATTGTATCTAACTCTGAAATATAGCTGGATTCACATCAGAACTAAGTTATGTAACAGCACATAATAAAACTATACAGCAGGGTTAGAGAGAGGAAAATGAAGAGTAACTGTTCTGGTTGAATCACAGAACAAATGCCAAGTCAGCAGAATACTGCTTTATCTAGGTGAAATTTAGTGGAACATTGAGGATTGCATTCAAACCCGTGTGGAAGATGTTATGGCGTCACTAACAATTAAGCCTTTAGCTTTACCTCTAAATGAAAATATAGTACCTCTGGCAGCAAAATCCCTCTACCACAGTGTTAGAGAGGGCCCAGATGTTACCCAGTGAGTCATCAACATTAACTTCTGAATCACCTGCATTTCCTCAAAGGTCTCCCAGCTGAGTATCAATCAGCAAAGCCCAGGGAAGATTAATATTTCTCATGAGCAAGTATGACCGCCTCTAACACTTCTGTTAGGCCAGGAGCTCTCGGTGTGGTTTCTGAGAGGGGTCAGTCAGGCCATAGGATGTGCTCACTTACTCTAAAGACTTTGGTTAACAGTATGATGGAAAAGAAGTCCCTCATATGCCAGTGTGATTGCACAGACCAGGGAGGGATTGTATTTCTGGCTGTGGAGCACACTAGCTAGTTAAAGTGCAAGACACCTCCAATAGCTACTGGAGCTTGGAGATTTGCACAGAGGTTGCTGGCAGGCCACCACGCTCATCCAGGAAGTACAATTTTAATCATTATTATTCCTATAGAAACTCACTGTTGCATTCTACATCATGGAGTGCATGTTACAGGCAGGACCCTTGCTCTTAGGTGACTCTCCATTTTCCTCATTGCCTGTGAGTGCCCAGCTTTCACTTGTTTGCATCATAACAAATTTCACATATTCACATGACCAGCATTTTTATTCAGAAATTTCTGGTGATGGACACCTGGGGGAGTCAGCTCTGCTCAAAAACCTTAATTCTGTTTGTTTGCAGTTTCAAGCCTCACAGTGCATGAAGTCGTAATTGGTTCATGCTTGGAAGCTCTCCTTTGCAAATAAAGTCTAGAAACATTTGCGTAACACCATCTTTGATACTGCAGAGCCTAAACTTATACCACAGACCAAGGGCAGTACCCCTGCAACAGGGATTTTCTTTCTTTATCTTACAATACACAGCACTTCTCAATGGTCCATCACAGCACTGGAACCAGAACTTCTCTCGTAGGTAACCCCATGCCTCTTTACACTTCCAGCAGGCTTGGAAGGTGGCAGAAACATAGGACAGTAGAAATACAAAGTGTAATTCACCCTTCCTCCCAATTAGAGGATGGGCAGGCAAACCAGTTTGTGTGTCCTTCTCCCACAGAAAGTTGCACAAAAATCTTTAGTGGTGAGAAGCAAATGAGATACCTGGGCTGGTGTTTCATCCAAAACCCGGGATCACCACACTCATGGCTGATGGGAAACTGCTACTGGCTCCTAGTGAGGTGCATCCCCTGCTGAAGCGATATCACTTTCTGCCACCTTCGTCTCTGTCCTTGCCTCCTCCAACCTCATTGCGCAATTACAAGAAGGCTGCAGGCATACTTGCCTTCTTTTCTTTACACAGTCTATTTCTCTTCCTCGTTCACACACATGTATCAATAGAGTGACTGTCTTCTGTGGTTAAAATTATATCCCCAGACATTTTAGACCTATAGATAAAGCAGATTTGACTAGTCTGAATTCACCTTTGAATAATAAGAACATGGAAAGGTGTTGGCATCAAAGCTATCACAATCAAAGACTGAAAATCTCCAGCTATGTCTTGAGAGACTTGATCTGGAGATGAGAGCCCTTCCAATTTAAGGAAGAAAAAGGATAGTATTGAGCAACTACTGTGTGACTCTCAACCTCAAGTCCGCCTATAATTTCTCATCTCCATGTGGCATTTTTGTGTGTAAAAGGCACATCTTTCCTAGCTATTTACTGTGGCATACCAGCCTGAACACAGAAGATACGTCCCCAAACCTTCCTGGGGCAGACCCGAGTCAGTCAGTCAGCACCAGCTGATAAGGAATAATTCAATACAGTCTGTTCTGCAGTCTCTGGCCCTGGGACACTAATCCAGAGGCTAATAAAGCAGTAATCCCTTGCTGATCTGCAGGCTCCATTTCCCCAGCTCAGCCCCACGTCATTACTCCTGGTTCGATCTGCTCTCACCACCCTCAATGTCCCTTCCCTCCCTGCTCCCCCACCTCACACCATCCTCACCAGTGAGATATTGTTATAGCCATCTTTTAGGACCCACTAAATGGAGACATTCATATTTAGTTATTACAGCTTTGCCTCCTGAATTATTGCTATCACAAAGCACAGATTATTTTATTTACTTTTTGAGCTGGTGCAGTCGAGCTTGTCTCAGAAATGCTTCTGGTGCCCAGGCATGGGAGCTGCTTCTGATTCCCAGGGAGCTGCTGAGAGCCTGTATGGGGAGCACCATGACCTCCAAAAAGCGTTCCCCCCTGCCTGGGCACCCCAACCTGCCCCAGGAAGGGAGATGTACAAACAAGCCAATGGGAGGTCCCAGTTACAGCATGACAGCCCCCATTTACCCTGCCAGCTGCTCACTCATCTGAAACGAGAAGCCATAAGTCCATGTCTTGGATCAGCCGACCCTCCGGTTCACTTAATCTCCTCTAAACAATGCTGGCAGCCACAAGTAAGGAGGGAGCAAGGAAGGAGGCAATGCAGCTCCCTGGCAAAAGTGTAGGGCGGCCATCCAGGCCAAGCCCTCTCAGTTTGGTCTCCCTGTGGCCACTACTAGATGCTATAGAGAAGGTAATGATGCCAAAGCATGATCTTCTGTGTTAGTCTTATCGTGCTCCTAATAAATAGAAATATGATTGAGGGACTGAAGCATAAGGTTTAGCAACACTATCAGTAAAATATATATATTTATTTCTGAAACCTCTGGATTTTCTGTCACCTCTCATGCCCAGCCAAAAGAATCTTGCAGAGATCCTGCTTTCGTGGTGTTCTGGTGCAGGGAGTTAGTTTCACACAGTGTGCTTTCACTTAGCAATGATCTGGAGCCTAGTCCAAGCTTGCTGTCTTTAATTAATCAGATGTCCTATTGAATAAGGTGCTGTATTTTTAGGCATCCCAAAGAGGCTGATATAGGGAGAGCTGAAGCGCTGTTTCTTTCCTACCTTTGACAAAGCACACCATTGGCACATTGCTAGAGTTCACCCCAAGACACAAGAGCCAAAGAAAAGAAAAAAGGAGCCTTAAGAGGATATAGGAAAAGAGATATCAAATGCTCCCAACACCCATCAACCTGTAAGCACAAATTATTTGCTTTCAGCAGGTGTCTCAGGATGTCGAACACTTTTACCAGCAATGAGTATAAGGGTTGCAGGGTACGTTACTGGGTAGGCTGTCAAACAGTCATGAGTTGTCTCCCTAAATTTAGGAGATAAGAAAGGCTCCTCACTTTCCATGTGGATTTAACTTTACCCCAATTTTTTAAAACAAAGCAGCACTTAAAGAGATCTGTGTGCTTCAAATCACAAATAGATTCAGGAAACACAATAGAGCCACGGTGGTCTCCCCGGTTGGTAAAGTGCTGTTTGAAGAGGACTAAGCAGCTGCCGACTACAGTCCTCACTTTCCATCTGTCCCTCCTGCACCGCTTTCATCCTCCCCACTTTCCAGATGCCAAGGAAAATGGATGCACTATAAAGATCAACAGGTTGGGGTGTTTCAGCTGGTTCTTTCTTGCTGGCTAAGAAGGAATAGAAATACAAAAGCAAGTACAGAAGCCATAAGCAACAATACTGCCTTGAAGATGTGTGAGACATCTCTACTGCCACATCCACAGTAGCTATGTATAAAAATGACCATAACAATAAAACCCTGTGTCTAAAAGGCCTCCATCCCTCAGTGAGGCTTTTCAGAGCTGTCCATTAGAGGCCACTAGCACCCAATCACAGCAGGAGCCTGGCCCCTGCAGATGAAATCCCAGGCATCAGACCTCCAGCCAAAAAAAACCTTTACCCCCAACCAAAGAGGCAAACTGAACAGAAAACACACACCCTTCTTCACCCTATAGAACACGAGAAGAACACCTTAGTGGGAAAAATGGAGCTTAGGAAAATAAGTGCATGTGCCTTTGCCACGGGTTTGAAGGAGGGAGCCTGGGGAGCCCACCAGCTGCAGGAGTGAGCAAACGTTCCCATGTAGTGATCCAGCACTCTCAGCAGCAAGCTTGAAGAAGACACAATTTCTTAGACAAAGGCAAAGATTTAGGCAGGCAAGCTACGCACTAGGTATTAAAACTGCCAGGCCATTCGGGGTTTGATTTCAGCTGCCAAGAGAGAAGCTGCAGAAGAGAAGCGAACTGCTGGCCAGGGCGTGGGAACTGGACACTGCCTCTGCTCCGCTTGGAGAGCCATGTCCCTGCTGCACCCACCCTTCATCCCTCCCCTGCTGGAGGGACTGCTCCCACCGCAGCCTGCATGTGACACCAGGAGAGGACAACTGTGCTGTGACTCTACAATACAATGCAGCAGTGTCTGCCCATCCTCGCTGAGGACCCAGTGCAGCTCTCAACCAAACCCCGTTCCCCTGCCATCCCATGAGGGTAAGGACACAACACAGCCCTGCTGTCCCAGAGCTGAGTCTAGGAGGAAACGTGGTGACCTGGGGTCAACCTGGGAGCGCAGGCATCTAATATAAAGGGACATCACAACATCTCATGGCTCTTGAGAAAAAAAAATGCCAAAACACCAAAACACCCCCCTGCCACGCAAGTTGACATCTATCTTCTGTGCTCTGTGGCTGATAATCTGCCTATAAATACTGCAATTACATTGGATCCCGAAGCAGATGGGCAATTCATCAGCCAACTGCATCCCTCCTACACACTGCTGTTTCCTTCTGTCCTGCAACAAGGAGAATTTTCCACCTCTTTCATTTCCCTGCTAAGCACACAGGACCCTCACAGCTCCATCCACAGAGCTCCTGGCTGCCTGTTGGCCCTCAAGATGACATGCCTGTATTTGATGGCACTCTTGTGGACCGAACACAAGGGCTGTGATTGAGCCATGCTGCTGCAGCAATGTCTGAAGGTTTAAAAGGGAGGCTGTGACATCTTCTGACCCTATTGTCCACTCCTCCCCGGGGAGACCAAACCTGTGATGGCTATCGCTCCACATGGCCACCTTGCATCTCTCCAACTGCTCCAACCTTGGCAGTAGCTTCTGTCCTGAAGCACCTGATTTGCTCATTTGAGATTACAGTCACAGGCACAGCATATGTTTGCTGCATCCCTGTCTATATGATCTTTACAAACCCCTGGCAGCATGAGGATTCAGCGCACGGAGGTGGCAGGGGGCCAGAGAGAGGAGAAGGATATTTGAGTGCTGACTGGGCTGTCCTTCTGATGAAGGACAATGACAAGCCAGGATTCATCGTCCGCAGCTGCTCCCTTTTAACTGCTTATGATGAATACTTACAGAAGAGGAGCAGGGAAATCATGAAATTATCTTTTTTTTTTTTTTTTGCAGCTGGTTTTCTCACAGAGAAGAGGCTAGTCTGACAGCCACACAGGCTGCCTCCAACCCTCTGTTTATACCCAGCTGGCAGAGGCACTGCGAGTTGGTATGTACACACACACATCTCACGCACCTCAGTACCAACCTGCAGAAGGCTAAGGGAGGAGATCAGAGAAGTCAAACGCTGATGAGGACACTGCTCAATGCTGTATTGATTTTTCTGACTTGCCACTGGCAGATCCAAAGTGAAGCCCAAAGCTGTTAGACCACTCCCAAATCTCAGCCTGGTGTTTATGACTCGGTATGCTGCTAACCTGGGCTGGACCCACGGTATAACCAAACCTGGGAGGCTTAATACCTCCCCTCTAAGGATTGCTACCATCTGACACTTCACCACTACCAGGCAACCTGCTGCGTTCACCAGACTCCCCAGGGATCACGCAATAAATCTGCCTTTACTTTGCATTCACCTTCAGCCCAGGTATTGGCTGCAAGAGGGACCACAGCTTGGCAAGCCTGAGCTCGTAGATGAGAAGTGGCACAGCTGAAGTAGGACTCAGCCAGAAGGGTTTCTCAGGAGAAAGAGCCATTTCTTTTCATCCCTTGCTGTTTTCCCCACCTCAGGAAAGTGAGAGAGTTTATTCTGCTCCTTCTCTTCTGTCTGAGCTGCACATCCCCTTGTACAGCTCTTTATTCTTTCTTGCTTTTTCAGGTTTTGCACACAGAAGCACGTTCTTCATCTCCAGGCTACATTTGCCAACGCTTTGAAACGGTCCTCAAGGGGAAAGCTGGGCAGCCAGCTTCTCTGAGCCCTGTGGTTTGGAGAAGATGCAGGCGAGTTTGCTTTGCTGAGCAGTCCCACGTGGGTAGCGGGGAGCAGGCTGCAGGTTTGTTCTGCCCTCCGCGCCTGCCATGATATTTGGGATTTGGAAGGAAGGCACACAGACTCCCACTGGAGGAGCAGGTGAAGCAGCTGCTCTGTTATTTCAGTGCTCCCCAGCTTCTGAGATAGAAAGCCTTAGCCCCAAGGATATCTTATCTTCTCTCCCATGAGAGGGTGGCAACAACTCTCCCAACAGGCTGAAACACAGCTCTTTCAAGCACCCACCCTTACCTTAAGGCTGACAAGCAACTCCCCCTGCTTGCTAGTCACTACTGGGCATCGCCCATCGGGCTTTTCCACCTTCTTCCCGAGCTGTGGAGTCCTCTGTGATCACAGGCATTTTGTGCAGCCATGGATGGATGCTGATCGTTGTGGGTGGGAGGGTGGCTGAGAATGAAGAGGACCCCTTCTCAGAGGCTCAGTGACTTGGAAGAGTTTTCCTCAAGGCAAGAGAGCGGTACAAGCACAGGATTGTCCCTGTCAGCCAGCTGATTTGCCTTACCCCTGTCCAAGTGAGCGGGAGAGCGCTGTCTGCTCGCATTAAAGTGGTCACACTGTTGATAAGCTGCAAGCAGGCAAAGAGTTCATTTGGGGAAAAACACAAAGCGTGGCAGGGTAGGAGAGACGCTTTTAAAACACTTTTGTCTTTTGATAATCACAGTAATAAGACCTGTAGTGGAAAATCTATACCTAATAAAAAGTTTAACAAGTCCAAGGAGATATTCAAGGCTACTGAGACCAATTGGTGAGAGCCTGAGACTTAGTCACAGGCCCTCAATATGTTAATTCACAATGTACCTGGGAGAACAACATGACCCAAAGCTCCATAGAGTTACAAAAGCATTACTGCTGGGAGGATCAGGTGAAAATTTTTAAAGCTGGTGGCAGCAGCAGCCACTGTTCTTTCAGGAGGAAAGGGAGCAAGAAGCAGTGCAGCTATTTTGGAGTAGGCAATTGCAAAACATCTGCCTGAATCAGTCTTGCAATCATCAAGGCTGGTCAGCCTGAGTTTCCATGGTAAGCATTTCCACCAGGAGCTTAAAGCAAATGGTGAGGGCAGTTTGATGGAGGAGTGCAGAGAAAAGCAGGGGCAGCAGGATGGGAGAGGCAGGCGGGAAGCCAGGGAAGCACTTACTGCACAACACAGAGCAAGGGAGGGGAGAGCTTTGGTCCAGAACACAGGCTAGGAGAAACACGTGGTGTTTTGGGCAGCTGTGTTCAGGGAAACAGGACCTTGTGTATATTCCTTGTAAATAAAACAAGCTTCACCAAAGACGGACTTTCCTCCACTATCAATTACTTATCAAAACAACTCCTGAGCTAGTTGCCGGTCCAGAGGTGGCATCGGCTGCTGGAAGGGTTTTTGGGGATGCTGTTTCTCCCACAGCAAGCATCATGAAGCAAACCCAGCAAGGGGGAAGGGCTGGCAACATAAGTCGGGTTACAGGGGAGATGGAGCTGCCAATCGTGCTCGGCATCTCCAGCTCCAAGCCCAGGGCACACAGGAGCAAAAACACAGGTCACCAAATAAGTAGGAGTAGTCAGAAGGTTTTACTCTGGGCCTCACTAGCCCCGGCATCCCCAGCTCTAAACCCCTCTAAGGCCATTGGCACAGAGATGCACGCAAGGGGATCGGTCCCCTCCCACCCCACTAAAAAGCAGTCCCAGCACAGCAATCCCATCACCTGGTCACGCACACATACCACTGGGGAAAAAAAAAACCCTTGCTACCACTGCTTGAGTACCCATCCCTGAGCTACTCAGAAAATACCACATCCAGTGCAATAGTGCTTTTCAGTCCCAGCAATAGCAGGAGGCAGATGCAGTGCCAGGGAAGGAGCCTGCCAGCCCCCCTTCCCCTCCCCAGGCAGACATACAAACTTACCTTTCACTCCTTCCTTCACTAACTGTCTTATCACCATAGCAACTGTAATCCTAGGTCATGCGGCTAGAGAAAATAAATAAATTAAAAAAATACAGCACAAATGAGGATATACGCTATCACCAAACACAGCCTTAGTGGTAGAATCTAATTTTCATTACAGCCATAACAGTGTTTTTGCATAATTATACATATATTAACACCCAAAATGCCCATCTTCAGTTAAAATTAATTAATTCACTTCTAAATAAAAAGCCTTGCTCATCACAGGTTAATTTTTAATTTTTTTTTTAAAGGAGAAAATATCACTAAAAGCTCAAGTCATACTCGCACAGCTTTTTCTTAATCCTGAGATTAACAGGGAGAGGAAAACGCAAAGATTAAGTTGGCTCTGAAGTAAGAAATATGGCATAAAACATAACAGGAAACTTTGTTACTTTTACAACATGAGGAGTGAGAGCGAGGGTTAAAAAAAATGGCCAGGTGCTGGAGCATACCTGAAAATGAGACCCAAAGAAAAGCGTCTCATCGCTTTTCCCTTTGGTGCTCGTGGTGAAATCAATGCAGCAGCGTTATACTGAGAAGCAACAAACCACTGTGAGCGACCAAGCACAGGTTTGGCTAGCACCAGAATTAACTACATAGCTTGAGGTCAGTGTTTACAAGAGGAGGTTTATTTACTCTGATGGCACAGATATGAGATAGCAGTAGTAAGGGACAGCCCCAGCCAAGAGAGCCCTATAAAGCAAATAAACCCTTCCTCTCTGCCCTTCTTCTTTTTATTTGCTCCTACTACCTTCAGATTCCTCCACTACCCACTAAATGCAAATGCCCTAAGGCTTGTACCTTATTCCCCGCTTTATTACCAAGTTTCCAGGTGGGCCTCGTCTGAGTGATGGGGAACCCTTGGTGCTGATCAGACTCCACCTTCCCTGGTCCTACGTGTGGGGCAGTGCCTGGAGGATGGTTATTGCTAGCTCAGGTGGCAGGGACCTGGGTATCTAGAAGCTTTGGGACCTCACGGTGAGCTCTCACATTGCAAACATGCACGCAGCTCTAAGGATGCTTGCAAAACCCTGACCTGGTACATGCTGGACTTGATATTAAAATAAATGAGGCTTCCTTAGGAGATGCCTCTTCTTTAATTGTATTGATATTCTAGCCACAGAATAAAGGGAGAAGCTACTACCTGGGTTTGTCTCCACAGAGGATTGTTTAATTCCTCACTTACAGAAAAGGCAAGGAGGACCAGGATAAAAGGGAGGGGAGGGCTGGGCTTGAGGGAAGGGTTTGGGGCTGGAGAATGGGTGGAAGAAGGAAAAAAGAGAGAGAGGGCAGAAATTAATGCAAAGGCAGAAGAGATGGAGAGAGGTCTGTCCTAAACAACAATGGATATCTGTCATGTCTGTCAATCTCCAGCTCCTTTCCTTGGGCTGCCATTAGTGCACAGTGAGAGGAAGAGAGGCTGAGCACAAAACTCAGCTAGCATAGGGGAAAAGCTCCCTTCTCACTAAGGTTTCTGGAGGAGGGAGAGGGAATCCACTGCCTCTGTGTCCAAGCCTGTGTCCGCTCCAGCCAGGGCTTCACCCATCCTCCTCTCTGCAGCAGGGAGCCCTGGCTGACACAGACCTTCAGCACATGCACCAAGCCCAAATGTGGCCCCTTCACACCACCCTGCGAGCACCTCCTGCCCTTGTCCATGTGCCTGAGCTCTGGAAGTCCACCTGTCCATGAGGAAAAGAGAAATAACAGCTTGCTTCAGATGCCGCTGGTCACAAACAGGTTCATTTATTATTTTTTTTCCCAGTAATGAACATACACCTCTGGCTCACTTGTGCTCACTGTGTCCTCCCTCCTCAAGTGATGGCTCAGACAGAAAAAGATGATTTTTGGAGATGTCAGACAGGGCCTGACAGAGGGTCCTGCTGGGCAAGAACCCACCACCTCTCCAACCACTTCCTCCTCCTCCTTGTCCTTCAGGCTGACCCCTGGCTGGGAAGCAGAAGGTTGAAAATAAGTATCTTGTAGCCTATGCTCAACAAAGCCAGCTCTTGCATAACCGTGCTGTACCCCTAACCTGCATACACAAAGCAGCTCTGTCCTGCCTAGAACATGTGTGCTGGGGAGGAGCAGCGTGCATGGAGCTGTGCTGTACGTATGCGTGGGCTGTTTGCCCAGGATTTCCGACTGCCTACCAAGGCTACCCAGCCTCCTGCCTGAACAGCAGTGGCATTGCTAAAACCTCCAGGAAAACAGGGAAACTGTTCAGATGCCTCAGAGATAGTATTTACTGGTGGTAACAGGACAGGCATTGAGATATGGTGGCTCCTCGTGGGAGGAAAGCCATTACTCCTAGCGTTAACTTCCCTGTTGCTAATCTGGAGAGAAGGTTCAAAATCTTCTCTGAACTGGTGGAGGAAATAAAACCAGAAGAGTCCTCTGATTTTTATGTTATCTGCAATTACCAACTCTGACTGCCAGAAAAAGTGGGTGGGCCATAAAAAGGAGAAATGAGACACACAGGGACTTCAGATAGAGGAATGGGGAGGCAAGGAGTAAGACAGATAGCAGACGTATCTGTGTGGCCATCAGTGGAAGAATTGCCCCAGGTGAAGTCACACCAGGGTACTTTCATTCATGCTGGCCCAGGTGCAGGGAGCAGGGAAACTCCCCTGGCACAGACCTGTGTGTGTCGATGTCCCACGTGCACCTTGGGAGCTCAAGCTGATGCCTTCTCCTTCTATGCCTTCACAAATGAGCGCCCGGAGTTCCTATGTTGACGCAAGCTTGGGCTTGTCTCCACAGCCTGCTGTGGTCCACAGCCCCGTGGGCTGACTGCACTCCTGCCCGGCACCCAGCACTGCCTCCTCACCCTGTGCCCATCACCCCGGATGCTGGCATGCCCTAAGCCTGGTTCCTGGGCATGGACCATGCACAGCCAGCACTGGCCAGCTAACGCCTCCTTCTCCCTTCCCAGTTCCCAGAGGCAGCATGAACAGAGGGTTTCCTGCTCAGGACATTTGCAGGGGATGCTCAGACCTACTGGGAGCACCTGGAAAAGGAGTGTGAGTTTTCCCATGTTCCCTCCTGCCTTCAAGCACCCACGATGCGGGATGGGCTATGAGGAGACATGGGGCTCTTCCTGGGAGTGGGACAGGGATGGGACCCTGAAGTGACTGGGGAGGTCCCTGAAGGGGGTATACATTAGTCCCCCCCACAGAGGATGTAGCAGAAGTGATGCTGAAAGACAGAGGTGGGACTGGGGAAACCGGCTCAGCATAGGTGTTCATCTTGGGCAAGGAGCATTAACACGGTGGTGACTCCTGAACTTGAAAGGGACTTAAAAGACATGAGTGCCCATGCTGAGGGACCCAAATGGCTCAAGGTGTGTAAGGAGACCTGCACAAGCAGCTCCTATGTCAGATGAAAGGGACTTGTGACTGATCCACTCCACTGTGTCCCCAGGGGAGCCAAATACATGAGCTCAGGAGAGAAAGGGATGAAAAGAAGAGAGAGGTGTGGAATTGAAATAAATTCCTGGAGGAGCTGAGATGAACACTGAGGAAGCTTGTCTCTGCCCCAGAAATATCATTACTTCCCCTTCCCTCACACTGGCTCTTACAGTCTTGATATAGGCTCAGTATCCCCCTTGGTGTTCCTCTCCTGCAGATCCCACTGCACACAGACATCCCTCGACATGGGGCACAAGGAGGTGGGAGCCCTGGACCCCCTCCACACTCTGTCTCTTATGGGGGGAGGGGGGTTGCCCATGTCACCTGCTGTGGCTCCCACAGTGCTGGGGCAGCGGCACGGAGTTACACCTCTGCTGGGGACCCTGGCAGGATGGTCCCCTCCCTGCAAACATGGGCATTGAGCCACACAGAGGGAAAGCAAAGCAACAAGGATTGGAGGGACACGGCCCCTGTTCCCCCTCCAAGGGACATTTAAGCCTGCTGGAGAGGCAGAGGGGATCTATGAGCATATCCAGCAGCACAAGCTTTATGATTTAGGCAAACAGTGTAAATGCTTAAGTACTTACAAGCTAATGTCTTTCCTAATGCTTTCACAAATGGACTCCCCTGCGCACCTGCGCAGAGCAACCTCAGCTGCGGTCTCATAGCAGGGAGCTCTGTAATTGCCTCCTTCTGCCTACAGGCACGCCTGGAAATCCTGTGTGGGGAGCGTGGCCCTCTCCCCACCTCCCCGTCAGAGGGGACAGGCCGGTGATGCTCAGCCTGTCCTGCAATGTGTTGGGGACCTCTGCGCATCCACAGCACCTTGAAGGGTGGTGTCACAGGGTAGGAACATGAGGCAGGGGAGCAGGTGATTTGTTTCAATGTTTTGCTGAAGTTGTACAGCAATGCCTGACCAGATGGAGAAGTGGAAGATGCGGCAAGCCTGCACACTCCGGTCCAGTGCTGGGCTGGAGCCAATGCACACATGTACCAGGGTAGGGGCTCGTCTACCCCTCCTGGGCCCAGATTTGCTCTCGCATGTTCCCACAGCAACAGCAAGGCAACCACATTCCTCCTTCTCTCCCGTGCACACCCATTAAAATCACCCTCATCGCAAGTGCCTCAGCTTGAGCACCCAGCCCTTTAATTGCTGCAATGAATGATATGTAGGTGATTCTGAGGCCAGCAAAGCAGAAAATTAGCATTTAGCATGGAAATGATACCACTGCATCATCACCAGTGCAAAGCAAACAACACAACCAGCCAGGCTGACTCTTTCCCTCCCTACCTGCACACTCAGACCTGTCACGTGCTGCAACAGCCCCGTAACTTCCCACACCCACGGGTCCTGCCCCTGTGGGGCTGCCACCAGGGACCCCAGGCAGGCAGGGGGCTGCAAGCTGGCATCTGCTTTCCATCTCTGGCCTTTTGATGAAGCAGATTTATACACTCGCTTCTGAGATAATCCTCCCTCAAATATCCAAAGTTCCACATTAGCCGCTGCATTGATTCCTGCAGTATTTACAGAGCAGAAAAATGCAGCGGCAGCAAGCGCCAGGCTGGAGGGAAAAAAAAAAAAACAAACGCACCCTTGGGGTGTCCCTCTGGGTGAATCATCTGCATTTCAAGCTGGGAGTCAGATCTTCACCTCCTCCAGACCCTTAACTAGCTTTCTCCATCATTAGTGCAAATTCCCCTCAGGTCTTTTCACCTCTTTGTTACCTAGGCTGTATTTTTGCCTGGTTGGACACAAATAAACATTAAAATGCTGTGTCCATCCAAGCACAAAAGGAAAGGCTGTTTACCAGTCAGGCTGGGATGGAGCCAGCACCCCCAGCCCCAGGGCTTAGCCTGCCAGTGAGTCCCACCAAATCAGGGCGTCGGGAGTTAGCTGGGATGGAGACGATGGCTCTGCCACTGTGGTGGTTGCTGAGCAGAAGCACGGATGAGGCCTGGAGGGATCACGATCCTGAGCCCTGGGCTTGACTCTGGCCACAGAACCGGCAGCCGCACAGGCACCCTTGCCGCTTTGTTGTGAGATTTGGGGCTGTTCAGCCATGCCCACATCAGAGGTGCCGAGGATTAAAAACTAAATCCCAAGTTATGGGTCAAACTTCAAACATGCTCCAGGATGTTGAGGGCAGGGGCAAGGGCTCCTGGTTCCTTCTGGCTGCCAACACTATCTCTATTTCATGTGCAAACCCAGGTAGGAGCACTGCTCATGTAGATGATAAGCAACCTTCCAAATCTGTGAGCAGCACAGGGGTGCCCGCCATGGTTGCTTACCCCAGCGAGGGCTCTGCACACTGGTGGTTCCTGCCACAGAGAGAGCTGCCATTTCCCTGGCCTTCCTTGTGTGGGTGCCTGCATGTCC
Organism: Nyctibius grandis; assembly: GCF_013368605.1. Taxonomy (NCBI): domain Eukaryota; kingdom Metazoa; phylum Chordata; class Aves; order Nyctibiiformes; family Nyctibiidae; genus Nyctibius; species Nyctibius grandis. The sequence continues at coordinate 60,290,480 of NC_090662.1, forward strand.
TGGCCCATAAGAAAGAGTATGTCAACATGTTTCAACATGGACCCATGACCTTTTCGAGTACTTGAGTGAATCACTGATGCTGAAGTGCTGCAGATCAAGTCCTGAATTGCAGACAGACTAGTAATTTACATGGTGCAAGGAGGGTCCTGGCGGTCCCCCGCTGTGCAAGTACATGTGCGCGTGCATACATGCACATACACATATGGTGGCTCCAGTGGCCCCAGGTCCCTGCATCCCCAACCATGTGGTCTGCTGCAGCTCCCCACCAGCCCTGCCACCCCTATTTTCCCTCCCTGTGGATGCCAGTCCCCCAAGCAGCAGCTGTGGGCATGCCGCAATGACTAGCATGGGTTGCAGCCAAGCCGTGCCTGGCTCCTCAGGCTGCAATGTTTTGAGGTTGCCCCTTGCTCCAGGCCCACGGTGAACAGCTGGAAGGGGGTTCTTTGCCCTGGGGTGAGCAGAGACCTCTGCAACTCATTGCAGACAGTGATGGAAGTGCTGCCCGGGCATGGCCTGTGTCAGTGCTTGGGGACTTCTGGTGAGCAGTGTCTTGTGTCAGCAGTTTGTGCTGTTTATTGCTTTAATGTACACTTGAAAAAAAAGACCAGTGGGAAATCTGGTTATAAACCACAGCCACCCTGAAACAGGTACGTGCCTACGCCCACATACACACACACACACACGTGCACACAAAGCAGCAGTGACTACAGAAGCATAAGAATAAATATTGAGCAGAAAACGAGGGATTTTCAGAATAGTCTCTCTGTTTCTTTTTATTCAATGCCATGTTGTTTGTTGTTAGTTTCTTTTTTTTTTTCTTCCTGATTTATTTCCTGTGCCTGGTCTTACTATAACAGCAGAAACTAATCAGTGGCCAAGGATGATTAACAGTCTCTCACATGTTATTAACTCTACATTCAATGGAAGGTCATATTTAAAGATGGTGGTAAGAAATATAAGTGTACAGGGGGTGCGGTTATATGGATGTAGAGGGAATATACACACAAAAGTAGATCTTTTATCCACTCCAACCCATTCACATTGCACTAGATTCTTTCTTAGAAATATCTATTATCATCTAAAATGTGTGTAGTATTTCTGTGTGTAGATCATATCTTGAAACAAACCCTTCATATGGTTCAGATAAGGAGATGGGAGAAGTGCGTAAATGGGAACATAAATTAGCTGTGTCTGTGAAGTTGTAATTGAAAGGAGAAATGGAGTCATCTGCTTTCACTGTTATCATCCCAGTGATTATTAGATGCAGCTAAAGGTGACAGTGGTAGCTTTAGAGGAAAGCCCACCTGGTACTTCATATCCAAAGCTGTAAAGCAAGGCCTTATACCAAGGACTTGCAGGATAATAAAAATGCCTGCCTATGCGTGGTAGCACATACCTTGGGTTCTTGCATGACGCTTCTCCTCCTTGTGTGTGTGGTGTGAGCTCTCTCCTAAAAAGACACTTTGCAATTTAAGAGCAAAAGCTTGGATTAAAGATGGTTTCACTGAAAAATATTTTCTCTTTGTATTGCCATCTGCACGGCCTGTGGTATCAATGATGGTTTGTTTTGAGGCAGCATCTTAGCCCACATGGGTGTTTCTGACTGAAGGAGGGGCAGCCGCCCTGCCTGCTTGTGCTGGGTCGTTGCCAGACCCCTTTGGAGATGCTCTGCCAGGGTCTCCTGAGTGGACAGTACTATTCTCTTAGCAGCAGTCATAAGAAAGATAAGAAGAGAAAGAAAGTGATGGCAGCAGAGCCATGACAGGCAGCAAATCCCACCGCACCATGGTCAGCACAAACAGGTAACTTACAGTGCAAAAATTTCATCCAGGATGAATAAGCTGGAGGAAAGGGAGGGGAAGAGCTATGGGAGGAGCTGCTGTTGTTTTGCACGGTGCACTGTGTGCACCGAACCTGCCCTGGCAACCAGAAATATAAAAAAAAAACAAGTCGCAGCAGCTTTTGAAGTTTTCAGAAATCATACAGATAGCTAAAATGGTGTTAGCCAGAGGGTTTAAAGCACTCTGTTCTCCAGGAAAACATCTGTGGAAAAACAGTGCTTCTCCCATTCCATCATTCTGCTCCGTGGACCACAAGACAGAGCTGTATCTGCTGACTTTGGTGACCACAGACAAAACTAAGGAAAAAGATTTGTATTCCTCTGTGCCCAGCCGTGCTGCACGGCAAAGGTGGAGCGTGAGCTGGAGCCTACTGTGGCTTACATGGCAACAGCCCAACTGCTAATGGGAGCGACCTCGTGAGGTGCTGAGTCCTCTCTGCTCCTACTAATGTCACAAACGTGAAAGACGCTCAGCAGCTCTGCTGACATGCAAGGTGGTGCTGAGGACGTACAGGGCCATAAGGTCCATCTGTGCAATCCCATCGCTGGCATAAGAGAAAGGGCAGAGCGCTTATTACTGCGACTGCTGTTGGAGCAAAAGCAGAGGTGCGCTGCAAAGTGAAGGCTGGGATGCTGGTTTTGGTGGGGGTGAGAGCTCTTTACTTGTAATTTGAGCACATCTGCTCTGAAAGTGGCCAGGAGGCATAAATATTGAACATCACATTGCCAGCTTCTGCTCAAAGTGTGACAGGATCTTAGCAGAAATAAACAGGGGGCTTGGAAATGTGCAGCAGAAGGAAAAAGTGCTAGAGAAGAAACATATATGTCTAAATGAGATGGAAGAAATGAATGATAATTCAAAGATACTGATTTACTGAGTCCCTACTGGAAGCCAGTCCCTAGCAAGGAACAAAAATAACATGGAAAAAAACTGAAAAGTAAGACAGTTCTCATAAAATAAAGTATTCATGAAGACCAGGGAAGGGAATATTTGAAAAGTCAGATCACAAGCAGATAAACTGAGCTGGGTGGCATACATCCAGGGACCTGACTTTGTAAAGTACCAAGCACTTTCTACAAGGTGCACTGTGTGTTTTGTATCACAGCTAGTCAGAAAATCAGCGGGGTTTAATTTTCCTCCTCTCTGTGAAATTCTTGTGATGAGACCAAGCAAACCAAAGCCGCTTACCTCCACATCTTCCATAACAAATTTTGAGGTTTTAATTGATGATCAGAAGTACGTTGGCTAAAATCAAATCTCTGCTCCTGAGCCACTGCTATGATGCCTTTTGCTCTTGTTGCATGGCAGGTGTGCAAGGCACATCTCCTGCAGTGCCCTGCAGGCACCTCACTGCCTGGGGACCCATCTTCAGTTCCCTGTGGGGTGGCCGAGGGGCCTGGTGGCTCTGTGATGCCCTGTGGGGGCATTTCGGACACAAGATAGTCATTATGACAGGAACTGTTTGGTTTTAAGCCAAAAGGAAAAGTAGAAAATTCCTTGAAGACATTTAAGTTTTCTGCTTTAAGTTTCTTTCTTCTGAAAAATTGTTTTCCTGCTCAATGATGCTTTCAATTTTTTTCCCCTAGGCCTGCTCAACTTTCATTAATTTCACAGAAAGCTGGTGGTGTTCAGTCCTTCACAGGGGACCTGGCCTCATGACCTCCCTCGCAAAAAACCAGAAAAAAAACAACCCCAAATGCATAACACTGCCGACTTCCTGTGAAAGAAAACAGTGGTCACACTGGCAATTGCTTCCCATATGTCTAATTTCATAAGGAAACTTGTGGCAAGTGGGGTAAGGAAGACAGATGAAGATGGAGAAGCCACGAGAAGAAGTACACGTAGCGGTACACTTTGTTCATTTGGCAGCGCTGAGACAGGATGTCTGTGTGCAGAAGAAATACTAAATACGGGTGTATTTTCCATTGCAGGTTGGAGTGGGTGAGGATTTTGAGTACAAGTGAAGGTGGGAGCAGGACACGGTAGTGGTGTGTGAGTGTGTGAGGAGCTCAGTGTCGAGTAGGGAGAGGGACTGTTTTCAGTGACAGACACGGGGGAGAGCTGGGCACAAGGGTAACGTGGCAGTGGGACAAAACAGAGCGATCTCGGGCTGACAATGGCAAAGAGCCTCCTGGCAGGAACTGCCTGTGATATAGTCCCCCGTGAGAAGTGGGGAGTAGGGGAGGCTGAAAAAATGCCTGGGCAAATCCTGGGCTGCCCTCAGGTGTTGTCTGGGAGGTGGGTGGGTGATGACAGAGGTTTTGCTGGTGCCAACAGCCAGGCATAGCTTGGAAAGGCAGCTCTTGCCAGGAGAAACCACACAACTTGCCCCACTGCAGACATTCCCAGCAAAAACACAGGGCATTTGCTGGGTTTTAATATTCTACTTCCTCTTCAGGAAGGATGAATGTTTCCTCCCTCTTCTTCAAACAGTTAGTAAATAATTAAGAGAGAGAGACAAAATATTCTCTAAAGATAATCTAGTCTTCTGTTTCCATGGCAACCTCCTTCCTAAACCAGAAGCCTTTTGCTCGAGTCATACGGCAGAGGGTGAAAACCCTTTTGCAGGGAGGCAGGAGCAGTGGCATGACCCTGCTGGGAGGTGAAGGGGAAACTGTGCAGAGCAAAAGGTCTGTCATGAACCCCAAACCACGAGAGAAAGAAAGAAGTTTTTCCTTGCAAGTCACTTCCAGGGACAACCAAGAATAAGCTGAGAGAGCATCCATCATAGGGGCTGTAAGTCACCCCCTGAGGTCACCACCACCATCTTTCCCACCGTCTTTTGACCCTTCTCCCACCCCAACTATCCCAAGTGCAGGCCATACTTCTATCATGACCAATTATTGCGGTAGCTTCTAGCACTGCACCAGTCTCTGACCTTTCTCCCATTCCCCAGCTGAAATGTTTCACAGCCCACATGACTGCCAGGACAGCTCGAAGTCCCACCTCCAAGTTCCCTTATGGCCATCTTCCAGGAGACACTCTGTGCATTGGGTTGTCTGGGGTTTGCGTGGGTTTTAACTGTTTGGGCTTTTTTGGTAAGCCCTACCTCTGGCTTCAGAGCAGCTCTGGGCTTGAGTCTAAGCCTTGTGCAGCCCAAGCTCTTTGTTCAGCTCTTTGGGGACTGACCACCCTCCTTCCCTGAGGATATGAAACCATGTGTCTTATCTCTCCTCTCTGCCCATGGGAGAGCAGGCAGGGGCAACTCACCCAAAGAACAACCAGTGCAAAAAAAGCATTTAAAGACCCTTATTATTGCTTTAATAAATCTGGATCAGCATCTTTTCTGCAAGGACAAGGACCTGGGCTCTCCTGTCCTCTCCTCGCAGGCCTGACCTCCCTGTAGTCAGCGTGCAACGCTTGCAACACAACAAACACTCCTTCCAGCAAATAAATCAAGTCCACACAGTAATTATCCTTTTCCTGGCTGTTGGTCTTGTTTGACACGCTCGCTGTTTACAGCCCTGGTTCATAAGATGCAGCAGCTGCTTAAAAATCAGACAGGTCACAATAAAAACAGAACATCTGTTTTGTACTGCCCACTTCACAATGCTTCAAATGCCAGCTGGGAGAGCTCTGGGAGGGCTGAAGGGGCCCTCTTATCTGATGGAAAAAATGGGACAGGAATCCCCAAGGGAGCCCTGCTCCTTCTCTGAGCAGTGCACCAGCCTCCAAACCTCCCCATCTCCGCTGGGCTGCTGTACTCTCCCTGCTGCCCTTCCCACTCGTCTTCTCTGACACACCTTGGTGGGGCTTCCCTGTGATGGTAGGCAACATCCCAAATTCTTTGTGTCCCCTGGGTAGCTGGCTTTCCTACCCACCTGCAAACCTAGGAAGGGTATGAAACCTTGGAGCTGCTGCAGGAGGAGACCCAGGCTGGTCCTGGCCAGGAAGGAGACATGTGCAGTCATACTTCTGGAGAGGCAAGGAGGGATGCAGTCTCTGGAGGCCATACTGCAACCACGCCAGGAGAGGATCGTGTCTGCTGGATCGAATCCTGGATCCTGAGGCAGTTCATGGTTCAAGGAGTCGGTCTGCCCTCACCCTCTGCACTGCAGCCCTCCCCACTCACACTCCCCTGCAAGGCAGAGACAAGGAGAGCTGCAGTTCTCCTTCTCCCTCTCATCTCTCCAGCTAGTGAGCCAGTTAGCCTGGACACAACACACAAACATCCTTACATTTGCATGCACACACACACATACACACACGTGCCAATATTCCCTGCTCTCCATGTCCACGGTTGGCACTGAGCAGGACTCTGGTCCCAGCTACACTGATGCAAATCAGGAGAACACCGGAGGATAAAGGTGATGCTGGAAAGGAGGCAGAGCCACCACCGAGCTGAGGATGTTCTTGCAGGGTCTTCCTGCTGGGACTTGGAACAGGGTTAGCCCTCGGCCAGGGGACTGACTACATTTTGTGTTGTTGAAGCCCCCTTTGCTTTTATTTGTCTTTTTAAAATTCTAGCTTTTGTCTTCTTTTAATATATATAGCTATAGATACAAAAATAACAGATAGGTTTCTCTAGAGATTATTTTTGCACCTTTGGGCTTCTAAAATATCACAATTACTGCAGATGAAAGGGGGAAAACTTCCATTTCCTCTTCCATTTTTACCTCCCCCTCCCCTTCCACCCTGCCTCTCCTGCTCCAAATTTCCCCGCATATCTTGTAATTTTTTTCCCTTAGCAGTTTTCTTTCTTTGGAAAGCGAAAAGGACAAAACCAACAAAACAACAACAAAAATACGCCAGGTAGCCTCCATCCCCTCCTCTCATGAGCATGCCCGCTGTGTTCACACATTCCCTTCAAAGCAAGGCTTTTCACCTCAAAACGTTTCCCGTGCTCCGTGGCTGTTTGCTTTTCCCTGCTGCTGGGGCCAGATTTTCAGCTGCTGTAAATCAGTGTGAATCCACCTCAAGCCAGAGCTCTGCTGCTTTACACCAACAGAAGCGCACAAATCACGTTTTGCCAATTTATGCTCGACCTGAAGATCTGGCCCACAATTTTTAATGTTTGAAATGGAAGCATAGACAATAAGGAAGTTCCTAGGAACAGGCAAGGCAAACCCCAGACGGTCTTCCCTTGCTGCTCACCCTGCTTCCCTTCCCTTCACCCCCACACTCCTTGTTTGGCACAGCACATCCTTCAGCCCTCATTTGCTTGTTCCTCCTTAGCACTTTCTGAAAATCATTATCTCTCAGTAAAAAAAATAAATAAATTGATCTCTCTATATATGTATATGTATATAACTAAACAGCTGCCACGTGTCAGTCACCTGGCTGGAGGGTCCCGTCCCTCCCAGCGCCACAGCCTTTTCTTGTCCCTATAGTCTCTGCAGTGATGGTCCAGGTCTTGCCCTGGGGCAGGACCGTTCCCGTATTGCTTGCACTCTCCCATGCCTCTGAGGTACGGTATCAGAGTATTTATCCTATATATATATATATATTTATGTATATATATATATTTATAAATTTTTGTTTGCCTGGTTCTTTTTCTTGCAAATCCTTTGGAATTGCTGCTGGGGAGAAGCTAGTGAAACATGCTCCCCATGTCAGTGGCTGAATGCTCCCTCCCTGCACCCCAGGGACCCTCATCTGTTCCTCTTGCTGACTCCGTTGCCAAGCTCCAGCTCAGATGGGAGCGGGGAGCCGTGGTCCCCCGTCCCCAGTCTGCCAGGTCCATCTGGCTCCTCTCCTTCCCCGGGCGAGGGGGTGTCCTTGCAGAAGTCCGTCACCCAGGAAGGCATCGAGAGGAAGCCCCGGGGGTCAACGGTGTAGAAGGGCTTGGCGTGGTGGGTGGTGGGACGGCAGGGCGAGGGGCTGGCATGGAGGCTGCTGGTGCTGCTGCACTTCTTCACCAGCGTCAGCCCAGGTGGTGGGGGCGAGAAGAGGGAGGTCAGCGAGAGGCTGCTGAGGGTCTCTGAGGGCTCGCTGTTGTTGCCGCCCCCCCGCAGGCTGCTGCCCACCCCCTCCTCGTCCGAGGGGTCCATGGAGTCGTGGTGGGTGCAGCCGGGGCTGGTGCTCCCACCACTGCTGTGGCTGCGCTGGTGCCGACGGATGCTTCGCAGGCTGAAGAGCCCCCGGCCCCGCAGGCTCCGGCGGCGGGAGGCGGGTGAGAGGGGGGCTGCCAGGGGTCTTTGGCTGCCGGTAGCTGGCACGGGGCACAGAGCCACTGGGAGGTCCAGGGTGCACTGGGGAGAGTCGCTGAGGTTGAGGCTGTCCTCCAGTGTAGTCTGCAGGCTGCCCGCAGAGCTGCTGCTCCGGCTGTCCAGGGAGGTATCGCTCTCAGGGGCCTGGGGAGCAGGGACGTGAAAATAAACCACAATTAGCCACAATTACAGAAAAAGGGGGAAAACTCCAATTCCTCTCTCTCCTCTGCTGGGGAGGGCAGCTATAAACCACCTGGACAATGCTACAAAGCACCAGCCATGCAGCTTGCCCAGGGGATTCCATTCTGGGGGAGAAGGAAAGGTTTCAATATTTTGAGCTCTGATTTCATTCTGCTCCAGGATGAATCTTGCCCTCTCATCTGACATGCTCCATCAAAGGGAAGGGGTGCTGGGTCTGTGAGCTCTGCAGTCCCCGCCGCTGGGCTGTCCCTGCCCACTGGTGGTCCAGGAGGCAGCAGAGCCAAGGTTCCCTGTGGGTCCTCGCTCTCAGCTTCCCCATGAACCTGCCACACAGGCTGTGGGCACATCAAAACCATGAGGTAACCTGAAATCAGGGGACTTCTGTACACAGACCTCAGGCCTGGTACGTAGACCTCCTCTCATTAAAAAATCAGCAATGTTTCAGGAGAGAAAAGAGGCATCATGGTTTTTCTGACCAGCACTAGAGGCAATGAGAGTATTTAGGGCAGAAAGGTGAGGTGCCCTTCCAGCAGTAAGAGGAAACAGCCTTAATTTCCTTGTATCAGTGCTCATTTAGTTAAGCTGCATTTCAGTTTTTCCTAGGACACTGGTCTGTGCTATGAGATCATCACTGGGACACAGCACTGGGAATGATGGATGAAGGACTGGAAGCAGTCTCCTGAACCATAGCTATTCAATACAGTCTGCATCACATAATCAGAAGTTTACTAATTTCTCATTTACAACAGTTCAGTACTTTTGCCCCAGTAATATGCCAACTCCAGCTCTCTTTCTTTTCATGTCTAAACTTACATCAGAAGTTTCAACACCGCAAGAACTCAGCGGCCTCAGCTCAAGGCTAAATTTATCCCTGGTGAATTTATACACGTTTGTATTGTACCAACAGTGTCTATCACACAGGACTGGATAACATATGATTTTATTTTTATTTTTTTAGTTTGTCTGGAATAGAGTGTCCCTGTACTCCTCAAACAGGAACTGTTCATGCAGTATCTTCCAGAACAATTACAGCAATCTCTATAGAACTTTCATCTCTGCCTCCTCTGCTCTTCAGAGACACTTGATCTTCCCTCAACGCTTTTACACTTCTCTCTTTCATTAGTGAGAAATAGCTGCCTTTTCAGAAAGAGATAGCACCTTTCTGGCATGTAAGAGCTAAGTGGGCAAGGGAAAACAGCAAGCTCAGGGACACAGCATGTGGATGTGGCACGAAGGGCTGTGGAGGAGGTAGGTGGGGAGAAGCCTGTTCCAACCAAGCAGGTGCGTGATCCAGAGTCACGGTGCTAAGAGGGGCCGAGGAGGCTGTGCAGCTGCCATCTCCCTGGCTCATGCTGCGGCTGCTGTGCATGCAGGTGTCTGCAGCTCACTTGGCACAGGGGACCCAGAAGTGAGCTAAAAGGTGATGTGATTTCATCTTCATGTGGGGCTAGCTGCAGCTGTCAAACTATTTTTTGATCTGAAGCAGAAGAATGTATGACTTCAAGGGGTGAGAGCTATACAACATCCCTTTGCTGTACAACCCTCTCTCCTCCCCAACCCTCCTGCACTCTGCAGTCCATAGTGCTCCTCCAACAGGTTAGAACTAGGTCACCTAGCCCCTGACCACAGCTGCCTCTCTCCTTCCTCTGCCTTCCTCCCCGTTCAGCCCCCTCTGTTTGGGTGTGACATGAAGATAAAGCTTTCCTAGCAGAGGGAAGTGGGGGAAGTGGGGGTCCTTACCTGATGAAGAAGCGAACAGTTCACATTTGGAGATCTCAGTGATGCCCATGAGCCTTGCAGAGAGATCTTAGGAAGGTTACGTGGACATGAGACTTTCTCAGTCCCTGTCTGGTTGGAAGAGATGGCTGGGTGGAAAAATTCTGCTGGTACAGGTAACAGAGGGCAAGATGAACCTGGAGAGAAGGGCCTGGGAGGGACTGACAAAGCACCAAAAGAATGGGGAGAACAGAAACAGGAAAAAAAAAAGTTGAAGAGTCCTCCTATTTGATTTGGTGCCTTTGCTGCTGTTACACCAAGGGTCCTGCAAGTCCAGTGTACGGAGGATATTTAGTAACACACACTCCTGGCCAAGGAGACTCTGTGTAGTGTTCACACCATGGGTCCCACTTTCTACACAAGGACCAAAACCTGCACCAGATCTGGAAGATGTAACACAGCTCAGAGCCATAAAGCAACAGCCCAGCTTGCCTCTCTTGTTGCTGCTCTTGCAGAAAAATGCTGAGCTGTAAGGCCTTGATTCAACTATGTATCACTGCTAGAGGACTTTCATCCCAGATCCTGCAAGGCAAGGGATGAGGGGAGATAAATAAACCGTTGATCTGGGAAACCTGGGGACCACAGGAGGCCAGAGCGTGCTCAAGAGTAGAACTGGAGCACTTCCACCAAGGGCAGACGTGTATTACGTGTTCCCTGAACCTGTTACCCGAGAAGCCTGGTCTCAGCAGGCAGAAACCTTTTACTGTGCCGAGTGAGCACAGTTCATCCAACTGGCATGTCAGGGGAGTCTGTCCCCACTCTTCTCTGACCATGCATGGGTGCACTACTGTGAATGGGAGTCAGCTCTTTCACGATACTTCACATAGGCAAGTCTGAGAGAGGATATAAGATCTAGCAGCAAACGAAGGAACTGCCTCTCACCCCATTCCTGAAGACTGGTAAACTGAGAGCTAATTCTTGCTTAGTGTAACCCCACATCAGATTAACTCCATTCCTGGCAGTGAGGAGGCAGGAGAAAGGCAGATGAGCTGAACCAACGCACGCTTTCAGCAGCCTTGGAGAATGATGAGACCCATGCTCACCTTTGGCACTTTCATGCTTTAGCCAAGACTGGACTGAGTTGAAAGGAGTTTTCTCCATTTCACACAGGTAACTGTCTGGGTCTGTAGAGCCATCTGCACTGGATATTGGGAGCAGGCATTCCTCCAGATCTCCTACCCCATTGGAGTCAGGGCTGCCCTGGCCATCCTGCTGGAAAAAATAAGTGAGGAAAAAGCCTTGTGAAATTTAATGGCAGATGACAGAGAAGACTTTTCAAAGCCTCAAGAAGGGCTGATTCTGAAGATACCTTCAAGCTAGCTAAAAGATGCTCAGGTTTCCAACCCAAATCCCCTAAATTTAGGCTCATTCAGAGGAAGTTACTGACAGTAGTGAAGAAAACTTACAAAAACATACATCTCTTTTTTTCTCCTCAAATCCTTCTCCAAGATAAGTCTCTATGGAGAAGCTCTTGAAAAGTGACCAGAATTTATATTCCTCAGCACAGACACATAGATGAATACAGAGCACTTCAAAGGAGCAGGGACAGAAATACAGTGCATGGTGCAACATGCCCATGACCACCTGGCGCTAACCTCAATCTCCTTAGGACTCAGCTGAGAAATGCTGCGATTGTCTGACTCATCTCCTAGAAGGATGGAAGAGGACTTGTCTGAGTTGAGGGATAATCCTTCCATTTCGGCCAGCTGGACCTGCAGGAAGGGAAAGGAGCTGTTACGGGTCATGCCTGGTGCCCACCTTTCAAGCAGCCACACTGTTTATAGCGGAAAGTGAGAGCCTGTAGACCCGAGATCAATTTTAGGTTAAATCCCTTGGATACATCAGGTACTGCCTAACCCAGACCTAGGCTGGGCAGAAGAATCCACTTTTTAACGGAGGTTGAACATACGAATCTGCAAGCAGCCCACTGCCAGTCCATGCTCCTCTAGTGCCAGAATAGGAGGAAGAAGTCCTGAATCTGTCCCAGCGATATGGCTGGCATAAGGCCCTGCAAGTAAAGCCAGGTGAGCAGAGGGCTCCCTCAGGCTGGTGCCAAGGCAGTCTGCTCTGCTAAGGGATGAGGGGTGGACCCGTCTCTCTGGAGGTACCACAGACAGCCCTGCTTAAACATGAAGGTGCTTTCATTCCAGGGATAGTCATGCCTCTTGCAGTCCATGCCAGCATCATGCTTTTCATTTTCTCTTACCTTCGTCACTGAAACCCTGTTTCCCTTCAGCTTCTTGTGTCTTCCCTCTCCCCTCACCTCTAATCTACCCAAGACCTCAGCTAACACTATCTCCCATCCTGCTCTCCATCCCTAAACTCACCCCTCCCACCTACCCATACTTGTGCTCTCTTGCTTTCTCAAACCAAGTCTGACTACTGCATCTTTCTCATCCTTGAGCCTCAGCTCTGCTCCAGTCCCATGCCTGACCTTGCTTCATCTTTTGGCCTGTTTCATATCATATGTGCCCCTCTCCCATCCTCTTTCCTCCAAGCTTTCAATTCCCCTCTGCCTGACATCTCTTTCCTACAACGCCTGAGAAGCATCTTCTTTTTTTCTAGTAGCCTAAGCAGCTGCTCTGTCCTTCCTGTGCTTGGCTTTCCATCACTGTTCTCTAGAGTCCCACCAGTTCCCACCACCAGCACCTGAATCTTGAGAGTTATATTCTGGGTTGTCTCAGTCAGGACAGCTTGCTTCCTGGCCATTTATCTTGTACTCCCCTGTGTTTGTGTTTGCAAGAGGTGGGTACAGCTTTTGTGCTATAAGACCAGGTGGAATATTTGGAGAGATGACTCCTTCGAGCTGGGAGTTTAGTGGCTTGTGCCAATGCCAGAGACTGGAAGAGGTCTCCATCCAAGGGATAATGCACTTTGAATAAACAGGATAGAAAACCAGAGCTGGATTTAAACAAAGAGCACAAATGACATCCTTATTTGGGATATTATTCTGACACAGGAACATAGTGCGATTCAACCATGAAGAGAGCCCAAAACCAACAACTGTTTCTCAGAGCATGGATGCACCGGAGAACCTACAATGAAGTTATGTCAATCACGCTACACAGCCACCAGCCAGAAACTATCTGTGTAAAGAAACACAGTCTTAATTCAGTCCCACTTAATGTGTGTACTCATCCATTACTCGCCTAAGTGCTTGTTACACCAGAACAGCCTCCCAGCTGCGCTTGTAGAAACACGAGCGTGAAATGCGATAACATCTGCAACTACCTTTTCCATCCATAAAAAAGGGTTTCAACAAAAGCCAGAATAGTCTGTTCTTCACTGAACCGCTTGCTCACAAATTCTGGCCACCCTGGGATCTACGCAAAAAACATAATCAACAAAGTCATGAATAAACTGCATGTGTGGAAACACAGTTCACTGCTGCTCACTGGCTAAACACTCTATCAGCCACCAATACACAGATGTCTAACTGTCAACCAGCCCAAGAGTGAAAGGATAGAGTTGACAAGAGAAGAGGTTAGCGGTACGAAAAAAAAAACCAAAAAGATGTTTTGTTCTTATAGCTTCCATTACTGCAGAATATTTAAAAATCTTCTGACTAAAGATGAAGAACAAAAAAATTTTAGAAATTGCAGTGGGGGAAGAAGGGGCTGTTCACTAGGAGCACAATCCATGAAAACTGCCAGGGACATCAACCTGAGACACTGAACCATGCACACATATCCCTTAGAATGTAACTAGTTGAAGATATAACATACCTTTGAAAATAGAGCCATGATAAAAAAAACCCCTTAACTGTACAAATAACTGGTTTGAAAATAAGATGCCAGCAGCTTAACTGGGAAAGATGCTGAGCACTTCTACTCAATGCAACAAAAATCTTAGCACATATTAATAACTTTGAGCGTATGTTTAAGTGTTGTGTCCATCCACAGTGCTCAGCATCTTGACAGATTAAACTACAACTGAAATGGCAGTGAACATTTTTGGCTAATATGTGACTTTTGTCACAAGGGCAGAGTTAAGGGTGATTTGGCAGGCAGCAAGCATACTATTTTGTTCAAACACACATGTGTTGAATAGGACTAGAGAAAACTGGTTTTGCCTATGTAACTTGCTGTTGATTGCTTCTGAGATAGTACTATTCCGTCTGTGTATACAGTACACATTCGGATATGTTAACGTACCAGAGTACACTCTAATGACTATGCGCATTGCTGGTGTTAGTGCTGGAACAAGCCTAGCTGTGACTCCATGTAGTGGTTTCCTGTTGGAATTTCCTCAATGTTTTTTATATTATGAACTATGAAGAGAAGGTCATGACCAACTGTGACTTAAAATCCTGAGCTGTAGTTTTGATTCATATGATCAGAAATAAAATATCTACATTTTACTACAAAAGTTATTCCTGCAGATATAGATAATTTCTTTTCAATTCCACATTTTAGATATATTGAAATATCAATTCTGAGAAATAATTTATGGCTCTATAACAGCCATTAGGAAATAGGATCTAAGAATAATTCTTTGATTATGATTATTCTATTAAACTCATTGCTGCGGCTGTGGGTTGCACTTGAAGATTTTGCTGTCTACTTTCCTTGCTGGGAAGGTAAGAAAATCTGTTGTCTTCGTTCCTAGCAGGATACTGAAGACTATCTGGAAGGTTTTCAAATGCAGCAAACTAGCTTGACTTAATTTCAGGGTAATAATTCTGGAATGCCTTAGAAGACCTGATTTTCTGAGAAGGCTGAGCACCAACTGCTGAATATAAGGACTTATGTAAGGCAATGGAAATCACAGTTAATTGAAAACTAGTTATTTGGCTGCATTAATGCAGCATCCATTTGTGAAGTGTTGCAATACTGATAAACTACAGCAATGTTTGCATTTTGATACATGGGGACAAGCAGATAGCTGAAAGGTTGAAAAAAAATTAGAGCATCAGAACTAGGCATCTAAAGCCAAACAAAATATTGTTTTCTTCAAACATGGATAGAGGAATCTGCCAATGGCAGCTGCCTTCCCAAGTTTCCTGGTTTCTTTATAAGCAATGGCAACATATCAAGTTAGTTATGGGGAAGGAGATGGTGAAGATTGCCCCGATGTACTGACAGATAAGCCTCACTACTGTTACAAGTCTGACCATGATCATAGCACTTAAATACAACACAACTATTTCAGAAACAAAATTAATTCTGCTACTCACCTAACTTCTCCCAGACTAATTTGCTCCTGAAGTTTCGCAACATGAAAAGACTAATCCAAAGCATCTACTAACTTTAGAAGTACAAGTCTGAACCATTTGGTGCCCTGCTCTCAGCAACAACCCATTTGTCAGCTAACAGGTTCTACATCAGAAAAGATTCTCAAACTTTCTCAGTGGGCCCATTTTTATTTAGTTTTTGCTCAAACAATTAACTGGTTTTCACCACAAACCAATCCTTGCTCACAGTCGGTGACTCTCTTCAACAAGACGTTTAAGCATGTGCTTAATTCATCGACCTCAACAGGGAATAAACAAGCACATGCTTAAAACGAAGACAAAACACATGCTTAAATCTCCCACTGAATTGCCCCTGAGTGCTGTCATTGGGGTGAGATCCTTTGAGTCCTCCATACAACATGAGCTTGAACCTCTGCTTTTCTTGCAGAATTGAACACAACAAAAGCTTCCAGGATGCCTTCATAGTAATTTCTCTACAGCTCATTCAGTCCCTCTTGACCTGTATCCTGGCACATCACCATCACCTCAAACATCCCCTCGTGGCTAAGGAGGGCAGGCCTGTACTAGAGGCAGTATCAGCAATTCATGACAGATGACAAACACAGGTCAACAAGCTCTCTGTCTACACAATCTACAGCCAGGAGCACACGTCAGACAACCTCCGGGCATGTGGGTGTGCAGGTCTTGGGGGAAGAGTCCCCTCACGCATCCTCGTACGCAGGTTACCTCTTGCTTGTCATGGTTACACTTCTCGCACATGTCCGGCGAGGAGTAATGATGGAAGACGGAGCCCGATAGGTTATCGATGATCATTAACTCCCCGTCGAAGGAGTCCTTAATAATTAAAGAGACACTGTCCAGCCATAAGTTCTCCTAGGGGACAAGAAAGGGGGGAGGATGGAAGAAATCATTTGAGGAACGCTGAGTTTTTTGCTTCAAAGTTTCATGTGAATTTGGGGCTGGGTTCTCCACCCTGACTCATCTGCAGCAGCACCTTGCTCTGCAGGTATCTGCACAGGGTCACTGGGGGAGCATTTGCTCCTTAGGGTGTGTAAAGTGCCGGAGTTCAATGCAGAAAGAAAAAGGAGGAGGAAAAAGGAGTCTTCACTCACTGTCAGCGCACCAGGGCACTGCTCACGCCTCCCTTCCAGCTCTGCTGGAGTGTCTCACTCTTGATCTGCCATTTCCCCTGCTCTGTTCTCCTGAGCTCCCCTCTCAAATTTGCTCCTAACATACCTTTAGCTGATCTGCTCCATCCCTCCTCTGCTGGCCCTCAGGGATCCACTCTCAGGTTCCTCAGGGAACCCTCAGGTTCCTACACCATGACAATGAACAGGACGCACTGCTGTCACAGCCTTGTCCCCACACGATGCTACTAGCTCAAAAGTCCACCACTGAAAGCAAACCTCTCACCCTGAGGTGGAAGAGTCTATCTGCTACAGCTAAGCCCTCTGCCATCTAGGCTGCCCAGCTTCTCCCCACAGCTACTTGCTGCAGTCTGGTTGGTAAGTTCAAAGGTGTACTCACCTGTGCTGGAGAGTAACATCTCATGCACAGACGTCCTTCAGGATCTGTTCTCCCACCACCTCCTCCTGTTCCTGTTCCTTTTCCCTGTCCTGAATTCGGGGAGCCTGACTTGCGGGAGCACAGCCCATGTGCAATTTCCAGCTCAATCTCCGCATCCATCTCTGCATCCTCCTGGGCCTCCTTGTTGCTGTCATCAAGATGTTTCATGAGCACAGCTACCACCACATTGATGAGGACAAACTGGGCTGTGAGCACAAAGCTGACAAAGTACAGTGGGGAGATGAACTGCAGGTTGCTGAGACAGCTCCGGTCATCGTGGCTGCAGTCACGCAAGGTATCCTTGAGGGGAAGTTAGGTTTGAGAGGGAATGATGGAAGGAAGGAAGGACTAAAGTAAGAATACAAGCTTGGCTGCTCTTTCTGTCAAAAAACACTGATGCCAGTGGAAAGAACAGGGCAAACACTTCTATCACCCCACACCCTCTGGGATCATGAGGTCCTTGAAGAATCAAGGACACTATCTTATCATGTGCTCTCTGCTTCAGAGCAAATATGTCCGAAGGTGTACAGAGCAAACTACTTCCCTGTAGACCATCACATGTTGCTGCCACTGTAGCCGCACACATGTGAGCAAGAAAAACTGAGTGGTCTGGTACTGCCTTCTCTCATCCAGAATCAAAAGCACCATATATGTTCAAAGAACTTTCCTCTCTCCCTGTCCTTTGAAGGAAGGAAGTATTTATTTTTGATTGCCCTGGTAGCTCTGCAGGTAGGTGCCATGTGCAATGCACCTACATTCAGGTTTGGTAACAGGCCTTATGACGGTGGATATTCCCTCTCAGCCTGGGCAGTCGTCTTGTTCCTCTAAAGGACAATTTGCACTTTTCTTAGCCAGATGTCTGTAGGACTAGATGAGCCCAAGGTCTAAGTTACTGTGGTGGCGAGGGAGATTCTGGCCCAAGCAGGGACCTCATCTAACAACTCTGCTCCTGGACTCCTTCCCTTTTCTAGCCCAAGCACTGCTGAATAGAGCACACATCACAATTTCTCCTTCCCCACAATAAGGACATCCATGCCGCTGAGGCCCAGTTACCTTCATGATCCCATTCCAGTTGTCACCTGTGGACACCTGGAAGAGCGTGAGGAAGGCCATCCCGAAGTTCTCAAAGGTGGCATGGCGGCTCATGCCCTCACAGGGGTTCTCATCATTGCATACTGAAAGGAAAGGTATCATAGTTATCAGCGGAGGACACATTGCTGGCCCTGAGATCAACAGCAGGAACTGGGGAAGGGGACTTCAGGCTTCTCACAGCCTGGAGACCTCAGGTAATGGCCTCAGCAACCTGCCCAACAGTTGGCTGTTGCCCAGCGATACAGAAAAATCCCTGATGGCCCAGCCGTGGGATATCAGGCGATGTAACTCAGTTGCTCAGGGGGATCCTCCCAATGTGTTGTTGTGCTGCCTTTCTTCTTGATCAATATTCCAGGGCAAGAGACATAAATAAGCCTTCCCTGAGTTTTTCCTGTATTCTTGAAGGCAATATCAAGGTAGGCAGTGCAGAAAAAGTGAAAGTTTAAGAATGAAAGAGAAACCAGACACTGCTTTTATTTTGTTAGGCTGTTAGGAGAATAACAATTTAGAGGGAAATTCCTTATATCAATTATGCGTAAGGGAGAATAAAGGCCAACAAGTAATTCAGTCCCTTTATTGAATGAGTACTGATTTTATGAAACCTCAGCTTCCCAGCAGGTCTGTAGCTCACACTGGAGGATGGTCTGCTTGACACTTACCCAGTTTTCCAAAGAGCTCCACTCCTAGAGCAGCGTAGATGAAAAAGAGGAGCATGAAAAGCAGTCCAAGGTTTCCCACCTGAAAGCAAATGGCATGGTCAGCCTACCCCAAAGCCTTTTTCATCAGTACAGGCAAGTGTTTCTGACTTTCAAAGCCTGAAGAGAACAGCAGCAAATTGTCAGTGTATAAATGCAACCAAACAATTACCCAACACTTGGGAAATCACCAGTGATGGCACCAGTTGCAACTGGACTTGAAGGATGCTCTTTTCCCAGTTGCCTCCACTCCAGCACAAGCTCTGGCCAGGGTTGACTGAAGTGTGCAGTTTCTGTGCCAGGTGAAGACAAGCACATGGGAGCAGGGGCACAGAAGTTGAAGCCAGCTTGGCTGGGTGAAGGACAAGCTATGGATTACAGCATAAAGACATGTCCTGCAGTGCTACATGTCCCACCAAACTGCCCAAGTCCCTTGAAGCTATGCTCATGTGAAGAGCGCAATACCAGTGCTTCAAAAAGACAGGGACACAGGTACACCAGCTCCTGCCATCAACCAGGCAGAGCATGGTGGGGCAAAGCACCAGCCACATGTGGAGGTTACAGAAGGACTTGTGGAGGGAGTAGACAGGTGGGAATGAAGAAGGGTAAAGAGGCCTTCTTGAAATGTGTGGAGAGGAGGAGGAGAAGAGAGAAGAGGAGACTATGAAGAAGCCAAGAGGGGAAGCAGAGCTTCCTTTGCATCTTGTGGATAATAGGTCAAAGCCTGATTTCTGGGCCTCCAGCAGCTGCTGTTTGGAAACCCCCCAATGCAAGGATTGCTGCTTCATGGTGCACAAAGGCAGCAGTGCCACCAGCGACACGGGCACTGCCCCCAAGTCCTCACTCTCCCAAATCACTGCTTGCCTCTGAATCTCCTGCCTCCCAGCATGTGGGGCAGCCAGGTTATATGTGAGGAGCAGGAGCGGGTTTTGGAAGAGGTAGGCTGAACAGTAACAAAAAATGACAGTAATGGTTAGCACACTATTGGTGGAGCAAGAGAAGGCAGGGAAAAATTAAGGGCTTAACCAGTATATGGGCATTTTTGAAAAACTGAACAGTGTCTGGTCTGAATGCACGTGGTCACTGGGCCTTTGTTAGGATCATTCACTTCAGGAGTCTAATTTAGTCATTGCAACTGCTGTGCCATCCAAATTCAGGAGAGAAATGAATGATTCAGCCTACCCATTCCCCTGGGCTGCCAGATCCTGGCTCCCTACATATTCAGTGGAAGGAATTATTTCTGATGACTACATTGGACACCATAGTAAATGCTCTGAACACACACCTCTGGGTCTGTGTCTACAGAGCATTAAGAAAAAGAAGTTAATAAAACTTAGCTAAGGGCTAAATTTCCAAAGGGCTCTTTAAAATTAAAGCTCTATTCAATATTAAGAACTGTTGCAGTATAACAAAGACAGAAAGGGAATTGAAACAGGACAACTGGAGATGCCTTCTATCCCATTAGCAAGCCAAAATCCCTGAAGTGAGTCTGTGCTCTAGGAACATAAAGAGAAAGGTCGAGAGGAGGAAAAAGCACAAGGGAAAGGACAGCTTATTTTAAACCGCTTCTTTTGGCAAAGCCAATAAATCTTGGAGAATAATGTTACAGATAATTCAATTGTCCCCTGAAGACTCAGTGTATAAAATATGGAGCCTAAATTCAATCTTTTAACAGTGGAGCTGGGGGATTTTAGCCCTGCTTTAAGTGCAGATTTTTACACAACTTTAACTATGGAGTGATTTTTGATCCCCCTGTTATACAACTTTATTAAATGAAACCAACCTGTTATAGAAGGAAGCAAAAGCCAATCAATAGGAACTGGATTGATCATAGGCTTTAATGCTGCAAGGATTAAGCACTACTTAGTATTACCTTCCAGGGAATACCTGGAGACCAGACCTTTAGACATCTGCTTGTGAGGATTTTGTGGCAGATATTAATGACCTCCTAAAGATCCGACCTATCATCTTGGTTAGCAAAGGAGCTGTAGGCGAATGTGAGAGAAAAAAGCCAGAATTTATAAAGTATGGAAGAATATACTTGTGGTTTGTGGCCAAGACCAGACAGCAGGGCTCAGAGGCTTGAACTGAGGTCCCAGCTGTGCCTTTTGCTATCCTGAACAAAACACTGCTTGATGACTCAGTTTCTCCATCTACATGACAGAGATAAGAACATTTCCTCCTCTCCTATTTATTCTTTATATTTTGGGGGTAGAAGTTGAGTCTCACCATTTAAGCGCAAATATACTGCAGAGTCCTCTTACTGAGGGCTTCTGGATACTACTTCAGCCAGCTGTTAATATCGGGTGTTGCATTTATCTAGGTTGCAGAACAAACATGCCACAGATATGTAGATGCTGGATCTGGAGACCTGCTCCATTCCAGATCCTTGCCTGAGCAAATCAGCTGTTGTGGCTCCTGGAATGGAAAAGAGCAAGGTGCAAAGAAGCTGCACTGAGCCAGCCTGGGGCAGCAGAGCTAGAACTAATAAAATGTTACTAGCCGAAAGCTGCCTGCTGTAAGAACACCCTTAATCTCCTGTTCTTTCCTTTGTATCTCAGCCCCCAACTATCCTGGATGACAATATTATTTTACATCCTATATATGAATTATATTATTGTTATTAGACAAAAATACAAATTATTATTGTATAATGAAAAGCATAGGAGATCAGACAGAGCACAGGATCCAGGAAAGATCACAGTATTTTCCCCTCGCTTTTGTGCCACGAGATTCTTCTAATTCAGATTGACATTTATTGTTGCCAACATCAGAAGTAAACTCTTTCGGTAACTACTCACGCTGTTTTCAGATTGATTCTCAGCTCTGCATCACTCACTGAGACTGGCACATTAGCTCATAAATCAACTGACAAATGCCCATGCATTTTGATATCATGCAAGATAGCTGCCTGCTCAGGGCCTGCCAAGGGAATGGTCTGATGTATGATCAGTAGAGCCACTCGGTGCCATTACTCCTTGCTTAACAATTGTCTCTAGAGGATCCAAAGGGAAGGGGACCACTCTCCCTGGCTGCTCATCCATCACGGAGGATCCTCACAGTGAGCTTGATGCCTGTGTAAAGCACCGTGTCAGCATCTTATTCGGGAACAGCTGCCACTCACAGCTCATGAAATCTTTCTGTCTAGCTATCTTGCAGTAGACACTTAACTGCCGGCTGCGTGAGCCACAACAGAGCGCGTCACTGCTTCTCATACATGAGAGACTCGGAAACATAAAGGGATTCAGGAGAAGAAAAGAAGAAAAGAAAGTAGGAATGGGGAGTCACTGGCTAAGAAACGAAGTGACAGGAGTGTGAATGAAAGAGAGGGGGGAAAGGGGGTGCATGTGGGGAAGGGTGAGGGGGCAGAGATGCAAAGACCTCTTCCTCCTGAAATGGCTGCCAGTCACTCTCCCCTTCTTATGGAGAGAGGAGCTGGGGACTAGCCTCAAGTGGTAGACACTAGCTAGACATGATGGGAAGAAATCTGCCCTTATCCAGGAATCAAGCCTTATTTCATTCACCCACTGGAGAAGAGAGACATGAGGTCAGCTGTACCCCCATGATTGACATGATAACCTGGACAACACCCGTCTGAGGAGAGCTGTACCCCCATGACCAACTGGAAAACTTGGACATCACCTTCAGGCAGTTGCCTGCACAACACAGTAGACACGACCTCAATCAACCCTTTGGAAAAAGGGTGCAGAAAAGGAGTCTTTGGGGTAGCTGGTCTGTTTTACCTGTGGCAGGGCTTGAACAACGGTATCCAGCAGTGCTCGCATTCCTGTTGCCATCTTCAGTAACTTCAGGACTGCCAAAACAAGCACAAGAGAAGTGTCACTCACAGTGAGCTCAGGAGGTCCATCCTTTGTATGACTTACTCATGGCAGTAACACAAGACAGATACCCTGTCTCACCTTGCCCTAGAAAAACTAGGTTGTCCCCCTCAGCCCTCTTCTCCCTTTGCCCATTTCTTTTGACTGTACAACCCGAGCGGTTCCTTCTCCTCCAGTCCGTTTCCTTTTTACTAAATACTCTGTTTCTGTCACCCATGCCTATTGGCTTCTTCTGCTTCACCTAGACAGTCTGGCCAAGAGCCCTCTTTCTTCCACTGATGTGTATGACAATTCTCCCTCTGCTTCAATTTGTCATGTTTTCCATCACTTTCTCTTCCTCCAGCCTTACTCTGTTAAGGCAGCTTAGCACATCTTGGCTACCCTCAGGAAGATTCAGTCCTCTCCCTGTGCAAAATTCAACCTGTTTGGTGGCCCCTTCTCCAAACATCACTGCAATACTTGCCTCATAAAAGAATAACAGAGAAAATTCAGCTCTTGTATGATCTGTTCACCCTCCTAGTCCTTTCACCTCCTGCTAAAAACACTGCATATAAATGCCTGGCTTAAGGAAGCCAGAAAGCCTTAGCTTCTTGGCTGTCCTTCATCACATAACCTGCCTTCTTCCCAGGTCTAGGGACAAGGGGAGCCCATGACTCTATAGCCACTGCTCAATGAGTCATGGCACCAAGTCCCACTCCATGGCCACCTACACTCCTGCCTCTGGCCAGTGTCTCTCTCACCCCGGGCAATGCGCAGCACCCTCATGATCCGGATGATAGTGGGGTTAATTGGGAGAGCAGCATTGATTTCAATCTCTTCCAACGTGATGCCCATGACAGACAGCAGCACAATGGCCAGATCTAGCTGGTTCCACCTTAAGAAGAAAAATTAAAGACAATAAAGGAAGATGAAGTTTTTCCATTTCCCTGAAAAAGAAAGTGAATTGTCTCCACTTGAACTTAAATATTTCTTTATGTATGAGTTCAAGGCCCCACTTTGAGTCAGCCTATATGAGCTTTTGCAGACAAACAGAGATTCACTTTACACACACCCTGAGCAGCCAGAGGCAAGCCAGACTGATCTGAAAGCATGGAGCTGTGTTACTATGGTGCTATGCTTTGACTAATGGGCTCAGCTTTTTATGGCCTTACTACCTTGAATCAGCTTCATTATATACATTCTGCTTCAGCATGCTCCCAGTTTGCCTCAAGGGCAGCAAAAAAAACAGCTGTCTCTAACCCTATCTCCTTTGCTTTCTAGCCTAACCAGCAGATGCCAACCAAGAGGCAGTTTTTGGACAACTCTTACTTTGCCTAGGCATTGCAGTTCATGTAGGCTGAGGCTAGGTCCATGCTGTGCAGAACTGGGAGGCAATCAGGGCACTTTGCTACCACCTCACGCTCCAGACAGGGATCCATACTCAAAACCTCCACCCCAAACCCATTTGTCCCCCAGCAATGGTTGACATAACCCTCTGCTCACCTGTCTTTGAAGAATCGCCGCAGACCGAATGCCACCAGCTTGAGGACTGCCTCCAGCACAAAGACAGTGGTGAACAGGTAGTTGCAGTACTTGAGGGCGGTCTCCAGGGACTGCCAGCGGAAAGAGAGGGTAAAGAATTAAGGTGAAAGCAACATCAAGCACATAACCTGTGGGGGAACTCTTCTGAGTGCCAGGAATTCATTTGGAGGTGGGCAAGCTGCTCCATGCCTCCTACTTACTTGAATGCAGAGGCTACCTACTAAGGGCAACCATAATCTGGCCCCTCTGCCCCATGTTGTTCTCAGGATCAGTTATCGCACCTTTCTCCTGTACTGCTCAGCATAACGGGGAAAAGGCGGCTGTTGTGAGGAGAATCCACCAAGTACCATCAGCCTCCTCTTCTGCCAGTAGCTCATGCCACCTGAATGCCACCATGTTAATGGCACTGGCATAGCTATTGACCAGGAGTGAGGCATGAAGGTTACTCCAGTTGTGGATACATGTCATCTCTGATAAGAAGAAACCCCTCTGTGCCTTGGTCTGGGGCAGGCATATGTCATGCCACCATTTGGTGGCACTACTGGAAGGGTTTGAAGTGCCTTGGCAAGATACTTTAGCAGAGCCTGACAGCAGGCTGGCATGGCTGGACCTGATTCCAGGGGAAGGAGCTGAGGAGTAAAGAGGAGTGACTTACTTAGGAACAAAGGCCTGACATGAGGATGACAACAGACAAAGGTTAAGAGTTCCTGCAGAGTAAAACTGGGCACCATCAAGGGCAAGATAAAAGGTGGGCAGCTGGGCAAGAAACAGAGGAGACTGGCAGTGGATTTGAATAAGGACAGACAGATTCAGTTCCTGATCAAAGCCTGAGCTACCCTGGACAGCATCTGCTCAGGCACCAGAGCTTTCACCCCAACCAAGGGCCTCCTGAAGAGAAAACTGAAATGCCACCAGGAAGATGTCATAGCATCATGAATCATTTATGTTGGATGACCCTTAAGATCATCGAGTCCAACCGTTAACCTAACACTAACCACATCTACCACTAAACCACATTCTTAAATGCCACCAATCACCATGAATGCTTTGTCTACATATGGAGGCAGAAAGCTCCTTTGGTATGTGCAGCACACGTTTTTTCCACCAGAGGCATCTAGAGCTGTGCCAGGAACTCTGAGAGGTATCTGGTGTTGCCCAAACAAAGTATAAAACTTACTCGGCCTTCAAGGCCCTTTGCTGGGAATCAGCCTCTGCAGCTCAGAGAGGCTCTGCTCAGCACTTTGCCACTGCAGCTTCTCTCATGCAAAAAAAGTGGCTTGGTAAAGACATCCCATCCCATGACACACAACTAGCCACTCTAGTCATCTCAGCTCAGGCCATACGCAGGAGCATTGGACTGACATGTAGAAATCTGATGCAAAGCCTGAAGCTCCCAGGACACAATTGTTTCCACTGCTCCTCCTGTTAGGATCCAGGAGAACATACAAAGCAGACCAGGCAGCTAAATTTGGGTGACCTACATACCCACTTAATAATATAAAGCACAGAGAATTAATTGCACCGTGCTTTCTAGGAGCTCAACTCTTGCTTAGATACCTTATCTCTATTGATTTTAATGGGTAACAAGTGTCTGAGTAGGGGCTACCTTTCTGGGTATATATGAAACTCTTCACGTAACTCTGCCTACTACAGTAACTCTTGCAACACTTTAACAGTATTTTTGAGAGACATTCAAGTGTCCTACCTATTCTGGTGGGCAGTGGTCATCAGAAAGCTGTAGTAAAATAACATAATGACTAGAGGCAGGGCTTATCTCCATGATCTCACTCACCACAGGTTGGTTGTAGTGCTCCAAGGACATAGTGACCACATTGAGGCAGATGATGAAAGTGATGAAGAGGTCCAGATAGTGGCTGGTGCAGACCGAATGAATAAGGAGGCGTATGGGGCAGTAGGTAGCATAGTACGGCAAACGCTGCGCCTCTTCAGTGGAAAGAGGGAGATGGGCAGAGTTAGGAAGAAATTGGAAGAAAGTGAGAAGTAGGTAAGAAACACTGAGGAGGGAGCAGGCGTAAAAGTGGTGACAGCTGTTGAAAGAAAAGGGAATGATGGCAGGAGAAAGAAAGAATAGAAAAAGACAGGTAGAAGACAGGGGACATATCAGGAGGGAAAAAAATGCAAAAAAGAGGAAAGTAGAAGTGGGGAAAAAAACAAATAGAAAAAAAGACAAGGAAAGGAACGCTAGAAAGAAAATCTGTTAGTCTATGTTTGTGGAAATGATAGCACCAAACATAGACTAATCAGCATTTCATGCCTCAACAAATTAAGATCACAAATGATAAAAGGGAGCAGATGGTTCCAGGAGAGGCCCCGGGGTGTCACAGGAGAGAGGGAAAAACTGGAGCAGAGGAAGGGAAAGCATTCCCACAGGCTGTGAATGGAAGAAAACCATCAGTCTGGGGTAGTAGGGATGATTTCCAGGGGCAAGTATGCTTTTGCAATTTTTTTCTAAAAGTAATACAGAAGACGACAGAAACACCAGGAAAAGGGCTTGTTTCACCCCAGAGGATCTGGGACCCCAAGGAGTGAGACTGCAACATTGATGGAAAGAGCCAGGAACAAAACACAGGGGCTGCCTCTTTTTTTTCCCCTCCTTCTTCTTTAAATTTGGGTTTAAACACAAAGGATGATCTGTCCAGGTCTTCCCCCAAACTCCAGCTGGGTTGCAGGAAGCCCAGGTGGGACTATCCCAAGCCCAGGAGATGTACCAATCCGTGCACACCAGCAGGTGCATAGAGGTATTTTTTGTACGTGTTGTCTCCAGAGGGGCAGGGTGCTAAAACCCCAGTAGCTTCCCCAGAGTCCCAGCAGGCCTTGTCAGCCACCCCTCTTCCCCAGACCGCCCTGGTGAGGTGTGTAGCAACAAGGCAGTGGCTTGGGGAGGAAGGCTGAGAGCGCAGCCACAAGCAATGCATTTTGGAGGTTGGTCCATCGGGAAAGAAAAAGAAGAGGAGAAGGTTTTTCTCAGAAAACCTTGGCCTACGAACCGACCAAACACTTAGGCTGTGCCTTACTCCTTCGCTTCTTCTCCAGGCGGCGCAGGCGCTTCTCCTCCCGCCGGCGCGCCTCCTCGGCCTCCTGGTGCTGCCGGCACTTGTGGAAGTTCTCCACAACCACCCCCACGAACATGTTAAGCACAAAGAAGCTGACAATGAGGAGGAAGGAGATGAAGTAGAGGAGCATCCAGGGGTTGTTGTTGGTCACTGGCTGGAGGAGGAGGGAGAACAGTGGTGGTCAATTGTTTGGATGGGTGGTGGTATGGAAACAATGGTGGTGGGACCTGCCATGGTGATTGGCTGCTGAGGAGGTGGGGAGGGGCTATGGAAGTTGGAGGAGTGGGTTGGGAAGAGATGGGGTTACAGGCAAGGCAGTTTGTGATTGGCTGACTGGATCTCAGCATCAGCTGGCGATTGATGGAGTGGGTGGGTGTCAAGGACCAGGGTCCACCTGCACCAAGTAACCCACAATTCAGGCACAACCCCAGCCACAGGTCAGGTACAACACCAGTATGTGGTAAAATGGGTGGTCCAGGCACCAGGAACACCTTTGGCTTAAGGGCAAGTAAAGACCACATCCACATGCCACCAAAATGGCAATGAGACCGGAATAGAAATGTTATTCAGGCTTGGAGAGAAAGGAGGCCCTGACATTGACTGGATCTCCTGACAAGGAGCCTGCAATGCCAACAGGGGTGCACCTTGCACAGAGGTTTACAGGTAAATGGAGCATCATCCCTAAGGTTCAGGCCTGTGGTACTGCAGCCCATGGCAGGTGCCTACACTGGGACACTCTTAAGGTCATTGCCTTAGCAGTGGAGGAACAGGGATGCAGTGGGCAGCAGCCCAACAATCCCTGATTTACAGAGTATTAAAATAACGATCTGTGGGCCAGGAGGAAGCCAGCCTGCCCAGAAAGGTGCGTGGTGGTGTTGCTCCATCATTAGAAATAGATAAAGACCTGCTGTGTGATCCAGACTGAGTAGAGGGTCAGCATTACTACACACACCCACTGCACGGCCACTGCTCCACCTCCCTGTGTGGATGAGGCATGACCCTGGCTCCTTGCGGCTAGGTGAGCAAAGGATTCACAAGGGTCCTGAAAGGGACTCCGGGTTTGAGGGAGGTGTCTGAAGCAGGATGTTACAGCGCGCTTCCACCTTACGAGCCCAAGGAAACTCCAAAAGTTCCTTTCAAAAAGAAGTCTTCATACCTGCTGATCAACAGCCACAGCATCTAGTCCATTATACATAATATTGACCCAGCCATCCTTGGAAGCCAGAACAAAGAGGGACATCAGAGCCTGCAACATACAAAGCAAAGCAGATGTAGAGCACGTGCATCTGACAGGCTGGGAAAAAATCATGGGTTTACGCTCTAACACACACAACATTGAAATACTCTTCCTGCCTGTGTCTCTGCACACATCAAAACCTGCTCCTTCCCCCGTAGAGGAGAAGGAGGTGGGACAGGAAGCCATATGCAGCCAGACCCACCAGAAGAGAGAGGTCATGAAGAACATCTGCTTTGCGGCCGGAGGAAAAAGAAAATCAAGCTCTCTGCCGCCACTGCTTTTCTTTCCCTCACAACCTGCAAGCATCATCCTGATACCAACCCACTAGTGACACAGCTTCTGCATGGATAACCATGCCAAATAACTGCCCCTCCTGGCCTAGGGATCAGGTTTTCCAGGCATTGCATCTGTGCCCTGGGGAGGGGTAGTTACAGGGGGAGACAAGCCCTGAGCTGGGTTACAAAGGATGTGGGCACACTCACCTGTCCCAGGTTGTCGAAGTTATACTTGTGGTGCACCCACTTGTAGTTGGCAGCCACGCAATCTGACCGGTTGGTGATGTTCCTGATGTCAACTCCCAGGCAATGGTAGAACTTGCCCTTGAAGAGCTGCAGGAAGGGAGTGACCCCATCAGCCCTCTTACCCCCAGGGTCCCCCATACTCCCTGGGGTCTGCAGAAGGTCCTGAGACGGTGAGTGGGCTGCAGGGCTGCAAGCCAGGTGGAGTAGGACAGAAAGGGAGAACTATTGTATGGCATAGGCTCACACATTGCTAAGGAGCCAGGACCACCCTGATAAACCTACACCTGGCTTTTCAGCCTCCTCCATTACCCCAGGCCAGCGGTGACCATAAGCCCTCACCATCTGACAGCCATTAGGGCAGCCTTTCTGGGCATCATTAGAGCCACTAGACTAAAAGGAAAAAAACCTTCTAGTCGGTCCCCAAGAGTAATCTCCCCTGCTTGCTTTGCAGTTACTGAGAGAGCTGGTGGGAACAGAAGATCTCTTCTGAGGGTAAAGAACCAGAAAAAACATCCCCTGCTTCTCAGATGCTTTTTTTCGTGAAGCTGCACTGCACTGCTGTGGCTCTTCTGCCCAGGGCTCCTTTTCCATATGGAAGGTACTGGATTGTGCATTTGTACAGATGCATCAGAACAGACTAAGTATAGCACATTCCCTGCGATGGAAGTAACACTCACACCCGTGCTCCTCTGCAATGCAACAGCCAAAAATAAAGAGGATTAAAAAAAAAAAAATAAGAGGGTTGTGGGTGGATTTAAGGCTCAGAGCGAGGGGGAGAAAGAGTGCTGACTGGAGACAGGGTTCATGCAAGCAGGTGGTGAGCTGCTTGCTCTTGTGATGTGGCATGGACACGCACAGCGAGCCCTGTGCTATGTCAGCCCTGGGCTCTCCCTGTAACACTGACCCAAACCCTGATCCAACCCCTGCCAGGCGTGAGTGGGAACTCTTCTCTTGCGCATTCAGGAATGCCTGCACTCGCTGAGCACCTGACTGTCTTTGCCAAAGGCTGCAGGGACATTATGGTGGGAGACAGCTCGTGGAAGAGGACAGCTGCAGAAAGTTTCCTCGCTTGCCTGTCCCTCCTGCTCTGCTTGGTTTCCTGTGCCTGTACTTGGGGGTACAGGTGCCCATGGTAGGGGTGGGGGCACAGGGGCTGTTTGATGGGCAGTAACAACCCTACCTGCACACCCAGGATGCCAAAGATGATGAAGAAAGCACAGCAGATGAGGACGATGTTTCCTATGGGCTTGAGGGAAGAAATGAGTGTCTCCACTACCAGCTTCAGGCCAGGGGCTCGGCTGATGACTCTGGAAGGGAAGGAAGGGGAGGGGTGACAGACGGACAGGGCAGGGATGTTTGGCCTAAGCTAAGCATTTTCAGCAGCAACAGACCCCTTCTCTCCCTGTGCAGTGACCCATCAGTGGGGAGCACCTTCCTGCAACCAAAAAGCCTCTTCTATCCCATGGGTTTTTTGTCTGATGAGGTATGTCCAGGGCCAGAGCCATATGGCTAATGGGAACCTCCCTGCGGCTTGTGGCTTGTCAAAGACCACACTTCA
The DNA here is from genome assembly GCF_013368605.1 of Nyctibius grandis. Classification (NCBI taxonomy): domain Eukaryota; kingdom Metazoa; phylum Chordata; class Aves; order Nyctibiiformes; family Nyctibiidae; genus Nyctibius; species Nyctibius grandis. The sequence goes on from NC_090662.1 coordinate 60,320,744, forward strand.
CCTGGCACAGCAGGATCTGACTCTGGGACCCTTCCTGGGGCGGGGCCAGTGGGAAGAGGGGGCCAAGCAGGGCTCAGTGGGGTTCTGACCGGAGGGGACGTAAGGTGCGCAGCAGCCGGAGGACCCGCAGCACCCCCAGGATTTTGGCGCCGCCAGCAGAGGCCACCGAGACCACGATGTCAATGAGTGACACAAAGACCAAGAAGCCATCCAAGATGTTCCAGCTGCTGCGGAGATAAGCCTGATCCCCAAAATACAGGCCTAGAGAGACCACCTGCAAGAGAGGGGAGAGGAGGAAGGGTTAAAGGGCTCCTCTCCATATTGTCTCGTAGAGGGCAGCTGTGGAGAGAGAAGGAGGATGAGGAGCAGTTATAAACTCCATGTGAAACTGGCATGTCATCTTTTCATTTCACCTGGAAGGCTATGAAGGAAAATGTCTTTGGGAAAAGTGGTGGCACATAACTCCAGAAATAACAGGGCCATGGTGTCTTCTCACCTTTCCTTTACCTCCCTGAGCAACAGGACGCTGTATGGAACACACAGGAAACCTTTCCCTGCCATACCACAGACGTGGGGCAAGTCTCCCAGTCCAGAGATCATCTGGGAGGTAAAATTGGGCACCAAAACCCATACTTTGGCTCCTAAGGGGGTGGTTCTATTCTCAGCAGTTCTCAACACCAGCAGGTGCTACAGACATCACTGGCCTTGGGGAGAGCTGAACACCTTGCAAATCATGGCCATAATTTAGGTATGAATTTTAGGGGGTTTAAGTTCAGGCATCCAGTTTTGAGCCTGTCTTTACCCAGTTTTGGGACTCTTTCCCAGTCACAAGAGGGGAATAACAAGATTTCCGTATTGTCTTAAAGTACTTGGACACCTATTAAATAATTATCTCAACTAAGAGCATGTTATTCATATTGTTGTTATTTCCCCCATTCTTGCTCCAGGAGGAGGGGAACAGATATTTGACATTATTACAAAATCCATGCCTGGAGGCCAGCTATTCCTCCCAGATACTAAGATCCCTTTGAATTTAAAGCCTAGGATGAACATCCCCTCCGTGCCCGACAAGAGGGAACTCAACCCCAGGCAGTATCTGCCTTTACCAACATAGGCGGAAGGATTGGCACACTAAAAAGATGGAGAGACTTTAGAAGGGTGCTGAGCAAACATGAACGTTGTTCCTGACACTGGGAAAAGGCTCTGAGCTGTTCATCTCCACAATAACTTACCTTCAGCGTCATCTCAGCTACAAAAATTGCTGTGAAAATGTAGTTGGACACAGTGAGAAAGATTCTCTCCTAAAGAAAAAAAAAACAACAAAACAGAAAAAAGCCTTAAATGTATCTTGAATTATTCTTGATCTGAAAGTTGGGGAAATAAAGAGAGGTGCCTTTGGCAAAGGTCAGTGCTGGGCAGCTTTTAGCTCACAGACCTTGGCTCAACTGTGACACAGCTGGGACAGGATCCTACGCAACTCTGCAAGAGCACAGTGGTTGGGATTTGCAATGTATCCTGCAAATCTGGTTTCAAGGCACTCTTTGCCCTTTTCTGCCAGTGCTGCTCAGTCCTGACCTGCTGCGCTGACCTGGGACTCCTTCCCGAAGGGCTGCTGAGCACCAACCACTGGATTGTGTGTAAGAGCACTAGAGTCTGGGGGTCAGCTAAGGCAGACATGCAGAAAAAGCCACTTCACTTGCCAGCTTGAGCCATCTCCAAGATAGCTCAAAAGCAGTATACATCAATGATGACATGCCATTCCTACAGAATGGAAGTTACTTCTATCTTTTAGTTCCAAGTCCCTGTCCTTTTTGCCAATCGTCTCTTAACTGCAGGTGCCTGGGGGACTCTCTTACTCTCCAAGAGGGAGGGAACTAGGATTACTGTGCTATAAAGTGTGTAGCCCCATTACAAGACCTGGCAGGGGAAGCACATGCTATGTGAATTACTAATACTTGGGCATTTGAATAGATGAGTGGGAGCTGGTGTTTAATGCTGAAGTTCTTCCAGAGGTCATACCAGTGCCAGGAACACTTATGAACCTCTGTCAAAGGTTGTGCTAAAGAGCAGGCGGGAGGAAATGGTGCTCACCGTGCTTCTGTGTTCAATCTGCGGTCTCTCCAGGGCAATGGTGATGCAGTTCAGGAAAATGAAGGCCAGGACAACATAGTCGAAGAGCTTGTGAGCAATGATGGTTTGGCAGAGGAGGCGAAACCTGCAAAAGAGTTCCAGTAGGCACCTGTGCCTTGGGCAGAGCAAGGTTAGGAGCTATGAGGACAGAATATTGAGAGGTCTGGCCAAAACTGAGCTCTGACATAGCAGCTTTCCTGTCACTGATACTGATGTCCCTTGCCATGGCAATATCCCAGCATGGCCCACAGTCACACGGGAGCCTGGACCAGAGCAAGGGCAGAGCAAGGAGCAGAACCTTCAGTTAAGGACTGGCTGGAGGGCCGGGCCCAAGAGTGGTGGTGAACAGTACTGCATCCAGTTGGCGTCCAGTCACTAGTGGTGTCCCCCAGGGCTCAGTACTGGGCCCAGTCCTGTTTAATATCTTTACTGATGATCTGGATGAGGGTATCGAGTGGACCCTCAGTAAATTCGTGGATGACACTAAGTTGGGTGAGAGTATTGATCTGCCTGAGGGTAGGAAGGCTCTGCAGAGGGATCTGGACGGGTTAGATAGATGGGCTGAGACCAATGGCATGAAGTTCAACAAGGCCAAGTGACGGTTCCTGCACTTTGGCCACAACAACCCCATACAGCGCTACAGACTTGGGGAAGAGTGGTTGGAAAGCAGCCTGGTGGAAAAGGACCTGAGGGTATTGGTGGACAGCCAGCTGAACATGAGCCAGCAGTGTGCCCAGGTGGCCAAGAAGGCCAACAGCATCCTGGCTTGTATCAGGAACAGTGTGGCCAGCAGGACTAGGGAAGTAATTGTCCCCCGTACTCGGCACTGGTGAGGCCGCACGTTGAATACTGTGTCCAGTTCTGGGCCCCCTCACTTTAAGAAAGACATTGAGGTGCTGGAGTGAGTCCAGAGGAGGGCAACAAAGCTGGTGAAGGGTCTGGAGGGTCTGACCTACGAGGAGCAGCTGGGGGAACTGGGATTGTTTAGCCTGGAGAAGAGGAGGCTGAGGGGAGACCTTTTTGCTCTCTACAACTACCTGAAAGGAGGTTGTAGTGAGGTGGGGGTTGGCCTCTTCTCCCAGGCAACTAGCAACAGGACTAGGGGGCATAGCCTCAAGCTGCGCCAGGGGAGGTTCAGGTTAGACATTAGGAAAAATTTCTTCACAGAAAGGGTCATTAGACATTGGAATGGGCTACCCAGGGAGGTGGTGGAGTCACCATTCCTGGAGGTGTTTAAGAAAAGACTAGATGTGGCACTTAGTGCCATGGTCTAGTTGACATGGTGGTGTTAGGTCAAAGGTTGGACTCGATGATCCCTGAGGTCTCTTCCAACCTGGTTGATTCTGTGATTCTGATCCACTGCCCCCGTGCCAGAGTGGTTTTCTAACCAGTATGGCTCTGTGCTCCTCTCTTGCCCTGTGGAGAAGACGCTGAGTTTCAGTTTTCTTCCCAAACTCACACTTTGTGCCACCCCAGGGCAAAGAGGCCACACACTGAAAGCTGAGGAGAGGCAGGGAGGTTGTCTGTCATGGGGATCACACTTCCATATCTGCTCTGAAAGACACTGTGCCCATTAGCATAGGTGTCACACAGAGCAAAGAGCTCTCCCTCGTGACCTGTAATGAAACCACTTTCTTTTCAAGGAGTGATGCACATGAGTGAGAATACTGTTGGCTGAGGTACATGTGCATTTTGTCCTGGTGGGGAGATCCCTTTAGCAGGAAGTATTTATCCCAGATTTCTTTTTTTTAAGGCAAGCAGAATTCTAACTTTGCCCTAAAAGGTGTGGTATGACTGTTGATAAGTTGGTACTGGGACTGAAAATGAAATGGAGAGACTGTTCTGGTACCAGGGGAGGAAATATCAGTATTATGGAGTTGTTAATAATACATTCCTTCTCCTTTTTGGGTTAATGTCAGTATTCCCTGCCTTACTTTGCTATAAATATTTATGATCACACAAAAGAAAAATGAGATGCTCCAGAGGGAGGGAAAATCACAATAGCTATTTAGGATTCTCATCCTTCCTTTCATCTCCAGAATCAAGCAAGAGAGGTGTTGTCTGGCTGTAGAAGGGGAGATGGAGGAGACAAAACACATTCCCAGCTGATAAGTTTAAAGTTGCGACCTAACATGCAGCTCAGGGTGTGTTGCCAGCACGGCAATGGAATCCGCCCCATCTTCTCAACCCTCTCATGGCAAAAACTGCACAAACCTGTTTTGTGGAGAGAAGAGATATATGGACCAGTCTTCCCGCAACTCACACCAGTCTGGCTTATAGACTTCCATCATCTTCCGGATGCGAAAGCACAGGCTCTGGAGGGACGCAGCAGAAGCAAGTGCCACTGGTTACCTTCCCACTTGCCTGAGAGAGGCACTCTTCCTTTCACATCTGACCCCAAAACACCACTACCTGCAGTTCCCAAGGTGCACTACCTGCCTTTCTTTAAGTCCTCGAATGAGGAAATGGATTCAAAGAGCAACAAGTCACTGAAAAGGAGGCAGAAGCTGCTTTGCCAGGGCCTGTTTACCTCTTGGCATCTGGTTTCCTCCCCAGATCATTACAAATAAAACTGCTGGTGTCCTTTCTAGTGCAGGATGTTGTCCATGATGCCTCCTCAGAGCTGTTGGCGTGGCTCCGTTACATGAGGACAGTGTTTCCTCGCTACCTCAGCTAAACGCCAGGACAGGAAGGCCTTCTGTGGCACTTGGGCTCAGAGGTGATTTAATTTCATACAGCATATATGTCTGTTCAAATTTCTACTCACGCTCCCTCCACTTTTTCCACCCATTGATCTGCTCACAGATTGGGCATTGCGGTCTCCCAAGCTGGCACTGCAAAACTCACTTGCCTTGTCTCATGTGCCTGTACTTCCTGCTCTGGTCTGCTGATGTTCTCCATGCAAAGCTCTCGCTGCTCCCACAGCCTGACCTTTCCTAGCCTGTAGAAATCACTGGCTGCACTGCTCTGAAATAACAGCCCCCAAATGATCATGCACGTGACTCACATCTGCCTTCCTCCCACCATCCACCCGTACGACTGCCTTGCAGGCAGCCTGACAATGAGGTTTGAGCTTGTCTGGGCCTAGAAGGTCCCATCTGCATTCAATGTTGTCCTCCAGCTGTACTTAAAGCACCTTTGTAAGCTCTCCCATCCACATGGCAGGGAGACTGAAACTTGAGGATGGATTTGGGGTTTCCCATAGCACTGCACTGTAACCCCAGGTTCCCTCCAGCAAGTACTCACATAATCTATCTCTTCATCATCCTCTCCCCGTTCCTTGCGGTTGTTCATCTTTGGGAAGATCTCCTTGGCAAAACTGGGCATTTTGCCATTGCAGTCTTGATGCTCACTGGCCCCAGTTGCTGCTCCCAGCTTACGGGTCACTTTGTGGCCAGATGGGACCGAGGCCAACTCCAGCAGGTCACAGGAGCCTTTGTGGTCCAGGGAGAGCGTCCGGTGGTGATGAAATGCCCTTCCCGTCCTGTCTGCCTCCCCATCTGCCGCCCTGTGCCTTTCCCCAGACAGAAGGGATTCATGCTCGGCGGAGGGAGGTTTGTGCTTCAGGCTCTGTCCCCGAGCCAGGCTGTTCCAGCTGGAGCGACGGTTCCCCCAGGCCCCGCTGCAGCCCCAGGCACTGTAGTGGGAACTGCGGGAGCTGGACTGCAAGAGAGGGGGACAGGGACTCAGCGACTCCAGGCACAAGGAGGGAGCATGCAATCCTATTTCAGATCACAGATTTCACCCTGGGTCCCTACACGAGAAGGTTGCCATTTTTCAGCCATTGAGGAAGTTGCATGGTGGGAATTTAGAAGCAATCTCTGTAAATCTGACAATAAGTTGATAATGAGTTAGCAATGGTGTTGGCTGTGATTACTTTATAGCACCATCTGTGTCTAAAGCACTTACAGGGAAGGTAAATAATAAAGCCAAAGACCAGGTGCCTGATGTTGTTACTTACACCAGCACAGAGCAAGAATAAAGCTCTCCAAAAATCTGATTGGCAGCTTTTTATGCTGCCCTGAGGTAAAGGATAACACAAGGTACAGGGTGATGGATAATCTGACACACCATGTTTGAGTGTAGTCTTAGTAAAAGGAAGAAATGAGAGAAACAGGCTTGTTGGTTACAGTCTAGTCCAACCACAACAGCAACTTGTCATGTAGTACGTGGCTGCCAGCTCTTTCTGTTTAGAAATAGTAGGGGCATGAACCCTTTGAGCAACAATGCACCCCCCAACGCTGTGTGTGTCAGTGAGTAGGAAGCCCAGAAGCTGATGTTACAAGGTGGACAGGTCTGAGATGCATTGGCTGGACAGCCAGCAGTGCTTGGGGAAGTGCTAAGGGGCAGCAGGACCTGCTATGGGAAGCTCCAAGTCAAGATTTCTCTCTTCATTGTTACAAAAGCTTCCAGAAAAAAACATCTGTTACGGGACTTGACAGTTCTGGCATCACCCCAATATGCCCATGCTCTTAACTCACTCAGGGCATCATTTTGTGTCCTGTGCTCTAGGAAAGCAAGGAAAGGGCAAGAGGAAAAAATGTGTTTCACTCTAAGAGGAAGACTGTCTCCCTGGTGTTCCCCCTCTCCCACCAGAAGAACAGAAAAGAGCTGAATCCCACATTCAATGGGATATAGATCAATAACCTGGAAATACATGTCAATAATCTGGAAATGTAGAAAAATAGCATGAACTGACCTGCCTTCCTAAAGACAGGCAATGGGCTTGTGTTAGAAGCCTACAGCAGCAGTGCAATCCTCCACAGCAATCCCCAGATGATGGCAGAAAGTGCTTGAACTTCAAAAGAAGGGTTTGACACACATTTCTAGTCGCTCACTCACCAAGGACCGCTGGTCATAAGTCATTCTCCCTAGGGACATCACACTGCTCTTCCGGGAGCCAACAGCAACACGGATCTGGTCAGGCTGCAGGGACTTGCGTGAAGAGTTGGCGACCCCCCCAGCAGCCACTGGTGGGTTGGAAGAGGGCAAGGATGGGTCCAAGTGTCCATTAGGTGTCACAGGAATTGCACAGAGCTTGGGATCTGGGTGGAAAGAAGCAGAAAGAAGAAGAAAGAGATAAGAAGGTGGGTTCCTTGCTATCCAGTGGCTGTTTTGATGTCTAAGCTGTTTAGCATGTTAGCAGCAGCTAACAGAATATTAGCTGTTTAGCATCAATCAACATCGATTCCTTCTGATTTAGGGTGTTGTAGCAAAAGCAGTGCAAGCTGGGAAGACTTTGAAGTATTCTCCTCAGTCCCTAAAACTGATGGCAGCTCTCCTTGGGGCCAGACAGACAAGCAGAGTGCTGGTCAGGCAGACTCAGGCTGACAGGAAGAGCAAGAAGCCGAACGCTGGCAGCAAGGGTAAGAGAGTGTGCTTCTGCATGCCAAGAACAGACACCTGCATCTTCAGGTCTGAACGAATACCACTGTCAGACTGGCTACCTAAAGCAGTTAGGCTGAGACACTGAGGAAGAGACTAAGATGTAGGGAGACCCACAGCCATCCATGTATTGGGGTCACCTTTAAATTCCTGCAATCATACTCTTCATCCCAGCCTATCCTACTACACTGTGCCTCTTCAAATGACTGATTGTTGATCTTGAAGATCCAGGACACCTTTGAGAGGTATGTTAGATGCTGTGGACGACCATCAGCATTTGTCGAGATGGATGGAGAAGATGGCGTACTAGATTTTAATACCTGAAAGGACAGGAACAATCATTTTTGTTTGACCTATCACATAATGAAGGTCACATATCCTCGCCTGCACACAGCATCACAGACATGAGTGCACCAACAGGCTCTGTAACCTCTTTTCCACCTGCCCTCCTAGGGGTTTGGCTGCCTACATTCAAGGTAAGCTCTGATATGGTGCAACCATGTAACCCAGGATCAACTGTTGTGAAAACAGCTAAGTTGCAGGAAAGAGCTGTGACAAGCCAATACTGGAGCCACTACTCCTTGCTGTGGGAGTTGCATTTAAGCTCAGACCTGTGCCTGTGGTCCTTGTCTGCGTTATGCTGCGACTATCCTTGTGCCTGTCCTTGCACCTTGCTGATCCTGATCTTGTCTTGCTGACTGGACTTCTTGGCTTGACCTCAGACCTGCCTCACCACTGTGGACTTGCCTGGCAATCATTGAACGATTGGCTGATGTTGGCTAGTATCAGCAGACCTGCTCTGTTCACCTTGTGCAAGTACTGTGCCTTCATCAGTGTGGTTCCTCCTCCTCAGCTTCTGGGTTGCCATCCATTGTGGAGCAAGGTACTCTTGCTGCTCCCTCCCACCAAGTCCTGTCTGAAGTATAATAACTCTTGTAGAAAGACTTGTAGTCTTCAAGAAAAAACTCTGAGGGGTGGAGACCTTACCCGGCAGTTTGTAGGCAGACTGTTCCTACAGTTAATTATCTTTCCTTAAAAATATGTGGCTTTTTTCAGTCTGAATTTGTCTAGCTTCAGTTTCCAACCTTTACAATCTCATTATGCTTTTTTTCTGCTCAATTAAAGAGCTATCTACCATCAGAAATCTCTCCTTATGGTCGGCATTTATGGAGTGTGTGATCAAGTCACTTCTCTGGTTTCTCTAAGCTTCATTAGCCTCTCGCAAGGAGGCAAGACTTCCAGATTTGTCCAAGTCCTTTTTAATGTGTTGGTATTCCCTATCCAAATGTGGGTCCCAGATTTGGACAGAGTGTTCCTGAAATGGTGCCCCTGAAGATAAGCAGAGACAGTCTCACTTCTCACTCCTAGTTGCCATTCTGTAGGTCATTCAAGAACTGCTCGCCTTAGCTATCCCATTCCTCAGGATGCCAACAAGGCCCTATTTTTCAACAGCTGACACCATAAACTTGCATAAAATTCAAAATGAAAACCAGTAAGCTCTTGGAGACAGGAATGAATTTTCTGCAGAATCTGCTTTCAGATTGCTCACTCAACAGCAACGGGAGATAAGCAAATGAGGCTGTTTCAGCTATTGTACCTGAGCCTTCCTGGACCTCTTGGAACTGATCTAACTCCTCCACGTTTGATGAACTCTGATCTTCATCTGAGTATGACCGGTTGGCATCACCCTGGAACACAAAAATTTAGAAGTCGGGAACTCATAAACAGAAAAGACCATTTGTTCTTGTCTTTCATTGCTGGAACAACTGTAAAATCCTCCTTGCCACCAGGCATCAGTGTGATCACTGGAAAGAGTTTCATGTGACCTGGGATGACTGACGTACTGCGTTCTTGCTTTTGGAGGGGCAAAGGACTCACTCTAATAGGGTAGGGTCTGTTGCACAGGATGGAAATTGTGAACTCCTTTCCAGAGGACTTGTCTTCTCCTTGCAAGGATTAACAGTCTTTTTTTTTTTTTTTTTTAAATGAAGCCCACCCTGAAATTAACAAGGGAAATGACAGAGGTGTTGATACTTTGGGAGTCCTCTACCCCAGTACCCTCGAAGTGTCTCAAAGGTCCCCTTTTTAGCAGCTTTATTCCTTGTCTTGATGAGGCCTCGGTGGCAACTCACCTCAGCCTGGAATCCCTCCACGAGAATAGCCACCAGCAGATTGAAGAGCACATAATTGCCAAACGTCATGAGAGCCACAAAGTAGAGGGATGCCCACGGCGAGGTGGAGGCCATGCCATTATAGAGCACAACATTCCAGTCCTCTTGGGTTAGGATCTGCAACCAGGAGCAGAGGCCACATCAACATGAAGGAAGAACATGAAGGGGATTCTCAGAAAAGGATAGTGAAAGGATACACATCAGGACCACATCAGGCCTCTTAACTTCCCCATAACCACACACCCACTACCCACTGTCACTGTCCAGCTGTAGTGCTGCCTCCATAACATTAGCTGATCAAGAAGAAACAAGAGCGACCATGAGGGCAGTCATGTGCTGAGTTGACAGTCTTAAACATCGGAGTTGCCACAACTGGAGTGACCTTTGCAAACTGTCTCTTAGGAAGGAAGGAGTGCCCCTGTCTGAGAGAGACACCAGTCATTTGGTTACAACATGCAATTATTTCTCCAAACATCACATGCCGGAGACTTTTGTGCGGCCTTTTTTGCTGTCAGGAGTGAGTGCAATGCTCTGCAATGAGAAAAAGCACTTCCTGATCCTCTTCACTTTGCCCTTGCAAACCCATAGAGAGCAAAGTGGGCTCACCTGGAAGACGGTGACGATGGCCCACAGCAGGGAGTCAAAATTCTTCCGATCAGGAACTGTATCTCCTGTGTCTGTCCTGAGGCTGAACTTGCAACCAAAGATGTGCATTCCTAGGATGCTGTTGAGACAAGAAGTGGAGATGGTGTCAAATCCAAATATCTCTGCCACCACAATGAGCTCATCAGAGTAATTGTCTTTTCCTCCCACCAATCTAATGTAACACCACAGGAGCGAGGGGCAGAACAACACAGCCAGACCACTGGGACCTATCCCTGAAGAAGGAGTTGTGTATTGCACCGCTATAGCTCCCCAAAAACCCTTGCTTTCCATCTGTACTGCCTCATGCATTCCCTCCAACCTGTCCTTCAGATCTCTCCGTTATTCTTGTTTGCTCTCATTTTTCTCCATCTCCCTATCACTGCATCCACAGGATCCACTGACAAACTTTCTTGCTTCCTGACGCCTTTCTGCCAGAGTCAGCCTCCAGGCTGAACTGTTCCTGCAGCCAGTATTGATTACCAAGAGACCTCACCTATCCTGCAATGGGACATTATGCTCAAGGTGCGCATTTGGTGGCAGTATTTCTCCACCCCATCCAGGCCAAATCTTCATCTGCAGAACCCGATTTAGGGCAGCAGTAACCTCAGCCCTTATGAACAAATAAACGTTTGTCAGTGCTGCCTGAGGCTAGAGCAATGGGCAAGACGAATTATGCAATCATGCTCTGAAGTTGCTTGTCCACATGAGCCATGCAGTGCTTCTCCAAAACACTGTGAGGCAACTAATTGCCTCCTCACCTGAATATAAAGATGAAGAGCATGAGGAGCATGCAGAAGGTGGCCACGTTGTCCATAGTCTTCATCAGCACCACAAGCTGGCGGCGCAGTGCAGGCATGAAACGCACCAGCTTCAGCACCCGCAGAAGACGGAAAGTCCTCAGCACAGAGAGGCCCCCGTCCGACTGGCCAATGATCTCCCAGATGCTATGGCCCAGAGAGGCACAGGGATTATGAGGGACAAAATAAAAGACAAGTGAACAAACAGAAGAGAGAGAGGAATAACAATGCTAATCCAAGTTTTCACCTCTGCATTGGCAACAAGTATAAAGGAGTCAGAGAGAAAATCTGTTTGAGCAAGATATAATTAGAAGTATCTACTATAGGCTTATACTTATGTGTAAAAAGTTGCATTTCTCCCTTAAGAACATGAACATGGCACTGCATGTTGCAGGAATGAGGAAAGGATTGCAGCGTTAAATTCCAGCAAGACAAGTTCTTCTATCACACATTAAACCTTTGTAGCATCCTTGATTTGTGCATTTTTCAAATACTTCACAGCTATTATTTGTTGTGGACTTACAAGGCAATTGCAATTACCTCCATTCTACAGAGGAGAGAACTGAGGGGCAGAAACACTGTGTGGCTTGCCTAGGGTCGCCAAGTGTTGGGAAAAGACATCTTGGTCTACCAGTCCTTGGCCTTGTGCATCAGCTCATCTCCTCCTAGTATAGCTGCTAAATCCTTTTTGAAAAGGCACATGAAAACGTGAAAGCCCTGTGGTACCCTTTCCTATATGGATTTCACTTGATCCCCAAGGCCCTTGTCACCTGATGATGACGATGATACTGTCAAAGATGTTGTAGGGGTTGCGGAGGTAATCAAAGAGACCAAAAGCAGCAAGTTTCAGGATCATCTCCAGGGCAAACATGCTTGTAAAAACAACGTTGCTGATCTCCAAGATGTTGGTCAATTCCTCTGGCTGGAGAGAAAGTAAATTCAGAGAGTCAGAACTGAAATAGCCCTGAAATTACAGAAAATAAAGTGCCACCATTCCCAGGGGACAGGCTTTGTAGGGAGCTGCAAAGCTCCCATGCGTGAGAGTGGAGCTGGATAGAGCCACTTGCGCTCCAATTCCTTTGCACATTTACTACCTTCATCATAGATTACGTCCCTAACAAATTCTTTTACTAGAGGTGGTCAGGAGCCCCACAGCCATTTACACAGCCAAGGCTGACTAACTATCTCCCACATCCCACTCCATACCCTGGTCCGCTGGCTAAAGGCTGCTTTACTTTGTGCAAGGAACTTGAGTATTTTTTGAAGCAGGGCAAAAGTGACTGATCCGACTCTGTAATTCTGTAATTAACCTCTTTCTTCAAGGATCTCTTCCTCTGAGGTTTCCACAGGTAGCTGGCACAATTTTTTTCTGAAATTCTGAAAACATTTGAATGATAGGAAAAGAGTTTCCCATCTTCCTCTAAACCTCACTGCACTTCTCTGCCCTTTTCCCCTCTGTTTTTTCCCTTCCCCATTTTTCTCTCCCCCACTCCCTACCAAATCCTTGGTATGCATCAGTTTTCTGGTCTTGCTCCAGCAGTCTTTTCTCATGCCTCTGTCCTCAGAGTGGTCTAAACAATTACCCACGTGAATATCAGACTGGATGAATAAGACAATAGCAAGGAGGGGCACACTGCTAACACCTACCTGTAAGGGACAGGAAGAGCAGGAGAGGGTGAGGAAAAGAAAAAAAATGGACAGCAAGAGAAGAAAGGCAGATGCACAAGGTGAAAACCTCCAGGGATGACACAAGATGACTGTGTTGTAAGAAAAAAATAGAAAAAAGAGGCAATCTGACCCTGCTTCAGGCATATTTTTCTGTTGAATCTCTGACACATCTTTCAGCCTCTGTGGTACAGCCTTCTCCAGAAGAGACCAATGTGTTTGTGCATATGAGAGAAAGTGTTTTAATGATTCCATCAGTGGAACAAGTCTGAGCAAATTAAATTACTCCTCCTTTTGTTTTCCGAATTAATGACTTTTTCTTTAGTGTGTGCAGCCTTGGAAACTTCTCTGACAAGGTCAGGAAAGGGTCTAGACCGTTTCCCCAGGAATGATGAAATGTTGCTTCAGAGAGAGACAGAGGCTGTGCTGATGTCATTGATGAGGGATGCCAGGATCTTGCCATCCCCTGTGAAATGGAGACATTCCTTGCACTGAATCTGGGATGGACTCATCTGCTCAAAGCACCTCTCACCCAGATACTAGGACTGCACCAGGCCAAACAGCAAGGGCTGAGGTCTCGAACAAGGTCAGATGCATGAGGGACAACACACGTGCAAGCCTGCCCATGTTTGCACATATTCAAACATAAACATACATAACCCAGGGAGACTACCATGGCAATGGCAAGGTACAAAATGTTCCCAGAGTGAGACAGAAACTTCCTCCAAGTATAATGGGTTGCATCTTGGGGCCAGGCTAGACAACCCATGGTCTTCAAACTGCATGAGACTACTAGGGCAATTCACCTGGCTATAGCATGCTGCTGGCCATCACCTTCCCAAGCCGCAGCTGGGAGGGACCTGCTCCAGACAAAGGTGTGACACCTTCCCAAGCAGAGGGACAAGGCGTGGCAGCTCCAAGGCACTTCTTCAGGGCTCCCCTGGCCCAAATTTCCATGTTTACCTTGGGGCAGGTATGTCACACCTCAGACAAGGTTACATATTTGATGTTTAGCCTACCACACCACTGAGCCCCAGCTCTAAGCCTTTGAGGTGAGTCTGACCCAGGCTCTGTGGTGGCAGGCAGTACTGCTCTCACTGTTTGAATGCCTGTGGCTAAAAAGTGGCTTCCTTCACATTGGTCTGAGCTATGCCTGGCCACCAGGCCTCTTTTAAGCATCACATAAAATGGACAGGAACAAGAAAACTGCAAAAGCCTGTTGTTCGGGGCAAGAGAGGACAGAGACTCCTGGCACTGTGGAAACAAAAAAGTGAGTCCCTGCAGGTCAGAGCCAATATTTTTACCATGAACTCAGTATTAGTATCCACTAGGAAGGGCAGTCACGGTCTCTCCCTGAGGACTGCAAAATTGCTGTTTTTCTGAAGGGCACCCTTTGTGTTGGCTGTGCCTATTGCTTATTCAGCTGGTGGAAGGGGAAGTGAGGGGGGAATGCAGTTCTGGGTCTGGGGGCTGCTATAACCCCTGCTCTGGGACCCCCAGGGACCCAGATCCTCCCAGGTAAGCTCCTCACATCTGTGGCTTCCCCTGCCCTTTGCTAATTTCTTGCACTCCACATTGCAGCTTTTAAATTAAAATACTCCATTTCTTTAAAATTAAAAAAGGGGAGATGGCTCAATTTCCATCTATAATTCCATTTGCATAACAAAACCATCCTGAAAATGAGGGGGAAGGGAGGGGAAATAAGAGCGAAGAGAGAGAAAGAACGAGCAAGTGCACACAGAAAGGGAGAGCTGAAGATCACTTCACGGAGAGCCAGGCAGTAATGACACTTGCCGGGAACATGAGGTCCACATGCTAAACAGAGATGCCAATTTCAGCCTGAATCAAATGATTATGTCAGTGAGAATGAGCAATGTAAAAAAGTGACAGGCTATGATGGTGGATTATCCTCCTCTCTGCTGTCCACACGTTCTCTCTTGTGCTGTCATAGGGAGCAATTGATGTTTGAAAAGCCATGCTTGCATCTCGCTTATGGAAAAGGTCACCTGTTCCCCCATGTCTCCTTCCCTCCCTGACATCTGTTTTTCTAGTCAAGCCTCCACCTGTTAATCTTTTTCTAATGGGCCATCAATCAGCCTCAGCAAAGCATCCTTCCTAGAGAGAGGAGCAGAAAAGACTGGGCAGGGAAAGGAAGGAGAGATGGGCAGACAGAAAGGCAGCAGAAGAGGAATCAAAAAACAAAGCTGAAAAAGAAATAGAAAAATAAACACACTGGCACCCACAAGAAGTAGAGAAGGAGGGAATTTTTTAAAATGGAGTAGGAAACAAGTAAAGGCAGGGAAGGAAGAGCAACACAAAAGGAATGAACTCAGGAAAAAAAAAAAAAAAGAAGAGAAAAAGAGAGAGGAGCCAGCTGGAGAGGCACTCACTGGCTAAAGGCAGATCCTGCATTGCAGCCGTGTCTGGAGATACAGATAATTTGGCAGAGTGCAAAGAGCCATCAGCTGGGAGCCGGGGCTGCAGGATGGGTGCCACCAGGGGCTGTGTCCTCTGCAGGGATGGCCTTGCACCTGGGGCAGCATGGCCATGAGTGACAGTGGACAAGGCTGGTGGCTGGGACATGGCTGGTGTGGGGGACTCCTTCTCTCCTTTTCTTCCTACTGACACACGGGTTCCCCAACACAATGGATGTGTCACCTCACAGTTGTGAGAGCTCCTCAGGCTCCCACAGACACTACTCAGGCATTTATCATCAAAACCATTAGCAAGGCTTCCTCCTCCCAGGCCACCCAGGTTCACCTAGAAACTGTAAATTGAAGCATCCACAAGGAAAGGCCTGAACTCAAGGCTATTTTAGTCCAAGCAAAACCAGGGAACACCAAAAATCTCCCCACAAGAAATATTGCCAAGCCAGGACAGACTGGTTTACCCATCACACTAGGAGAGAAACTTGAACAAAACTGTGGGAGCCAAGAATTGGGGTGAGGAGAGTGGCTTGAAGGGGAGAGAGATCACAGAGGGCAAAGCATACCTAGAGCCAGTGTTTTAACCAGGCTGATTCACCTACTCGGCATATGGATCTCTTTCCAAATCCATGAAACTACCCAATTCACATCTTCATGGCACGAAGTCCTTCATCCCTAACAACATAAACCAAATACTGAGAGTAAAATGTATGATTCAGATCTACTTCAGAGCTCCTGCCCAGAGATCAGAAACTAGAACTGGGGCAATAGAGGGCAGCGGCTCAGCTTTTTTCCCCCTCTTCTGTTTCTTAATAACTAACATGGGAGTTCTTATGTCAGATTAAACTGGAAATGTAATTAGTCCATTATCTGACAGCAGCCAGAAACTCCTGCACTATAGGAAAGGTTAAGAATATGCAGATCACCATGAAGTCCCTGCAGGAGAAGTTTCTCCTAACCAGAAGTAAATTTGCAACTGTCTAGAAACTGAAGAGTAATTGATGTGATCTATGCAGACCAGCTCTACCAAACTGTACCTGCACATCACTGCCTCTGAGAACATGAGAGAGAAATATTCCATAGAGAGGTCTCTCCAGCCTGTCTATTTTTACTCACCATTTCAAAGTCACTTGACAATAATCAGAAGAGTCATAGAAATCAGACATGGAACATACCAACTAGCTCTTACTTACTCTAGTCACCACCCCACAACCAATGCAGGATTTTGTGACGTTTGGTTATACCCTAGTTTTACAAGGCTGAAGTGATGTGGTTTCATCTACCACCCCAGGGAGACTGTTCCATCATTTACTAAATGTCAGTATGATGAGCTGGCTTGGACATTTGCTGAAGGTTTCTGACAAGCAGCAAATAGTAAAAAGAGAAGCAAAAACTGTAAAATATGAACTTGTGGATGCAATAAATGCTGGTATAAAGGGAAATCACACAGGCTAAAGGATATGAAGGTACTGATCCACAGAGCTGATCTAGTTAGAAAACAAGGGATCGTCTCCTGATCCACACGAGACAGACCTCATAAAATATTGATCTGATGTACGAAGGAATACTGTAAGTAAATACTGGAGAAGATAAACCAATTTACTCAGCAATTGTCTCATTGGCTACTAATGGCAAAGAAGCTTGAGTCCAACAGGCCATTGAAGAATATTTGAGAAAGGCAGCCTGGGACTTTCAGCTGGGACCAGCCTTTCATCCTCATGCTGAATATGGGAGAAAAGCGAGCAGCACCAGATCCTCTGTGAATATTAAAAAAAAAAGTAAGCCTCTTAAAAGGATCCTTCTGGACAGCCACAAGCATCTAATATCTTGATTTTCTACACTGGATTTTAAAAATAAGCACTTCCAAGCAGAAGCAGAGCTAAAGAACTGCCAAAACTATTTCAAGCAGAACAAAGGTTGAAATGATGGATTTTGGCTTGTGCAATGTCCCAGCAATATCTGAAGGCCTAATACTCAGGATATTACATGGTATAATGCACACTGATGGATTTAAATAAACTTATCTATTTACAAGTGATAACTTCGATAAGCTTAAGGATTAAAAATTACTCACAGCAGTGCAGTTTGTTCCCAAATGACTTGATTTCCCTCACAAGAAATGTATAAGGAGATGGGGAACTGCCTTGGCCACACAAACAGGACAGGACAAGGGACTGGATGGATAAGCTAAACAAAGCCAAATTCCAAGCTGATCTGGATTCGAGTAAAGTGGTTTGAGTTGCTGAAGTTAAGTCTCCTGGCAGAAAAACACTGTGAATATTAAACCCCTGAGTTATAACAAACAGATAATTTTAATTCGTGTTTTTCTTTCTGTTGGTCAAGGCTCAGGAATAGAAGGCGAGACTCACACATGGGCTCTGTCCCCCAGGTTCCTGTGTTTCTGAGCCTGAACCTTGTTCCTGGATCCTGCAGTCTCTCTCACCCCTTAACCTGATGGTTGATGGGTGTTTTAGTGAGTGGGCCAGCTCACCTGTGTATAATCTGAGAAGAAGTGGAGCAGCAAGGAGCTGACATACGTGCCATGAGCTGCTCCCAGGACTGCTCAAACCTGCGACACCTTCACACGCCCTCTTGCCCAGTCAGATATGTCCCCAGAGAGTGGCTGGGGTTGTGATCTCCCATGCACCAGAAAATAAAAGCTCAAGAGGTCTCTACACATTAGCTCTGGGCCAGGAGATGTTCATATGTTGAAGTAGCTGAAGCAACAGAAGCTACTTCAGTCATAGGATGGCATCACCCTGCAAATCACAGATCTCTGTGGGCAGAGGGGTTTTGCTGGATGTTGTTCTGTGAAAATTTGTATTTCTGGGAGGAAAAACAACAGGAAAGGAAGGAGAGAAAAGGAGGTGATGAGGCACCAGTCTGAGATGTACTGATAGCATGGCTTGAGGAAAACTGAAAGAGAGCAAAGGGAAGTGCAAATGCCTGTGTGCTCTTGAGTTAACGGCTGACTGAAAAGGATCTGAAATTCATGGTATGGTCTGAATATTTTTTTTTTAATCTTCTTGTGTCAGAGAAACAGGATTCAGTAGACATATTTTAAATAAACAGGCTGCACCACATTTTTCAGTTATGATCAATTCGGCTGATATCTCTTTCTAGTAGAAACAGCATGCAGGGTCATAAGCTTTTCCTAGCTACTTATGGATAAAAAGTGACAGCATAACTTTAAGGACATGTCATTAACAACCTGCTACTAGAAAACCCAAGGCTGCAGGCAGATCCCAGTCTGCTGTGGGCTGTACAAACACAAGGCTTAAATCTGCACACACAATAGCCAGAACATAAGAGTGAATTCTCTACCTCCAGCTCAAATATTCTTCTGCTAAACTCTTAATTCATGCTGTCTCAAATAAACCAAAATGAACAATGGCTCTCCATGCTTGGTGCTCACATCTTTAAAACATCAGTGGGCAGTTTTCATATTGTCCTGGGCTTCAACCCTTAGTCATCTCTCTGCTAAGTGATAAATACATCGCTCTTTTTTATCTACTTTCATGAGTCAACCCCTCCAGCCTCTTGTTCATTCTTCTCTCCTCTGAGCTCCTGACTGTATTTTTCTGGTACTGAGGCATCCAGTGCAGTTTTGCATTCTGGGATCAAATTAAGGTTTCTCATCCTTGTATCAGAAACTAGCTGGGCTTTGAAAAATGGTCTAATGTTTGGTACATGGGTGGGATCCAGACATCTGAGGCTTCAAATACTGGCTCAGACACTGTGCTGCCTCAAACAGGGAATTTAAGATACTCTGGATCTCAAGATATCTCCATCCTGATACAGCACAGGACAAATCTGAGTGCCTTGCTTGAACCAGACTCACTGGCTGTCTCTTTGCTGCCTGAGACTGTGTTCAGGACTAGACTTCACCTTGGCTCCAAAGCTTCAATGCAGTCAGCATCTCAGTAGTGGAGCGATCTCTTCTTTTTGTGATCTGGGCAGACACGTGGAGTGAATCATGGTCACATTCAGATTGGCAGCATAGATCTGAGACATGGATGTACAGCGTGGACTCCTTTAAGGCAAAGTGCAGCAGAGCTACCAGCCAGCAACGCAGATGCAAGGTCATGGGTGTGCTTAACACCGTCTGAAGCTGGCTCTGCACATCACAAAGTAGACACAGCCTCTGTTTCCCAGCTATAAAATGAGGGCACACAATCCTTCTCCATCTCACAAGTCTGTCATTAGGATAAAGTGCACAGCTGACTCAGAGCTGCCTGCAAACTATTGGTGTGAAAGTCAAATCTGTGCCTACACCTGCTGTCTACGTCTGACCTATCTATCACTTCTTGCTGTCAGGGCAAAGGAAAGGCTCAAGCCACGTGAGCCCCCAAAATGACTGGAGATGGGAGGTGGTGCCTTTCCTAGACTTCTTATATAGATAGACTGTGCTCAGGCATCTCTTAATTAAGCTGGAAAGGCTAGCAAGCTGATGGATTTGAATTGAGATGCTGGTGAAGTGCCTGTGACATCCCCAAAGGGCACATTAAATTAACCAAATAGACTAAGGATTCAGTAAGCTAATGAAGAGAGAAATGAGAGAAAGAGATAAGGAAGATGGAAGAGACAAGGGTGAAAGAGAGAGAAGCAGATGGAAAGAGAAGACAGGGTAAAAAATAAAAACAGAGGGATAAAAGTGAGTACGGAGGAGGAAAAGAGAGGGATTGAAAGGAGGTGAGAGGAAAATACATGGAAACAGTGAAAGTGATTAAGTGCAGGGACAAGGAAGAAAAGACCCTGCAAGATCCTGAGGCTTTCTCCAAAGCCATGCTGGGACCATCTGTGCTGCATCCTGGGGTCCAAATTACTTAATCTCTGCCTCCACCGAGTTGCATCAGCTGCTTAGCAAGACCATAACCCTGAGCAGGACTCACCAGTCCCCACTGCCCACCCTGTGCCCTGAGGTGCCTTACCTGCTCGTGGTGCTCGATACCCATGCTGATAGTGTTCACTAGGATTGCGATCATGATCCCACGGTTGAAGTACTTGCTATCCACAATCCCTCGAAGCTTGACCCTCACTTCTCGCCACATGTCACTGCACAGCTTCAGCCGTCTGCCTTCTTCCACCTCCTCCTCCTCCTTCTCAAGTGCCGAGGCACCCTGGTCCTCTCTGCTGCCCTCTCCCTCCTCTTCACTGGCTCCTCCGTCCTCCTGGTCTGAGTCAGTGCTATCCAGGACAGAGAGCTTTCTGGATGCTTTGTGCTCCCCACTATGGCATTGGGGGCAGTTGGTGGGATCAGAGGTTGCTGTCACAGCAATGGGCTGGACCAAGCCCTGAGGAGGGCAGTCAAGAGAGTTGTGCTGCTGGCAAAGCCCTGGGGAGAGAAATGATCACACTGAAAGAAGACTTTGAAAAGACATCAAAACTGGGCATCTGTTTGGCTTTTGAGTATTTAGACAGGGTAACTGGGCTTTTTAGCTGTAAGGCTGATTAAACACTGGCACATCACCTCAAGGGCAGCAACAAAAGCCATTGCCATTGGGGGCTTTACACTGACTGGCTGTGTCACAGAATCACAGAATGTTAGGGATTGGAAGGGACCTCGAAAGATCATCTAGTCCAATCCCCCTGCCGGGGCAGGATTGCCTAGACCATATCACACAGGAACGCATCCAAGTAGGTTTTGAATGTCTCCAGAGAAGGAGACTCCACAACCTCTCTGGGCAGCCTGTTCCAGTGTTCGGTCACCCTCACCGTAAAGAAGTTTTTCCTCATATTTAAGTGGAACCTCCTGTGCTCCAGCTTGCACCCATTGCCCCTTGTCCTGTCAAGGGATGTCACTGAGAAGAGCCTGGCCTCCATCCTCGTGACACTTGCCCTTTACATATTTATAAACATTAATGAGGTCACCCCTCAGTCTCCTCTTCTCTAAGCTAAAGAGACCCAGCTCCCTCAGCCTCTCCTCATAAGGGAGATGTTCCACTCCCTTAATCATCTTCGTGGCTCTGCGCTGGACTCTCTCTAGCAGTTCCCTGTCCTTCTTGAACTGAGGGGCCCAGAACTGGACACAATACTCCAGATGCGGCCTCACCAGGGCAGAGTAGAGGGGGAGGAGAACCTCTCTCGACCTGCTGACCACACCCCTTCTAATACACCCCAGGATGCCATTGGCCTTCTTGGCCACAAGGGCACACTGCTAGCTCATGGTCATCCTGCTGTCCACTAGGACCCCCAGGTCCCTTTCCCCTACACTGCTCTCCAACAGCTCTGTCCCCAACTTGTACTGGTACATGGGGTTGTTCTTGCCCAGATGCAGGACTCTACACTTGCCCTTGATATATTTCATTAAATTTCTCCCCGCCCAACTCTCCAGCCTGTCCAGGTCCCTCTGAATGGCTGCGCAGCCTTCCGGCGCATCAGCCACTCCTCCCAGTTTTGTGTCATCAGCGAACTTGCTGACAGCGCACTCTAATCCCTCATCCAAGTCATTAATGAATATATTGAATAGAACTGGTCCCAGTACCGACCCTTGAGGGACTCCGCTAGACACAGACCTCCAACTGGACTCTGTCCCATTGACCACCACTCTCTGGCTTCTTTCCTTCAGCCAGTTCACAATCCACCTCACTACCCGATCATCCAGACCACACTTCCCCAGTTTAGCTGCGAGAATGCTGTGGGAGACCGTGTCAAACGCTTTACTGAAATCGAGATAGACCACATCCACAGATTTACCATCATCTGTCCACCGGGTAACATCCTCATAAAAGGCTATCAAGTTGGTTGAGCATGACTTCCCCTTGGTGAAGCCATGCTGAGTGCCCCTAATGATCCTCCTATCCTTGATGTGCCTAGAGACAGCACCAAGAACAAGTTGTTCCATCACCTTTCCGGGGATGGAGGTGAGGCTGACCGGTCTATAGTTACCCGGGTCCTCCTTCTTGTCCTTTTTGAAGACTGGAGTGACATTCGCTTTCCTCCAGTCCTCAGGCACCTCTCCCGTTGCCCACGACTTAGCAAAGATGATGGAGAGTGGCCTAGCAATGACTTCCGCCAGCTCCCTCAGCACCCGCGGGTGCATCCCATCAGGGCCCATGGATTTATGGACGTCACCAAAAGGCATCGAACTGTTCAGCTGCCAGTGATTAGTCTCAATGGGGGTTCACGTCCATCAGAGGAAGAACTGTTTTGTCTGATGCAGGAATCACAGCTTGAGACTCAGTAGCTTATGTTAAGTGGGAACTGAGGGAAAAGTGATCATGAGGGCTGCTTTTGGCCTGAACTGCTACAGGTGGGGTCTAAGAACCCACATGCTGAGCTGAAGCCTCTAAATTAGGGAAGCTACATTAGCAAAGCATCTCAAGAAGTCAGAAAAGGTAGCTCAAGAACACTTCCTCCTGATGGTCCATGCGCTCTGAATCAGAACAGATCTCCTGACTTCAGTGAGAAAACTAAGTCTGTGTTCCTTGATCTACCAGTTAGGCCTGGAAGATCAAACGCACACTGGGGGAATGAAGCAATTAATTCATTAACACGGTGCATGAAGCCTGCAGAAACTTTTCTCCAAGCAAGTAAAGAAAATGAAAGACTGAGTAGGCAAGACCAGCTGAAGGAAAATCCACCTTTTTGCTTGTTAATGAGAGCTTAACTTAGGAAACTCATCGGCAGACAGTTAATGCTAATTCTATAAAACCATTTTTACAGTCACTTTTCAGGCCAAGAATCCAATTCAAATGGTATCTCGTGTCTGATTTTATACAACAGCATGTGCTCCCATCAAGAGAAATTGTCTACACTGCCCTTGCATATCAAACTGATTTCTTCAGTATTGTTCCCTTGGTTCAGGAGACACCCTATTGCAATTCTGCTCCCTTTGCCTCTCTCTTGAGGTCCCACAGCAACTCAGTTTGGGAGGAGAGCTCTGGGGGACCTGCTGTGTCACCGAATCTAATCCTTAGTCCCATTCCATCATATCCCCCTAATACTTCTCTGTACCAAACTGCAATCATCACCTTGCTATACCAGACCTGGAGCCCTTTACAAGCCTCAGCCAGTGCCTTTAATGTTATCCCATTATGGTCTCTGGGTTTCAGACCTGGGTTCCTATGTTCCCTGCTGGTCACCCCTGTTTCATTCCCATTCTTGCTGGTCATCCCCACCTTGCTGGTCGGGTGCACTGGCCATGGCCCCATGCTCAATGGCCAATGTTAATTCTAATTCAGTGCCTTGTAGGCACAGGTCCTTTGGCAAGCTGGCACGTGGAGATGCTCCCAGTTACTCTCACGTTACCAATACTGGCATTTTCAGCTTCACCCACATAATCCTTACTGTAGTGCCTCTGGCTTTTCCTTTTCATGCCTAGCTTGGCATCGCTTGGCTCCACGTGGCCTTGGCGCCGGCTCTGTATGCTGTTGTACAGCCCAAGGGTGCGGCGTTTGGCTTTGCGCACGATGTGGCAGACATACTGGAAGATCTCCTCATAGCAGTCTCCCGGCTCCATGTAGCTCGCAACAGTGCTGGAGGAGAGGTACCGGGCCCTCTGCTCCTGCATCAGCTGGTGCTCCCGCTGCTTGGTCTCAGAGAACTGTGTGGCGATGACCACCAGGCACAGGTTAATCATGAAGAAGGAGCCCACCTAGTAGCAAAGGAGAAGAAGGCACAGTCAATGTCAGCACGAGGAATAACACATGGGAGGGGGAATGTAAGAGGAGAGAGGAGGGGAAAGTGACTGAAGGCAGACGGAGGAATGGGAACTAGTCTGCGTATTGAGATGGTATTTTAGAGAAAGACAGGGCTGGCTGAGCTTGTTTTTGAGAACTCCCTTGATGTCATTTCCATGGAGAATTTAGAGTTCTGAACTGAAATTCAGGAAACACAAGCCTGACTTTTGGCTCTCTTGGCAGGCTTTGGGACCCTTAGCAAGTCACTTAGAAGTTACCTGCAAAGGGTTTAATGAAAACTGGTCTTTTACTTTCTCTCTCCTTTGTTTTAAACAGAAGATGGGAAACAGAGGACTATTTTGGTAGTGAGGTTGCTTTCTCCTCTGCTTGCTCTTCTGCTACTGGAAAAATCATGCACTGTCATTTATGGTCTTCAGCTCTTGGAGGATTTGTCAGCATTTTATTTATTTCTACCATTTACACCTCAATTCACTATACAGGGAGATGGCACTTTGCTGAAATGAATGAGCTCTTGAAATCAAAGAGGAGTTTACAAAAAAACTAATGACTTTGAGAAGGACACTAAATAGTCTGGCAAAACAGTTCTTCCTTGCTCATTTTCTGTTCTTCTGATTCTTCTTATCCTAGATATATTATATTAGCTCTTATTTTACTTGTCCTCCAGCCTAGGTAGGCTTTCCATTTCGAATACAAAAACAACCACAACCCACTCCCCCAATTTATTAGAAACAAAACAAAATGCACAAGTTCTTCCTATTCTCCATACAGAAGCCAAAAAGTCTACCAGACTTACACTTTACACCTTTGCATGTTCCCTTTAAGTTTCCTTTGCCTCAGTTTTCCTGTCTGTGAAATGGAGCAAATATTTCTTGCTGATGACCAATCTGGAGGTAAAAATCTCACTTTCAGTGTTACATATTATGAAATTGCAGATGAATCTCCACTAGGAGATCTATCCATCACACTTAGGATAAAACCTGGGCTTTAATATGATGAGAATTTGCTACATAAAAGGGCTGGTAACCCTTCAAAACCATTATCAAAAGCTATGATGCATTCATTGGTGCCTACTCCCCGTAAAGCTGTAAGTGGCAATAGGGCATTGATAAAACGCAGAGTCTGATCTCTGAACAAGGACCACACATCTCTGCTGCTCTGAAACGGACTGTGTGAGGCAGCCCCCGGGGAGGAGAGGAAGCACCAGCTCAAGATTTCTGCTTTCCCTGGACCAGGGAGCATCCCTGCTAAGGGACATCCTCACAGTGTTCCTCCTGTACAAACCCACACAGGACCCAGTCTCACCTCCTTGTCTCTCCTTTCCAAGCAAACAGCTCTGATACAGAGCTGGATCCAGTCCTACCCTTATCTTCATGCATGTGTCCTCTCCCATATAACCCTTCCAGCAAAGGGGAGAGGGCAAGCAAAGGTGACGATAACCTGACCCCAACCCTTGTGCATGGAAAAGGTGCAGGTTTTTTCAGCAAGTACCCCAGTTTGTTTTATCTGTCCAAGCAGTCTTCCCCTCAGTGCACAGCCCTTGCCACTCCCCCACCAGCTTGTCCCCTTGGTTGTCCCTTTCTCTTGCACACAGGTGCCTAGCAGCTCTGTCTGGAGGCTCAGTACTGTGGTTCTCAGTATTTCAAAGGTGAGATGTCCCTGCTAGCATCTGAATAAGCCTTTGAAACATGAAGCCCTTCCCAACTAGATTTAACATAAGGACAATAAACCATCTCAAAATAAAGGGCTTTTTTTTCCCTCCTCCTCTCAGTGCCCTTCAAAGCTGTTCTAATTTTGTTTCCCTTCATCACTGAACCCTTCTCTTCCCTCTCCTCCCACCCATATTTCAGCCTATTTTCCCTTCAGCTTCTGTGTCTGGCCTTGAAAATTAAAACGATGCCTCGTTTGGATTCCTTTGCCTTCCCCCAAGATTTTCCCTAGTCCATAATGTCTTGCATGTTTTCACTGATGAGAGTATGACTGGGAATCCAAATTCTTCTCTGATGCACTCTCCTGCCCTCTTCCACCTCAACACCACACGACACTCACAGGGGCTTGCCCAATCAGTTATCTCCCTCAGCTTGCCCTGAGTGAGACAGGGTTGGTATCTGGACACCAGCTGTGCGCACATTTCTGGAATGCTAATTGTGACACTGCCTGTACTTTGCAACTTCAAACAAACAACTCCACAAACAACAAGTGATTAAGACTTGCAACACCTTCTCTCTAGGCTACAAGCAGAGGAGCTGAGGGCAACAAGATGCCCTCAGCAGGGTCACGCTGTAAGCCTGGGGTTGAATCTGGAGTGGAGTTCAGGTTTCACACCACCAAGCCCTGTCTTCACAGGCACCATTTGCTGTGATCTCCCCACCAGATGACCAAAAAGCGGAGGAGCGAGAGGACTTAAACCTCTTAGCTAGGAACATCAAATGCAAAACAAATGAGCCTGTTTAATCCTTAAGATGACAGGCAAGTCCATAAATTCTAAGGCTCTGCTGAGCTTGAGACTGCCTCCCAGCTAGCAGAAGGACAGGAAGGGTCCCAGATGGCTCATAATTGAGTGATCCATCTCGCCTAGCTGAGCAGGGAGACCAAAAGTGTTTGACATGGAGTCAGACAAAGCATCTGACAGAGGCAGTAGAAGACTGTTGATTCAGAGCCCCAACACAGCAGTCCCATTCAGCCCTAAGACTGAGCTGTACTTTGGTTAAGCAGATTCTAACCTTGTTCAGCCCAAGGTTTGATCCCTGTCTCTGCAATGTATAACAAAATTTGACTGGTGCTGGAGATGCTGAATTACTTGTCCATTATTTTTATTGCTTATGCCTGAATATCCAGCTTGTCTTCTGAAGCCCACATGTGTAAGCACAGAGCACTTCAAGGAGGCCACTGAGTGCTGCAATGTGGATGCCAGCCTGAGAGTTCAGGAGAGCTTTCTCTAGTCCAGGAGCCACACCAGTGGCCAAGTAGCTGGAGAGGTGACAATGAGACAGCTGGACCTCGAGCAGGAAGACCCAAATGAAACATTGACCTGAGAGGTGAAAACAGTCCTTCCTTCACATCACCTCCCTGATCTCCAGCAGAGAGGGAAGCTATTTACAATTTGCTGAATACGTAAAATGCTTTTACCAGGTTGTTCTGCAAGGCCACTCTGAGTGCCAGGGTCAGCCAGCACTCTTCCCCTTGCGGGAGCACATCTATGCAGGAGCCCTAACCACGCTGGGAACATATTCAGGTGGCGGAGCCTTCTTCCTGCCAGATGAGCAGTAGCAGGTAATACCCTTATGTAGGTGTTTGAAGATATCTCTGTGAGGGAAAGAGAAGTCATGGATA
The DNA here is from genome assembly GCF_013368605.1 of Nyctibius grandis. NCBI lineage: Eukaryota > Metazoa > Chordata > Aves > Nyctibiiformes > Nyctibiidae > Nyctibius > Nyctibius grandis. The sequence continues at coordinate 60,347,935 of NC_090662.1, forward strand.
AAAGCATAGCTCTAAAGAAGAGGCTGCGGAAATCCAGCCCCAGAAAAGTAAGTCTAAGTCAAGACTAGGATGTATGTGGAAAAGCAAAGAGTCAGGGCTTGAAGTATGACTGTCAGAGCAATCCTGCTTAGAAACCTAGGCCTTGCAGCCATGGAGGAGAAGGGAAGGATAAAGGCTGGAAGGACTGTGCTTCATGAGAGTTGAAGTGGAATCATCATTTCTATAAGAAGACTCAGAGGGAAAATAAAACCAAATTATAGCAAGTTCACACTGTGGTATTGCTATGTGCTGCAAAAGATGCATTACACATGCAAAAAAGTTAACAGTAACTTTGGTGTAACTCCACCAAAGGCAAAGAAAATATCCTATCTATCTAGCATATGGCTCTTTTGTTCTGAGCAGTCTCCAGAGTAAGTTGAGGTTCATATGCTCCTGTGTTTGATGGAAATAAACCTACATGGCTTCTGCAAATGAGGGGGGAGTGTCTAGAAATGTCAATGACACTCGGCAGTAAAATCTCAGGTGGAGTGTTTAATTGAGGGTTTTCAGTGCCTGCAAATTCAGAGACCAAGTTTGAATCACTGTGAATCCACATGAGGTGGGCCAGCAGTAGAAGGATGCTTCTGCTTAGAAACCAAAAATACGCTGACAGAATTTATGTAGTTTGGAGCAGGTGGTGCAGGGCAGTTTTTGGAACTGGCCTGCAGGAGACAGGCATGCCCACCCCAATGGTTAAACACTGACTCTGCACAGTCTTTCCTGGGTCTGGGAGAGACCGTGTCTGAGACATAGAGTAAATTCTGTGCTGAACTGCACATTGTACAAATCTGGGTATCCTGGCCATGCTGCTCAAAGTGAAAATGTAAGTAGGTACTGAATACCTATTGCATGATGGGAGATCTGAACAAACTTTATGGGAAATAATTGTTTTCTGCACTGACAAAAAGCAGTGGATGTCCAGTTTGCCTTTGGGAACAGAGCTGGGGGGAAATTCCATCCCCATCCTGTGCAATCATACCTCTGCACTGTCTCTCCTTGGGACTCTCCAGCCTCAAAGTAAAAGCAGCATTCCTTAAGGTGTATTTCACCTCTGCTGTCCTGGCTCATGCTTCAGCCCACAGGGAGTAGGTCATCTTTCTGTTTTTCTCTCCTTGTCTTTCCCTTGTGATGGTAGAAGGCCATAAGGCAGGGAGAAATCAAGGATACCATGAAGATTCAGCTTTTTCGTAAGTTCTTTGACCTCAGTGGACCAGTAGATTTTTTTTGTGCCACTCCCCATATGTGCAGGCTGCAAAATTTCTCCCAGAAACTGGATTAAGGTTTGTTTGCTCTCCAGTCACTGCATGTCGATTTGAATTTAAACTAGATCCTGCGCCAGGTGAGTCTGTTAATGTTACTGGGCGACTGCTTCTAGAGATCCTGTTTCTAGGAGGGCATGGCCACAGAGGACAAGTAGGAGGTAAAGAGCAGAGTCTTAGCCAGGTCCATTCAGCAGCCCATCCAAATGCATGTAGGCCTTGGAAATACACACTGGCTAAATGACATAGAGCTAAATTGCACCTACTGTGTACAGATTTTTATACTTCCATAATCCATCCTATGTCTTTCCCTTCTGCTCTTGACTTTGGTCCCCATGCAGAAAAAGTGCAAAAGTCTTATAAAAACAAAATCCTTCCTCGTTAGAAACAGGATATTCCCTCCAGAAAATGCATTTACACGTGGAAGGCTTGAGGAATGGAAGAGGCAATGGCACAACGTCTCTCACCTCTCTTTCCAGGCACTGACAACAAATGTCCTTACAGCAAAGCAGTCTTCAAACTTCACTTGTATAAATCCACGAGGCTTATTAAGTTCTCATCAAGGACACACTTCTCTCTTTCCATCCCCACTATCTCACACAGCCAGTTTATGTTGGACTGCTGACACTTTCAGAGTAGCAGCTCCTTTTTGTTCGTGGTGAGGAAGTAATTCAGCGTGACAGACCCTGAATCTGGCAAAATCTGAATCTGAGAAATCCAGATGCTGCTAAAAGCCCTTAAAACATGGCTCAAGAATGACTCAAGAGCTTAAAATGTGTAAAGAGACCAAGTAGGGGGCAGATGCAGAAATGGTTTTCTGTGCTTTTGGGCCCACTGGTTTGTGGAATTTACTTTGAGAGAAGACCTGCAGATGAGAACATTATCCTACACTGGGTATGTATATCTCTAGGAATCAATGCTGAGCATATTTTTGCAGTGAAAGACAATAACCTGGCTGACAACTATGTGATCCTGCCACCAACTCTTGGTGAAAATGAACTAGCTGGGGTCCTGAGATTCCTAGAAGAAATCCAAGGATCTGTGTTGACGTAACACCTGTCTTTTGTAGGCTCTTGGCTTGCAATGCTGACAGTCATCAAGTCTTATACTTACAATTATCAGCAAGATAAAGTAGATAAAATTGTAGAAGGAATGAGCATCCATCACATAGTACATTATCTCCACCCATCCTTCCAGCGTGATCACCTGCACAGAAAAACAACAAGAGAAATAGGAGGGAAGTGGGCTTCCAGAGTTCACTCCTCAGTGTATACAGGCAGATACTGGCAGGGCTGTTGCAAATCAAGGAAGGTAAGAAACAACAATTCATTCCAAGGAGGCCAAATTTCCATTCCAGGAAATCAGCATGGTACTGCTTGGTGACACTGGCGTACTATCAAAGCCTGTGAGATCATGCTAGCCCACAGCAGGAATACTTCATTAAAATAGTTCATTTCCCTGGATCGCAGCAGGGGAAAACCCGCAGCAGGTTTCTGTGCCCTTTGGACTGGACGCCACGGACAGCCGGTGGAAAAGAAAAAAGGCACAGATTTTAGCTCCCATTTGCAACATGTGCTAGGAATTAAAAAATAAAAATAGGCTCCTTTGCTACAGTGATCTGGATTGAAGGGAAAACTGGTACAAGTCAGTCTGAAGGGTGTAGTTCATTTTAGCAAGGGCCTGGAAGAGCTCTATGTCCCTCCCCATCTTCAGGAACACCGTTCATGTTGTACATTCTGTCTATCTGGCCAGAGTAGTTACAAGGCCCTTTTCCATCTCAATATGAGGAAAAACTTCTTTACTTTGAGGTGACAGAGCACTGGAACAGGCTGCCCAGGAAGGCTGTGGAGTCTCCTCTGGAGATATTCAAAACTCGCCCGGACATGACCCTGTGCAACGTGTTCTAGGGGAACCTGCTTTGGCAGGGGGTTGGACTAGATGATCTCCAGAGGCCCCTTCCAACCCCAACCATTCTGTGATTCTCTCTGCAGCTGTATCACACCCTGCAGAAACCATCACAGGAGCACACAAAGATTGAGTTCGAAAAAAAGCAAAATAGCTTGCGCCTTGTTAGGAGGCTAACTCAGTCTTACCTGAAATATCACAATCCAGGCATACCCAATGTTGTCAAAGTTGATGGCACCCTTGTGCGGGTTGGCATTGCCTGTACGGCACACGTTGTAATACTGGTTCCAGTTGACACACATGCCACTGATGTTGAACTCTTGCCGGACTGAGTTGTAGTAATAGTAATCATCCTTGTCCAAACAACATTCGTGGCCCCGCTCCTTCAGTGGGGGTATCTCATGACAGCCCATAATTCCATTGTCTCCTGACAGTGAGCAGATAAAGGGCATCTCATCATCTTCCTCAGGTTGGTAATAAGGGGGCAGGACAATGTCACCTTGTCTGTAAGGATAAAAACCCACAGTCAAAGTTCTGTAACAGACAGTTTCCCATCAGTGACACTGGTGGAGCTGGGAGCTCCCATCCTGACACAGGGACTCCAGTGGGTAAGGGATTTGTAGGTTTATTGCCTCAGGAGAAGGGTAGGGAAGACAGGGCTCCTGGAAAACAGGAAATTTCCAGTGTGAGTCCCCAGTTTTCAGAGCTTTGCATGTCATCAAATCACCCCAAGCCAAATTACACAATCTGCTTGCATGGAGATGAAGAAAAGCTGGAATGCCGAGATTTGCATTCTGATCACTCTTCCCATTAGCATCAAAGCTAAATCAGATGCAGTGATATTAAGGAAGTTCATCAGGCTTCACTGTGATGTGCTCATGTATGTAACCGTTGATGAACATGTTTTATAACATTTGGCAGTGAACCTTCTGTACTTCTAAAAAAAAATCCAGTTCATGCATAATTAAGGTTGCACAGCTAACCCTTAAAATCAGGAAAAGCAAAGTTAAAATTGACTTAACCTTAACTTTGACTCCTCCTTGACAGTTGGCATTATGGGTGCGATATTTCATGACAAGTTCATGTGCTTTTTTCCATATAATGCAACCACCTTCCAAATGCATGAATAATTAAAATAATCTATGCTTGCCCACTTGAACAAGAGCTAATGATCAGGAAAGTGAAAGGTGGAGATTTCAAATTTTCCACTAAACTTTATCTAGTGCTGCATTCCTTGCAGTGCTACAATACACAACTTTCATGTTGCATGAATGCAAACTGTTTCACTAAGTGTCATTGTAAGACAGGTGTTTTGAAAAAGAAAAGAGAGAAAGTTTCTGATTCTAAACTAAGGGGGACTAAACCACAAAGATCAGTTGTAACACATCCACGTCATTGGTGAACAGGGTGCCTTCAGAATTCATCTCTAGTAATAGTCAACCAGAGATTTTCTAGTATCTGTCACTTTGCAGGCTGTGGCCCCAATTCACTTCTCAGTTACATCAACTCTGCATGGATGCAATTACACTCATTAAAGTAGTACTACCCCTGATTTACATAAAGGACAATCATCTTAAACATTTGTTTTTCTCCAAGGAATATATAAATACAGTAAATGGCTGCTTTAAGCAGCTCCTACTCTCCAACCCCACTGCTGTTCTGCAGACTGAACTTACTTTTCACACTTACTTTTTTTCCAAATTGAGATGATCTAAAGCTTCAGAATTGTTTAATCAGTCTAAACTGATCTACAGCTTTAGGTTTTTTAAGCAGTCTAAACTGATAGGATGCCTGGGATTAGTATACAGTTTTAAGAAGACATTTTAAAGCCTGAGATCTGCTAAAGCCAGAAAGTCAACAGGAGGAGCTGTGCCCTGGAACTGGTGCTCTGCTCCCCAGGAGGGTAGTCGGAGAATTCTTGGCAGGCAGGAGCTTTTCCACTGCACTGCCTCCAGAAAGGAGGAGAGACATGCTCTGCAGGCTCCCCCTGACAGCCCCCAGAATAAACCTCAGATACCTGTAATCAACCCCTGTGTGGCTCCAGGCTCTCTTTGCCAGAATTGTGCCCACATTTCCCCATGGTTTTTTGACCCATTCAAGCAGCCATTCTTTGCTTTCAGATGCTCTCACTTCTACTAACCCAGCTGTGGGACACCTCCCCCAACAGCTCTCCATCCCCTCCCCACAGCACCTCCCACATGCAGTTCTACTCCTGAAGTTTTCCAAAAATTTCCTTGTGTCCCTCCAAAGGTAATGCACTACTGTCCAAACAGTGACCTCAGCTCCATCTCGAAGGTGCCAAAGATGTCCCTGGAAGCATCAGGCAGCACTATGGCTTTCTGTAAAACTCCTCTGGTTGTTTTTTTTTGAAGAGGGAGCAAGTTCAGGAGAAAGATGGCATGGCTGGTATTTCAGAGTTTCAACTCTTTCTGGAAGTAGGCGCAGCATCTTGAATCCCTGGGCACAGCTAGAGGAGGCAGCTATGCTAACCTGTGCCTTGGCCAAATCCAAATGAGCCCAGGCATCTGTGGGTCATGAAGACAGACTAAAAACAGCTGCCTTTGCCCTTCTTCCCTTTCCACTGCAAGATGTGGCCAAAGCTCTGCACGCTATCACCCTACAGCCATTTGGAGTAAGCAATACACAGAGACACAGGCAGCAAAAGACAAGAGAGCAGGGAAGGGGAAAGAGAAATGTCCCTGGAAGAAAGGAAGAAGACATCGTCTCCTAGGCACTCACATTGTGAAGTTCTCCTCCATGAAGCAGCGGTTGCGGAGCAGCCCAGCCCACAGCTGCACCCCGATGATGCCGAAGATGAAGAAGACAAAGAAGCAGAGAAGAAGAACATTCCCCAGCATGGGCAAGGTGTCCAGCAGCAAGTTCACAAGAATGCGCATGCCTGCAGGAGGAGAAGAGAACCAGAAGGAGCAAGTGTGGGATGGAGAGAAAGAGAAAGGGAGAAAAGGAAGGGAAGGAGAAGAAAAGGAAAATTTAGGAGACACGCATACACACAAAAAAAAAAGCCACATGAAGATAAAAGCAGAGTGTCAGAAATTAATTACTGCCCAAACCAGGCTAGATTTATGATCACTGCCCTTTCTTGTCCTAACCTTTACTGACAGACAGGCAGCCAGCAGAGCTGCTGTGATGCCGTGATCTCTTAACCCTAGGTCTCCATCTGCAGCAGCGAGAAGAAAAGGGAATGAGACTTCTGATGTATCTGACTGATATCCCTCCCTCCCCCTTCCCTGCAGAAGGGCAACAGAGTGACAACTCTGTCCCAAAGGTGCACGGTAGCTCAACAGCCCCATCCTCAGACAGCTTGGAATGAAAGTCATCCCGGTTCAACAACTGCATGCTGCAACCTGTGACAATTGCATCGATGGACCAAGGCCAGCCTGCCTAGTGGGATGAACCTCTCCAGCACACCTGAACTGGCATAAATTGGTTTTCTCAGTGACAGTATTTTCAGGGGACAGTCATGAAGACCACACTCTCCTCTCTTGGCTAATCCTCCCTCCCCAACAGGGCTGGAGCACACAAGTAGCAGGCACAGCCCAAAATGCTGGCACAACACCTCTAGCCAGTGCAAATGTTTCCAAAAACTTTTTTTTAATTTTTAATTACCTAATGAATTATTTCTGTGGTTTTATTTCTCCCCCAGCTCTTCAGCTCACACAGCCACAAGTAGGGGTAAGGATAGGCTTGTTTCTCCACAGAGCTAATGACTTTTCCTCTGCTCTCCAGGGATGTTGAAAGTCTAGAAATCCTTCTGAGCATCACCGTACTGCCTTTACCCCCGCACACACCTCATACAGTTGTCTCTCCTTGCCTCCACGGAGGTCCCTCCCCTGGGGACCCAGGGAGTTCCTTCACTGAAGGTGTTCCATGTAGGCCAGCAAATAATTAGCTAATTAGGTATTTATAACCAGTTCATTACTTCAGATGACAGTGGAAGGGGAAAGAGGAGGGGAAGATAAGATTAGGATTCTCTAACAGCCCTTCGAGGCACAAGTTAATCCCCCTTGTGTGCCCAGCATCAAGTAATTAGCCACATGATGCCATGCATTACGCTCTATCTCTATTCCCGAGGCTGCTCACGCCGTGGAGAGGGGAGGGAAGTGGTGCCTGCGAGGGGCATGCAGGCATGGGGTGCACATACACTGAAGGGAGAGGGAGAAGGGTGCCTCGTGTAGGACATTGGACTGGTTTAGCTCAGGAAAGAATGTTTTGGGGACATATGGGGGTGGGAGAGATGGGAGTGATATTTGTGGGGTAGGTGATATATAGGAAGGAGAAGGTGCTTAATGATGGCTACATGGGATCAGGAAGGACAAGGAATGAAGGCATCAGCTCTAAGGCCAGGCGGTAGAGCAGCAGCTAAGCCCTGCTTGCCTGACTGCCCAGCTGTATTACTAGTCACCAGTTAAGGCAGTTTCTAGACAGCACATCAGTTAACTCAGCAGTGCAGGGGTGCAGCTCCAGCCGCTCACTGGGGATCGAGGACATGCCATGAGTCACTGATAGCTTTCTCATCTGTCACCGCACAAAGCCCAGCAGCACAGCCACAGCGCCCCACTGCCTGTCGCCATGACCTGCCAGGCTCTGGAGCAATGCTCTGCACAACACTTCGTCTTAAAGGCCACACACCCTCACTGCAGTGCAGCATGTTCCCAGCATTAATGCTGCTTCACAGCACAAGCTCGGTGGTTCCCATAAACTGCCCTGGTCAGTACATTAGGAGAGCCAAGTGACACGGGAAGCTGTGCCAGCAGCGCTGCAAGAGGGGGTGATGTTTTTCAGATCAATTGATGCTAGCTCCATCTCAGAGCAGAGGTAATGGGAAAAATGAGACTGCCCTTACGCTGAAATGCAGAACAGAGAGAACAGACATCCCCACCAGAATTTTACAGATAACACACTTGTTGGGTCAGAATTTGCAAAAATTGATTCTGCCCATGTTCCAAGAGAAGACAAGTGACTTGCAAAACTTGCCTGCCTTTTCCTTGGAAACATCATGCCTGTCCATACGTTTTCCATCCTAACTCTCAGAGGACCTACTGATTGTACAGGGTTGTGCTATCCACAGCTCCAGGATCACAGCCATTGCCCTCATGCTAGGCCCTCTGGGGTACCTGGGCCCATAACCAAATAATTGGCAAGTGGCCCCATGCTAGGCAGGTGGCCACCAGGCAGGTGGCCCCAGCGCTTGGTGTCTTTTCCACATCACAAAGAATTTCAGCATTGGTGGGTTCCATTTCTAAGTCCAAATGAAACCAAATTTTTGTTTTTAAAAATCTCCCAGCTGAACAGAGTCATTCTTCTCTGCCCATTGGCACTGGCTGTGGATATGAGATTGGCTCTTCCAAAAGCAAGAACGCTGAAGCTACACCCATCCAAACATCAACTACAATTTTCCTACAGGCCAACCACCTCTAAAACAAATCCATCACCTCACTTCATGCAAAGCCTCTTTGGTCTCCTGCCCTAAACTGCAAAGCAATTACTCTGTGAACCCACTTTTCACTAAAGTCATCAGTTTTCTGTTAAATGGACCTCCTCTGCTGAGTTCACCCAGTTAGCGGAGGTACTTCAACTACTACTTCCATGTGGATGAAAGGCACAGGGTAGATACAAGATCAGTACCTTTGTTCTCTCCATTGTTAGCCTCCCCTGCTGCCTGCCCTGTGCTGCCTGAAATACTCATGCTGGAGTCCCTGAGCTCCATCCTCTGCTATGGCATTTCAGCAGTGACTCTCCTGCACCTCTGCCAGACCCTATGGGCACTTTGGGGGGAAGCCCTCGCAGCCTCCCTGTCCCCTCCTGAGCCAGCAGCCCTGCGTGGGTCTGTCTGCAGCTGGGGCTTTGCAGTCCCCCAGACTCAGGAAGGGACGGGCTGGTCCAGCAGCCATGCCAGGGCATCTGCTGAGAGTCTCCAAGGAAGGACCCTCACTGCCAGGTGTCTGAACGCTTTCATGGGTGGGAGGGGATGAGCCCCACTCAGGCAGCACCCACAAAGCAGTGTGTTTCAGGGTCTGCACAGCCTGACTGGGAGCAGGTTGCAAATGGTCCTCAAGCACTTGCGAGGTGTGGGGGAAAGAGGGAGAAAGGCTGAAAAGCCTAAGGATGGAGTGTGATGATTTACTGCAGACCCTGGTGGCTGAGATAAGAAGGTCTCTAAAGCAGCTGCAGGGTGATGGAAATGGGCAGAAGGCATATTTGTCAGTGCAGCTTTGGGAGCATCCTGCCCTGGAGAACTGGGACACCTCTCTTTTCCAAGGGGCCTTCGCCGGACAAGTCCCCATCCACAGCAACACCAGTGTATCTTGCACGGCAACTTCTGGAAGGTGCTGGAAAGCCGGTTCTTCAGCAGAGTCCTGCTGCTGCCTCCTTCCTACCTCCCGCTGCTTCTGCCTGCTCCTCTGCCCCTTTACTTTTCTCTTGCTGTGGCTATATCTCCTCCCTGCCTCTGCACTGCTCTGCAACGTACGTGCGCACGTCTCCTGGCCTCCCTCCCCCCTGCTGCCTTTCCCCACACCCCTGTTTGTCATTTACCATTGGCAGAGCAGGAGCCATGCTGGCTCACAGCAAGGAGGGAATATGAAAGGGACAATGACCTTTTCTGAATCAGCCTTTGAAAAAAGGAGACTTTCCCTGAGAAGAGAAAGAAAAACGGGCCGGGCAGTCTGGAGGAAAAGCAGGGAGGGAGAGCACTGATGAAGCAACATTCAGCAACCAAAGAGGCTCCCACGGCATCAAATATGAAAAGGTTTTGCTCTTCAAGGGGAAGAAAAGCTAGAAACATAAAATATTCATGAGTGCCAGGTGTGGTCTCTGAAAGACCTTTTCCACACGCACCCTCACAAGGAGACCAGGGGAAAGGAGGAAACGAACTGCATAACTGCATCGGTTGTGGGTATCCAAGGAAGGATCCTCACAAAACAATGCTCAGATAATGCTTCCCTGCTGCTCACCCATGCCCTTGGGCAAGGGGTGGGGAAGGGTGCTTGATGGGACCTCGCCATCAGGGCTGCTCCTGGTAGGATAACCCATGGGAACAAAGCCAGGAGCACAACAGAGATGCATTCACCGCTCCAACACAGCAGTGGACATTGGGGGGAAAGTACATTGTAGGGATGAGAAGTGTCAGGAGGATGAGAGGAGGGCTGGGGAGTGAGCTGTCAGGGGGAAGCACAAGGATGAGCAAAGCTAAAAGTTGAAGCAGTCACTGAACTCCCTCCTAGGTTCTGGCAAAGCAAATCTTGTGCCTCACCCCAGTGGCATCCAGAGGCCCTTCCTGACAACCTCTGCAGATGCTACAGTGACTGTAGCTCCCTCCAGACACTTGCCATCAACCCTGATTAGCCTGGCCGTCACAGCTAAGCAGATTCACCCAGCAAATGTGAGTTCCAGGGAAAGCACGGCAGCAGTGGTGAGCAGCCGGGGCAGGGCTGGGGAGGAGGCAAGCTCCAGGCAGCCGAAGCCAGCCATGCAGTGCAGGTGTGCCCAGTGGCTTACCACCACCTCCCCCTGCTCCTCCTCCTCGGCATCACTCTGTTGCTTCACCTTCTCTCTGCCTGCCTCTTTCTAAGAGTGAGGACAAACAGCTGAGCTGATTCACTCCCTAGCACTAATCACCTCGTGATCTGAACAGGGAACTGGCTCAGGAGAGGGTGAGAAACCCTGTTCTTTCCAGTTCCTTATATCCCACTGTCATGGTTTAACCCCAGCCAGCAACTAAGCCCCACACAGTTCCTCACTCACTCCCCCCCGAGTGGGACGGGGGAGAGAATCCAAAGAGTAAAAGTGAGAAAACTCGTGGGTTGAGACAAAGACAGTTTAACAAGTAAAGCAAAAGCCACGCATGCAAGCAAAGCAAAACAAGGAATTCATTCATTACTTCCCATGGGCAGGCAGGTGTTCAGCCACCCCAGTAAAGCAGGGCTCCATCACACGTAACGGTTACTTGGGAAGACAAACACCATCACTCTGAATGTCCCCCCTTTCCTTCTTCCCCCAGCTTTATATACTGAACATGATGTCACATGGTGTGGGATACCCCTTTGGTCAGTTGGGGTCAGCTGTCCCAGCTGCGTCCCCTCCCAGATTCTTGTGCACCCCCAGGCTGCTCGCTGGCAGGGTGGTCTGAGAAGCAGAAAAGGCCTTGACTCTGTGTCAGCGCTGCTCAGCAGTAACTAAAACATCTCTGTTATCAACACCGTCCTCAGCACAAATCCAAAACACAGCCCCATACCAGCCACCATGAAGAAAATTAACTCTATCCCAGCCAAAACCAGCACACTCACCCACTTCTGAGGCTTTCAAGTCCTCCCCAGCTCTACAGTGAAGGACAAAGCTAATGTGTGTGGATTCAAAAGGCAATTGTTCCCTTGCTTAGAGCAAACCAAATTGAAGAGAACATAATTCTCAGCACCCATTTTATCTGCATCATTGGCCAAGCCACCAATTGTCATTTTAACTGGAGCAAAAGCAAATCTCTTCCCCATCAGCACTTGCCAGTGTAGCTGGCAGGACATTTTGCAGAGTACAGAGACTGAAGCATCATTCTGTCCCTCAGCCAGGCCACTTGTCCAAGCATGCCTTCTTTCCTTCCTCCCCTGCCCCAGGACACATGGCGGTCCACCCAGCTAGCATGGGGTTGGCAGGATTTTCCTGTGCATGCTCCTTTACAGGAATTTTCAGAACTGAGGAACCATACCAGCAGATAGATTATATTTGTGCAGAAAGCGCACAGAGATGCACCTTTTTTTGCAGCCAGTCCCTGTAGTTAGAATAATCTCAGTTCATGCGCACAGTGCAAGGTGGCACTCCAACTTGTGGCCCTCCTCACTGATCTCTTGCTGATTGTAAGCTTAGCTGTCATTTCACACATTGCATTCATTTACATCAGCTAAAATGCAGGGTCAAACTACTGGCAAAGAGAAACCAATAAGTTGTGTGTGCAACAGTAGATACACTGCCAAGTTCATCGTTATTACAACCCACAGCTTCCCTCGCCATTCAGATCTTTTTCCCTTTGCTGCATTCATCCTATCTCTCCTGCAAACTCATGTGTAAGCGAGAGGAGCTTGGCTGGAACAGCCGGTGTGCAGGTCCAGATGCCTTCTCCTCACGCTGCAAAGCCAGCCTCACTCACATTGCAGACCCTCATCCCCTGCTTTGCACCAATGCAAGAGAGAGCATGTCCAGATGGCTGGCCTAACCCAGATTAAATGAACCCTACGGAAAAACAGGCCCAGTTGACAGTACAAGGTAGAATCACAGAATCAACCAGGTTGGAAGAGACCTCAGGGATCATCGAGTCCAACCGTTGCCCTGACACCACCCTGTCAACTAGACCATGGCACTAAGTGCCATGTCCAGTCTTTTCTTAAACACATCCAGAGATGATGGTGACTCCACCACCTCCCTGGGCAGCCCATTCCAATGTCTAATAACCCTTTCTGAAAAGAAATTCTTCCTAATGTCCAACCTGAACCTCCCCTGGCAAAGCTTGAGGCTGTGTCCTCTTGTCCTATCACTAGTTGCCCGGGAGAAGAGGCCAACTCCCACTTCACTACAACCTCCCTTCAGGTAGTTGTAGACTGCAATAAGGTCACCTCTGAGCCTCCTCTTCTCCAGGCTAAACAACCCCAGCTCCCTCAGCTGTTCCTCGTAGGTCAGACCCTCCAGACCCTTCACCAGCTTGGTCGCCCTCCTCTGGACTCGCTCCAACACCTCAACATCTTTCTTGAAGTGCGGGGTCCAGAACTGGACACAGTACTCAAGGTGTGGCCTCACCAGTGCCGAGTACAGAGGGACGATCACTTCCCTAGACCGGCTGGCTACACTATTCCTAATAGAGGCCAGGATGCCATTGGCCTTCTTAGCCACCTGGGCACACTGCTGGCTCATGTTTAGCCGGCTGTCGATCAGCACCCCCAGGTCTCTTTCCACCAGGCCGCTTTCTAAACACTCTTCCCCCAGCCTGTAGCGCTGCATGGGGTTGTTGTGGCCGAAGTGTAAGACCCGGCACTTGTTCTTTTTGAACCTCATGCCGTTGGTCTCGGCCCATCTATCTAACCTGTCCAGATCCCTCTGTAGGGCCTTCCTACCCTCCAGCAGATCGACACTCCCACCCAGCTTGGTGTCATCTGCAAATTTGCTGAGGGTGCACTCAATCCCTACGTCTAGATCATCTATAAAGATATTGAACAGCACCGGCCCCAGAACTGAGCCCTGGGGAACACTGCTAGTGACCGGCCGCCAGTTGGACTTTGCCCCATTCACCACCACTCTCTGGGCTCAGCCATCCAGCCAGTTTTTAACCCATTGAAGAGTCCACCCATCCAAGCCCCGGGCAGCTAGTTTGTCTAGGAGGATGCTGTGGGAGACAGTGTCGAATGCCTTACTGAAGTCTAGATAGACTACATCCACAGCCCTGCCCTCATCTACTAAGCGGGTCAACTTAGTCATAGAAGTAGACCAGGTTGGTCAAGCAGGACCTGCCTTTCATGAATCCATGTTGGCTGGCCCCGATGCCCCGATTGTCCTGCATGTGCCATGTAATGGCACTCAGGATGATCTGTTCCATCACCTTGCCTGGCACTGAGGTCAGGCTGACAGGCCTATAGTTCCCTGGATCATCCTTCCGACCCTTCTTGTAGATGTAAAATGGGAAATTTGCTAATTTCCAGTCAGCTGGAACTTCTCCAGTTAACCAGGACTGCCGGTAGATAATCGAGAGTGGTTTGGCAAGTTCATTTGCCAGTTCCTTCATTACTCTGGGGTGAATCCCATCCGGGTCCATAGCCTTGTGGGTGTCCAACTGGCACAGCAGGTCACTAACCGTCTCCTCCTGGATTATGGGGGGTTCACACAGCCCCCCATCCCTAACTTCAGGCTCTGGGGGCCGAGTCTCCTGAGGACAACTGGTCTTGACATTAAAGACCGAGGCAAAGCAGGCATTGGGCACCTCTGCCTTTTCCTCATCCCCTGACACTACACTACCCTCCTCATTAAGCAAGTGGTGGAGGCTTTCCATACACTTTTGATGTATTTGTAAAAGCTTTTTTTGTTATCTTTGACTGTAGCAGCCAAATCAAGCTCTAATTGAGCTTTGGCCCTTCTAATCTTCTCCCTACACGACCTGGCCACGTCCCTATAGACCTCCCAAGTTACCCGACCCTTCTTCCAGAGCAAATAGGCTCTCTTTTTTTCCTTAAGTTCTAGCCTAAGTTCTCTGTTTAACCAGGCCGGTCTTTTTCCCCGACGGCTTGTCTTCCTACACACCGGGACAGCCTGTTCCTGAATATTTAGCAATTCCCTTTTGAAGCATGTCCAGCCTTCCTGGACTCCTTTGCCCTTCAGGACCGACTCCCAAGGGACTCGGTCCACCAGCCTCTTAAACAGGCTAAAGTCTGCCCGCCGGAAATCTAAGTAGTAGTAAGAGATCTTAAGCCAGCTCTGCTGCTAAGGAAAAGCTGCCCCAGACACAAACGTGAAACACTGACCTTGCTCAGAGGCAAGCAAAGTCTTTCCATTGATCTCTCTGTCAGGTTCACGGTGTGTTTGTAGGATACATTTAGGGTTGGGGGCTTTGCACTTGCAGGTTGTCAGGATGATCTGTAGTTGAGGAGCACCACTAACTTCCTCACCAACATCCCACTCTTGCCTTGCCAACAAGCAAAGCTTTCTAGCATCTCTGACTGGCTCAGACACCTCATCCTGCTCAGCCTGTTGATGACCTAACCTCCAATTATCCAAATCTCTGTCACTCCTCAGCTTGACCACAGAAAAATATCAAAGCATGACATTTCCAGTACTTATAAAGCTTCAGCCAGTATAAAAAGCTGCTGTTCATTTTCTCAGTAGCTTGGGCACATCAAGCCTCACCTCGGTGCAGCGACTTCCCATAGGATACTGGATCAAGTTCAAGCATTAAATGTCCTCAGTCCTTACCTTTAAAGTACTCCTCAGCTTAAGCCTGAGGTAGTCAAAAGAGAGACTAAAGCTCCAGGAAAAAACTGTTGGTCAGAGCTTCACCCTTGCTGTCCCCTGCTAGGACAACAGAGCTCTCCAGAGGAGGTTTAAAGCATACTGATGTAAGAGAAAGATGTCTCTCAAGCTTGCTCTGAGGCTGTAGAAACAATTCCCTCGGGAGCCAGGGCCTAGCATAGACCTCACTGCTTTTCACTCCACGAGCAAGATGCTTACCTTAGATGGATCAGGTCAGGGCAACACGAGCATCAAAAGAAAAGGAAGAAGAGGAAAAAAAATACACCACTTACCTCCCCAACACACACTCAACTAAAACAACCACCAAAGAGAGAGCACAAGTGAAAGCCAAGACATGCTGTTTTCCTTGGGGGGAAGATGAGAAAACAAACACACGGGCACTGCATAGCCACGATGCTCAGCACACGGCCAAAGGGGGCTTTGGTGCCAGCTCCAGGGCTGAATCCCTCAGAGCTTTCCTACCTATCTGCCCATAAAATATCATACGCATGTCAAGGAAACGGGTCCCTCCTAGTGAGACTTAGCATACAGAAGTGTCAGCAACCTTGAAAATTATAATTCCCTTTAGCATGGTATATAGCAACATGTCCCATTGAGCCCTGGTCTGGCTCACACCAGAAGTAGTTATTGCCGCATTTCTTTGCTGGAGACCTGCAGTAAGTCCTACAGAGAAACAGGCCCAGCTTCCAGCACAGGGTGGTGAAGATCTCTTCATAAAGGATTTTTAAAAGAGAATGTCAAGATGTTAAAAGAAAAAAAAAAAACACACAACAAATCTTTGAAGAATGCTATGAGAAATATACACCAGGGTCATGGAAAATTATCTTCTCACCAGATCATAAATAATGCCAAAAATGAACCGTGGCTTGAAAAGTCAGACTATAGTTGCACCTTCCAAGTCTTTCACAGAAGATGGGTGGTCTAAATAGCAGTCCCGAGCTCTCATATTTCGAAGTTTTGCCCAAGAGGCACAAGACCAATTGCACAAAACAGTTCTTCCCTCCTGAGCTGGAGCCTCACCAGCCCTACAGAGGGACCAGAAACCAGAGCCATGCCAGGTGGAGCTGCCAGGTGCTTTGAAGAAGCAAGCCCAGAGGTGAGGCCTCCTAATTGCAGACCTGAACCCAGGGTTGCAGCAGCCTCAAGAATGAGGGCAAAATCCAGAGCGTGTATCTTGACACCTAAATGCTGACATCTCTGGAAAAAGAGGGGCCTTGGTCCAAGCTTTGCTATGATCCAAAAAGAAGGAGACACCTCAGCTCTGCAGCAGGCTGCGCCCTCTTAGGGATGCTGTGAGCCCAGCTAAGGTCCATGGATAGCAACAGAGAGCTCATCCACCACAGGCACTCACATTCAGTATGTGTCACCGGAGCATGGTTGGTGGCCACGTAATCTGTGACATGAACCAAAATGGACGCAGGCAAAGGTCTCAGTCAGGAGCCCCGTTCTTCACTCTCTTCACTCTCTCACCCCATTAACCCCTTGCAAGCTTTGGGCTGTTAAGTAACCTTGTCTTAGAGAGTGATGCCAGGTGTCAGATTATTTCTTAGAGAGGTGTCTCTCTGGGGGATTACTGTCATTCTGTTCTTTTTTCTAATACTGAAACACCTACTACCACCTGCTACTGCTGTTCATTCACTGACCATATTATTTTTTCCCCATTTATCACTGCAATGATGACTGCATTCACTTTCAGTGAAAACTCTGTTGAAAACATCCAGTGTCAGCTTTTCTTTCAGAATTGCAGGGGTCACACCCAACACCAGGGACAAAAGGTAACTCCAGTGCTGTGGCTTCAAGCCACTTGCCTCCGTTCTATAAATACCCTTAAGTTCTTTATACATCTCTAGTGCCATGTAAGTAGGACAGAATAATGCAAAATATTATGTAAAACAGTGTTAATGCAACTTCTGGTTAAGATTTAAGGGAGCTAATTTCCTCTTGCTGTCACTAGCATGAATCATGTTTCATTCTACTGCAGGCAGTGATGTGACGCTAGGTGAAATGTGTGTGAAAAGGAGAATCGGGCCCAAAATACACAAAGATCGAGAAATTTAAGGTTATGGTTGTAAATTGCCCTGCCTACACACACAAAGTGTAATTTGCATTAGTGTAATATGACATTATCTTTCATCCCATAATACACTGTCATTAATGCTCACATTTCCATGGCATCCATTGCTTGATAGGTGCCATGGGACAGATTTTGCAAAACAGCTCAGCTCCCATTTAGGCAGCAAAATACGTGGCTGGGCTTTTGAGAGCGCTGCATACACTGGAGGCTGAGTTTGTTTGAATAGGAAGCAGCATTGTCGCAATGGGAGCTGCAAGGCACTGAGCATTTTTTAAATTCTGGCTGTGCAGGTTCCCCTAGAGGAGAAGGGAGAAATAAACATTCCAGCAAAGGTCTCTTTATGACTGGTTTTTGGTTTGTTTGGTTTTTTTTTCCAGGCTTGCTTTACTTCCAATAACACAAACTCCAAAGTGCTGTTGCTAACTCTTGCAATTTTTATTGGGAGTCTTGGGATGCGTGGCATAAACCTTCAGGCGTGAAATCTTGCTATGACTTGACAATCTCGGATCACAGTAATAAAAAAAAGAGAAGTTGTTTCTATTCCTCACTGCTACAGGGGGGAAAAAAGAGGACTACAAGATCCGAGTCACAGGTCTAAAGGTCTGAAAGCCATGGGAAAAATAAAAATAATCTGTGATCTTTTTTCCTTTTCCTTTTTCAAATCTCATGGTTTTAAACCCATCTGACAACATACAAGCACACAATTTGTGACTTTTGAGTACTTTTTTATAATAACGGAGCAGACTGGTTCAGAGAGGGAAAGATTACTTTCTCCCATGATCTACGACCACAAAAAAGAGACTAAGCTATGTATGGTACAAAACAAGGCATTACCAGGTCTACATTTCCTGCACTTCACTGTTCCCCAGCTCTCTGCCATGATGCTACACTAACAAAGGGATATAATTTTATTTTTGTCTTGTTTTGTTTTTTGTTTTTTGTTTTTTTTCTCCCAGATTTACTTTGATTACCCATTTAAAAATGTGGCAATAAATTGCACACTGTGGAATGCACATGAAAAACAGCATTGAGATCAGACAACAAGTAAATAAAATTGGACCCTGTCTTCAGCGACTGAAGACTTCCTCCAGCGCTATAAGATGCGGGTCTGTTACATCCTGCTCAGTTTGTTAAAAAGCCCCAGAGAAGCACTGATTTGCAAACCCATCCAGCATATTTATCTGAGAGTCAATAGACTTTCTTTGTACTAGTCCTTGCCCTTGTTTCGGTTCAGATTTCCTCTCCTTCTCTCCCTCTCTCCATCCCCACTTTCTCTGCATTATCCCACACACAGAGGTGCATTGCGCCTTCACGTGCTGTGCCCGGCAAACCCTGCCACTTGCCTCCTGTGCATTTCTCCTTTGAGCCTCGCTCCTTCTCTGCTCCTCTCTCTATCAATCCTCACGCTGCTCTGTTCCCCCTCACACTGTTTCCCTGTATCCTGAACATGCTTGTCTGATTTAAGGTTCGACTGACTTGATAAAGAGCTGCATATACAGGAAAGTGCAGCTCTGAGTTACATGTCCATCTCCGATCTGCCCCCCTCTCCGAGGAAAGGCATCCTTTAATGTCTACTCTGGGCATAAATCACATTGCTCTCTTCGGTGCTTCGCTCTACTTGGCTAGGAGGTTGGGTTGAGAAGGGAGGATATCGACTGAACTCAACCCCATCAGTCGAGCCCATCCACTGTCGACTTTTCTCCATCCTTTCACTGCCCACTTGTCTGGGACAGAGCCTAGAGAAAGCTGGTGGCTTCATCTTTGAATGCATGAGAATTAAAAGGGCTTTTTGACCTCTTAACTTTTGTGAATGGATGCTGCGAGAGAACATCACTCTTGTCCCTGTACTAACCTGCTCAGGACTGTGGCTGCAAGTGGATAAATCTCTGTGTGTACACATTTGCATGTGGTTGTAAGTACGGTTTGTGTGTCACTGAGATGTGATAATAAATATTTACAGAGCACCTTATACGAAGAACTGTGGATGGGGTAAGTTTAAATTTTTGGAAAACACAACAATATCTGAGTTTCAGTTATTGCTTCACAAATAAAGCCATGAAGTAAAAAAATGTACTTCCAAAAGAGTGAAATGGAAGAGGACATTTTTGAAAGGGAATCAGCGTTGGAAGAGAACCAGTAAGTGACAGTCCTCTTTCAGAAAGACTAAGGCACCGGAAGCAAAGACCCTGTAAAGGGGGGGTCGTAGAAGAGGAATCTCATAATCCCTTTGCATTTCCAACTGCTAGGGCTGGACTGTGCCTGTCAAATGAGCTTGCTTTTTGTCAGATCTAGCTGTAAATGAGACTATTTTACAGCCTAATATATTTCAGTCAGAAGCTAATTTCACACACGCTCATCAGTGAAATTAGTTCTTCAAAAACACATTTAGAGAAGTAAATGTCATCACTTTTCCCCTGTGCCAAGTGTGGGGTTCATAGCCAGACCACTCTGTCTTAGGCACTGTTACAGCACCAATCAGGTAGCTCAGTACGGAATACAGATTTAAGGCAAGCATATAAATACAAAACATCTGCTTTTCCCATTCCAGGGTTCAGCTGCTTCAGACTATATTTATATTGGTGCTTTGGTCTAGTGAGCTGAATGCAGGGCTAAGAGTTAGGAGATGTCAGCTGTATTCCTGAGTCTGCTGGCGACACTCTCTGGGTCCCACTCACCTGGTCTGAAATGTGAGAAAGATTAAACTAACAAGCTTTGGTTTATATCTTTGAGATCTACAGAAGAAAAGTAGAAAACTCTGGTGTATTTGGACCCGTGGAACTACTATAATAACAATAATTAACAAAGAAAAATGGAGCTAGACCAAGGTTTTCCTACGCAGCACTTTTACCTGCAGAAAATGCTATTTCACTGAAATGGAAACACTTCAGTGTTGTGATAGTTACTGAAACATCATTTAGCAAAAAGAAAAGGAGGACAAGAGGAGAGGAAAGCATTTTTATACTAGAATTGCATGGTTGAGGTTTTTTGATTTTAAAATTCTTTGTCATGACAAAGTATAGGAAAAATATCAAAAAGCCAAACGAACCACTTAAAATTCGACAGAATAAAACCATATTAAAATGGATAGCAAATGGTTATTGTTCTGACTGAGAAAAAACACATTTAGAAAGAGCAGAACTTCCCACAAATCTGAAATTCTACTTCCTGCACAGCTAGTAATAAGAATATAAGATTATATTTTAAATGCCTATACCTCCACATAAGTATTACTGCGCTTACACACCAAGTATTAGCCCATGTATACACTTTCTATTCAATAAAGTTGCTATGCAACACTCTGCAACAGACTCCTTCACTTCCGTACAGTGTGCTCAGCCGAAGTAATCTGCTTCCAAATGATGAATTGGTTACTAAATTGTTAGTGGAAACTGGAAGACAGCAAACACAATGCAAGGACTCTTTGCATAAGTCCAATGCAAGAAGAGAAAGTAAACTGAAGAAACATTTTCTGCTCCAACATCAAAAAGACGTAATAACAGAAATGAAATAAATTCAAATGATCAGAAATGACTACTTTTTGCCTGCTCAAAAGTAGGCAGAAATAAAACAAAACCAGCCTCCCCTCCAAACCCTGTGCCTTCCTATAAGAAGGGATGAAAGAGCTAGCAGCAACAGCAACATTTCACCTAGCAACCTGCCACGCAATCACAAAAGCACAATAACAACAAATGGATGTGCAATTTCACCCCAAGCCCAGAACACAGACATGCCCAGAGCAGAAAGCAAGTACCTCTGACAGAGACCTGGAGGGTATTTTTTACCTTTTTACACTTGTTCAGTGACTCGCAGGGCTTGTCACACCAGCTCCCTGCCATGGAATTGAATCACATGGTAATAGGACCAGAACAATCTATAATTTTTTGTTTCATGCATTTTCAAACAAACCCCCAAAAGGCAGCGTTCCTGGGGCTGCAGTCAGGAACGCAAGAGATAAGCAGGAATACTAATGAAGGTGTGATATGTATTACAAAACTAGGGCGCCTCATGTTTTCTCTAGTACACTTCAAAAATGACATGTGAATGGAGGAATGATCAGGCAGGGCAGAGCCACAGGCTTTTTCATCCAGAAGTGAAATCTGAAATGGTCAGTAGCACATCCTGCTGAGAATTGCAAGAAATGCCATCAGTTGCTGATAACCAGTATCTAAAGACCAGCTCTAACCCCGAAGCACGGAGGTTTGAAATCTAGAAGTGTCTCCATGTGAGCTCTCATCCCTTGGATAATCCCATTTTACTTATGTCACTTACACAAGTGCCTCTTACTTGATTTGAGGCTGGAAGGACTTCCCACAGCAGCGAGGTTTACAGCCTAATTACAAACTGCGTGGAGAACTTCTTCCTTAATGGACATTTGTCACCTTTTAGTTACAGTAGATGTCCTTTTCTTCTATCACAACTCAGGTAGGAGAGTCTATGCATCCTTTACACTATACATGGTAAGTACGGCACACACAAATAGCATTTGTCAGCTCCTTGTGGGATACCGTTTCAAAGCCTCACAAGTCTCACTGTAAGGAACAGCTTTCAGTAACACGTTAAGAATGAGCACAGGTAAGCAGAATTTAGACATACTCAGTTTGGGCATTTAAACTTCAGCCTTACCCACCTGCCAAGAATATAAAATAAGTTTGTTTAACTTATTTAACAGGTGATACTTTTTCCTCTACCATGTTGCTACTGTTTCCTTAGAGTCATTCTGAATTTCCTGCCTCCTAATTTTCTGGCATCGCTTCTTTTTTTTGCTTCATGTAGTATGAAATTTCTCTCAAATTTCTCCAGAAATTTCATGCTTCAGTATGCAGACTTTTCAAGCGCTGGTTGATTAGTAGAGCGTTACTGTTCTTCGGGGGCTAAATAATTCACCCAGACAGACCACTTCAGCACTCTTCCGCTCATGCAGTAATCACTCAGGTTCCTAATCACTTTGTCCATTCTCCTGATAATAAACTGCCATTATTCAGTCCACACAGCCAGACTGCTCTGTGAAAATCAGTGCCCACATGGAAGCCTTTGAAATGGCCAGCAGTGAACGCTGAGCCACATTGCCCCATCGCAGCCTTCTGAACATGGCCAAATATCTGTCTTCAGTATGAACCCCCCTGCCCCTCACCAAATATCTCACACTCCCAAGACCTCAATTTCCCTCTCCCTTCTACTGTGTTATTCCCCTCTTTCTTTGCTGGCACCTGCAACTCCTCCAGCTTCATATCATCAGTACACCTCACTAACAGACTTTCCTCTTGCTTCAGATGAAGAACTTTAAAAAGACATTAAAAAAAGATTTGTGGCCAAAGGTCCCATTAATTACGTTTGCTGTACCCCACTAGGCACCTTCTTCCAACGCAGCTCATTCCCATTTATCACAATCCTTTTTTTACAGCCTCTTCGCTGGTTTTCAGCCCTTAAGTCAGTGCTTCCTCTCCCAGGGAAACCGATTTCTTTTTTTTTTTTTTGATTAACAGCAGGATGTCTTTCTTCCAAAATGTTCTCTGCATATAATCACAGATTTATGTAGCGAGAAAGATACATAAAGGTTTACCGTCAGAGTGGAAATTAAAACAGCATCAATTTCATACAGGTATAGTTTTATACTGATAAAAAGAGCAGACAGACAGCATCACAGCTGGGACAGTCAGGGGAAATTCAATGGCCTGTGCTCTGCAAAGGTCAGTGAGATGATCGAAAGCATCCCTGGTGCCTCCACACAGACAGAGTGGGTCCCTGGTGGGCCAGTTCTGATGCCGCTCCCACCGGTCCTCCTGAGGCAGCTCCTGCTGATGGGAGAGCGACTCCAGCTGTTCCACGAGATAAACAGGAATAAAATAAGGCCTCAACTTTTTGTCAGTCAAGCTTTGCTCCTGACCGCTGGTGTCCAGCAATTAACATGGCAGATATCTGCAGGAGTCAACTGGATATCATTCAAGATGTTCCCATTCACCACCAAGGTTAAATCTACCCTGATAACAAGGATCAGCCTCAAAGTGGTCTTTGAGCACAGACTCACGGGACTCACAGAATCACAGAATGTTTGGAGTTGGAAGGGGCCTCTGGAGACAGTCTAGTCCAATCCTCCTGCCAAAGCAGGTTCACCTACAGCATGTTGCACAGGGTGTCGTCCAGGCGGGTTTTGAGTATCTCCAGCGAAGGAGACTCCACAACCTCCCTGGGAAGCCTGTTCCAGTGCTCCATCACCCTCAAAGTAAAGGAGTTTTTTCTCATATTTAGATGGAACTTCCCATGTTTCAGTTTGTGCCCGTTGCCACTTGTCCTGTCGCTGGGCACTACTGAGAAGAGTCTGGCCCTGTCCTCTTGACACCCACCCCTAAGGTATTTATAAGTATTGATAAGATCCCCCCTCAGTCTTCTCCAGGCTAAACAGACCCAGCTTTCCTTAGGAAGCAGGAAGAAAAGGGGGCTGCATAACATGAAGATGGCGCTGCCCTCACACAGCCAGCCATACGCTTCCTGGAAGGGGCGAGCCTCCCATGCACGACCTCCGGGCCACCCCCTCACAAAAGAGATTCTCCCCGGCTGCTGCAGTGCGTGGCCACAGCTAGGACCGTGGCTGGCTCACAGCCCTCGTCTCTGGAGGAGGACCAGAGAGATGGAGACAGGGTAGGGGAGTTGTTTTGCTGACAGTCGATAGCCACAAAGTTTTTCTTGGCTCCCATCTTTATCACTCCATGATAGACCTGTTATATGCCTGGGTGTGCACTTGGTGCCCAAACCAGCTCCTCCTCTGCCTGGTGCCCTCCTGCCATGCTGGGCACACAGGACTGTGCCTCAGTTCCTCCATCACAACTTTCAGCACCCTCTGTCCCTGGCTATTGCTCAGAGATAAAAATACACCCAGGAAGAGGGACAAGACCCCTTTCTAGAAGGGCTTTGCATGGAGTCAAAGACCCTGAAAATCCATCTCCAGAGCATGTTCAAGAAATAAGTAGCATCATGAAAGTAACTTTAGCACAAGAAAAAACATATGATGCAGACAAGGAGGTCAACTGTGCAAACTTCCTCAGATCTGGAAAAGAAAAAGGAGCATCTGAGCTTGAAAGAAAGATTAGGAGAGCTCTAGCAAGATCTTAGCCACTGCAGACAGCCTGATTAGGGAGATTATGGGGAAGAGCAGAGAGACTTCCTGCCATTCTGCAAGACAGAAAAACTAGCGGAAGAAACGCCTCAGGTCTCACAGGGCTGCATGTGGCAGCTGCTGTCTTTGCACGGGGAATAGCCAGAAACATTGGAGTGACACAGCGGATCGAGTTCAGTGCTCTTGCAACACCCTGATCCCAACGGCATGCAACCTGTCCGGTGGTTCACTTCCATCCACCTGGATACAACCACTGCAAAGCCTGAGCCACTTTCATCAATGTTTCCTGCAGTTAAATAACAACGGCAACACTTGCTTACTTGCTCCAGAGTTGCAGGGAGAACAACACTGACTTGAGGGGAGAAAAAAAAAAGGAGAGGCAAAGGAAGGGAAGAAGAGGGAAGAAAGTGTTCAGCACCAATAAAAACTGCAAAGAACGGCAAAGAGGCTGGTCTTGTCCCCATCCTCTGGGAAGGGAAGAAGCGAGGGTTATGGAGGGGCCACCTCTGCTATGGGAGCAGCGCGTGTGCATGGCATGTGGCCCAGGGCTGAGGCTCACATCCCAGGGCTGCAGCACATCTCTGGTTTGCATGCAGACTAGAGCTGGGGACTGCGTCTCAGACCTGAACGGTGCCAGCAAGCAGCAGTTCGGCTGCTGACACATCCAGGCTCATGCATAGCCCCAGCAGCCCCGTGCCCAGCGGCGCTCAGCCTGGCTCATATACACACACCAGTTTGCAGAGGGGATAGTCTGCATAAAAGAGGAAGCACAAAGCACAGGGTGAGGAGGAGAGAAAAAGTAGCCAGTGCTACACACCCCTAAGCTGTAATGGTGTGAAAATTTTCCAGATGAGAGGATCTAGAAGATCATGTGAAAGCCTGAGCAAATCAATTCTCTCTGCTTCCCCCAGCTCACCCCTCTCCAGACCTCACACACATCCATTTTTGAGGCTGCAGACGTTATCAAACCTGTGATGCCCTTCAGTAAGAGCAAGAAAAAACCTTTCCTTTACTGCACATTGTTCAGCTTCAGCTCCTGAGCCATCAGCGTAGCCTTGCACAAAGGATGGTCAGGGCAGATATGCTGGGAGACTGTAGTTTTCCTGTCCATACAACAGCATTTCTTGGCCCCATGATGGGGAAAAGCCTGCACACACCATGCAGCAGCCTCCACTTAGTTTGCACCTGAACCCCACCTGGAGAACCCCATCACACACAGCCTTACTGGTCACGTACTCCCCACAACCCAAGCTGAGCAGGTGTGAGGGAAGCATGACTTACTAGGCACACGGTTAATAGCTTTCAGCGGTCTCAGGACACGGACAGTACGGATTGCAGACAAGTTAATGTTTTGGAGATCCAGGGAGTACTCCACCATCCTGCAGAAGCGGGGAGAGAGAGAGAGAGGAAAAAAAAAAGTTCAAAAGAATCAAAAATTTTGCTTTGAGCCATAGAGTCATCATTTCTTCATTGGAGGGTTTCTGGAAGTTATGGGGATGAAGCCTGAGCCTTTGGGAGCAAAGCTGAAGCCTCCAGGAGCCCTCTGGGAGCAGGACCAGAGCCCACAGCTCCCCTGGCAGAAAACACAGCTTGCCTCAGTGAGCGGTGAGAGCGTGCCATGTGGATGCAGGCCAGGAGCTGCGATAACACTTACCTGCTACGACCATCAGGAGGGGGAAGGAGATACATGAAGATGCCCCATCAAGGAGCATGCACTCCTGGTGAAGGCACCCACATGGGGTGGATATTTCCCACAAGGCCAGGAGGAGGAGGGATGCATAGCCAGTTTTGTTCAGCCTTACCTGCAGTGCAGTGAGGTGCTCCCCATGTTCCCCTCATCTCACAGTGTAGGATGAGGTCCCTGGAGGCAGCTTCAGCTAACCTGTTCTACCTCACGCAGAAGCAAACTCTTTACTTAAAGCAGTAACTGCTTCGGCTAGGTGTGAAGGCTTCTCCCATAGCTGTAAATCACTCCTTTCTGACACCAACCAAGAGAGAAAAAGCCTAATTTTAGGACATATACTAGACATTAGCTTTCCTAACCCAACAGCATGCTCCCTAAATAACCTCAAAGTGCAAATAGCTATGACTAACGCATTGGCTTTGCTGCAATAGCAGCAGGTGCAGGTGGAAAAAAAGTGACCTGGCCCAGAATCCCTTAGTTCAGTGCTCCCCTCCTCGCCCAGTATGGCAAATGTCCAGTAACTCGCCTGCGTCTCGGAAAGCACAGTGAGAAATGGGATTATACTAACCATTTACCCTGGCCAGCAATTTCTACCTGAGGATCTCAAAGCATTTTGCATGTTTTAGTGAACATAAGTGCATGAGGCCTCCAGGAAGACATGAGCTGTTGTCACCAGCTTCCTCGGGGTGACCCTGATGTGCAGAGGGGATGAAGAGAGTGACAAAGTTGGCAGGTGAAACAGCAGCAGAGTCAGGACAGGAACTGCTTCTCCTGAATCTCTTCTGAGATGCAAACAATGAAGCTACAAAAAGTTCCCTTTTCCTTGGCCTTCCAACATGCTTGGGAGATGGGGAGGGAGCAGGGGACACAGCCTTTTGTTACTGCACCCCTTCTCAAACCAAAACCATTATAATTTATACAGAAAGACCCACAAGTCTTTCTATAGAAAAGTCCACAAGTCCAGTAACCTAAAGTCCACCCAAATCCCTCTGCCCAGGAACCACTGAGAGTGAATCAGGGAGCCTAAGTGAGACATTGAGAGGGAAATGGGGCATAGCCAGTCCATAACAAATATCAGGGATAGGACTCAAATTAAACTTGAATGAAATGGACTGATCCTTCTATCGGTCACCCTCTTCACTCAAAAGGACCTTGAAGAGCAAATGTCTAGTTATCTGTCTACACCTTTCACAAAGGGGACTTGTCAGAGTGACAGATTTTCAAACACAATGGGGTAAACCTGTCAAAGTGTTGTGATTATTCTTTCTCATGCTCTCTTTCTTTCCCTCATTCCTTTCACTCTGTTCTCTCATGCACTTTTATGGTAATTGCATTAAATAATTCTTCCTCTGAAATGCAGCAGCATTCATTTACTTCCCTAGACCTGTCAGTTCCATATATACTGAGAGCAGAAGGAGAGAGGAGGGATTTCATGCAGATAATCAAAATATTCACAACCCCCCAAAAAATGCAAGTCAAAAAAATCCAAGTCAAAAAAATCCCACCCTAAACCAAGCAGCAATACTTAAAAAGCATTAGTGATAGACAGAGGCTTGGATCCAGTCAGATGAAATTGGGAAGTAGGTATGAAAGGAGGAAGAACACACATGGATATCAATGCACAGACTTCACTACAGGGCATCAAACAACAGACATACCTGCATAGTGCAAAAGGACCTTGAGTAAGCACTGATCAACCTTGTTCCAAAAATATAAAAAAAGATTGCCTCATCAGTGTGTTGTTGCTCCAGAATTAGACAGACCTGCTGAAACTTTGGAACTATGGTTACGGGCAAAGCACAGTATGGTCATAGCGGTATTGCTCCCAGGACGTGGGCTAACATCTCTTCACAGCACAGAGACTTGACACGTAGAGGCAGCTTCATGACTGAAGGAGTCCCTAGGCTGCAGTCTGTTATAGGGGGTAGGTATATGCATGGAAACATAAAGGTTTCCAAGCTTGGTTAAGTCCCACAGAACTTCCTTTCCTCTCCTAAAAAAACACATCTCTTAGAGTACTGGGTTGAGGTCAGACCTCTGAAGGCAAAAAAATTATTTTTGAGCAGTAGCAGAACAACCTGAAACACACTCTGTCAAATACCAAATAAGAAAATAGCCCAAAAACACATCTAATTTCAAAAAGTGGTCTTTTCTGAACTGCACATGACCAAATGAGAAGTCCTGAAGAACACCGTGACCTGCACAGAAACTGAGCACAGGGGAATGGCACAGGGCTAAGGCTGAGACGAAATCAGTGGGCAGAGATGACATCTTTTCCTAGACTTAGCTGTGCAATATTCATTTAAAAATAGAACCTCCATTTACAAACCATTTGAGTTTTGTCCTCTTGTGGCTACAGCCATGTTGCTGGATTTACAACGGGAGTAACCTTAACCAGGTGCACATCACTGCGCTCTCCTAGCTGGAATGAGCTTGCCACCTATGTGGCACAGTCTGTGTGTCACTAGAAAATTGATAATCATCAAAGTAGTGAGCATGGGTCCTTTCAGAGCAAGACGAATGCTACCTTAGCTGCAACTGTGCAGTTCAGACAGCCAGTGAGCCAGCCTCCTGCAGCCCTCAGTAGCCACAGATTTGCTGTGATTATGTTCCAGTTTAGCTAGAAAAAAAAAAGCTGAACAGTCAGTCACTCTGCCAATGAAAACAGCAGGCTGTTCCCCCAAGGATGGGTCAGAGAAGGGCAACTGTTAAATTTTTAAGAGAGCAACTTCTAACAAAAACGAGCTCAGCCTTAGCAGGCCCCAGGGCTTCAGCTCGCTTGGCAGACCCCTTCTGCCTACGGTTCTTCCTGAGGCCTCCTGGTCTTGGCTGTAATAAAGAGACACATCCAGGATGCTTAAATCCCTGCGGATGAGTTACGCCTATTGTATTCACGTAACTCATATCCAACTCCAACACCAACACCATTCCAGTGCAATTTTGCAGTGGGGCCGCTCGTTCTCGCCTTTTCATTCCTAGTGATGGCTTCAGGATCAGCTTATGTTCATGCTTCTCTTTGCACAAGGGTAGCATGCCCGTACCATGATGGACTGCAGATGACCAGGGTGAAATGAAACTCCATTGATTAACAAAAAACCCTCCCCCCATTTTCTGTGTAGGTAAAACTGATGAATGTTGCCTCCTTTTTCTAATGAAATAGGACGTCTAAGCAACTCTGCTGGAGTCTTTGGGCATCTGCAGCATTTCAGGGATTGCCAGCCCAGCTGTTTTTGCTCTTATCTTTCTCCAGCCTGCCCCGCTCCCCCCTGCCTGAAAACCCTGTACACTTAATCCCCACTTAATCCCCACTTTGGTTTGGGCTGTACCTGATCTGCTCCCACATGTGGAGGTGGTGACAGGCTGACAGCGAGTCAAAAGGACTCACCACAAAAAGTGATCAGCCAGAAAGTAACAGCAGATTTATGTCAGGAGGTTCACATTTTCCAGTATCCGTGTCTCAAGATCTTGTGACAGTGGATTAGGGGCACAGTGCTTATTTGGACTCTCAGGCACCCAGCCTTCGGTGCTTGGATCCTTATAGCACCAGCAACCCAGGGAACTGTGTGTTTGCTGGGTGCTCATAGACCAAGAGCAGGGAAACATTAAAGCTAGTGCAAAACAGTTGCCTCCTTTTTAAACTCCAGGAGCTTTCCAGGCTCCTTGTCCTTGCTTTGTGTCAGCTCAGTGCTGTGAGCAAGGGTAGCTCCCACAACCTGACTGCCCTTCATCTAGCTGTCCCTTCTTTCTTGGCTGCTTTGCAAAATCTTGTCTTGTTTGTAAAAGCTTTAGTTTCTTTAAGGTCCGGGGCAGTCAGATGAAATCTAGGACATGGGAAAAAAAAAACAGAACTGTGCTGGTTGTGAGCTGTCCTTTCCCCTTATCGTGACAGGGCAGGGGGGAAATGCATCTTTCCCGAGGGAAACGGCAGCTAATTTCTGGCACTGCTAAAGTATTTTGTGGCCTCTGGCACGGGTAGGGGAGTGCAGGGGCAGGTTAGGAAGCTGGAACTATGCTAAATCAGAGAGGAACTCCTGATCTGTGGTGGAATTTGAGCACTGAGCTGTCGAGATAATTCAATTTATACACTAATTCTTTTTCCCTTGCTAGAGATTTTCTTCTTCAAAACTTTCCATGTAAAACTCTTCTGGAAGGAGAGGGGATTGACGCATGGACTGTCCCTGCACCACATGGCTGGAGGCTGATGCATGGTGGGAACACTGACAGGGTGTGAAATGGGACAGGGACACCAGCTGCATGCATGGGGTTCATCCTGAAGAGGCAAGAGGGATGCCTGGCAGGGAATGGCTCTTTGCTCGAGCTCTGCCTCCCTCCCCACTCTCAAGGTATCCCACCTCTTCCCTACCACCCCCCACCTCTACATCCCTGACTCAGGCCCACTTGCAACATTTCCACCTCTCTTTTTAATCTTCCTCCTTAACTTTCAGGATCTTTTCCATTTGCCCCTTTCCTTTCCTTCATCTTTTTCCACTTTGCCTCATATCCTTCAATTCCCATCCCAATCCTTTCTTTCCTCTTCCATCCTCCTCCTTACTCCTTTTGTCCCTTTCCCTACTGATCTTCCCCCTCCTCCTACTTAGTCTCTGCCTTGCTGATAAATGTTAGCCTATGCCCAGGAAAATCTGCTCCCTTGAACACACAAGAGACCTTGAGTTTAACACAGGCAAGGCCAAGCTAGTGCAGGGAACAAGTAAGCAATTTGTTAGCACATCGACCCTGTCCAGAAAGCGCCTGGTCTGGTGTACCTCCATCCCCTGCCAAGTCACTGGAGCGAACAGCGCACACATGGGGACAAGAGGGCACACAAACCACCAGCATCGTAAACCTTCACTGATCATGAGGTCTCAACAGCAGCAGAGCTTCATCAGCTACAGTTTGGCACTTCCTTTGCTCCTCTGCCCCCGTGAGCTCAAGAGTGGGTTTGGATCTGTCTTGGCACTCTCCACTTCTCCAGCAACAACAAAACTCTGGAGAGAAGAGCGATGCTCATTGCCCAACAACAGCAGAAATGCACAGCCAGCATGGCTCTCTGCCAGGCACAGGAGAGCAGACTGACCAGCAGGACAGAGGAATAAAAACTAAGACTATTTAAAACAGACACAGCAAGAATATGAAAACCTTGTAAGGAGTCCAGAAAATTCAGACTTTATCTTGCTGTTCATGTAACCCAAGATAATGAACTTATGTAGTACCTGGCTAGCAGCTTCCTCACAATTACATTCAATGAAATCCATGATTAAAACAGTTCAAACATTGCCATTTACCTCTTCATATTTACATCTCCTTATACCTTTATTAAATACTTATTAACTTTCCTAACCTTAGCTCCTGAACTTCTATTTGCTGAAAATTAGCAGCCAAATATAATATTTAAAATTCTGGAAGCATTCATGAAAAATACTGAGGCAGTATTCTTCTTATGATACAAAGCCAATATGCTTTTGTCAAATTCAAAAGCTGCCTAATTCTCCATCTCTAGTAGGGGTTTTCAATTGAAATCTGATTAACTGCAGTCTAATCAATTCATATTTCTTTGTCAAATAAATTTGGGTTTGGCACTGAAGCCAGAAACTTTGTGGCTGTGGCTTCCTAGCTGTAATTTCAGGCTTGCTATGAGTCTGTGCAAAATGAAGATATTCCTGCCTGGGGACTTTTATTTGGTCCTTGCATCTATGAGCACCCAGGGTGACTGAAGCAGAAGATTATTTGGTTGCTTTCTGATCCAAATTCCTTCAGCTTCTCAGCTATGTCAGGGGTCTAAGCCTGACATGTACCCATACCATGATAAGATGTGATTTAACCAATGTCTTCTGTGTACAAGAATATGCTTCCCTGTCCTTGGTTCCTTGATTTGGCCATCAAATTCCACAAACTGGAATTTCTGCCACTTTGAAGATCCAGAACATAGGAGTCATAGGGAAAATATAAGACTAAGTCTTCCAGTTTTCTCTGTCTGAATTTTCAATTCAGATATCGTCACTGAAAGCTGTAGCTGACATCTCTCCATTTACCAAGGTGTCCATCCCACTGATATGTGAGCCATGCATGAGCCATCCCACAGCTCAAGTCTCCCACCTGCAGCTTGTGGGGTGGTGGTGGGAGACTGATTTACCCCTAAATCCTCCCACCTCTGTAGTACACTCCAGGATGAGAGGAAGGTCTCACTGCCTCTGCTCTGGCTTCAAAGACTGCAGCTGCAACATGAAGGAGCAAAGCTGGTCCTCTCACTGGACAATGCACTCCAGTGATCCCCTCCAATGGTCTCATATGTCCTCTCTCATATTAATAAGCCATTCTGATGAAAGGCAATTAAAAAGCATGTGCATCACTAGATCCACCGAGTCCTGACCCTCTGTGGTCAGAGATGTAGCAGTGGGTAGGGGTCGTGGAGAATGGGGCCAATTCCCCCCAGGGACTCTATTAGCTGAATCTGTGGTGTGCAAAAAAGGGAGGGCAGGCAGCAAAATCCACTTGCTGGTGCCCACGACTGCCTGGTTAACAGGGACCATCAGAAGGAAGAGCACGCAGCGGCACAGCTAGAGAGTGGGGCATGTGGCATTCAGGACACCTCCTGTCAGCCCTTGGTAAGGCTGGACGTGCCCCGGCTTGTACACAAGGAGAGCTGTAGGCAGGCAGGCACTGATAAAGGATGAACCCAATCTCTCGCAAACCCATATGGAGACATCAGAAGCGGAGTCAGGAGATTTTGACAAGGTCTGCCCAGGCTCTGGGCAAGAGAGGAGGGCTACTGCTTCCACCCCGGGTCTGCAGCTACAGGATGCACCCTACCAGGGGACAGAAAAAACACGCAGTGCACACAAACAGGCTACCTGTAACCCCAGGACTGCAGGGCTCCCAGGCGGGACCTGTTTTTTAAGATTTCTGCACTGTGCCAGCCCTTTTGATCTAAAGCTGGAGCTACATCCTTACTTCCCACCAAAGGTCCCCGGGGGCTATGGCAGATGTTAAAGACTCTCTCTAGGTGCTCCCTTTTCCCTGCTCAGAAGAGTTGTGTTGTGGCCCGTGCCCCCATTTCCTTCACTTGCTCACAGCTGCAAGAAGGCTGTGAGGGTAGATTTAGATTAGGTATTAGGAAGAAATTCTTTACTGTGAGGGTGGTGAGACACTGGAACAGGTTGCCCAGAGAAGCTGTGGATACCCCCTCCCTGGAAGTGTTCAAGGCCAGGCTGGATGGGGCTTTGAGCCACCTGGTCTAGTGGAAGGTGTCCCTGCCCATGGCAGGGGGATTGAAACTAGATGATCTTTAAGGTCCCTTCCAACCCAAACCATTCTATGATTTTATTATTCTAAGGCACAACCTTTACGGGTGCATTGGGAAGGGACAGGGGCTTCAGACAGCACAGGACACCAGCCCCCATGGGGTGAGCTAAGCACACACAGCCCTCCGTGCACATCAGGGCTGCAGTCACCTATGGACTCCTCTTTAAAAACATTGTCTCCACAGATGTTCTGGCTCCCAACTGACTCGTTATTTGGACCCGATCTTTTAATATATGGACATAGGTTGCTCCATGGTGCAGGAGGCATAGGGCTGCCAAGCAGCCCCCAGCACTGAACCTATCATCTCATGTGACGGATACTTGAAGAGCAAGCTGTGCAGGCATCTGCACACATTTTGCACAGTTTGGTGCCTCTGGCGCCAGGCTTCAAAATGCACCCAAAATAAGATGAGCAGAACTCCCTTCAACACCTACTGTAGAAATGATGGAATAACATCACACGGGATGTGGCCAGACACTACACAGAGGCCTCTAAATTGCTCTGCAAACCACAGTGTACTCAGCTAAGTCGTCCCGCTTATCTCTTCTAAAGTTAGAGCTCATTATGCTGCAAAAAGACAATTCTCTGCTGACATAAAAGCTGAAAGACAGAAAAATCCCTTGCTAGTAAAACAAGGACTGCAAAAATGACATTCCTTTTTCCCCCTTTATAAAAAAAAAATAATAATTAGAGGGGCTATAATTCTGTTAGTAAAAAGTAAGACATTTCTTCAGGGAGTGATAGATCAATTACTAATTACATAGTCACCTCCAGAGCTATGATGCTTAGTATTCTTAAAAAAATAACCTGCAGCTGTCCTCCCCAACAGTACAAAACATTTTTTTTCACTTTTTTTTTTTGTTGGTTTGGGGTTTTTTTTTTTGCTTGGTTGTGTGGGTTTTGGTTGGTGGGTTTGGTTTTTTTTGTGTTTTTGTTTGTTTGTTTGTTTTTGTTTGTTTTTTTCTTTTTGTGTGTTAATTGCTCTCCAAGCAAAAGCTTGCTGAAAGCTTCCAGAGCCTGTGAGACTGCTCCCTTGCTGTCTGGAACACGATTATTTCACACCCCTGAACACTCAAGATTTCCCTCCAAACTGTGTACTAAGAGAAAACGTCAGAGTTTCTTAGTAGTTTTGGAGCCATGATATGAAAAGACATAAGCAGGTTTTCATACTGTGATAAGAAAGCTAGAGGGACTTGCCAAGCTCAGCTGACTGAAGACAAGCGATGAAGCCTCACTTTTGAATACCAGGGGTCTGAACACAGACTCTGAGCTCTGTATTTCATTGCTTAGGGGAAAAAAGGAAAAAAAAAAAGTGTCTGCATTGTGGTCCTGTGGGCCTGCTGGTGTTGCCTTTTGTTTTTTTCTTTTTCTTTTTTTTTTAAGTAAATCTAAGGATTCCTGTGGTAGGGCATTAGCTTTTAGGGAGTCAAAAAATCAGAGGCAATAATTGAGAACTACACATAACACATGCAGGGTACCACTGGCTCCTTGTTTTGATTCTTCTCTGGTGTGATTCATTTCATTTTGATGACTCCTTTCATTTCAATATGTTGCACATCTATGGATAGTTTTACTAGGAGAAAGCAAATTAAATAATTAGTATCATTAAGGAGGAAAAAGTGAGTGCGTGTTGGGGGGGAGGGCTGTGTTTCTGATACTTCTGCTTTTGGTTAAGATGCTATTTAGCCTGCTGCTTGCTGGTTTCCATCTTTATCTGATCGCTGCTTGAAACACCTAATTGCTGTATTTATTACAGTTTTCTTTAACTTCCCATAATTTATAGAAACCTTCATTTGGCATCGAAGATTAGCTAACTAGGACTTTCTGAGCATTCTACTGTTTACACTGCTGCTAATAAGTATTTAATGGTCTGAGATTTTAAAGTCATAACTATGCAAATCCTGGCCAGGTCCCTGAAGGACCATAGTTAATTAAAAGCAAAGAGAAAGTAGAAGATTGGGAACACACTTCCCCATCTTGCAAGATTAAGGCCAATCAGTGTGTTTCAGGCTAAGCAGCATCTTCTCGACATGGAAGGGCACTGCATGGTACCAATTTTGTTTCCTGGGAATGGGCAGGTATTTGAGGCAGGGGGGCTGGTACCTCTCATCCTTCTGAGAGCTGCCAGCCCCCTTTCCTGGGCTGAAATGCAGAGGGATAAATTTAGGGCTGTAAGTGTAAACTGGTGGCTTCCTGGTAAGGAGAGAGTTGTTCAGAGGTATGTGTGCTAAGGCAGCACAGCATGGACAAGAACAGGGCTAAAAAGAGCTCGGATGGATGGATTCGGGAAGCAGCATCACTGCAGGTTTATGGAAGAAAGAACACAATATCTAAAGAATTAGGGGAAGCAGAAATCAAGGACATTAGATAACTATCAGAGAGAAAGTACAAATAATAATAATAATCTCAATTAATAGAGACAATACCTTCCAGGCTCCCAGTGCAGAAGCTGCACAAAGCACTCCTGAAGAAGCAACTAGCCAAAAGGCACAGGAGTGAGAAGAAATGTTCTGCTCAATCTAAGAGGCTATCAGGCATGGCCAAGAAGAGATCTCCAGCTGTAAAAAGATGCCAGAAAACCCTCTCTACAGACTGTATAACTACTCAGAAAGGAAGGGATGCTTTGAAAAAGAAATGAAGATATCAGAACAGCTGTGCTGCCATACTGTAAGTGAAATGAAATTAAAAAAGCAAACTTAGGAAGACTTTCGAACTTCCAGGACAATATTTACCCATGATGATGTGTTTTGAAATTAATTGTTTTTCTTATCATTATACACCACAGATTATAGACAATTTCTGAAGAAGATGGACAAGAAATATTCAGCTGAGCTCCTTGATGGCCTATCCTGGCCAACAGGTAAGAGAGATGATGGAGGAATGCGGTAATGAACTGCTGGCTTGGCCAGCCACATAAGGCAGCAGACTTGCAGAGCACTGGTCTACCCCTGGAGAAGCAGAAATATTAACCAGCATTTCATTAGAAAAAGATTTAGTTATTAGGGAACTGAGAGATAGACTAGTCAGCAGATTGTTAAATGAAAGACCAAAGGGGAAAGTGATGAAATTAGGAAAAAAGTTAATTCTTACAGAGCCTCCATGCCAAGAACAAAACTAATCAAGGCAGTAAAAGATGTAAAGAGGAGAAAAACGGTATCGTCTATACACCAGTGCCAGGGGCCTGAGTAATAAAGAGAATAGAAATTGTTCATTTTATGAGCATAAACAGCCTAAATGGCATTAAAAAAGCCTGGTGGGAAGATCTGCATGAAAGGAATATTAAAATCAATGATTTTAACCTAGCTAGGGAGGCTCAGTGGACAGAAAGGGAGGGGGAGTAGCACACTGTCAAAAATGGCATTTTCTAATACGGAATCGGTGACAACTTGGAAATGAATACTTATGGATTAATTTTCTGCCAGATAAAGCAGAGAATTCCTCCTGGCTAGAGAAATGGCCTGACAGGAGCCTCATGAAATTCAACAGACAAATGCAAGGTCCTGCACCTGTGCTGGACTAACCCACTGCCCAAGGACTGGTGGGTAGTGGCTCTGATGAAAAGAACCTGTGGGTCCTGGGGGACAGCAGGCGACACAAGGTCCGTGTGAGGAAGGCTGATGGCGTACCAAGCTGCACCAACAGGAGTGCAGCCAGTAGATGAGGGAAGGGACTACCTCCTTTACTGTGCACTTGGTAGACCACATCTTAAATAGCACATTCAGTTTTAGGCCCCCCCAATACAAGAAAGATGTTAAACTGGAGCAAGTTCAGTGGAAGGTCACCAAGATGCTCAGGGGCTGGAACACTTGCCCTGTGAGGAGAGGCTGAGGGACAGGGACTTGTTCAACCTAGAGAGGAGATTACTCTGGAGGGACCTAACAGCAGCAACTTTATACCTACGAGCATATCAGTAAGGAGATGAAGCCAGGCTCTTCACAGTGGTGCATGGCAGGAGAACAAGACAACAGACATAAATCCAAGCAGGGAAGGGAGGTTCAGACTAGTTACAGAGATAAATCAGCAGTGGGGCTGGGGTGCAGAGAGGTGGTGCAGTCTCTGTCTGTGGTGGTTTTCAAGACTTGACTGGACAACTCTGAGTAACACAACTTGAGTTTGTTGTTGACCCTCCTACGAACAAGAAGATAGGACTGGAGACCTCACAAAGTCCTTTCCAACTCGAATTATCTATGATCCTATGAATGTGATTAGGTATGTCCAGATCACGCTAGAAAACAGGCTGACTAGTTCTCTTGGTATTGGTCTGTAACTCATAGGAGAAAAACCCTCCCCTTATCTATCTGCAAGACTTGAATTTGAGCAACATGTGTCAGGGACGCCTAAAACTCCTTGCAATTTTCCAGCATTTACAGTGATGTGCCTTACAACTCAAAGAAAATTGCATTTAAGGATTCAACATACAAAGATTGTCTATTAAGTGCTTTTTCTCTTTTTTTTTTGTCATAGAATTTAAAGCTAGGACTACTTGATTACATGTGTTACATACAAATCAAGTAAGGTCATCAACAGTATTAGATATACTTGGTGGATTAGAGAGGCCATACTCATGAAGTTCAAAACACACGGAAAGAGCCATGCATCAAACTGGTCAGGATAAAGACTTTAATTCTGAACTGTGGATGACAATCAAGTGGTGTTTAGGAATATTTATCAGGTATCCAAGAAGCTTCAATAGAGACAAGAAAGCTGAACAGGCTAAAAAGATTGTACAATATAAGTGAAAGCAAAAGAAGCAACATAATAGCAAGAGAGGGGAAGCTGATACCTATGAATATAAATTAGGAGATGGAAATTGTAGAAAATTTGTAAGAGAATTGAACGAGCACAGAAAATGGTACAAGTTAATCACTGGAACAAGAAAACAGAATTGTCACAAACAGTGTAAAAAGGCAGAAAACTTCAATTAAAAAAATGTTCTATGGGGAAGGTCAGATGATGTATGTGTACCACAGATGATAATGAGCTAGTTTCAGCTCCAGCTGTGATCAACTACTTTAGGCTGCACCTATCAAAATAGGGATATGCTAAGATAAGCAGGCCTGGACAAGTTACATCCAAAAGTTTTAAAAGAGATGGCCAGAAAAGATCTGGACCAGTACTGATGATTTTTCATTAGTCTCAGAAAACTGGGAAAGCATCCAAGGGTCAAAGAAATTGTGATGTTGTGCCAGTACTTTTCTAAACACAGTTATCTCAATAGGCTGACTAGACTGATGCTGATCACAGTACAGTAATGAAATCACCAATATGCAACTTTGACAGATTACAGATTAATGGTGGATAATAAAATTAACCATAATCAACATAGGTTTAAGGAAAAATTGACACCATCAAACTAATGTGCTATAATTTCTTATGAGATTACAAGTCTGGTTCACACAAGTAATTATGTTGATATGGCTGGAAGGATATGAAATCATCATGACATACATTAGCTGGAGAAAAACTGGCTAAGTAATAAGCCTCACATGCAACAGTAAATGGGGACTCATTCATGAGCAGATGTACTTCTGTAGTGCACAATTCTTGCCACTCTGTTCTTTACTTGTTTATCACAACCTGGCAGAAAATTAAAAAAAAAAAAAAAAAAATCACTGATGGATTTTGCAGTTGAAGCATATTTTTAGGAGAACAGAAAAGAAATGAAGAGGACAAGTCAGCAATATAGAACAGTATGAACTGCTTTGGAAATGCAAATAATATGTATTCCAGTGTGAACAAATGGAACAGCATACATCTGGGAACAAAGTTTGCTGTTCCTACTAATAGGAAGGGATTTTCTTTCTTCAGAAGAGGAGACTGAGAGGAAAAAAAACCCAACCAACCAAGCTTGGAGCCAATGGAGAAAGCAGCTGAATGAATTGATAGGGAGATGTTGTGATTGATTAGATGAGCTACTGCAATGCTTGGTTGTAGGAAATAGGAAATTTCAGGCTGGAACAGAGAGACAGTATTACCAGTGAAGGCATTGAAGCAGCTACACAGAGTACTGTGTCTTGTTCTGATGTCCACTACTTTTAAAAGCTGTTATAAAACACTGCTAGTGTATCCCAAAATGCCAAAATATACAAGTCGTGCGATTCCTCTCATCAAAGGCAAGGTCAGGATGGGATCTGACCACTGCTTATGAGACCTACCTGGCAAGATCCAGTGTGATAATGGAAAGCGGCAAAGACGGGACATTCTCTGAAAGATAGACCAGCCTGTCCTCAGCCATTGGATTCCAAGCAGCAAGTAGTTAAGGAAAGATTTTGGACATATTTTGGGCACACTTGTAATCACAATTATCCCCCCAGCCACGTAGTGAAGCCCTCTTCCCCTTAACCTACCTAAGTATTTACACAAGTAAACTGCATACCAGAACATGTCGTGGTGGTGCCGCAGAAGAGGGCAGAGACAGATGTAATTCCCACCACAGATTGCTAATTACAGCACTTGGCTCAAGAGAGGCAGAACAGCCACTCCCTCAGTGAAATCAATGCCCCCAAGGCCAGGCAGGTTGCATGAATTCACTCCTTGCACAGGGACCCTCAGGTGAGAGTCATGTAAAGGGACATCTCCCTTCCCAGAGGGACAGCGGCATCATCTCCAACCACACATGAACACAACTGCCTCACAGAGTAGAGCGAGCAGGAGAAATTGCTCACTCCTTTTTTTTTGCTAGAGAACTGCTTGGCTTAAAAAG
This sequence comes from Nyctibius grandis, assembly GCF_013368605.1. Classification (NCBI taxonomy): domain Eukaryota; kingdom Metazoa; phylum Chordata; class Aves; order Nyctibiiformes; family Nyctibiidae; genus Nyctibius; species Nyctibius grandis. The sequence continues at coordinate 60,388,027 of NC_090662.1, forward strand.
TTGATGAGTGCTACCCCGGAAATAAGTGACTCTTCTCCTAAATTCATGAACACATAGACACTGGATGACATTTCCAATATGATTAGTGTTCACATTATCTAAACTTTCAAAACATAGTAGGATCTCAACTTTAGGAAGCTGCCCGCTGAAGTTGCCTCAGATCTGGCTCTCCAAATGCACCCATCACTGTGGGAAACAAAGGATGACAGACAAGGCCTAATCACAAACCCAGTGGAAGAGGGACTCCCACCAGGACAGCTAGTGATGAGCACAGTCTGCTTGAAACATCTGGGAACCTGCAGCCTCCTGTCACCAGTGAGCAGTCAGGAACTGGAGCATCGGCAAGCTGAATCTGAAGCCCTGGTTGCTTGTGCACACAAGGGCATCAGTATTCGTCAACCCAAATTACCTCACTCAGTTTTAGAAGCTCTGAGGGGAACAATGGAGAATATTGACTTAGGACTGTTGTTTTGGGTTTTTTCTAATCCTTTCTGAAAAAAACACATTGAAGGTGGTTGGGGGAGGGAGTGTGCAAGAGGGGAGAAAGTTCTGGTGATGTCAGCTCCTATCGCCATGGAAACTGAACATTTTTAGTGACAATGGAGTCTTCCTCCTTAAACTGCTGTGTTGCATGGGGAGCAGGGGCAAGCGGGGCAGTGGCACAGGAGGGAATTCAGCTAACTGCAACTATAGCTTCTGGCTTTCCAAGGAAGGGAAGAGAAAGCTACAAATGAATGCCTGAATACATGGTTTATGTAACTAAAACACCGTCTGGGGCAGTAGCAGTGAACAGTCATTATGCTCTTTGATAAAACATGCTGTCATGCAGCTAGCCAGATGGAGGTATCTCAGCTGCCCAGGAACACCTGACAGAACGGTCTCTTGCCTGCACTTTCCTTTTCCATGCTACAGCTTTTTCTTCCAAACTTTGCTGCCTCATTGGTGTTTATTTGGAAAGGGAGAGGGAAGAGAATGGGCTGGGAAGTACAGTCCTTATTCTGGAAATTGAGAGAAGCTGCACGTCTTCTAGGCAGTGCATTACTTCGCAACATCACATACGTTTCCTTGAGAGCCAAATTTATGACCTCCCTTGCAGGCAATGAGAGTCCAGGCCCATGAAAAGGAGAAGACCCTTAGATAAAATTGATTAGCCTCTCGTTAGGATCTAAGTCATTGGCATGGAGAAAACACACAAGACCAAACACAGGATGTCTTCTGTAAGGTGAAGCTATGATCCAGGTGTGGGACCAATCAGGATAAAGATTGGAGCTTAAATTTGAGGTTAAATAAAAGCCTACAGTCTCCACGTAAGGGCAAGTTTGAGCCTTGGATTTGATTTAAACAGTGCAGACAATTTTAATGAAATTCAAAGAATAATGAATTAATAACCACAAGCTTTTATAACTCAGAATACATCATATAGTCATTAGTTCTATATAACTAAATGGAAAAATCTTTCTTTAGCAGAAGTCTTTTGATATCAGATATTCTAATGAGATTATATCCTTTCAGCCTGACACCTAATGAGGACAATTGTATAGAAATAAGGAAACAAATTTCTTTCAGTTTTGGACCTGAAATGAAAAATCTTCCACACTGATTATTTTATATCTAAGGAGTTGATTCTAAGTCTCCTTGGCATTGAAAGGAGTTCAGATATGAGCTTTTTTCCTACTACTGCTATCAGATGCACAAAAGACTCTCTCCTCAAATTTCTGCCAGCAATGCGACAGAGGGAGACACATAAATGGGGTTTACTCCCTTCTCATCTAGGTAGCATGGATTTCACTTGTTTCCTGCATAGAGTAAGCACTTGAGCTCACCCTCTTTCATTTAGCATTGCCCCCCTGATTTCTTCATCCCTCCAGATAGCACCACTCACATACCACGCTTGCAGGGACACCAGGCAGAGCGAGACCCCCAGTTCCCAAGCCTCTTACCCCATACGCCAGCAATCCTGTGCCCACCTGAAGCAGAGCCTTCCTTCCAGCATATCGCAGCACATCACCCACACAGAGGAGCACTGTGGACTCCAAAGTCTCCCTTTCAAACACACCTGTTCTTCCCTTTGCTCCTCAAAGGCTGCTGGGGTAGGGTCTTGCTTGCCACCAGGAGCTCAGGCTAGAACATACCATAATCTGGCTTTTCTCACCACCATGTGTCAGGTGCTTTAACTTAGCCTTTTCTGATGAATTCACAGTCCCCATGCCAGGCCGTTTTAAATCAGATGCTAATCACAGCAGGATCAGCCACAAGAAAGGTCTTCCCGTCCCACACATGTTGCACTAACTCAGAAAAAGCTACAGCTTTCATCTGCCTGTCCTCCATTCATGCACAAGCTGGCCGAGAATCAGCCTTCAAACTTTTACAGCTGAACTGAGTTTGAAAATCTCTGCTCCTCCCAGAAGCAAACAATTATACACCCCTCCAGAGGGAATGACATTTCAATTCTTGCTGTGGAAGAACTGTATCAAAAGCAAATATAAAGACAGTGATGCTCCGCATCGCAGGAGGAAACTCTGCAAAGTGAGCTCGAACTCACTGCTGGTTCAGTCAGTTACACATTCACTTACATTCACTTACAGGTGACAGCAAAAGCGGGTAATTTCTAGCAGGGAGGAGGAAGAGGAAAGTGGGGGTTTCTCTCTGAAAAAACAATCACTTGTTTGCTGTGAACAATATTACATTTTTTTTCCTTTTTTTTTTTTTTTACTGTACCACAAGGCAATCTAATTGAAAACAGGCAAATTCAAAAAAAAAGCACATGCACACTGGTATCAGAGATGGACCTTTTGCTGTGATTCAATAGGCAAATCCTGGTAGGCTTTCTACTTCATACATGCAGAGGAGAAATCAGAGCTTCACCATACCAACTTTCTTGTAAAAACCACTCAAATGTCAATTTGTCCCAATAGTACCGTGGGTAAGGCTAGTGCAATACAAAGACAAAAAGCCCAGAGTAACAAAAATTGCATTCCTGTCTTTGAAACACTGCTGCTAGAAACAGAGAAGCTAGCTTGGTTCTGGTAGAGGTTACACCTCTTCTACTCAGACATTTTAAAAACAAGAAAAAAGTTTCTGGGCTAGCTCTTCAGCTGTTACAAATTAACACCCTCTACTGCAGTTGTGCAAGACAGGCAGCTGCACATCTGCTAGGGAGCTAAGCGACCTCATCTACTGTTTCTTCCAGACTGCTAACCCCAGCACATCTGATTCCAGCTCTGCCGATGTAGTACCAGAGTGGAAACTTCCCCCTCAGTTACATCATAGCAAATCAAGAGTAGTATCATTAGCTTTGTAAGGATTTACTTTTGCCTCCCATCAACATAAGAGGGGCTTAACCCTGCTTGGTACATTTAAGGAAAAACATTTGTAGTTGCCACTAATCTTCGTGGACTCTTCAGATAGGGAGTGTTTTCCTGTTCCATGCAAGTCTCCAACAAACACAGAACAAATAAAACCTGAAACTGTCAACCTACCCAGCCATGACAATAAAGAAATCCAGGCGGTTCCAGGTATCTCCAAGGTAACACTTCTTGCCAAAGATCCCCAGGGCCACCATCTTTAAGACCATTTCCATGGCAAAGAAGATGAAGATGAAATCATCAAATACCTGCCAAACAAAAACCCAAGAGCACGTTTGATAAGTATTCTCAGCCTTGGACTTTAAAATGAACGTGAGATAAACACAGATTTAAGTACTTCTGAAAATGAGTTAGAGGCAGGGCTGGAAAAGCTTCTTCCACGCAGCCCTGGCATCACAGCTCCCTGCTGCTCAAGTAAGCAAGAAGGGCTTTTATGTTTTTCCCCATGGATGAAGTAACTGATGTAGACTCAGAGACTCCTTATATGGAGTTGAAAGTAGCTGTTGGCTCAGCACTAGCAGGTCCAAAACCTGGCCAGGGAAACACTGTCCTTTCAAGGTCTCCCAGCAGGGATTCCTCATCATCCCACTGTAGGTGACTCATCTGAGGACATAGTGCAGCTTCATGCACACCTGGGGCAGCACACACCAATCACAGATGGAGGCTTCAGATGTCTGAACATTGCAGCCTCAGCAACACTATAGATGACAACGTTTGCTGTCACCTTCTCTTTGGGGAAGCATCAAGCACAACTAGTGCATTCATAGGCTGGATGTACCCATGGCCCTTCTTGGCAAGCCTTTTTTTTCTCCTTTCTTTGGGCATTCTGAATACCACATTACCCGAGGACTCAGTAGTACATTTGCTCTTCAACAAAGTAGTAAGTGCATTGTGGGCTGCTATTCTCTCCTGCCTAGGTGCTATAACATTAGTTATTTCTCCCTGGCTTACCTCTAAGCTATGTATCTTGCAGCTGTCTATGTCAGGAAACCTCTACTTATGCACAGGATCAGGAAGGTTAGCAAGTGTTCTGTATTGCACGGTCATAAGTAGACTTCACTCATTATCTCTCTCTCACCCCATTCCCCTCCTGAAAGCAAGTTCTTGCCAGTTTACAACAGGATAGCTTACTGCCAGGGACATTCTTGCCAAACTGCCTAGGAAGGTATTACCCACACACTGAAGGAAAGCATACATGAAAATTTGTGACTTGGACTGATGCACCATCACAACAAGAAGGAAGTCTGCTTACCTGCAAGATTTTACACCTGTCAGAAAGGCAGTCCATATCCTCACATGGCTGGTACATCCCCAGGGTAATGCAGTTTAACAAAATCACCATCATGCTGACGCACTCAAACCAGGTGGAAAAGAGTCAAGGAAAACTTCTGTAAAAGCATCATGGCTGAGATAAGCTTGCTCTAGGCTTGGGGTGACAAAATAGGAAGATTAAGGGAAATAACAGCTGCTGGTAGGCTGATTAATTGCATTCTTATGTTTTTCTCCCCTCAGTTCCTCAACTACTCCCCTCCTTGATTAAGCCAAAACTCTTTTGAAAAGGTGAAAGTAGAAGTGGCACAAAAGCCTAAGGCATTTATACAAGTCAAATCGTTACCATAGTTAAACACATGCTCACTCCTCTCCTGTTGGTTTGCTGAGTCCCTTCCCTCATTGGTTTAGTGAATCTTGCAAATACATAGGAGATGCTTTCCATGGTGGCCTATATTCAAATGTAGCAAAGATCTCTATGATCTAGGGATCTAAATCAAAATAGCCAGATCTCTATGTGAGCCTAGTGATTACTGCCCTCCTGGGAAGGTGGTACAACAGAAGGCTAGAAGTCTCACTCTTCTCTTCTGAGAGGAACTTGGAGATAAAGAGTTGCCATATTGGAACAGGTCAATGGTCCATCTAATCTGTTATTCTGTTTCCAGCAGTGACCCACACTAGAAAAAACTCCACAATATGCCTAATTAAGTTATTCAGTAACCATAGGGGTAAATTGTGTTTCTGACCCCAGCTGGTGATCTGTTTATGCCCTAAAGCATAAGGATTGATAGCCCTTATAATTGTTTTCTCAGCTACACTGGTGTCCCTGCAGATGCTTTGGTTATTTATTTGAATCCTTTGTTGATAATCTTACTAAAATATCTGCTTCGATAATAGCTGGCAGCCGCGAGCTACATTGGCTAATTATACTTTACATTAAAAATTGTTTCCTCCTATTTATTTTTAATTTGTTGCCTTTTAATTTCAAGTGCCACTTCATTTCTATATTACAGAAGAGAGTAAAAATGGTGTATTTGTGTGACCTTCTCTGTGCTCTCCACACCCTCTAACTGCCTCCTCTTCACCATCCCTCTCCTCCTGAAGGAGTCTTAAGACCTGATACACACTTATCCAAGAATTCATTTACAGTATTTTAGCTCTAAAAGTGGGCACATTCCAGTGATATCTTTCCAGCATTCGCGTTGTAAAGCAGTGATATAGATCTGATGAGAATGGACCTCCAACCTCTGGCAGAACCTTCCTTCTTGGGTATTTTAACACACCTCACGTAAACATACCTGCTCAGTTTCCATTTGCAGATGAAATTCTTTTCTTTGTTTTTTATTTTAAATAACAGAGCCAAGAAATTATACATTTAAAAATACAACCCACTGAGTGCACCCATTTTCAGTCCTTGCAGAACTGAATCCAAAAGGGTGGCCTGTATCTCTGGTCACTTCTGAAAGACACTCAACATCCATGGTTTGTTCTAAGCAACTCCTCTGTGCTCATTCTCTGACAGTGATTCATGACTAACCTGCACAATCTGATCTAGAAGATTATTAATTCTTTCTCTTCTCCCTCACCTGGTTTTTAGTGAGCTACCTTCAGTTGCAAAATCAGACAAGAGCAGGGCACCAGCTCTACTGTGCCAATCATGCTATGAGGTGATTTCAAGAACACGTTATCACTATCCCTCACTAAGTTAATCCCAAGTGCCATATAAAGTAATGCACATGGAGCCCACCCTTGATGCAGGCTTCAAAACCAGAGGCTTTTTCTGACAGGAACACACCAAAAAGGGCACGAATAAAATGTTTGTCCTCAGAGGTCTACACAACACAGCTTCAACTTTCCACCTTTCTCTCTCTTATACATTTCTTTAACGACCCAGGAAAGGAATTGGAGAGGTTTCCATTAGCTCCCACAGGCTTTTCAGGTAAGACTACAATTCTCTTCCAGACTTCTCAAAAATCTGTTCAGCATCATCTTTCACAGAATTACAGAATAGTTGAAGTTGGAAGAGGCCTCTTGTCCAACCTCCCTGCTCAAAGTAGCATCAGCTACAGCAGATTGCTCAGGGTCACATCCATTTGGATTTTTAACATCTCCAAGGATGGAGGCACCAAAACATCTCTGGGCAACCTGTTCCAGTGTTTGACTATCTACACAGTGAAAAAGTGTTTTCTTACTTTTAAATGGATATCCCCTGTTTCAGGCTGTGTCCATTGCTTCCTGCCCTGTCACTGGGCACCACTGTGCGGAGTCTGTCTCCCTTACTCCCTCCCTCAGGTATTTATACACATGGATAAGATCCCCCTGAGCCTTCTCTTCTCCAGGCTGAGCAGTCCCATCACTCTCAGCCTCTCCATTTTGCAGCAGGTACTTTGACAGCTACTGGAAAGGCAGCACCAGTGAAGCCCTAACAGAGGGATTAGTGATGAAAGACACTCTTCAAGGGCCCAAAAGAGTTTCTGTGTGGGCTGAGCCAATGGCTGCAAAAGTCCCTCTCCCTGGGCATAAGGCAGTCAGGAGAGGTATGGACAGAGCCAGTGCTTAGAACAGCCCTGGATAAAATTAATACGTAAAAAATGAAAAGCAGAAACTGTTTTAAAAGCCTTTTTTTTTTGTCTTTAGCAAATATCCAGAAAATATGACACAAGAGACCCAGATGCAGGGAGTACTACTCTCTGCAGCCAAACTCGGGGAATTCAGGCAAAGGGGCTCAAAGTCAGGGGTTTACTTCATACAGATCTACACTTTTGTGTACTTGCTTCAGCAGCAGCAACACGTGGGTGGTCAGGATGCTCCCATGCTCCCTTTGCTCCTCTCACTTCCCTTGCAGTGCTCCCCCCCCAGCCACGCAGACCATGGCAGGGTGCCTTCGGGCAGCTGGCAAGACCCCAAAGCACAAGACCTAGCCAGTCACAGCTCCCAGAAATGTTGCAATTTGGGCCAGATGCACAAGGCCCTCATCTTCTTGTTCAAAAAGCTGTGGCCGACTGCACTCCATTTCTCCTCCCCTGCTTTTTGGATACCAGCTTTCTGAAAGTTTGCCAGCATTGTCCAGGCTTCCCGAGGATACTGCTGAATCGCTGGCTGCTCCAGAGCTATTAAACTGACATTAGGAAAAACTGCCACCTCACAGTTTTCCTTTCAGAGCAGGCGGGGACCCTGAAAAGGCACATCCAACCTGCAGCGGAGAGAAAGTAAGTGTGAAGAGAAAACCGGAGCATCTCCTGCCCGGAGTCAGGAGGGGTTGCTGCCTGCTTGGGTCGGTGGAGGGGGTAATTAGAAGTATCTGCTGCCTTCAATGTGTCACTGCTGTCAACCACTGTGACTGCCTCCCATCACCACAGCAACAGCCTGCAGCCAGGTTTATCATCCTTCTTTTGGTGATGCCTCCCCCTCCACACATCCTTCATCCCCTTCCTTTTCCCCGTGCCTGAGCCTGTAATTAATTTCAGCTGCTGACAAAGCCAGTCTTCACAATCTGCATCATTCAGTCAGAAGTTTCATTATTAATTAACTTCTTTCAAAGTTCAAATCTCCTAATTATAAGTGAACCCATGCACATGCTCTCCTGCCCTGCCTCAGCCCTTCCTCACCACTGCTCTCCCTTCCCATGGCCTCACTCCTGACACCTTTCCCAGCGAGGTCTGGGGCATCCACCAGGTTTTGGAAACTAAAAGGAGACCCAGGCATTTCTGCCCATGGTCAGCTCCTCTCTCTGGGCCACCACAAGATGCTTTAGAGGAAGGTACCAGAAAACCCACAGCAGTCCACTACGTAATAACTTGCCCTTAAAGGGAGGTTTTTTCCCTATTGGTGACAGTTCACAATTGATTCAAGCCCTTACAGATAAAGGGGTCATGGTGCTCATTTGGAAAAGGAAAAACAGCAAAGGAGAAAGGTTTCCTGATTCCTTTAACCATGGGTTATTCTCATTATCTACATAACTGTCTCCTCCTTGTAAAAGTCCTGTTAAGCTCTTGGCTTCAGCACTGTCTTGTGGCATCAAGATCCATATCTAGGTTAATTATATTTTGTCTAAAACACATTTCCTTGTACTGGTTCTATAGAATGCCCCTGTGGCAGCGACACTTTCCTTTGCTGATGGGTGCCATCCTTGCCCCTACACACCCCGAGCAGAGCCCGGCCAGCTGCTGGCCAGAAGCAGCCACTGTGTATCCATCCATTGGCCCTCCATCATGTTTTTCAATAGACAGGGCATGTCTGGGATGGGGAGAGACTCAAGGGGGATGTGCATCACCATCACCCACCCCAAACCATCTAGTATGGAGTCAGTGCCAAAAGCCACAAGTTACAGGACAGTTAAGGAGATCTACCGGTGTTTCAGGGAGCTGGATGTGTTGCGGTACTGCTTGATAACATGACTATGCATAATGTGAGATGATGTTAGCAACAAGTGATGGGATACAGGCAAAGGTTTTGGGCTCAATTCCTGAATGACAGATATCAGAAGCAAGGCATGCTGTACTGGAGTTGTAAATAGCTTGCACCTGGAAAACTGGGTACCACTAAATGTTCTTAGAATCAGCCTCAATCTCCTCTTTTATTGCTGACAAAAGTACAACAAAGCAAAACAAAACAATACTTTGGGGTCCCCTCTCCTCTTCCTCCTTCATCATCAGCTCAAGAGTAAGAGTACACCAGGCACAAATAGCTCCCCAGTGGCTGGCACTTCTAACAGCACAGAAAATATAAAAGCTTTACAAGCATGACAGTCCCTCAGTCTTTCCTGTTGCTATCTCCAAACCACTCCTAGGCTATGCCTTGTGCCAAATTCACGTCTTTCATATCTCAGACCTGTTTAACCTGCAGGCAAAACATCTTGGCTACAAAGCTCTTACAGCAAGGGGTTAAAAGCCAGCCCTGTGGTGTGGCTGGTCATGGCAGCACCTGTTCCTGCCCCAAAACAGAGAGAAGAGCCTGCTGCAGCAGAGCAGTTCAGTGACTGAACTGGAAACATGGAGCCCCATGCAATGCATCACAAACACCGGCCAGCCATGCACACAAGTCCTTGTGGCCTCCCACCTCTGAGCCAGTGCCAGGCAGGCACAGCTGGGGGCACCTGCAGGTGAGACATCACATTTGGATGATCACTCCTCTCTGCTTCCCCTTTGGGCTCCTCTCCACCTCCCTCTCATCCCACCATGCTTCCCACTAGCTAAATGGCTGCACCTTGTGATTCCAGTTTGCAGTGATTGCATTTTCTTTCCCCCCTTTTGAAATAAGCTAAGGACAGTGCTGTGTTCCTTCCCTGCTTTCCTCCCCTGCTTTGTGATCCTCCTGCAAGAAGCTGGTAGGATGCTGTAAGCTGCACCAGGACAGTTAATATTTCATTTATAATGGAAGGAGTGATTTGTGTTGTAAAGGTCTGAGAAACAAGCAGCTCCATGGAAAGAAGTACTTACTTTCTCTCCCTCATTGCTGTTGGCTTTTGCAGATGTCCTCACAGGTGAGTTTCATTTTTTTCCCCCTCCCACATTTTTCTTCTCACCACTCACTTTTTTTTCCTTCTATGCTGATGTATAGGATTTTCATGGTCTTTTTCTACAAAACAAACTGACAGAGGCAACAAGAGTTCTTTCTCTTCAGCCTCAATCTGATAAGCGAACCCACTAGAAAAAGTTGAATGCAACACCTGATGTTCACTCAAAGGACAATACATCTCAAAATGTGTTTATGTTCAAATAGATCAAAACAATCAAAATCACTTCTCAGAACAAAAAGCTTTAAAAATCCTATTTTGGAAAGGCTGAAACATTTCTTTTTTTGTCTTTTTTTAGTGCAAAGAAATGTTTCAATGTTACAGGAAAAAAAAAGGTTGTGTTTTTTTGACCTTAGAACTCTTTTTTTTTTTTTTTAAGTTCTGAGTCAATTGGAAATTAAATGCCCATACCCAGCATTGCAGTGCTGGGATTTCATGGTGGCCAAGCCATAGAGGGCAATTTATAAAGCCTTTTTGCAGCCCTCAAGGTTGACATGCTCTAGGTCTTCCCATGTCATGTAATGTCTTGTACATGTTTGCTTTCATCATGTCATCATTTATACACCCTTCTCACAAAAGAAGAGCACCTGAACTTTAGAGTGTTGACATATGTATCGCTAAGGTCTTCAAGTCTTTCACAATATTGATGCCAAGGAAAGGACTGCAGTACTGCCAAACACACCAGGACTGTCACGTTGATTTGAGAGGCACTAGGGAAGACTTACATGACTTGTGGTGGTGTTACTGGGAGGCAGGACAAGAAACTACAGCAGAGGGAGGCAGTAGAGAGATTTTAAATGCTTGGCAATACTTCCATGTTTCTGCCTTTTGGAAGGAACTTTACATCAAGAACAGATTTATTAGAAAAGAGAAAGACTCAGTTGTATCCGTATAAAATCAGATAAACACCATCAAAACAAAGCACTATAGGTCAGCCTCTCTGATCGGTCTAACTTCCCAGGACTGCTCAGACAGTGGGTCCTGTACCAGGCCACACAGGCTTTTGGCTGCCTAGCTCAAATTCAGATTTGTCTTAGAGACTAATGAGAACTATGTCAGTTGTATCTCATACACCACATCATATCCCCCTGCAGAGTTAGGTTAGCATTGAAGAGGATTTTGGAAAGTGGTTGTGTTTTGTTTTGGTTTGGTTTTTTTGTTTGTTTGTTTGTTTTTGTTTGTGTTTTTTTTTGTTTTTGTTTTTTTTAATTACAGAAACAAAATGAAGTAAATATTTCTTAAAACTCTTTCCATAATGATTTATTCACACTTCCTAATTGCATCAATTAAACTCTCAAGTCCAGCAAAACCAAAACTAATAGAAAGAAATTTAACCTCCGTCAGGAAAAATGCACAACAGAAATTAAGAAGCTAAGAAGGAATCTAAAGAGCAGAGGTAGCCCTGTAATGAGACAAGTCTTCAGATATTCCAGAAATAGGAAGCCAACAAGAGAGCTCTGACCTAGTGTAGGGCCACAACAGGCCACAGAGGGCTCCTAACCAAAAAGGAGGCTGCAGAGAGAAAGAAGGCTTCTTTATGATGTTCTTGACCACAGGAGAGCCCGTCAGTCCTAAAGCCAGCACAAGTTATGCCAAGAATTCTGTCTGGCTATCACACCACCTGGATGGATATACATTGGTCTTTTAAAGCAACCTGGTGTTTTCTTCAGAAGAGGTGTGCAGATCCACTGCTAACTATTCAAATATCTCACAAATACTATGAATCTTCATCAATGCTGCTACACAGCCCTACTATTAATGATTACCTCCTGCCTATAGCAGCTGGGCCCCAGAGCTTCTTTACTGATAATGGTCCACCTCCAAATTGCATCTAACTTTCACAGTGCAACAGAGCATCTGTTTAACAGTGTGTAACATTCCTACAAAGCTGTTGACTATAGGAAGCACGAAAAAAATACAGTATCTAGGAAAAAAAGCCTACCCAAGAATCTCTTTTTAGGTCAGAAAAAAGTAATTACCCAAATTTAAACTTGAGCAGGGTATTAGAGGTAATGACTGTTTGTCCTGGTTTGGCCTAAACCAGGCCGATTTTCCTTTCAGTGATTTTTACTTTCAGCTAAGTCTCCTCTAAGTAACTGCACTTTCTGAAACTAACTGCATGTTTTTGCAGACAGTGTCTGCTTCCAGGACTGATAACGCTCGAAGTCTGCAGTTATCACTGAGGCACCGGTAGGGATATTGTGCAGAAAGGTTCTTGCTGTACTTATTCTTGAGAGAAACCAAGGTCACTGTTGAATTCCTCACTGCTTACGAGTGAAGAGCCAAAGGGGGGTCGCAGCTGCAGGGGGGAGCGGACAGGGCAGGTGACCCAAAATTGACCAACGAGGGTATTCCATCCCATACACGTCATTCTCTGTATAAAGCGGGGGGATCACGAGGGTCTCGCTTTTTCTGCTATGGCCGGTGTCCAAGGAGGACTCCGTCTGTTTTCCTGCTGCCCCTGATCCCGATCCGTGCATCCCTGAATCCAGCTCTCGAGCGTCACTAGGCCCAGCCTGGGCCTTCCCGGAGCCTGCCCTGCAGTGCCGGTGGTGACGTGGCTGACTTCAGGGGAGTTCAATCTTGGTTTTGTATATATATTTGTATATATTTGATTATTTCTATTATTGTTATTATACTCTTTTTCATTATTATAGTTTATTAAAACTGTTTTAACTTTCCAACCCAGAAGTCTCTCTCCCTTTTCCCTTTCCCTTTCCCTCTGGGGGGAGGCGGGGGGGAATAACAGAGAGCATCTGCCGCAGGTTTAATAGCCGGCCCAGCTTTAAACCGTGACACTGTTCCTGGAGAAAGAGCTTTTTAATATCCTCAGATGGCTGCTACTGCAGCTGCACATCTTCCTGGCCAGCAAAGCAATACTCCACCATGCTGTGGGATCAGTTCAGGACTGACTTGAGGAATCGCACCTCCTGCTGACTCCCAAATGGTGCCTCCTGCAGCATTCTGGCTGCCTTGGAGATTGCCATCCAAAACCTGACCTGGCTTCACATTAGGAGCTTCAACAAGGTCACAGCATGAGGTGATAGGACTGCAGCTTGGAATATTGTTATGCTGTATGACAGCTGAAAGAATTTTGCTCCAAAATCTCCTAGTCAAAGTAGCAGGTTCAGCAGCTGCTTCCTGCTGCAGATGGAGATGTAGGGGTAACAGACACCAGGGAAGGACCACCAGAAGAAACCCCTTGAACCACAAAACTGGGATCCAGACTATAAAGCTCTTACTGCTTACTGATATTTCACTTTGGGAAAATGGCCTTGGGAAATGGTCTGTGGGGCACAAAGTGGATATTTCAATGAACCTCCTGAAATGGGCACTGCTATGCAGCTGCCTGTCACTGCTCAGGCTTGGAGGGCTGGGGGACGCCTCCCCAGGACTACAGCAGAGTCATGTGGAGGACAGAGACGTGGGTCCTGGATGTTGCTTTTGAGGGTTGTTTTTCTCCCCTACTACTTTACAGCAAATACAAAAGGATGGTGGAAACATCTGCCTTTAAATAAAAAGCTGTTTCCCTAGAGAGGAAAACTGGTAGAAGAAACCCCACCAGCACTAAAGGTCTAAAGCCCAGCAAACACTCACTGTCTTCCTGTTCCTGCTCCTTTTTCTTGCACTGGTCTCTCTGTTCATCACTGTTGTCTTTCTAGTCCATCCTAGTTTTCAGATGTTACAGATCACTTTTTCCACTCTTTGCAGCTTCCCACCCATCTCTGGCAAAGGTCACACGAGTCCAAGCTGAGCTCACAGGGACACACGACTCAAATACGTCTGAAGGGAGTTCAGAGCACCTTTGATAGAAGGCCACCTCGCCTTGCAAGAATGTGAAGATGACAATGAAAGCACAAAGGATGGATTATGGATCTTCTCACAGTTTAAAAGGAGTACATGACCTTCTGTGCAGGGGCTCTGCTCTCTGCAGATGCCAGGGCCATATCCTGTACTCCAGCACATCACTTGGTGAAGGATGTGGAAGTGAGCACCTTGGTCCTCCAGACAGCCAGTTTCCAAGGCTAACTGATCTTAAAGGGTACTCTGACTCCAGTTGCAGTCCCGAATCAGAGAGTCAGAAAGATGGGATAAAGCCACTTTGTCTTTCTCCCTTCTCCCAGATAGGTGATGCTTTCAGTGGATACAATATCACTAAATCATGTGCTTGGCTTAGCAGGCTTCTCTGACGAGTGCTTCAGTACAGAAAAAAGTCACGCGGTGACAAAGCTTTGCAGCAAAGTAAAGATTAATTCAGAAGTGTATGGAGTGCTCAGTAAGGTCACTCAGAAGAAACTGCATAAAGTCTAAGCAAAATGCAGGGCAATAACAAAAAGAGCTGGGTGTGAGCTCCTGTTTGTTTCATTATTGGCTGTAATTAAATAAAACGCATTATTTTCAGAGTTTCAAGATGCTACTAACCCTTGCTTTGCATGCACATTTTTCCCTCACTGTTTTTTATTTTTTTTTGAAGGCTTGTAGCTGGATGCATCCCAGGCCCCTTTGCCCTGGTTCCCAGAGGGTATGCTGGAAGAACTGTCACCGATGGCCTGCAGGACACGTGCCCAGAGGAAGGACTGATTGCAAATGACTGAGCCAATCTGTCTCAGCAGATAACTGGAGGCTAGGAGCTCCAGCCAGCACACAGGCTCACAGCAGCTGCTGGAATCTCCTCGAGGACACAAATGGGCTATGGATGGCCTCCTGAAAAGGAAGCTCCTGAATGTACATGTGACAGAGGTACCTGTGAGGGGTGGGAGAGATGCTCATTTTTTAAGCTTCTCACCTGAGGAGCAGAAGGGACTCTGTGGTGGATGAGCAGATGTGCAAGGAGAGCACTGGCACATCTGCTCTCTGTCTCTTCCATCCCTCCTCTTACATCCTGCAACAAAGAGCACTCAGTAAAAATAAGCTTATTTAAACCAGCTAGCGCTTCTGTCAAAACACTACGTAAACTTAATTAATTTTCACAACTACCTCTTAAGGTACACAAATACTTCCCCTTTGTTACTGATAAGAAAGCAAATAGGAGAGGAGCAGGTTTTTCCAAAGTGGCCCCTGATGTGGGTTCTCCAACGCATGAGCTTCTTAAAGCCTGGTTTTCAGGAGTGTGTAATACTTGTCATTTCTAACACAGACAACAAGAATTGTGAAGCTCCAAGCCTCCGGCTCCCACCACCTCAAGTCAGATGGGCAAAGATCAGAGTCCCCTTTAGAAAAAACATTACCCAGAGATCACACACTAAGTCACTGCCTGGGACTGCATTAAAACTCAGGTGTTCCTGACACCCAGTACATATTCACTAAACCCCTCAAGCTTTCTGGCTAGCTGACAGATTGCACCATGCCAGGGAAAGAAGCCAACATGACTCATGCTCAATCATCGCGATGCCAATAGTATTGAGTGCTGGTTTAGGGGGGTTAAATGCTGTGAATGTGCTAAGCATTAACAATATTAAAATATTATTAGTATTATTTATGAGGTATCTCCACGTGTCCTAGATGACACTAGGTGAGATCAAATTGAAATTATGCAAAATGTTACATAAACATGTGGTAAAACACGCTGCCTGCCCCAAAGAGTTTTTAATCTAACCAAACAGGACAGCCTAACAATGCATTACGATCTCTGCTTTGCACGCAAGAAGCCAGAGCACAGCGAAAGGAGCAGATTTACCCAAGGGCAGATAGCAGACATAGGGCACAGCTGGGAACTGCGCAAGAGTCTCCCAGTTTGTTCTCCAGTGTCTTTGACCTAAGATTGTTCTCCATCTCAACTACAACTGCGTTTGATGAGGACAGTGCCCACAGGGAGAATGGTTCTCCCATAAATCTTTCCTGAGAACAACGGAAAAAGTCTCCAAGTTCCACTTTATAGAGGCAAGTAATGTACTGCATATAGATTACCATAAATTCCCTGCACCCACTCAGAGATGTGTCTGGCTGTTCAGGTGCACAGCACGCAGACAAGCTAGAGCCAGAAGACCTAAGCTCTCTACCTCCATCTTCCACTGATGCCTTCATTGGGATCCCAAGATGAAATTCAGCCCATAGTTATAGTAGTGTAACACTAAGTCCAGTCTAATACCCACACATCTTTCTTTTTTCCAATCTGCCAAAGAATTTGCTATCTTCCAAGGGTGCTCCAGGTTCCTTCAATAAAAGTAAGCTACATAAGCACAAGTTATCAACATGTTTGACCGCAGAATGACCAGCTCCAAAAAAGGCAGTTCCTACACAGCAAGTTGCGAATAGCACAGGCTAGCTAAAGCCTCCATCATCAGTATGGCATAGTTCAGCTATCTCTTTGATGTCTTTCTGCCTGTTGTATTCATCACCTCTCTTCAGATTTAGGACTAGTAGTACATTGCTATTACCACATTCATATTCCTGTGACCTGTTTGCTTTCATATAGCTTCAACTTCACACTCTATTTATTCTGGAGTTTTTGACAGCCTCTGGAAATATATGCCTCTTCCTCTTATTTACAGCCTAACTTATTTTTCCCTGTACAGTTTCCAGTCAGAAACTATGGATGTGCATTAATCTCACTTGGACATACCAGTTACAGCCTAGCTCATTGCCCTATCCTTTCCAGCCATGCCAAATATTTCCCTTTTTCTTCAGTCTCTTTCTTATGAGCCTATTGGTTTTGTTTTGTTTTAATTTTTAACAACCTTCCCCAATTCTGTGTGACTGCAGGACCTGCTCCTTTATTGGATTACTCTTCGCTGTCTCACAGCCATCGATCTTCCGTCACGTTAATTACTGAGCACCAAAGGATCACACTTGCATTTCCATTGTCCTGTGCAGGTTTCATTGCTTTCTCCACTAGTCAGCTACTCTCAGATTCCTTCCCCCCTCTCCACAGTACATACACTGTTTAAATACTGCCCACTTAACTACCTCATTTCTAGCAGCCTACTTCCCCTTTGCTTATAGCAATAAAGTGACTTTACCACAAAGATGGAATAAAGATGATTGTTTTAGCTGGGACATAGCTAGTACAAAATGTTGACGAGCAGAGTACAAAACCCAGCCATCTTCCCCTGCTCCACAGGACAGGGCTCAAGTGGGGTCATGGCAGCCTGCAAAGGTCCACCGCAGGGCAGGCTATGTCGTGACGCAGACATTTCATCTAAAACCCCCTGGATCAGTAGATCACCAAGCCAAAGAGAGACATCAAAGTTATTGATAACCTGTCCAGCTCAGCAAGACAAGACATTGGCAATGGTGGGCACCAGTGACCAGATATATGCGATAAACTCATTCTTTGTGGATTAGGACAGCTGCTTCACGCCCAGTGCAGCCCTCCCAAGGGCCCACCAGTGCAGCAGCTTCATATGTTGTTCTCAGAGATAACACACCAGCTACTACTGGACTCAGGGTACCTGCAGTCGGCAGACCCATCACCTTCTGCAAATTCATTCTCCTATCCCTTACATGCAGCGTATCCCTTTCCAAATATATTTAGCAGTGACTTAAAGCTCACATATGCTCTACACAATCTTTTCTTTCATCTGAGAATTATTCCTGCTGTCCAGATACAATCAGACATGGAGCCAGCAGTGTACTAGAAAAGACTACTGCAGAAGTATTAGCTTTAAGGTTTTCTTGCTAATAATCTACCCTTATATTTCAAGACTTCTTTCCTACAGATTTTTATATCACTGATACGAAGATGTACCATGACCACAGGCTCTTTCACAGCTGTATCTAATGTACTCACATACCTTGTGAGATTTGACACCCTTGTATCCAGTAGGCAAATTACCATACAGATCTCGTGGCCATCACACATCCAGCTGTCTGCATGGCAGACAACAGAATTATCTCCTCTCCCCGTAACCCGTTTGCACATCACATCCACTCAGCTTATGCAGCCAATGTAGTGACTGTCAAACCCAAACCAGAAGCTGTCTGTGCTCCTGCACAAGCCGACATCTCTCAAACCCAGAATGCCACTTGGCTGGGAAAGCAATGCAGATGCAAACTGACAGTACCAAGTGCATCCTCATCATCACCATCAGCAAGGTGCTGCTGAGCTTGATGGGATCTCTGGAGAGGAAAGTTGGGAGCTGGAAGGAAAGAGTCCCTTCCTCTAATCGCATGTCTAATACTCTGCTGACCACATACATGTACTTCTCCAAGCAGAAGACCATAGGCCTTAGCCTGTCCTACTTCAGCTTACCTGTGGCAACTCAGCAATGACAGGACTTGACAAGGAGTGTGAGAAAAATGCAGAACAGAACAGTTTTCCTGGAGAGTCAGAAGGCAGAGGGAGGCCTGAGGGGTGAGAAGTCATTGCTGTGACCTGCGCCTCAAGCATCCACCCATTTTGCTGCCAGCACACGTGTTGCTTCACACTTCCATTCCCATAGGGCATTGTGATGTGCAGGAAGGGTGTCTATTTTGGCCTGAGTCAAGTAAGGGACCAAAACATTTTTCCTCAGATAGCTGCAGTCACCACTTATCAGGGAGGAAAAGAAGGGATGGTGCTGCCATAGCACCTCTTTGGAAGAAGAGAAAACTCCTCTGCACCACCAGCTTTCTGGAAAAGAAGTTGCCATACCTGTTCCTATGGCAGGAGGCTGAAGCAGGAGGCATCTGCACCTCCACAGTATGTAAAGCACAACCTCCTCTTAGGCATGCTTTGAGCACTCCCTTAGCTTCACTGCATTTAAAGAGCTTTCACATTATTTACGAGAGCAAGCGGAAGGAAAAGAAAAACCAGAGCATAGGTCAGGATAGTAAAGACAGACTTGGCATGCCTGGAGGAGCCAGCCGCCGAGAACCTGCAGTAAATCTTGAAAAATGAGTGCAAAAGAGCTCCCATCACTTTCCCGGAAAGAACAGTCTGTCCCTAAAGCCAGCTCTGCTCCCAGCCCCTCTGCCATCAGGGAGGATGACAAATCACCAGCCAACAGCCAGGTGGTCAAGGTCCTGGGGCCGCATGGGGCGAGGGACCCTTGCCAGGCAGCGGCCGGGGACCAGGGCAGCCACAGTGTGCCAGGTCTGGAGCCTGCCACGTGCTCGAACCCCTGCATGCTGCACCAGGCTGATAAGGCATATTTCCCTACCCCCCTCCCTCCCTTGCTCTGCACCCTTCCCACCCACCTGCCACTAAGACTGGGGAGGAGGGTACGGAGGAAAACCACAAATTTGCACCAGTATTTTGTGCATGGTGACCCCTATCGTAATTTTTGTTTGTTTGTTTAAGTCCAGCTTTATTTCTCCAGGGTAATTAGTTCTAGCAACCCTTCAAATATACTTTTCAGCCTCACAGAGCCATAAATTTCCAAGTGACAATCATCACACTGGGCTGCACTGTCACGTACAAAGCTCTTCACCGGTCCTGTCTCTCTCTCCATGCTTTCAGACCATTTCCATGAAGCCTCCCCGCACACACACACCCCCCCCGATCCTTTCCTCCCCCTTGAGCAGTCACAGTTCTCCCTCACACTCCTTCCAGCTTGCTGGATGCTGCCTTACAGGGTTTTGGTTGAAGGTGTATAAAAAGGAAATGATAGACTTACATTGGCCCTGTTACGGGCCGCTGTGTGATAGCTTTTCAAAGGAAGTATGCCTATGCATATGTGTAGGATATACAACGATATAGGCCACACGCATAGGACAATCATCAGCTGACATAGGTCTTTCATTGGGAAGGCATGTAAGTTCAGGTGTTTTGGTGGTTCGTCTAGTGTTTTATTTCTTCACCTAGCGTACCCAGGATTTTTGATGACACATTTGATGCACGTGTTATTTTTAAATGGTCAAAGTCTTCTGTTTTAAGACAGTCATACCTATTTAGAAATGTAATCTTTCTCTCAAGAAGGCCTTTTCTTCACGTGTTTGAGAATTCTGCTACTTTTTGCAATTAACCCTAATTTAAAAGGAACAGAGCAATAAAAGATATTACAACATCATTCCCCATCCTCACAGCACTGAAACCCTGTGCTGTGCAGAAGGAACTGCTGTGATCCTTCAGCACCTTCTCCCTGTAACTACCACCATCAAGGTCCAAAACAAACCCACTAAAGTCATCAAACCCCCACAGGCTGCACAAGCAAGGTCCTGAGTAAAGCAACCACCCTTCAGCCCACAGCACAGAGACAGTGAACTTGTCCAAACACAGAGAAGACATTAACAATTTGAGGTGGGGCTAGACAACCATTTCCAGATCCCCTTTCCAGACCCCATCAAGTCTTGGCCCCACACCTCTAATCTCAATAGCACATAAATTTGGGGATCCATATTTAATTTGTTGCATAATACATAAAGAAGCAGTATAGACATGAATATATATGTTTGTCTGTTTGTTTGGGGGAACAGCAGAACTAAGCTATTCCCTTTTCACTCAGTCACTGTGACCACTCTGGGTCAGTTTTTCCTTCTTGTTTCTCATCTCCGAGCACTGTCCCCACAGACAGTTCCACCAGCAGGCTGGGTAAGACACAGCACAAGACTGGAATAAAGCAATCAGGGCAGAGGAGAGGAGGAACCCGTGAAACACATCATTTCCAGGGAAATACAACTGTATACGATCCAAGGAGAGAGAATCATCCTTCCATAGGAAGAGGCTTCTCACTTTCTAGCAGTGCTTCTGCTTCCCTTCTAGTTGTGAAATGGCTCAAAACAGCAAAGTAAAAAAAGCAGTTTAGCATTGGAGAAGCTATCGTTGGTCATCTTTTAGCAACAGAGATAGTTCTTTCCAGCCCCAGCAGAGCGAGTCTGATGACAAATTATGTACCTGACCCTGGCAGGGACAGAAAAATAGCTGCAGGAAAACAAATCTGAATTTCTCAAGCCCTTCATAATACAGCTGCTTCTTAACATGCTTTTGAGCATGTGGTGGTGTGATGGAAAGGTTTTATTAACACAGAACCTGCATATCTCAATTGTAAGTTTTAATCCATTCCAAATCATGTCAATAAAGCCTGTCTGTCCAATCCCCATTCTACAGCTGGAATAGCAGAGGATGGTGGCTCAGCCTGAGAAAATATAAACCGGGACAACTCCAGTGCTTACCACCCAACAGCTTTCCAAAAGGGTCATATATTTGTACCTGGGCAGGAATAGCCTGTAACTCCATCAGTCAGTGGAGCTCTCCCCTAATTTACATATCTCAACACACAGTCCTGCAAACCACTGCAGCACAGGGCAGACACGCATCCTGCTCAGCCCCTCCTGCTGAGGGGAGAACCTCCAGCAGAGGGATAGGGTGGAGAACAGAAGATGGCAACTGCTTCAGTCTTGCCATGTAATTCAACACTACATGCAGAAGAAGACGACGCAGCTGCAGTCAAAAAGCAGAGCTCACATTTGTTATAGCTGATTTATTAGACCACTTGCACATACATAATCACATTTTCTGCAATGCAGAGATAGCGTTAGACATCCTTGACCTGCTTTTGAGACACACACTGAAAACTGCACAAAAAACCCACCTTGTAGCAGGTCTGGGATAAAGATCTTGCACCCCTGGGATCTGGGAACCTTAGAATTGTTTAAATGGAAGCAGAGAAACACCCAGCACATGCTCTCTAGTAGGGAAGCCAGTTGGTAAGCCAAGGTCCTTTCTTTGAAGGTCTTTCAAGACCTTTCTCAACTCTAACATGGAATACAGTGAGACACAGGGGTTTTATCAGTGATCACAAAGAAAGCTGGATAGATTTGGCACTTGTGACAGCATGATGAAGAGAAAAGCTAAAATCCAGGGCAAGGCTTGCAAGACCAAATTCAATCACTCAGCTCTGCCACTTCTGATTTCAGATTAAAACTTTCACCTCTTTCTATAGCAAGAACTTCAGCTTGCCCAGCCCTATGCACAGGCTAGTGAAACATTTAGTTGTGGTTATAGGTTCAAGCCTAGGAAAAAGCTCTCTATGCTGACAGGCTCCTTTTGCTGGTGTCCTGTGGACAGGATTTCTGTTCAAACATTTCTACTCTCTTTTCTTTGCATTGAGGTTACTCTGTTTCTAAACTACACAATTATATTATGAAGGGTCATTTCTGAAGGTTCTCAGCAGCAGTATTATTTACTTGAAGATGATCAAATTAGATTTAAAAAAACAAAAACAAAAACACAGATCCCTATCATGTTGCTGGATGTGGAGGGAGGAAGGAATTGTTTGTTTTTCACTGACCCTTTAAAACAAATGTTTTCTTGTCTGGATTAGAAAACATGCCACGTCTGAGTAAAATTTAACTCAAATCTCAGAATTCTGTTTTCTGTTGCTCTTCAAACAGGGAATTTCAGAGACTGCTTCACTGATGAGGAAAAAAATGGATTTGATTTATTTTGGTAGCAGAGGTTGTGCCTTGGTTCTCCCTGATATATGAAACATCCCTTGATTGTGCGAATGGTGTCTTTGTGTTCCTGTCACTCCTGATTTATGGCGGCCTTTTCTCCACTCAGAAGAAGAATTTGCATTTCAATTTCCATTACTAGTACCTCTCCCAGCAGCGGTCCAGCCCTGGAAGGGAGTTTGTGCTCTGCTTCCCCACACCACACCAGCATTGGGGAAGATACGGGAGTAGCAGTGGTACAGGCATTGCTCTATGGGAACTACCTCACACTGCTGAGCTCTCCGGTGAGATATTTGCTTAGGACCAACGAGGACCCTTGGCATATTTGGTCCTGTTTCTCACCCCTTCCTCCATGTTGTGATGGAGGGAGAAGGCAGCAGCCCTGTGTCCTGCCTGGTTCCTAACACGGGCCCTCACTTGCTCACCCATTCTCTGAGAAACAGCAGCCAACAAAAGAGCAAGAAGGACTTGGATATGGCTCAGGCTTATCCCTGCAGGTGACTCACCCCCCTGCCTTTTCCATTCTTGCAGGGGTGGCAGGAGGACGAACAGGAAGCCCTCCCTTGGGGATTCATCCCTGCCTTGTTTCCTGCAGGATTGGTCCCCATTCTGACAGCATGGGCTTGCAAGCAGACTCCTATCCAAAATCAACTGAGAGCATAGCAAATGTCTTGGACAGGTGGGTTGAACAGGGGTCCAAAAGCTGCTCTCCCTCCTAGGCTTCATCCTTACCTCTCCTGCAAACCCCGGTGGCCACAATAATTTCCTGTGTCAGCCCAGGCTCTGCACTCCCAGCCACACACTGCCTCTTCTGGTTTGTGCAGTCTGGATAGGCTGTCACAGGCAGCCTGAGCACAGTACAAACCCTTGGAGCCTGCCTGAGGGGTGGGTTTGGAGCCACCAATGTGTGGGAAACCACATGGGCTTCATTGCAGACCCCACTGTCCACATCACAGCTAAACTTGTGCTTTGATGGATGTAGTTCATGTCTACCTATGAAACATCAGAAGCTTTGAAAGGAAACAAAAAAAAAAAAGAAAAAAGAAAAAAGCTTCAGAAACTGAGAAGGAGTTGCCAGGGACCACATCAAGTTTAAAGATTGTTAATCGCAGGAATGCATTAAGGCTCGTTCTTCAGAGCTGTCGGCCCTGCAGCTGTTATCAAAACTAAACTCTCTTAAAAAAAGGGAAACAAACTGAACCTTATTGAGTGTTTGTTTGGACATTAAGGCCATGGATTCCTAATAGGCTGCTGGAAATCAAATGTTGTTCTGTGTGCCATAAGCCTGCACCGTCTAAATTTGCAATGGCCTGAAACAATATATGCAAAAATACATTTTGCTTTGATTTGTTTGAAGTACATTGTTTTGACCTAAGGGTTTTGACTATCGCCCACTACCATGTTGACTTTTACATTATCATACAAAGCCAAAAGGGAACACGCTGAGCTGATTAAAACATACACATTTCCAGGGGGTGGAGGGGTGACAATAAATTTATGCTGATTTCACTGAATCAGCAATTTCTGACTGAAACCAGTTCCAGGGCAAAGTTCTCCAGAAGCACCAGCAGGAACTCACATGCTGTCCCCAGTGTGCACCTGAGACACTACACACATATGGAGAGATTCAAACACCCAACTTTGGTCCCTTTTTCTCCACTGAGCTCCTTTTTTTTGGCTTTCAGAGGTCTGTATAGAGTGCTGAAAGCCATTATGTTAGGTAGTATCTGCCCTAGTTATCTAGCTCTCAGCTGGCTGCGGAGGAGCTTTCATCAGTGGGTCTGAATTTACGAATGCTGACATAGATATTATCTGCCCCATGAAGAATAGCTTAACCAGATTAATCTGTGGGAGATCCCATCAGCCTCTTCCCTGAAGAGCCCTACAGTGAAGGACCGGCGTAATCTCACATCTTATGGCACGTGGTCCCCTCAGGATGATGCTATCCCATTCCTCAGGATGCCTAATCCTGTTTTCCTCGCTTGGCTAGGCCCCTTTGCAGTGCCCACCATCCCCGTCAGTGAAGGGCCAGCCTGAAGTACACAAAAGGCTGTGGTGGGATGGGGCATGAGATTGCACCCTAATTTTCCATGCCCTGGAGTTGGCAGCCCAGCCCAGCATACCATGCTAATAGGGACAGAGAGCAAAGCCCCATAGCCCTCAGAGCCTTAAACCTAGCAGGTTTACACAGCAGGGTAGAGTAAGGGGAATTACTGAAGGTCCTTTCTCACCTGCCTGACTCAAACTTGCTTGCTTTCATTGCAGCAGATAAACACATAAACCCATTAGCTGGCAAATTCAAGCCCAGAAATCCCATTCCCTCAGCAACTCCCACAGTTTCAGAGAAGACAGGAGCAGGAAAGACTGATCAAGTCATATCTTACACAGATTCTTAAATAAGGGAGGAAGGTTAGCATTTCTACTACTGGCTCTTTTTTTCTTTTTTCTTTTACTCCCCCTGCTCCCCTTCAAGCCTGGCTTTAAACATCTCAAAATGGGCTGATTTTAAGGTGAACTAGAAATCCTGGCAATGGATGATGACTAATACACTATGAATGACAGAAACTTGGTGGAACGCTAAAAAGCAAATGGGATATTATAATACTTGGCTGCAAGTTACATAGAAAAGTGGGTTCAAGCCAAAGGGTTGAAGGAATAATGCAGTCTTTTAAACGCCTCTGTGGAGTTAACTCAGAAACCTTAAAACACTTAAGGTGGAAAACCTCTAAGTGCAGAAGATCATACCATCAACTCTGCGTGAATTCACAACCCCAGGAGTTGTAATACATTTATAATCCCATGCTGCACATTTATCACTAGGGCTCTAGATAAAGACAACTGGCTGTGCAGTTTTGAAAGAAACAGTGGCACAATTTAAACAAAATGAAGATGGGGGAATTCACCTGTAAGCTTGCACAAAGAACACTCCTCAGTGCTTTAAGCAGTTGCTTCTTTGAACAGCTAATTCGAGCACCCACAAGCAAAAGCAGCTATTCTCGACTTCATTTTCAGTAACACGCAGGAACTAATTCAAGAAGTGACAATATTTGAGCCCTTAAGTAACAGGGTTCACAATGTAATTAAGTACAATATCTTAGGAGAAGGCAGTAAATGAAGAGATACACGAGTGACACTAGATTTTAGGGAAGTGTTTAGAGCACAATGAGAGTCGTTCAGAAGGATGTTAGTTCAAAGTAAAGGAAGCAAGTGCTTCTTTTTTTGGTTTGAATAATACACATATGTGATGTGGGAAGGGAGCTCTTGGTGGGGTTACAGAACCTGCAGAGGATACAGGTTATTTTGGGTATGTCAAAACAGCCTCTCAAGACCAGAGAGGACTCTTGGGTACTGGAGTGAGACTTAACCAAGTGAAGGAGATGGCCAACACAATGATAAGTGACACTGTGTCAATAAAACCAAAATTATTATCTTAGAAAACCCACATTAAAGCTGTGCCAAGTCATCTTTTGTAGCATTACAAGCAGCAATAGCCCGTGCAAGGGAGCTGGGGTTCCCGCACCCAGCTCAGCGCTCGTTGGCCAAGCACGCTGCCATCAGGCAAGGTGTCCAGCTGCACAAGGACTGGGAGGAGGAAGGCCACAGGTACTAGGCAGGACTGGTCACCTCAGGTTGCGACGGATTTTACAGAGCCTGAGGAGGTTCAAAGAAAGGCAACAGAAGTGATGGACAGCCTGGGAATGCTGTCCTCTACAAGGAGAGGAAAGTTTGGGCCTGTTTCTCATCCCTTTTACCAAGGAAATCCTCCCCCCCAACTACAAGCACTAATTACATTAGCAATATCCTTGATTCCTCCCAAGGCTGTCACCACAGCGTATTCTTGTTTGAGGTTTTCTATCTGCTATTGCATATGTCCTACATCTGCTGTAGAGCACGCAGAAATATTTCACAACCTCTGATGTGTGAAAGTACATTTTTGGCAGTTCATTCTGGACTTAACAGCATAGTGGCTCATGACTGCAGGGTGCTGGATAAGTCAACTCCAGCCATCCCTTTTGGTCCTGAGCTCGTCTAAAGAGGAAAAATGACACAAGTGTATAAAATAACAAAAACAGTAACGGGGGAAATTCTGTGCTCCCAGCACAGGGCCAAGAGGACACACAGTGGCATTAGAAGATGGCAAATCCAAACCTGGCCCCCCTCTCCCCCATTTCAATATATGATTAAACAGCAGAACTCACTGCCACAGGATGGTAGCAAGACCAGGATCCCCACATCATTCAATACAGGACCAAGCAATCCATAGGAAAATAAAACCATACCCAGAGTTATCATCACTAGAGAGACTCAAAGCCACAGCACTGACACTAGTCTCTAACCTATACACATGGGATTAATCCACACCTGCCAGCAGAGAGGTCTGGACACCTTCTTGTGAGGTGCTCCCTGCTGTGGTTAATCACCAGCAGTTATGTACTGGACCAGCCCCAGCTCAGCCATTCCTACTTCATCTGAGCTGGATGACATTTATAATCACATTTACTGCTTGATTTTTTTGAAGTGCCTAAGCATATGGGGGTCATAGGCACACAAGCAACAGGCCTCTGAGCTGGAGCATGGAGCAAGTAAGGCATCACATAAGGGCAGCTGTGAGTCACAGCAGATGAAGTGGGCATTAGTGTTAACTGTTCTGATAGTCATTTGGGTTTTTTTCCCTTCCAGGATCAGTTTGCTCTCATCATTTTGAGTCAGACCTTCACAGATCAGGCCAGGCAAACCCTGCTTAACACCCCATTTTCGATTAACAGAAATAAGTTTACATTAGTACAGCTGCTATGATTCATGCTAGTTAATACCCCATAAAGTATAGACACCTTTCAGACAGCTGTCACCTTCCACACCAGCCACTGTCAGAGAGAGGCCAGACCAACAATTCAGACTTAGCCCAGCACTAGAAGTGCCCAACATCCTTATCATCCTCTTCACATCAGCTTCTTCTGTAAGATACAACAGGCAGAGGAATGTTTGCTTAGCTCAGTGCCCAGGGAAAATGCAACTACAAGATTGTATTGTGCTGAGATGCTGCAGTGACACAAGCCAGTTTCAGGATAAGCAGATTGCTTTGCAGCCAAATTTTTTGCAGTGTTTTATCTAGCTCAGTTAGCCTGAGTGCCAAATGTCCAAGCCTTCTCTGAGCTCCAAGCTTCTTTTCAGTCATGGCACTTGACCATCTTTTGTTTATGGATTGCCAGGCAATCTGAACAGTGCTCCCAATTCCTAATTAATTTGCTACTCATTTCCTTATCATTGAAAAAGCATATGCATGCAGGATTGCAGCTTACACATATGTATGATGAGCAGCTAGAGCACGCATCATTTCCTTTCAATGTAAGATTGGTCTAAATCTCAATAACGTACTTCCCTGCCTGCTGCTGCTTTTCACTGCTCCCAGGATATTGTTTATTCCTTCTCACGTCCCTCAGGGTATTTCTCATCTCTTGTTCCTTTTGCACCACTTCCCACTCCTTCCACTCCCCCTCCCAGCTCCCCTGCCCCACTGTCATGATTCCAAATGTCTTCTCCTCTGTTACTCTCCTGCCACCTTGTTAGATGTGACTACTTACACCCCCTGTGCATTCCCACCTTTGCCCTGACATATTCTCACTTTGCAGCCCTCCCTCTTCTCAGGAAAGCAAAGAGGGGGGATATGCCACCTCTTATTTTTATATACAGCATAGACCCAGCCCATTTTTAGATCAGGGTCTGACAGAGCCAGAGCACTGGAGCTGCCTGGGATAGCTAATGATCTCATCTGCAAACCACGAGCTTTTCTCTTGGCTCATTCTCTTTGACCTTAGCACAGCCTTAAATATTGAGCTGCTACATCCTCCTGGAATTCAGCATTGACATCCCTTGCTCCTGCCTGGCTTCTCGTTTGTGATACAGCTGCTCTCCCTTCTTCTGTAGGCAGCTCCTTTTCTGTAGTGATATCTCCATACATGCTCTTGCCTGCTGTGACCTTCTGATCCCCTTTTTTAAAACAAAACCATAAGTGGTCCCTCCTGGACTGCAGCAATACCTGGAAACTGCTGTCATCATGGATGCGTGTGCTCCCAGCCTTTTTCACTCCTGAGGACGGTATCCAGTGTAAAGTCTAGGACACTCTTAAGACTTGTGGGTTTTGGCTACAGCCAAGGAAAGAGTGATAGGGCTTCCAGTCTGGCTGACTGGTAATTGCCATATTCCTTCTTAATTTTATGCTTGAGCTGATGCTTCTCTCCCTAGAAATATGCAAGTCAGCAGTGACAGAGGCACA
Source organism: Nyctibius grandis (assembly GCF_013368605.1). Lineage (NCBI taxonomy): Eukaryota > Metazoa > Chordata > Aves > Nyctibiiformes > Nyctibiidae > Nyctibius > Nyctibius grandis. The sequence goes on from NC_090662.1 coordinate 60,416,762, forward strand.
CGCAGCATTCAGGCCTTTTCTCTAATCTCCAGCTAGAAGGATCCTAGCAACAGTTTCTAGTGCGTTTTGAGCAGGGTTTGCAAGTGTCACAAGCCATGCTGTGTTCATCAGCTTAACAACTTCACAGGCACAAAGCCCTTTTGAATATTCAAAATATTTTGTCCCTTTCCTCCTCCATAAGCCTCCAGCATTTCTACAGTCTTAAAGCAAATCCTCTCCATCCCTGGGACAGAAACTTTTCCTATTGTTGTAAATTCCTTCCAGGCTCCCCCCTGACTTGTTGCTAAGTCAAACCACCCATAATTGGCACCTTTAATCTTTCTTGCTGAAAAAAACTCCATCTTTCCAGATCCTTCGGCATTTCCCTTGTTTTCTCTTTCATTGCTTTTCTTGTTTCACTCTTCCCAGCATCCCCCCAGAGCTCAGAGTACTCAATGTGTAACAACCCCAATCCCATATGAAAAAGGAGTACCACATGCCAGGTCTATAGTATGATGTCTTGCTGTACACCTAAACAACAAACTCTTTAAAGCAGGGATCATCTTCTCTTCCTATGTTTATATAGGGTCTACCCCAACCAGTTCCTGATCCTCCTACATAACAGTGAGAGCAAGGTGCTCTGAACTGCAGAATTTATGAAGCTTTTATGATTTGTGTCTTATCCCTCCAAAGGTCCCCTTTTCAGGAACAGGGCTCTGCCCCAGTGCTCTTGAGGGTCTCCCTTCCCACTTCAGAGAGAGACGGTTGCAGGGGATGAGACACAAACATAAGACATCATTAGTTCTGCTGCTCACAAACTACTCTTCATCCTCTCTGGATTTGCCCATCTTCCTTATACCTTGCAACACACCTCAGGCCAATTTCTCCTGCAACTCTATACACTCTGCATTACACCACAGTGTTTTACTTCCTCCCTGTGTTCCCAACATCTTCTCAACCTCCCCAGCCTAGGTCCATTCCTTGTTCCCACCAGTGCACCCTACTCAGCACGGCATGCCCTACCAGTATAGCAAGGGGCATTAGCCACCATGGCTACTTTTGCACTGCACAAGTGCTGGTTGGCCATCAGGCAGGGCAGGCTGACTGGCCAGGTGGTCACTGCCTTTCAGCAGCTGGTGGACCAACCAGAGTAGATGAGGACTCTCTGCTCTGCCCTTCCTTCCTTTAGTGAGGGCACCAGTAGGACTGCTCTCCTCCATCCACCCACCTTAGGTTATGAGATTGAAATTGGCCAACAGGTTCTTACAGGGGGGGTATCGATCACCTCCACTTCATTTCCTTAAAAAACAGAGCTAAAAATAGCAATAGTAATAGCATTAACACTGCAGCCCAAGGCTGCACTGGACTTTTCTCCCAATACATTGATTTGTAACTTCATAACTAATTTACTTACCTTTATTACCTATAGGACTCTAAACACGTGCTGCACATCTGAATGGCTTTCAGATGTACAGATGGGAAATGTTATTTAGTAGAGGAGCCTTAATAATCATCATTACAGTTTCCCTGAGTCTCCCTTCCACTGCAACCTTCATCCATGTTTTCATTTCCTCTTATCCTGACCCATTTCCCTATTTTGCCTCAAGTCCCACTTCACTCAGACATGCCCCCAATATCACACTCTTACTGTTCATATCGTACAAGGAAAAGCTATCATCTTTCTTGCACTGGAATAGCTTCATTAATCTTCAATTCATTTAAAAGAAACTAGTTTAATGTTTCCCTGTTTTAAAATTTCTGTTCTGGCCTCTTTTTCATCCTTTTCTGCACTAAAAATGAAATGATACTGCTGAAGATTCAGAGGCCAGGAGAAATGGCTCAGGAACAAGCCAATATGGTAAAAAACAAGAAGCTGCTACTCCCAAATACTACACCAATGATCTTGAAATGACTTGCAATACAAGGCAATTCCATCACTTAAAAATTCAGTGACATCAACTAAACTGAGGAATTAACAGGTCACACATTACATTTGGAAAGCATCTCAGGAGCCAATCCAGAGACCTCTAGACAAGGGAGTTTCCAAGTTAGACCCAGCAAATGGGATGAAATAAACCTTTAAAAGCAGAGTATCTAAACATCTAGAAGAACATGCTGTGACAAACTCCACTGTTTTTTTTTTATATACACTAAAGAAAATCATGTCTTGCCACAGCCCAAGTATTTTAAACATGACAAGCTAGTGAATGAATGAAATTGGTCAATGTTTATACCCCAGCAGGATTAGAATCCTTACTATGGCAGTGAATTTTGTGATGAATAGAGGTTCATTCCTAGGCTGTATCACACATTACTTAAACACACTTATCTGGAAATGAGAACATGCAGTGAGTGACAAAATTGCAGACAACACCAAGTTATTTGAGGTAGCCAAGACCAGAAGGAACAGGGAAGAACCTGAGTGAGACCTAAGCAAACAGACAATGTGATAATAAGTTATACTCAATGTTGGTAAATGCAAATAATACCTCTAAAGAGGGGAAAAACCATACATTATTCACAACATTTTTCAGATTTATGAAACAACTGTCTTACCAAAGAAGGAATCGAGATGGCAATAGGAACAGCTGAATGCTAAGCTCAGCTTACTGTGCAGCTGTGGCAAATAACCCAAACCACAATGTCAGAATGCAGGAGGAACTGGATGAAGCAATACACAGACTGTGCTAAGCCCTCTATAATTCAGGGGTCTGATAACACCCAAATTATTATATGCAGTGCTGGTCACCATCTCAAAGGAAGAAAAAAAAAAAAAAATCACAGGAATGGGAAGGGTGGGTAAAACATAGTCATGACCATGATCACACTAGACATTTAGGAAGAGATACACTGAACAGCTCTTGTAGATGGAGTACCGATTTGGCCTAAAAGGCCATTCCCCATGTCCCTAACTTCTCCATTTGCATTTCAGGCAAACGGCCACCTGGATTTCCCCACACCTCCCTACCAAGGTGTTTCAGTTGTTTCAGGACTGGCCCACAAAAATCATTCTTTCATTGAATTCAACTCCTACGAATATTAAAGCTCATAGTTGGAAACATCTCATTTTTTTCCGTGGTTGATTTCCCTCTTCCCTCCACTGTTGCTATTATTGAATTCCCTTCTTCTGTTATGTAAAGTAATTTGTGCTATTGTGTTCGGAGAATATGGCTAGTACAGCAGATAGCACACAAAATAAGATGGTATTGTATCACTTATCTGAAAATCTGTGCTTACAGCAGAGGAGAAAGGAGGAGAGAGGGTGTCTGCAGAAACAGCAGGTGGGGGGGTCTGTGAAAGTACCTGGACTAAAGCAACAAGGTGGGCACTGCCTCGTGACACTGCACATGCCACTTGACAGCAAGCAGGCCAGGGAAGATGGCACATGTGTATCGCAGGTCCTCGGTCCCTACCGTCCCAGGCGATGCTCACCAAGGAGCAGAGCAGACACATGCAGCAAAAAGGGTCCTCCATTGCTCTTTTCCTATGCCGGGGAAACAGCCCGCAGCAGCGCAGGCTCCTGGCAGCTCTCAGGGTTGCCAGTTACTGAATCCTGCTTTGTGTTTCTGAAAGAGAAGCTGTGGCAGAAATTATAAAACTCTCCTCCACTTGGATGAAGAAAAGGATTTTGTAGCACATGGGTTTGCTTTGGCTAATTAAAAGCATGGACCATGTGAGGAATGCCGTGCTTTAATAGCTGAAAATAGCTGGAATTAAAACTAATCACGAGCATTTAACACACCACGGATAAAGATGTTTGAAAGTGTTTCTGCCAGGGGCCTGTAGGCTGCCTTAACATAGCTACAGGAGAAAAGGTACACAGACTACCTCGCTGATGCAGCATCACATAAACCTGTTTGCCTGTATGCTCTGCCATCCTCCTCGGGGGCTTAAGAACCCTACCAGGAGGGGACAGAAAGTACCAGGGCTCCACCCCTCGAGCAGCAAAGCCCAGCTCCCACTTCGACACAGTCATCTCATTCCTGAATCAAGGGAGTCTCTCCATACTGTGTGTCAACAGGCCAAGGAGCAGGAGACCCTCAAAGGCAGAGGGAACCACAGCATCCATCCCCTTCCCTCCGTCTCCTGCTGCCCCTCATTACTCCCTGCAGTCACAGCTCTGCCTCCAAGATCTTTACACTCAACAGTGGTGCACTGCCTCTCTGGTCTGGAATGTGCTACCAAAATGGCTCCAATAACAGCAATCCACCACCCGCTCAGCCAACCTTAAAAGACTCTGTAAAACAGTTCATCACAGCCCTGAAGTATCTGGTGAGTGTTTGGTTTGCAACATGGGGATGGACAAACTCCAAGCTCCTAAGCCAACCACATCAGACAGCCATGAGCCACCAGGTACCTCATGTTGCTGAGAGTGGCCAATTCACCCTGATCTACCTCCTACCCCAGCCTGAAGCCCCAACTTACTCAGCAGCTCTCCTGTCAACCAAGCCCTGCTCTCTGACACAGATACAAAATGGGAAATCACTTGAAGCATGCAAACACTCATACAGTTCATGGGCCACCAGCTGGCCTAGCTAATTCATTAGTGGGGCCTTTCCTTTTAATCTGTTGCAACATTAAGTCCTTGGCTCCATTGGAGACTCCCCCAAACATGGACAGAGCACAGCTTCAGCAAGTCCCATCTCCAAGCTTTGAAGCAAGGCTTTTATTCATTTCAGGTTACATCAGGATAGTGCACTCTTTCCAGCTTTCTAGGAATTTCCTGCATCTCCATTTCCTAGTATCCTCCTACAGACCCTAATCATGAATGTTTTATAACCAAATTCAAAAGAAAGGGGACTCATCTTGCAATTCTGAATGGCTTCTCCCTACTAATTGTCTGTTACTCCTCTTGCTGACTTTCTACTTTATTTCTGAATATTCAAACTGCTTAGGAAATGCCCTGTAAGTCATTAACATCATACTTCAGCTACTTCCACATAGCAAAGACATACAAGTGAATAATTCTAGCCCATAATCACATAGTCGCATAAAACCAGCACTGGAAGTAAAACAGCTTTTGAATATATACCACAGGTTATGTTTTCATGAACCCATAGCTCAGCAGTCACACCAGGCCACATAGGAGAGGACATCTGCTTGCATGAAGACAAGCTTCCACTGTGTGAACGGCAAAAAGATCTGTGATGCTACACTAGGATTCAGAATTTAAAGTCCACAGGAGAGTCCAAATAGATTGCTTCAGCAGCACTTTTGCAGGCGTATTTTCTGCCCTTGACCACACTCAGAGAGGTCTAAGACTGCTGGAGGCCTGAATTATTTAAACTGACCTCCTGCGTAGCAGACGGACAACATGACAGTTACCTTGCAGGTCTAAACAAGATTCCAGTGTTTTAGTGGTACCTGGTGGCACATGTTCAGCCATATGAGTATCTGGCCATAAAAACTACAAGTGCTTTGTTTCCAGTGGGTCTGAGTTAATGCTACTAAATGATAGATGCCAAAACTTCACTATTTCCAACTGAATGATTATGAGAAGTTATTTTTGTCGGCTTTTCCTTAAAAGAGGCAAGCTTGTTCTTGTCCAAGCAGCAGATACCCTTGCAATAGCTTTCACTCACTATTAAATCCTCCTCTTTCACTGATGAAAAGATCAGCAGCTCCACCTTACCTTCAGAGCCCTTACCACGCCCCAGGAGACTGCCTCTCCCACATGCCAAATTTACAGCAGAGATGCTGAGCCTTGTCCCTTCCATTCAGGACCCAGATGGGCAACAGTCAACTGTCAACCAGGGTGATCCCCACTCGGATGCCACAACTGGCCAAATCAGACAGCATGCTTTAAATCAAAGAAAGGTTCAAGAGTCCCCACTCTGCCCCAGCAGCACGGGCAGCTAATAGCATATGGGGCTGTATTCACAGGACTGTAACCAGTAGGTTAAGGAAAGTGATTATTTCCCTTCATACAGTACTTGCTAGACCATATATGGATACTTGGATCAGCTTTGGATCTGTCAGTACAAGAGAAATGTTGATAAACTCGATCAGGTTCAGTGAAGGGCCACCAAGATGCTCAGGGGGCTGAAGCACTTGCCCTGCAAAGAGACGATGAGGGACTGGGGCTTGTTCAGCCTGGAGAGAAGATTTGAGGCACCTAATAGTCCTCTGTCCAGTACATAAAAGGAGAAGGACCCAGGCTCTTTTCTGCAGTACATGTCAGGAGAACAAGAAACAATAGTCTTTAAATGAAAGAGGGGAGCAAAAAGAGTTCTCCCTACGTAGACAGTGAAGCTATAGCAGGCATTGCCCAGAGGGGTGGTGCAGACTCCATCCTTTGAGGTTTTGAAAATCCAACTGGACAAAGCCCTGAGAAGCCTGGCCCGAGTTTAGTGCTAACCTTGCTTTGAGCAGGAGGTTGGACTCCTGAGGTCCCTTCCAGGCTGAAGGATTCAATGATTTTTTTCCCCTCAAAACTACAGCACCCATTTCCTCAACTTCCAATCCCATCCAGGCATTCAAGTACAGTGGACATCTCAGTAACTGAAACAAATTGGGATGGCTTTGAATAACTAAGCCTGTTCCTTAATCACAAAAAAAAAAAAATCAATACCAATATCCAAGGGAATCTTCCCTCCCTTCATCCTTCACACAGGCGATGTCCCTCTGCCCTCCACACAGAGTATCCTTTCCTGAGGACAGATGCTCCATTTGCTCTTTCACTCTCATTTATTAAGTTACAGCTCTACCGCTACCCTTACTCTAGGATTTGGCAGCCTTGTTCTTATGACAGAGAAGGAAGAAGTTTCTCTGCTGTGACACGAAGAGATGTCACTTTTGTATTCCTGTCATTTTCCCCAGATGCACATCACTCTCCCAGTCTCCAAGGGAATGTGCATATTCACACAAAGTTGGAAATGAATATGCCTGGATCAGCCCCCAGACCGGGCATGCATACACAGCCTTGTGCTAACACACCCACCCACTCAAAGATTAACTAAATTTTGACCTGATTGCATCCAATTAACCTGAATTTCTCACTTTCTTGCTAAGCAGTTTCCTTCACAAGCCTATTAGCCTTTACCTTGTGGCTATATTGTAAGTATGATGCCCTAGAAAAATTGAACGGGAGAGGAAGCAAGGGTATGAAATAAAAAAAAAAGCAGTATAAGACAACACTATAAGAAAAAGACGAGGAAGCGGGAAATTATCAAGGGTATAATTTTCTTACCCAATATAATTTTGCTAAAACAACCATTTATTTGTTTCACGCCTCCCCTCTGTCTGCCTGTAAATTCAGCGATGGGACAAGTATTTCACCTTTTGACACATCAGGAAAGCACCTCCCGTTCTGCAGATGTCTGCTGAAGCAAGGCACTTGGGTACAGGCTTTAGGCTAGCCACGTGCCAGGGGAGACACTGCAATCCCAGAGATGAGAGCAATGCAATGAGAGGAAAATAAAGCAACAGAGAGCATTAAGGGGAGGAAAGAGAGAGGGAAGAAGCGGGAAGATGTACAAATAGAACAAAAGAGAAAGAGGAGAAAAAGAAAACGAAGAAAAATTAAAGCTAAATAAGACACAGAAGCAAAACAGAGTATGTAACGCCGGTGAAAGGCATGTAGGGTGCAGCGGATGGAAGAAAAATTATATTGAAATAGATGTGGATCAAGAGAAAAACGCTCCAGTCCAAGGTAAAAAAAAACCAAAAAAAACAAACCACACAACACCACACAGAGCTAATTAGAAGAGAGAAAGCTACAGTCAGCACAGACTGAGTTCCTGCAGCTCACTGCTCCCCAGTGCTCCCCAGGCAGAGCCACTGGTCTCCTTTACTGCAGGTGCAACTCTGGCACAGCAGATCCAGCCTCAGCTAGGGACATCATGGCCCAGCATACTTCCAACAAATAGTTATGGCGACATTGCAGAGAGAACAGGGGCAGACGGAGATAGAAAAAGAGAAAACCAGAAATGGGATTAAATGAGACCAAACCCATTTGTCAAACAAAGCAGGAGAAAGAAATAGAGACTTATTTTTGGATAGTGCTTCTGAAGTGAGTAACCCTGCCCCCTCCTGCTTGGTCCTGTAGCCCACCTCCCTCCCTCGGTTCACTGCTCTATTTTGGGTTTAATCATACATCATGCACAGGGACTGGAACACACCAAGATCTTCCCTGGTGCAGAATTTAAACTCTTCTGGTTTACCTTTTCCCCTTTTCGTTTCAAGCATAGACTTATTAAAAGAAGAAAAAGAGAAAGTAATTCTTTTGTTTTGCAGCTGAACAGGAACACCATTTGTTTTCTCCCCCTTCAATCAGGCTCATTCTCTGTGCCCTGGTGCTGAGGCAGCTCTGCCAATTATGAGCGAAGGTTTTACGGGGCCTTTTTTTCCTCCTTTCAAAAGAAGGATATAGCCTGAGAGGGAAAAAATGCAAACAACTGCAAAGTAAAATAAGGGGAGCAGAAAGAGAGGAAGGGGGAGAGGACATATTTATTTTTTTCTGTAAGAAAGCAAATGACCTCACCCAGATATGGGAACTTATTTCCAGTGCTCTGTCCCCTTGGGGCAGGTCCCTGCCTGAATACCCCTCTATGCCACCTGGCAAGACTAGGTGGTCACACTTGGTGCAACTGCAAGGTGTGACAGGTCTGGTGCACATCCTTGGCCACTAAGGTGGGAGGTGACAGTGGGGACAGACCAGCAGCGAGGACTGGGCAGAGGTGATGTGGGGCTGCAGGAGCCCCTGTCCCATATGGAAACCGTCTGTCATCAAGAGACCAACACCCTCCCCTGCAGCCTTGGGCTGCCACCCTGCTCTCAAGGGAGCCCCTGCAACAGGCACAGACCCTATCTGGGGACACTCTGACCCAAGGAAGGGAGAGCACCAGTTTTGGAGACAGCACACAATGGAGACTATGTGCAGGCTAAAACAAAACAGCTCCTCCTAAGCCACAGGTGGTAAGTGCCAGGAGCCCACACAAGGTTATAAGGAAGCTGCCACCACTGCAAAAAGCTGTGCTGATGGTACCCAGGATAGACACGCTGTTTCTAGACACTTCTCTTCACAAAGCAGAGCCTTCCTCTGCCCAGCCAGACAGCTCTGAAGCATTCCTCTGCTGCCCAAGAGCATGCAATTAGCGCTACTAATTGTTTGCACAACTGCAGTGCTTACATGCCCTGGTCTAGTCAGGACCCATATGCCAGGTGCTGCACAGACAAAGCAAAAAGAGGGCAAGACAATTTCTTCCCTCCACTGCAGACCACCAAGGGAACCACAGCAGCCGTGGCATTTGAGGCACTGATATGAAATTATGGTGGAGGAGGGTGGTTCTTCCTCTGCAGCCTCTAATGGCAGGCAATACGATTTCTCCTTGCAGTGGGCTCCCAGCATAGCAGGCACAGAGGGCTTTTAGATGAAGGAGGGGGATGACAGAAAAAGCACAGGGAACAGACAGATGCCAAGGCAATGAGACTCTTCCATGCAGAGAGTTACTGGTGTGGGACTTTCCTTTATTCTTCATCAATGGAAAGATGAATCAGTGATGCATATGACAGACTTAAAGCTCAAACATGTCACTCTGAGGAAATATGGTTCTTTAGTAAAAAGATTAGGCTCATACACAGAATATAAAAGGACTGAGCAAGTCACAGACTCATGTGGGAAGGTGATTTAACCTTAACCCAAACCAGAGAGATTTTTCAAATTCTGTGAAGTGCAAATCTAGGCTTGAGACAGCAGAAGCAGCTATTCCAGGTGACATCATTCAAAAAAAGACAAAGAAATCCCCAGAGCTGAAAGATGCAGAAAACTAAAGCAACAATCACAGATCTTCAGACCAGAAGTACAAAGGGCCAACTCCACACCCCGTCACAGCCAAGAAAGATCCTCTGGTGCCTCCACTGCAGCTGTACCAAGCCTCACACAAACAGGAAAATAAGAGCCAGAAAACCCTCAGCATTTGGTCAGTTATGTCATCAGTGCTTACACACAAGAAATGCTTTTTCAAAGTTATATCGCAGCTAGAGCCAAAGCCTCTTGCATGCTTGGGCAGCGCTGGGGCCATGATCCATGTCTTTTGGTAACTGTGGTGACCACAGTACAAACTGCTTCAGGTTTACAGCTACAGTTGAACAATAGAGACAGAGCTCTATCTTTTTATGCCAGGCACTGGTGCTCCAGGCAGTGTTAATCCTAGAAAATAAATAGCATAGCTAAGGAAAATGCACAGAAATCTAAGGCAAGGCATGCTGCTTATTCAGGACTTGAAGTAAAAGGGCAAATAACTATTACGACCCTGCTCAAAAAGCAAAAACGCAACAGCAGCTTAGTGACAACTTTCCATACAGTGCATGCAGATCAATGTATCATAGCTAAAGGCCTGCCTCACTGCAATGCCAGACACAAGGAGACTGGCTGCAAGTGTCTTCTGGTACAGCATGGCTGTCTCCAAGGCCCTGCGGAGAAACACAGGGCTCCTCTGTCGAGTCGCCCTCCCATCGTGAGCTGGAGGGTAATCACTGCTGAGTCATTCAGATGGGACAGGAAAATAACCTCCAAGAGGAGGAAGAGGAGGCGGAAGCAGCCTTCAGGCTGGAGGTCAGCTATCAGATGCATCTCAGAGGCAGAGCACCAGGGAAAAAAGTTTTTCAAAACATATTCTAAAAAGATCTCATCTCTGTTGTGGTCAAATATTCATCTTCCAGGCTGTGGGGGCTGCCAAGGCGTGAGGATTTCCCTCCATTGGCAGGACTCAGCATTAATGCTGAGACAAGTGCCAGACTCCTGAAGCACAAACAGGGGCTCTGCAAGGGGCGAGGTCTCCCCTGCATGCACGTGTCCCAAGGCTGAACAGCCACGTGGAGTCCCTAATGCCCAGTAAGGGTGAGTGCACACAGCAGGATTTCTGCCTCAGAGGCCTTTGTATGTTTTTAAGTCTACGTGGCTGCCTCCTTGCAACAGCTTTGAGACCTGTCAAAAGGGACTGAAGTAGGACCAAGGGGTTCAAGAGATGGATGGTCTAGACACCTATGTTCTTTGCTTAAGGAAACAGAGCTAAAAATTCATTTCTCCTAATATGCAGAAACTATAGCAGTATAGAAAGGCTGGTGAGTTGTAGAAAAATTAAAGCTTCCTATAAAGTCAGTCTGTGACTGTTATTGCAAGGCCATGTTAAGTATGGCTATCCAGTGATTCATGGGATTTACATAAAGCCCTGTGAACACTGTCTGAGAAAATCCACTGCTGAAGAGAAACCCAAGTTCCCAAAGGACACAGGACATTATATATGTATGCATGTACAAGCATTTTGGCAAAAAAAAAACAAAACAAGGGTTAAGCTTAAGTTAGTGCCAGTACACACACTGTTCAGATGTCATCGAAGAGCTCTCTACCTGGTTTTAAATCTTCTCTTCAGGTCTTGTAAAGACTAACCACTTAGATCACTACAGAATTACAAAAAAAAACGCATTCTAATTATAAAATAATGCATTTGTAATTAGGGTAAGCTATTAAAGGAACAATTAGAGAACAGGGTCTAATTCTCCCCTGTGTTATTCCACTTCTGCAAGGTTCTGCCATGAATGTGACATATCAAGTGGTGAAGAGCACCCTACAAACATGCTTTGCTACGAATATGCATGTATTAGCTAGTGAATGTATTAAAAGCACTATTATAGTAGAGAAAAGCATCTGTGCTCCACAGTTGAGATTCCCGAGATGAAGCAGCTTTCAGCAAACCACCCAATAACACAACTCAGAACCATAACACGGGTTTCCCAAGATGAATTTCCTGCTGATTTTTAAGATCACTCAACCCCACCTTTTGAGATAAGAGTCACAGACTTTAAATTATTCTGCCATAATAAGAAATCTCACTGGCTTTGGCTTATCATACTTCACTTATCCATTTATCTTTAAACTACAGGATGTCAAAATCCTCTGGTCCCAAGAGGTGCTGGACCTTCATTTGCAGGGGGAAGGATTTTGGCAAAAAACTGAATTAACATTCACATGTCTCATTAAATGCAGACAACCTCAGCATGCTTGGCTGTGCGCTTTTGCGCTCTAATGTTCACATACACACATTTCAGTCTTGCACTGTGTTCAACTCAAGTAACCCACATATAAAAGCCATAAGCTATGGACTGATCACAACAATTCATCCATGCAAAAACAAAGGGAAAAAATGCATCTTCCACATGATAGATTTGTGTACAGCATACAAATGTATACATGAAAGCAATCTTATTTCATGTTACATGTGCACAGAAAAATGATATGAATTGACATATATTTATACGCAAGGCTTTACAGGCTTTTTATATCCGCCAGAGAGTAAAGATCCAGCAGTACCTTGATCCAGAAAACAATATGGACATTTTCTAGTGTTCTCCTCTGTGGGGCAAACAGTTCGTCTCTGCCCAGAAATCACAACTCATCTTCATTTCAGGAGCCCAGCTAAGGACTACCTCATATGCATGTAAGCTCCTAATGAAATCCAGGCAGATAACACAGAGGAGGATTCCTCACCTGTGTCCAGCTAGGAGCCAAGCAACAGCCTAGCTCTGGGTCATCCCCTTTTATGGGGAATTTGACTTGCAGTGAATGAAGGTGGCTTAAAAAAAAAAATGAACAAAATAAAAGCTATGAAGGAAATAGCCACACCAGAACTTAAGTGGATGTACAAGGATTTGTGAGTGTGATAAAGCTTGGAAAAAAACAAAACAAAACAAAACATTGCAAATCTACTATGAAGCAGTAAAACCAATTCAGGAAAGTGCTGGAACATGGGTCACCTCCAGCAGCTGGTTTGAGGGGTATAGAAAGGTACTGGAAGAGTTAAACACACTGATCAACAGGCCAACTTTATACTGAAATTGAAGTCAGCTGCAATGTTAGCAATTTTTTCCCTGAAAAAAAAAGTACAGAAGTCATGTTGCCCCCTCAAGAGCAGCACTCAGTTGCATTTGGATTGCAATCTCTACATACAGCTAAGAGAAACCACATCCAGGTGTTTTGTTATCTTGCTTTCAAACACAGTATTAGATAGGAGAGAGAGAAATATTTAACTGGCTGAAAACCTTTTGAAAGGTTGTATGCCCTTTAGCTTGGTTTATTTTATGCCTACCTTTTAATACAGAATAATAAATTCCCTGATATAATATTACAATCTCATAAATATCAAACAGATGGCTGCAGGCTCCTCTTAAAAGCATACTTTGGAGCAGCACCTAGACTACAACATACAATGCCAAAGCTGAAAAGATAATGGAGCTTGTTTCACCTGCAGTTCAATAAATCCACTTTGCACTTCTGAAAATGACTATGTTGTGGTGCAAGGGGGGTAGCAAAAATTGCCCTTTATTTCCAGGTGGAATACAAACTGAGAAAAGAACTGAGCACACTCACAGCCACATCAGCACCACTTCAGAGAGACATCCCTGAACACGCAGGTCATGCAGGACCAACTTCTCCCATAGGCATAGGAAGAACGCAGAGGTTACTCTGGGCAGCCTCTCCCCACTTTCACAGCAATACTTGGACTTGTGGTTCTCATGCAAGCATTGCAACTGGCGATCTCAGCTTTCATTAGAGAACTTGCTACCTGAAAGCAAGTTTCTCCTCCATGCAATTTCAGTGACAAGTCTTGAAAACCAGCACCCTTGCACCAGCATTCTCCCAAGCATAAGGTGGTTTTTAAGGCAGTGCCCTCTGCATGGAGCAATGTGAGAGCATTATGCTTTTCTTGGAGTGGGCAGCACTTGTGTAAGCATGTTTTCACAGCTTTGGGAGGATTTGAAACCTGCCCTGGCCTTGTTCTTGCTCAGCTCTGAGAAGTTTCACACAAAAGCGATGTCCACACAGTGTCTGGCAAGCCACGCACACACCACCCTTGTGCTCAGAACCAGCGGGAAGCTGTGACCACATCAGCACAGCACTGAGCCCAGCATAACACACTGTGCCCTCAACACGATTTATTGCTTTATTTCAGTGCCACAAGTAACTGCATGGCTTTGACTTCGCTCATACAGGGCCATTCTGCAGGTGTGCAGAATTTGTGCCTACCTCCAAACAATGGTACAGTCACAGGCTTAGCAAAGCAGCCATAGCTCCAGATCCAAACATGCAGCATTTCAAGTTGAACGACAGAGACACCTAATTTCGCATAAGCTGCAATTAGCAGTTTCACAAAGATGGCCTGCAGCAGAAGCAAACCGGGATGGCATCGGCCACTGAGGGAAGAAATCAGTGAGGGGAATGTTCTGTTAAATGGAGCAAGACAGATTGCTCTAGCAACACCTAGAAAGAAAAGACACGTGCTCAAATGCATAGCAGTCAGTCTGTCTTGGAAAAATGCAGGTAACTGGTTTAATTCTGCAATGGGGAGAAAAGCTCAAACAGCAGACTATCATTTGCTGCAAACAAAGACAGGAGTCCAATTCTCAGCTGGGAGATTTTAGAATTTCACTAAAACACACTAATTTCATCCTTTTACCTCCTCATCAAGATGCACACTGAGAACCAGACGTCCCATTGGACAGCAAATATGGATGTCTAAAAAGAAGCTTAAATTGACAATAAAGAGCTACATCTATCTCTGCTGGATCCTAGAAACACACCAATTGAAGGATTAGATTTCCTATCACAGATGCCAACAAGTAGACAAACAAGGACTTTTTTTCCCCACTAGACATCAGTTATCCAAACCCAAGCAAACACCAGACTAGCAAATACAGCTGAGAGGCAAAATAAACCAAAATTTTACTATGACATATAAAACCATCATTTAGACAATCAACCAGTACAGCTGAGATCAAACAACGACAGCTGAAAGTCAAAAAGTAAAGTTGCTAGCCCTGCAACAGCAATGCAATTATGTACTGCAGAGTGCAGCAGGTCAGAAAAATGTTTCCTCGCCTCCCCAGAGAAAAATCTGTACAGCAAAAAAGATGAACTGTTTGGATTCCAAAATGCTGCTCCATGGGGCTCTTAGCCACATGCTCAGCATTCAAACTTTTTTCTCTGCATTGGGCTCCCTACTCTTACCCCTTTTGTAAAGCAGGGCAGCTATTTTGGCAACTAGAGCAGCAAATCCTGACAGCCAGGCAGCTATAATACATCGTAAGAAAAGGTGTCCAGCTGATGTCATACCCTGCAGCTGACCTGCTCTGTTATAATGAGCCAGAACATACTGCAGAACCTGGATACTTGGGGCTTAGAGCAAGCATTGCAGGCCCTGCAGTGTTACGCTTGTTGCCCCAAATAATCCTTTTCTGTGAAAAAGAGATGTTTCCCATGGCAAAGCTTCCATGAAATTGAAAAAACAACTCACTATTGAAAGACGGTTGTGATGAGAAGTTCTCTGGAGGAGATGAAAATACAAAGGTACAAAAGAGTAAATAACCAATATTTACCTGAAATACTCAAGACAAAGCAGACAGAAGTTCAAATAGGAATACAGACCAAAATGGTGTTCCCTCAGAGGAATTATATTTCCCATATGGGAATATTCTCATATTTCCCTGCTTGCAAAACTGGCAAGAGTTCAACACAGGTGTTTGCCTCCAAAAGAAATAATTGATGGATGCTCCCTTCAGGTGCCAAGGCGAGATCCCACTGATCAGCTGTTCCTGCAGAGGCTGCAGCTGCCAGCCCCACTGAAATTCAACAAGAGCTACACAGCCAAGAGTCTCACTCCACTGCAAGCTGAAAGAACAGCCACCATGGCACCACCTGGAGCAAAGCATTAGCATGATCCCAACATGGCAGGAAGCATCAGGACCTGTGTCCTGACCCCAACACCACCCTCTGTCCTTGCTCCCATGGGAATGGCTTTTACTACCCTGAGAAGAGCATCATGGGAAGACCTTCTTCCAACTTTGACTGTAGGGCAAGACATCTACTCCAGAAGCCTGAACCAAAAGTATTTGGATTTCCCTGCTCTACTCCCTGTTTTTGGTGGAAAAATAAATCCAATTAGGAAGTTTCCCTCTCCTGTGCCAGCACGCATGGACTAGTCCACACAGCACATCCTATTGTCTCCTGAGAGCATGGTGCAATTGCACCATCTGGTAACCCATTGCAATGGTGGCCCACAGGGACTTTCTTCCAGAGGCTGTTGCTGTCACCATGGGGTCAGAAGAGAGCTGAGCACAGAAAGCGCCTGTCCCGAAGCACAGATCTCTGGGCAAAATAAGTCACTTTAAACAGGTGGTCATTAACTCTGTTACTTTCATTACGCACTACAGACCAGAAACCCCAGCTCCAGTTTGAGGGACGACTGACAGCTCACTTCTGCATCTGAAGGCTCCACACTTTGAACATAGCAAGTGCTACACTCTGTAGGCTCTGAAAAATACTAGTCCCAGGTATCTCTAATTAGGATTTGAAAATTACTGGATGCTTCTGATTTCAATCTGTGCCCACTGCCATCCCCTCTGTATAAGCAGGGAGCCAAGAGCAGCCCTTTCCTCCCAGGGGTGTTGTAAAGATAAATTAGTGTTTGTGAAGCACTTGGGTTCTATAATGATGAGCACTCAGATACTACCATGATAAAAAAAAGACTATGAAGAAATCAATAATCCCGTCTTCAGAGCAGGACTTAAACAGTGTGTTGTCAATAAGGCCTAGAGCTACACATTGAACAAACACAGGAAAACAAAGTATAATCTGGCTGCTCATTAAGTGAGCACCATCCTTCAAGCACCTGACAGAGGCAGGAAACTGATGGCAAAAAATATATGTGAACACATGAGAAAAGGCACTGGCCAACTTAATTCTGCACCTTTGAATGGTGGAGCACTTGGATTTGCAACAGTTCCTTATGTTTCCATCCTCCCCTTTGTCCCAGCTTCTTCAATTACTCAGAGGCCTTAATTAGCCATCACAACAGGTGGTGGAGTGGAAATATCCTTATTTTCGGATGAACAACAAGTACAGAGGAGTCCAGCAACATGTCTAAGGTTAACCTCAGAGGGAAGTAAGGGGAGAAAATTTGGCTTAAACTTCCACTGTGGGACAGCTCATCCACTAGCCAGGTCCTTGACGGAAAGACCATGCTTCTGCATTGAAAAGCCATAACGATGATGCTTTCCGCATCCCAATTTAGGCAAAAATGGAGAAATGCTGAAACATGAATACCAACATATTCTAGTAATATTCATAAGAGAATGAACAGATGAGCGCTGATAATTGTTTTCTTGCTGCAGAAAATCATCCTCACAGCATTTTTAAGTGGCATTTTCAGACAAAATGGAGTCTATAGGTCCAATGCCCAATTCCAGTGGACCCAGAATTTAGCACTGCTACACTTGCCTGAGCTGAATGGGCAAACCTGGAAAGTCTTGCTCCCCAGGAAGAGGAGTCCAGACCTTGCTAGGCTGCTATTGCTTCATCTAGAGTTATTTTTTAATATCATTAATAAAATTAGGATGGGAAAAAAAAAAAAGAAAAAACAGGAAAGGATGCTTCCCTTGACCCTAGGGTTAAGAAGCGAATGCTATCGATAGGGCTAAAGTAGAGCAAGTCTGTATGTGCTATGAGATAGCTGTTCACCAAGGAGAAGAGCAAATTAGAAGGAAAGTGCCAAGAACAGCCACCGTGCCTTGGATTAATGACAAGAAACAACATCTTTATGTAATAAGATCCAGTGCGTCTAGCACTGTAAACTGCAAGGAAAAATTGAAACATGTACAAAAAAGCTGAAACATTTCCAATTTTGCTCGCATTTTTTCAAGCCTTGAGCACACTGGGACACCTCTTCCTGCCAAGGCAAAGAATAGAAAGGATCTGGGGAGCGAAGGCAGAGAAAAGACAGCGGCAGGAAGAGCTTGGAGTCACAGAGAGTTCCTCACATCCCTACGCCTGAGGAGCAGCCACATGTTCACACACATTGCTCCACTGACAGCCCCATCGCCTACTGGGAACCAGCACCAGGGAACAAAGCACCCAACTGCCAGCACTCAGAAGGCCTGTCTCATCCCTGATGAGAGCACCATACAAGGCCAGGGTGCCATTACTGATGTGCACGGAGAGCTGGTGCAATATGGCTATTAGCAGTCCATAAGAGCAGAGCTGCCTGCTGTGAAGCAGGAGAAGGACAACCAAACGATACATGTTCAGCACAGATAATGGCAGATACCTCCCACACATACACCCTGATTCAAATTCCCCTCACGTCACTTCAGCCAACAGGCAGGGAGCCCATGGGAAGGTAGGGATGCAAATTAAGCTAGTAAACCAAGCTCCCTTTCTAGTCATTGATGGGGGACAGGCAGCTCCACAGGCCATCCAGCCCTCCTGCCTTGGACGTCAACAACTAGACAACTCAGAGAAGAGACTTGTCTTTGAGACAGCTTGCCTCCACATCTTACCCTCCATGACAGGCCTGTCTGAATTTCAGACATCAACTCTTAGCCAAATAAACCCACTCCCAGGGGAGCAGGCTCTTTCTGAAGTGACTTGGGTCTATCAGCAGAGTGCTCACCTGAGCTCAACAGCCACTGCGACACCAAGGTGGTGAGGACACTCACACTATGGAGTCTGCAGCTGACCACAACCCCTTTTCTATACAAGCAGGTCTTGTTAGCAGTTCTCCTGGTGGTACCCATGCAGAGGGGGTCCCGCAGCTCTGCACAGGCTGTGGGCATCTGGGGCTCTCTGATTGCTCTCTGCCTCTCAGGTGAGGCTGGCTGCTCAGACAGGCCAATGCAGCTGAAGGTGGACAGAAAACCATCCTGCAGAGCAGCACCATCAGCTGCCCTCCTGCCAGCTTCACACTCTTCTGGCCAGTTCTCTGCCATTCCACTTTGGAAATATGGATCTGTCCCCAGGCACTGGCCAGCTTTAACCCCTGCTTGTTTCAGGCTGCTTTAACTTCTGCTATCATCAAGCTCTCTCTCCATTTGACACACTGCGTTTCCCTGTCCCTTGGCTGCCACTCAAACTGTCCTTGTGCACCAGGACCTTGAGGAGAGGACATGCCTAGGGAGACCCAGTGCAGGAGAAAGAGGGTCCCCACTGCAACATCTCTGGGCATCATCTGCCACATAGTGGGCAGCTGCCGACCCCCATAAATTCCCTCCTTGCATGAATGTAGAGCAGAGGCTTTCATGGCTCATTTGTCTATGCCACCAAAGGTCAGAGCTGACTTAAGTTACATAGGGAACTTGAAGGGGACAGTGCTCCAGATCTCCAGCTCCCCAGGGCACTGCAGCTGCACTCTGTATACATTGCATCCCTTTCCTGTATCCACCACATGGTGTTTCCTCACCAGTGCTCCAAGGGAAAGCAGAAATGTCAACTGAGGTTGCAATGCATCAGTGAAGGTCGGGGAAAAAAACCCAACCAGGTAAAGGCGTCTCTGAGAACAGTAAGACACAAAGGAGAGAGCACCCCGGGGAGGTGATGTGAAGAGATTAGAGGTAGAAGCAGACATACTTAATAAGGTAAAAGCTATCAAGGTGATAAAACATTAGATAAGGACCAAGGTGCTTACAACATAAAACAGATGGAGGGAGTGATTTGAGGAGAGGGCAAATATGTTTATATACTACTACAAGAGAGAGACTTCAAGGCAATGTTGCATGTACACCTGAGTGCTCTGCCTACAAGCTTCCCTCTCTGAGGAATACGATATTCATCCTTCCTCCTCTTCTAATCAGGGCTCTCTCATGCTGTGTCATCTTACCTTCTGCCCAGACAGGAATAACCCACAATGCAGAGCTCAGATAGATGCTAAAACAAACCACATCAACAGTGTCCCTACTCCATTGCCCAACAGGCCGCGCCACCCACTAGCAAGAGAACCATCTCTCAAACTCCTTCTGGGTTCATACCATTCTCTACGCTATTGAACAGTCATTTTCACCCTCTGAAATTTAGCCCTATGCTAGAGAGAATAATTTTTACAAGTTGTCATTTTCTTTAAGCAACCTTTTAGTCAAATTAGACACTTTATCCAATTTAAATAAATCTCTCCTTTCAACATCTGTCCTGCCTCTGCCCTAAATTCCCTCCAAAACTGCTAACATCAGCTGTATCCATACATTTTTTTCATTTTCCCTTTCTAGATATTTAGGTGCACAGGCTGCTTCTATTAAGAAGGTGGAGTGGGTTCCCTGATGATCCACTCCTCCAAAGCCTTGGTCATCTTTGTCTCTATTAGCATCAGGCTGTGTTACTGTCATTATAACAGCCGTGAACAAGCACCAGCTCCCAGGGGTTGAAAGCAGACTTTACTCAGGCAAACAGTGAGCAGCATTTTCCTCATGCCTTTTATTAAGAAGTAACCACTCCTGCATGACCCTCAGTCCTTTACAAGGTTGTTTCTTGGATGCCCATTGAAACCTGTATTCATTCACCCCTACCCTTTCCTTCCAGGTCACCATCCTTCAGACTACTTCATTCTTGCAGTATATCATTAGGTGTAGTCCTGGAAATCAAGCATGGCTCTAGAAAATTCATTAGTAGATCTTAAAATCACATACTGTGCTGAGTCTAAAGAGAAGGACATGGGAACAGCACCCAAAGGTAATCCCATTATAAAAGAGAAACATTGGGTTGCGAGAGTAGGAGGAACAGTTTGTAGAAAGTAACACTTAACTAACTTTGAATACAACTTGACAAGAAAAGCCAGAAATAAGAAGTGTTTCTCTCACAGATGCCCAGCAAACAGTGGAAACAAAACCAGTTCCCTTTGAATCACCTGCATCTCTTGCTGACAAATACTGGTGTTATGACTAAATCAGAACTTCTCAGCCTGTGAGAGCTTGAGCTGTTGTGAAAGTACGGAAAACACTGCAGATCTGGTGTAAATCCACAAACGGGACATGCAAGAGTAATGCAACAGGTCTGGGCCTTTGTGCAATGAGATAAAATCTTCTGCCCAGCCACTGCAGTCCTACAGCAGCCTCAGACTGCCAAATTGCCTGTGCACTTGATTGCTGTGCTACAGGTTTGTCCTCAAACGAACTTCAAGACATGGCTGAGCGTCCAACTAGTCAGTAAGTTGGTCAAGATCCTTCTTTGTAACCATGAACTGTATCACAGCCTAGAAGGAAAAGGTCACTGTAATTAAATTTTTAGACCATAGGCTCATATATGCTCAAGGAGGAGAGAAGGAAGAAGAACATAAAGCAAACCACAAAGTAGAATGCAGTGTGTCCACATTAATCAGAGCCAGGCTGACCTGTCCAACCAAGGGAGAGGTAATCTCCCCCTTTGGGGGTCCCACCCTCTTAAAACAAGCAGCTCGTTTCCATATTGCATCTATTTACCCAGCAGAGAGCCAGAGCCCATATTTACCTCTGTCCTCTGGGGGAACTCTTAGTTCTGATCTGTTTTCAGCAGGAGGGGTGGGGGATGGGACACCAGAGAGCCTGGTCAGGGTCACTTCCCCAGCCTGACATTCTTCTTCAGTGCTCTAGTCAGCAGGTAAACATGGGGTGGACTCAACCAGGTGCTGAGATGGTAGTCTCCAACCCTACCCCTGCAGCTACTGATCATGAGCAAGAAATTCCCCACCAAGAGGTATTAAGTAGACTAGACTAGCTCCTGTTCCCTCCAGAGCTGGAGGTTCAGTGTTGCCCTGACTAGGAACACCCATCAAAAGGGGAAGTAACTTGAAAGCAAAGGAGGGGGAAAATGGTAATAAGAATTAAGCAAAAAGGATGTTAGTAAAGCAAGTGACCCGAAGTGTTTACAGACTCTCAGAAAGCCTACACAAGTCAGGGAGCAGTTAGAGGAATATAAGAAAAACTAATAAATGAGCATCTCAAGTTGGACCAAACATCTGTCCAGCCTGGGCTGCAACACAGCTGCCCAGGGAAATGTGTAAAAATTGGATGAGCCAGACACGGTACTTCCCTTAGGCACTCTTCCAGCTGCCAACTGCTCTCAGCTCACAGGCTTCCTGAGCCAAGTCAGGTTTCTGTATTTTTCACTCCCCCTTCGTGGATTCCTCCTAATGAGGGAGGAATGGTAACAGCACCTGAGGAATAACAACACTTGAGGAAAGCAGAGGTAATACTTGATATCAATCTTGATATAGGATAATAGAGAGACAGCATCAACGTGTAGGCTTCCCGTACATAATCTACTCAGATGTGAGCTGCCATACTGCTCTTGCAAATGCAGATGCATATGTTATATCTTTGGAAGAAATTGGATGATATGCTGCTGTCTTATACTGCGGATGTTTTATCAATAGCCTTAACCAGACATTTCAGTAGCTGGGATCCTATTACAAAAATGATGGGGGGAAAAACCCAAAAGATTTTCTGAACATTTTCTGGCTGTGATTACCAAAGGGTGGAAAAAAACAGCTCAGGCTTATTGGAAGCTATCAATCGTAGGGAAGGATGGTAGTTCATTATGAAAGCCTGTTATTTTGTCATCTGAGATAACATTTACTTTTTGTTCACTCCTTCACTTTTATTAACTCATGCTGGTATAGTCCTGCAAGCACATTTTGCCTTAAATGCAGTAATATTTGTCTACTGAATTGTCTTGTGATGTTTTCTGATGCCAGACAGAGAGCGATCAAGAAAAGCTGGAGACCAATGACCCAGGCTCACTTGCTTTGTGAACCATGTCAAATGTACTTCATATCCTTCCTTCCTTCCCAACCCCTCTCAAAGAAAAAAAAAAAAACAACCCAACATGCACTTGCTGACCTGTCACCTGCAGACCTCAGTTGAATCAGCAGGAAAAACAGAAAATTCCACCCTCTTAGAAAAGATCAAGCGTGGTTTGTGGGGAGGGGGAGGCAGAGAACAGTGGGCAGGACACATCATGCACAGGAAGATGACAAAAGCAAGATGCAGTACCTGCCACCTCTAAGTGAGGTCTCCAGAGCTGAAAGATTCAGAATTATGTCTGGATTGTTTTTTACATTTAGAAACAGTGACTGCTACAGGTGTTGAGATTTTTTTTTTTTTTTTAACCTAACCAAAACCTGATCTAATTTACTAAGTGAATTTAACACTGGATTTTGGCAGGGAGTGTAGTCATTTATTGTATTTATTAACTTCATGAGCATGGTTTCACCTCCCTTCTAGATTTAGCTCTCAAACTAGGTCATGGTGATTACACAGATCCAGTCTGAAGGCAACACCTCTCTGCTGCTCGCATGAAGGAAAAGGGAGAAGCAAAGGGTGATGGTATCGCACATGAGCGCGGTATTTGTATCTAGGCAGAGTGCAGTACACATTGGTCCAAAACCTCATGAGCAGAGGAAGTTGAGCTTTGTGGTTTCTCCTGGGGTCTGCCATTGCCTGGGTCGCCAGGCACTCAGAGACATCCATTACTTCAAGAGCTTTGCCTCTGCCAGCCAAGGTGGGATAAAGTCAGAAAAATCCTTTAGAAGCAGATCCTGCTCCTGCATCACCTCAACTGAGCTCAAGGCTTCACTTTACTGGGCATGGTTTCAGATAGTCAAAGGGACCAGGCACCAGCTGGGTGGAAGGAAAGGTCTTGAGGAGGTGACTCCCCAACTGGTGTCCCCAGCTGCAGCAAAGCAGGGGTGAGGGAGAAGGCACATTCGTGCCCAAAGGGGACAGAGCTATATCCTACCCCAGCAGTAGGAAGAGGGGAGCAAGACCCAGCTAGCCTGAAGTTGGTGACTGTCTGATGGATGCTGTCAGTTTGAGGAATGGGGAAGAGAGGAAGAAAGTAAGGAAGAGTAAAGCAAAAGCAAACTAAGTCCAGCATAATTAGACAGCATATCACCTCTACAGAAGGGAAAGTAAGAGGTAAGAGAGATGGAAAGAACAGAAAGAGCTGCATGTTGTCAGAATATATTTTTTTAAGCTTCTCATTATCAGCCAAATTTTTCTTGCCTTCCCCCACCCAGCATCTCACCACCACTGAGAAGATAGTTTGATGAAGCATCTTAAATATTACATGCAGCCTTCAGACTTGCAATCCTTCTCTCCCCATCTGCTTCAGCCTGGCCCTGACAAAATCTCAGCAGGCCCATGGCCTGCCTAGGCAAGGGCTCCTTTGACCCTCCTTACTCTCAATCCACCTCTCTATCTTCTCCTCTCCTGCCTTATTAAACCTCCCATGTTTCCTCCTCTCCACTCTGCCTCCAGAGAAATCAAGTCCCAAACTGAATTTCTTCCTCCCCATTTCCACGCTTCTTCCTCACATTTCCCTTCTTTTCTTCAGTCATCAGCCTCTTCATTTCCACTTCTATTCATTTTCTGGTTTATTTTCATTCTTACTGAGACATTGCCTTAATAACCCACACTTCAGACACCCATTAATCCACCAGTAACCAAGTATGGGCATGAGAAGCCTGGCAGACCACTGTGCAGGAAGAAGACCCATTGGCAGAGCTGCATGGGGGCCTGGGGACCCTGCAGAGCTGTAGGAGGACAATGATCAAAGGGGAGTACAGCCTGTGGCAAGAGGGTGGCAGGGGTCTCCAAGGAGGGCTCCACTGGGGCAAGTCACCTGTAGCAAGACTTGAGCCCTGTTTTTTCCTCAGTGAAGGGTCTTTGCACTGAGCCCTGCAAGCACAAAAGGGAAAGGTTTCTTTTCACTGAAAGTGCCTCTGGCTAAAACAGAAGTATTTCTGGCTGTCATGGAAAGTGGACCTGGCATGGGACAGGGAACGTCTTCATGGAGAAGCAACAGCTTATTAAAGCAAGGAGAGACGCAGCATGCTGCACTCAGAAACAGGGTCATTTCTTCACCACTTTGGAGCTGCTCCCTCCTGGAGCAGGGGTTTGGCTCACCTAGGAGCCCCTGTGGCAGCTCCATCCCACTGAAGGGACCCCACCTCACCTGAACTGCTCATGAACCACAGGATGGTCACCCCCATGTAGAGGAACAGGAGCAGCTTCTTCTCCCTCTATCTCCACTGCCCCCTTCACTCCTTCCTTAGGAATTACTCCCCTCCTATTAGATGCTGAGAGAATAGTGGTTCAACCGTCTCCCTGTCAAAGAAGGGGAGTGAAAAAAGGAAGAGATTTTGCAGATGGAGATGTAGGATAACTGTAGGCACAGAGGAGTAAGGGCCATTCTGGCTGCACAGGGACTCCTGTACTACAGCAACTGTTAGAGACAAAAAGACCATGGCAGGTAGTCGGGAGATACATTGGGCCACAACCAGAAGACTGGGGTAAGCAAGACATCGAGGGGCAAGGGGTGAGGAGGCCAATGAGATCTGATGGGGCTGGTCCCCAGCACCCTGCAACAGGTGAGAGCGTGGCTTACCCAGCTGAGGGGCTATCAGGGCCAGCAAAGCCACCAGCATGTAGGAGGTCCAGAGGTGGATGGGTCACAAGGCAACGTGAGGCAGATGATGGTGAGAAGAGTTTATAGAAGAGACACAGAACCAAGCAAGATGAACAGGGTTAAGGTCTCATCTTGTGTCCTTTCCTTGCTACTAATCTCTCTAGATCATGTTACCTATAATATCTTGTAGTCAAGGACCTTTTGAAATTTCCATTACAGGACCACTAGATTGCTCTTCAGTCAATATTGAGTATGCTACGTAACACCAGACCTCCACCAAACGGGTTCTGCTCCTGTTTACCTTAGTGGGAGTACTGCCATTAGTTCTGCTGCCTCCAGTCCTGCACCCACACTCCTGGCTTCCCAGAAAGGTCCCTTCTCCCTCTCTGCTTTGTTGTTTGTGCAGAATCTGTGGCAGGTGCTCTCCCAGGCACCCACAATATGGGGAAGCAACACATTTGCCTTGGGTAGTGGGTACCAGGGAGGCTGTTTTACCCAACTCATGTTGGGGAGTAAGTCACAGAGACGCTCAGGTGGTGGAGGGTGTGGGGGCCAAGGAGAGCACGCTGCAGCAGGAGATGGAGTGCCTTCGCTCTGCATTGGTTTTAGTCTCCTTGCCATTCTTCTTTGCCTGAATGGGATTAGAGAAGCAACAAGGGAGCTTCACTGCCAGGCACACTCCATGGCAACACATCAGCTTTAAAGACATACCAGCTCCTAGGAGCACTAATGCACTGCCTTATCTTATTCCCCAGGTCCTCTTTCCTGTGCCTTCTCCATGCTCCAGCCTGCCCAGCCATCCCAGGAGGTCCTGCCTGTCCCTCAGATGGACAGATACACAGAGGACCAGTGAAGTACCTGAAGTGGGAACCTCCACAATGCTTCGGCTTGCTATCACCTCTTCTCTTGGACCTTCCCCCTCTTTCCCTCCAGCAATACTCACCGCATGAGCATCCCCAGAGTGACGTCCCACCAATTCACAGGCAGCAGCTAGGCACAAGCTTCTCTGGAAGCTCAGCTCCCCACCTGCAGTCAGAGGAAAAGGCAGAAGATGTTCTGCTTTATCTCCTCTTCCCACTGGGCCTTCAGGAAGGCAGAGAAATGACAACTCAACAGCTGCCTTCCTGTCTGGGGGACAGGGTGGGAGGTATGAGCATTTGGGGGAAAGGAGAATTAATTTGAACATAGCAGAAACCAAGTGAAGCTGAAACTCAAACCCAACTTGCCAGCTCAGATTTCATTTCAGTAAGTGCCTGGTTTGAACAGAAGCATGAAAACAGCAGAGTCACAAAGGCTGTCCTTTATGGTACATTCAGCCTGACCAAAACAAGACAGGTGGCCAAAGACTTGCAAGAGCTTGGTCCCTCTTGTGAGATTTACACCCCAGTTTGAGAAACCCAAGATGCTCTGAACTGGGGTTAACAAGCAGAGCTCTCAAAGTCAATGGAGCAGTGCCAATTTATTAGCCACACCAGATACGACTCAAACGCTTGAGCGCTTACCTGCACTGAGCCCAGCATCTTTGAAGGCTCAGCCCACCTTGCATGTGGCCAGCAGTCAGGGGCAGCCCCATGCCCACCTCTCCTTAAATGGGGCCTTCTCATCACCAGCCCACAGATCATTTCCTTGTTATGAACTCCAGTTCTCTGTAGCACATCTCAGTTGTCAAATCACCACTCACATCCCTCACTGGTTGCCTGGATATGTCAGCCCACAGGGTGGTGCCCAGGAAGGTCTGGGAGGGCTCCACTCCCACCATCACCATATAATTCGTTGCATTGGTGGTTTATACTGTGCTCTCAACACACTCAAGCCACGTTTGGGAGCCCACTGATTTTTACTGTCTGATGCACTTCAGTCACTACCCTCCCCATCAGTGGCCTCCAGCTGTCCCAAAATACAGCAGACCACTAA
The DNA here is from genome assembly GCF_013368605.1 of Nyctibius grandis. Classification (NCBI taxonomy): domain Eukaryota; kingdom Metazoa; phylum Chordata; class Aves; order Nyctibiiformes; family Nyctibiidae; genus Nyctibius; species Nyctibius grandis. Next base: position 60,443,856 of record NC_090662.1, read on the forward strand.
ATTTCCTCCACCATGACCTATTCTCTCATCATAGCGCCACAGTCTTCCCCCTACACCTTGAACAGTAACACCAAGTTTAACTCACCACCTTCCAATCAAAAGCTTTTAGGTCCCCTCAGGACTTCAAACACCAGTGAAAGGGATCCCTTTTTCCCTGTATCCCTCTGGCACCACACAGCCAGAGGCACAGAGGAAAGTACAGCAAGTCTCTCCTCAGGATAATTGCAGAGGAACTCACCAATAAGTCAAATATTTACCTAAGCCTCATCAATGCAAATGTCTTCTAATCCTCCTGTATCTTTCAGGGATGGCAAGAGAATGGTGAGTATACCTCTGATTTATACAGATGCATATAAATTAGAGTAATAAAGAACTCAGATGATTTATTATGTAGTAATTGTATCACTATTAGTCAAATAGACTCTTCTCAGTGGTGCTTAGCGACAGGACAAGGGGCTACGGGCACAAACTGAAACATGGGAAGTTCCATCTAACTTCTTTACTTTGAGGGTGACAGAGAACTGGAACAGGCTGCCCAGGGAGGCTGTGGAGTCTCCTTCTCTGGAGATATTCAAACTCTGCCTGGACATGACTCTGTGCAATGTGCTCTAGGTGAACCTGCTTTAGCAGGGGGTGGGACTAGATGATCTCCAGAGGCCCCTTCCAACCCCAACCATTCTGTGATTCTGTGAAATAGTGGGGCCTGATGAGATCCACCTGTCCCAATGGGGAAAATCTGTCTTTGGGCTTAAGCTGGCAGGACTGATCAAGAGTGCTTTAAATTAGAATCGATGGCAGAAGCGGATACCGACAGGACTGCAGTATGTAAGCCAAGGGTTAGCATGGCACACCTGAGGGTGGCAATCCTAGTAGGAACATTTACGCAGATCCTGGGAGCATGGAGGGCTCAGGAGCATATCTAAAATGCTTGTACACCAAAGCACACAGTATGAGAAACAAACAGGATGAACTGGAAATGTCGGTCAGCTCACAGAGCTACGGTATCATTGGTATTAGTAAGACTTGGAGGAATGAGTCCCACGATTGGAGTGCTGGGATGGAGGGCTACCAGCTGTTCAGGGGGGAGAGGCAGGGCAGGCGAGGTGGAGACGTCACACTATACATAAGTGGGAGGTTTGACTGCACAGCCCTTACAGTTAATGATGATGTAGTGGATCCTCTGGGTGAGGATTAGGGGGATGGAAAACAAAGGAGATGTAAATATAGGTGTCTATTACCAACTGGCCAGCCAGGATGTAAGCATTGATGAGTTATTCTATAGGCAATTAGGAGAAATTTCTGGATTGGTAGCCCTTGTCCTTATGGAAGATTTCAACTTCCCAGACATCAACTGGGAATGTCATACTGCTGTGACAAGCAGGTCTTGGAAATTCTTGGAGTTTGTAGAAGATAACTTCTTGTCACAGTACTCAGTGAGCCAGCTAGGAGAGATGCCCTCCTAGACTTGTTCTTTGTGAACAGAGAAGGACTCATTAGGGATGTGATGGTAGGTGGCTGTCTTGACCAGTGATCACAAAACGGTTGAGTTTAAAATTTTCAGTGTAATGAGAAAAAAGGACAGCAGGGTTCCTACCCTGGACATCAGGAGAGCAAACTCTAAGCTATTCAGGGAGCTATTTAGCAGAGTACCCTGAGAATCTGCTTTTGAGGGCTTTGGAGTCCACAAGTGCTGGTCAGTCTTAAGAACCACCTTTTAGAAGCAGGCAGTTCCTGTGTGTCATAAGTCAAGCAAGCAAGGCAGACAACCAGCTTGGCTGAACAGGGAACTCCTCATGGAGCTCAAGAGGAAAAAGAAATTGTATGATCTCTGGAAGCAAGGTCAGGCTTCTCAGGCAGAGTACAAAGCTGGGGTTCATTTATGCAGGGAAAAGACATGGAAGGCCAAAGCTCAACTAGAGTTGAAACTGGACAGTGTTGTTTCAGTTAACAAGAAGGGCTTTCTTAAGCACGTTAATAGCAAGAGGAGGTCTAAGGAAAACATTGGACTGATGCTTGTTGAAGATGGTCATCTGACTAATAGGGATGAAGAAAAAGCAGAGGCATTCAATGCTTTTTTTGCCTTGGTCTTTAATAATAGTTATTAAATTAATAATGATAAAACCTTTGGCTGCCCCGTCCCCTGAGTTGGAGGACCATGAGTGTGGGAACAGTGACTTTCCATTTGTGGACACTGAAATTGTAAGGGACCAGCTGCATCAGCTGAATGTTCATAAAACCATGGGGCCTGATAGGATTCATCCCTGAGTACTGAAGGAGCTAGCAGATGTTATGGCAGACCCCTCTCTATCACCTACCAAAGGTCTTGGGAGGTCCCTGCTGACTAGAAGCTAGCCAACGTTATTCCAGTTTACAAGAAGGGCATGAGGGAAGACTCAGGAAACCACAGACGTGTTAGTCTAACCTCAGTTCCTGGAAAAATTATGGAGAAGATTATACTGGGCACTATTGAAAGGTATTTAAAGAATAATGCAATCAGGCACAGTCAACATGGGTTCACAAAAGGAAAGTCCTGTTTAACTAATTTGATATCCTTCTATGATAACGTCACCCACCTAGTAGATGAAGGCAAGGCAGTGGATGTAGATTTTCTGGATTTTAGTAAGGCTTTTGATACTGACCCTCACCGCATCCTTCTGGACAAGTTGTCCAACTGGGGGATGAGCAGGTTCACAGTGTGCTGGGTTAAGAACTGGCTGAAGGGCAGGGCTCAAACTGTTGTAGTGAATGGGGTTACATCTGTCTGGTGACAGGTCACTAGCAGTGTTCTTCAGGGTTCAATTCTAGGGCCAGTTCTGTTCAATATATTTATCAACAATCTGGATGCAGGAGTTGAATGCACCATTAGCAAGTTCACTGATAATACCAAACTGGGAGGTGCTGTTGACTCTCTTGAAGGACAGGAGGCCTTGCAGAGGGATCTAGATAGATTGGAGCACTGGGCTATGATGAATGGGATGAAATCTAACAAGTCCTAATGCCAAATTCTGCACCTAGGATGGAGTAATGCAAGGCACAAGTATAATTTGGAAGAGGAGTGTGGCTGGAGAACAGCCCTGCAGAAAAGGATCTGTGTGTGCTGGTTGACACCAGGCTCAATATGAGTCAGCAGTGTGCCCTGGCAGCCAAGAGGGCAAACCGTGTCCTGGGGTGCATCAAACACAGCATAATCAGCCAGTCAAAAGAGGTGATTATCCCACTGTATCAGCATTGCTGCACCCTCACCTTGAATACTGTGTGCAGTTCTGTCACTCCCAATTTAAGAAGGACGTGAAGGTCCTTGAATGCATCCAGAGGAGGGCAACAAAGCTGGTGAAAGGGCTGGAAGAAATGTCGTATGAGGAATGGCTAAGGACTTTGGGCTTGTCTAGTTTGGGGAAAAGGAGGCTGAGGGGTGACCTCATGGCTCTCTACAGCTTCCTGAGGAGGGGAAGTGGAGAGGGAGGTGCTGATCTCTTCTCACTGGTATCCAGTGATAGGACACATGGGAACGGTTCAAAGCTGCACCAGGGGAGGTTTAGACTGGACATTAGGAAGCATTCCTTTACTGAGAGGTTGGTCCAACACTAGAACAGGCTTCCTAGAGAGGTGGTCAATGCCCCAAGCCTGTCAGTGTTTAAGAGGCATTTGGACAATGCCCTTAATAACATGCTTTAACTTTTGGTCAGCCCTGAAGTGGTCCGGCAGTTGATCTAGATGATCGTTGTAGGTCCCTTCCAACTGAAATAGTCTATTCTACTCTAAATATATTTATTGTGTATGTACCATAGAATCATAGAATGGTTTGGGTTGGAAGGGACTTTAAAATCCCCCTGCCATGGGCAGGGGCACCTTCCACTAGACCAGGTTGCTCAAAGCCTCATCCAACCTTACCTTAAACACTGCCCAGGAAGGGGCATCCACAACTTCTCTGGGCAACCTGTTCCAGTGTGTCACCACCCTCACAGTAAAGAATTTCTTCCAGTTATCATATCTAGTCTAAATCTGCCCTCTTTCAGTTTAAAACCGTTACCTCTCGTCCTATCACTACATGCCCTTATATCATCAATATAGAGAGTTACCATAAAAGCAATATATACACTGCAGTAACAGTTCCTATACTTCTGTTCGATCCTCAGTGCATTTTGATGGTCTTACTGCTGCTTGCACACGGATGTTTTTGCTGAGAGTCACACTGGCTCTGTGAGAGTTATCTCCCAGCCTGCAACTCAGTGTGCACATGTTGAGACGGGAGGAGGAAGATTGAGACGTAACAATCTCGTGACAGTGCATTTGAGGCCTCTGTGCAATTTCCAAACACAAGCATGTAGCTAAGTGCCTGAGGGCACCAAGCATAAGCAGCACAGTTTGTGAGGAAGTGGTGCAGAGATAAGCTTATAAATACAAAGCTTCACTGCTGTTTGGAGGAAGCAGCAGGGTCTCAGAAGAGGTCATTTAGTGGGATGAAATAATCCCAGGTGTAACTATTAAATCCAGACAGTAAAGACTTTGCATCAGATTCTCTATTGGGAATTTCTCTTTGTGTTCCTCAAAAGCTGCCTAAGACCTGTGAAAATGTTAATCATCAGAAAAGAATAATCCTACATCCAGTGGGGAGAGGTGTCACAGCGATGGATGAGGAAATCCTTCACACACACAAACAAGAATGGGAAATGCCATAGGTACAAGACAGTCTCGAGTGCATGACACTAATCTGCTCAATCGCACTCAAGAAGTACCCAGAGAAGTCAAGTGGCCAGGGAAGGAAATAATCACTTTTGTGCACTCCTGCTAGACCTGTCTAACCTGACACTTTGCCTCCGCTGATGGGACCACAGACATCCTCTGTCCCATGGGGAATGTCTCAGGTCATTCAGTCACCCATCCCCTCACATCTGCACAGCAGCTTGCATCTCTATTTCAACTGATACCCAGCACCTTCCTACTTTCCCCACTGCAATGCTCTTGGCAACAGCTTCCCCCAGGGCTATGCTCTTCTGTCCCTTGGAAACTCTGCCCAGAAATGCCTCGAAAGCAGCATGCCCATGCCCATACATACCAGCAGTGAGGACACACTGGCTGCTAACACAGCCAAATAAGCCTTGGGAATTTTTGTTGCCCACAAACTTAGGAACATATCTCCCAGGTTGAGCACAAGAGGGGTGGGCCAAGTGCCACAGGCAATCTTTTGAAATGTAAAGCTGGAAGAAAGACTCAGCTATCCCAACATGACAAAACAGGGACTGTCAGTGCATTTAACTACTCTTCCAGAGACACCTGGTATTTATCTCCACTATGTTTGTCTCAGCAAAGGGGAGATGTTGGCACAGGCACTAACTTCAGGGGCTTGCAGCCGTTCTTCTGCTCTACCTCCTTCCCCTGCCTCTCCCTCTGATGTTGCAGGGGAAATGACAGAGGGGCTTGCCCCAAGCACATTGCTCAGTCTGTCTCCCTGTCTATGGGGAACAGGAAAAAAAGAGAAAATACAGCAACACAATTCATCATAGCACAAGGACAAGGGGGCACAAGGCCACATTCAATAGGGGTAGAGAGGAAGAGGAGTCAAAACAGAAACACAGATCAGGCCCCTGCAAACTCAAGTATCATTGGCCAACACAGCAATGACAGATTCCCTTCTGTCCCTAAACCACAGCCATGCAATCGTGGCCTGACACATCCAAAATGACTGTAGCCCTGGCATTTATGACTCCTAGGAGTCAAATTCAGCAACATCTGAAGTCCTAGCTTAGTTCTCACCTCAGGAAACTGGGTCACAAAAGTCAGGAGTTCCCTGAAGGTTTGAGTAACCTCAAAGCTGCCACCTTCCTCCTCATAGAGGAAGGTCCAAGTACACACTTAATGCTACTTCCATATCTCCAGAACATGCTGAAAAGTCCCATGGAGCAGGATATCCAAGAGCAGACCCCTCCAGTCTGTTCTCCCCCCTTGCAAGCCCTTCCCCGGGAAGAGAGCACATTTCACCTTCTGCAGTCTACCTATGATCTGGATTCTTGTCTCACACCCAGCCAGAGAATCCCTGATGTGACAGCTCAGGGAAAATCAAATGAAGTGCTAATCCTATTTAATTTTTCAGTAAAATAACCCCCATATGGGAGAAAGCACAGTTTCCCCAGACATCTGCCACACATTCCAGAAAAACGCATTACAGGCATGCCACTAAGTGTGAAATAGATTTTTAAAAGTTAAAAAGCTACTGGATATTTAAAGGATGTGTGACACATCACAATATGCTGGAAATGCATTTTAAAGAAATAACAGCACCTCAAAGACACTGTGGAAGGATGCAATTAATTCTGTGCTTTGAAAAAAAATCCCGGGTTATGGTTCTCTGGAGGAGGAAGGTTTTTTTAAAGTACCTACTTTAATAGTTAATTATTGTATTGTAGAAGAAACATGAGGCTTCAGAGAGAGCTGAACTACGTGGTGGAAGGCTGTATGCAGCTACACTGATAACACTAATTTTAATTAATCCTACCCCAAACTCTTCTCCCTTCCAACACCCCATCTCACTTGCTTAGAGCTTCATCTAACTAGCAGCTTGAGCTGAAACTTCCATAGCCGGTATAACTACATCTTTTATTTGTGGAAAACTAAGTGGGCAACAGGGTAGCCTCTGAGACCTCTTTTGCTCATCCTGTAACAACCCATCCAAAAGGAGATAAATTAGCTGTTGCCATGGGAAAAAAAAAAATTGTATTTTGAATATGCTCAGGAGAGACTGTCTTGATATGACTCAATTCAAGAAATTAACACAGAATTGAGGATCAATGTGGAACCTCAGTTTCTCCCTCTCCACACTGCCTTTACAACATAATCTTTCATTGCGTGCTCATGTGTTTGTTCCACAGGATCCCTGCATCCACAGCAGGGGATGGCATCAGTGAAGACAGTGATGTGACACCTCTTTAGCCAATGGGCCGTACATTTTTCAAAAAAGTTTGCTGACAGCAGGGAAACAGAAATAAGCAGGAATGTAAAGCGAGCAGGCTCTGGGGCAGGGACATTACTTTATCCCACCAACCGCACATGGGATGCTCCCATCCCACCCCTTCTCACTGCAGCCTGAGCCCTCCAGCCCTGCCAGCCTGCCTCCGCTCGGGCTCACTGCCCCAGCCTTTGTCCTCTCAGCCAGCTTCTCCCCATCCAGATCCTCACCTCCCCCACCCTGGTTATCTTCCCCCCCTCCCCTCCAATTAGCCTTGCCCAGCCCACCCAGTCCCCTCTCCAGGTTGCTCACTCAGGGCATTGCTCCCAAGTCCCTCCCCTCTGGTGGGTAGATATCTGGTGGCTAAGATCTCCACCTCAGCTTCCTGCTAGCTGCCTGACCCTCTGGACTTATTTTCCTCCTGGGCCTCAGTCACCCATTCCAGTATCCTTCCCAGGCTTTCTGCCTGGTCCCTATCTCCCAGACCTCAAATTAAAATTTCATTAAGGGATAAAAAGTGTGTTACAATGGGAAAAGTTGAGCAGCTTTACAAAACCATGTTACCACCTCAGGTAACAATGAAAACTAAGTCTTCAATTTCTTTGGTTCTGTTCATGTGCATGGCCCTTGTATGAACATGGCCCATGTGACTTCAGAGATCCTGCTGGGCAGAAGATGAAGGAAAAACATTACTCAGCACCCAGCAAGGGGGAAACATTGTATTATCAGGAGGTCGCCCATGTAGGGAAAAACAACAAGATCAACCTATAAGAGATAGAAAGTAGGATGCCATAGCATGGGATGAACAAAACACTACAAGGAAACTGAGAAAATTTTTGCCTCCAGAAGCTTTTCCTGTATAAAAAAGTGGGCAACCATTTAGGGCCCATCCAGTCACTAAAATCCCCATTTCCAAAGAGGGCTCCAGATAGGAAGACAACAGTTGCCATCACAGAGGCTACTAAGTAGTGGGTCAACAAGTATGGGGAAGAGAGGAGCAAACTCCAAAGCAGGTAAGTATCCTACTATACCAAGGAAATGAATCAGAAAGGAGCCACAGGGAAAGAAAAAAGCAAGCAAAAAAATTGCCTTGAGGGAAAAAAAAATAACATCCTTCATTAAGAAATATCACAGTTGGCCAGCGGCACTGAACGTCAGGCAGTACCACAAAGGCAATATATTTTACTGTTGCACTTCTATGAGCATGTCTTTTTTAATATAATTCACTTATGACACAAACACTTTCAAGGCCTGGCCCGACTCTCACATTTGGGCAAAGCAGAGCCTGCCAAATTCACCCATAGAACCAGGAGACTTACTCAAAGCAAAAATTACATCACAAGTCCGTAAATACGTGAACAAAAACAATGACAAAAATTGTAACACATCACAAAGCATACTTTTCTCAGATATGGTTTAGCTTAATTATCGATAACAATGCTTGTTAACAAAGCTTACAGGCTGGCTGGTAAATGATCTGTAGTGCATTTTGTAGAAAATAAGGACATTGTATTCATAGGGGGACTTATTGCTGCACTAGAGCACCAAGTTCTTGGCCGAGAAGCAAGATACAGGTAAATGTAGGAAGCATCCTTTTGGGATGTGTGAATGATGAGGCAGGGTAGATTTGCCAAGTACACCTTAATGGTGTTTTCGTGTGCTCCCAAATAATAAGCTGGGCTTGGAAGGCAAGCAGAGATTTTGGATCTCTGACTTGAGACTACCAACCTCTGCATGGAAGAACATATTTCTCCACCCTCAAATATTGAGCTCCTGCCTATTCCATGCCATGAAACAGAACAGCTGCTGTGTGTTACAAACTGCCTGTTTCAATAGGGAGGTTAATATTTTACCATGTGTTTTCTTTCCATTCCTTCCCTTCTTGCCTGTTGAGGCAAATCTCATAGCTAGCATTACAAGCACTGGATTCAGCAGCTTCCTCCTGGATGAATTTGTACTGATGTTAGTCCTTTTCATCCATGACTCTAAGAACTGAAATCCCACCAGAGGTACATTCGGTTCACTCTGCCTCTCAAGACATCCAGTTACTTCAAGCTACAAGCAATCTGAAAGCCCTTGTGGTATTCCAGCATTTACGCTACTCTGGGGAGGCAGCGATAAACAAAACCAAGTTATTAAAGTAGAGATTAAATAGCTCGCACAAAGGTTTGGGTGTTGGGAACAAGGCTGACAGAACAGTGTTGGTCCAACTTATGTAAGCAAACCCTTGAGCACCTTGCCCAGCTTCCAAGCTGGGGCACAGGGCCAGGAAACCCCAGCCACGGAGCTCCCAGACAGCATGCAGAGCTCCCATCTGTCTGCATCTGCCCACACGAGCCAGCCCTGGTGAGCAGGGATTAGCAGAGAGCCAGCTACTTACCAGAGAGGACCACAGCCAGCTGCTCCAGCAGCAAGTCTCACCCAAGCTGGCCAAGGGGATGTTCACCTACTAGCACCCTGCCCCTGCTACCAGGGTGGATACACCCCTTGGACCCTGCCATGCTGCAATCAGCACAGTGCTCGTGCACACTGACAGCTTGAGATGGGGATGCCAGGGATGCCACTTGCACGTTGGAGGGCACAGGAGGAGAGCTGCTGACCTGGGCTGGCAATAAAATGCTCTAGATGGGGATGGAAGCAGCCTGTGAGGATGAGCAAGCAGCAATCCCACCCCACCATGTAGCAATCCCCTCCACAGACAGGGGAAATCTCCTGTTTTCACACATAAGCTCTCACATCTCTGCAGAGCCCTGGCCTTTTCCCTCCTTCTAACTAAGCCAATGAGTTATGTTCCCTGTTCAAATCCTACCTTCAGATCTTCCCTTTAGCTCCTGACCATTCCCCCCAGGAAGCCTATCATCCACAATACTGGCTAAGAAGGGCACTTTACAGAAAGAGCCAACTCAAGGGCAGCAGCAATCAATGCAGACAGGCTGCTAGCAGCAAAACCCAGGAATGACAGCAAGGGTAGGAAAAAAAAAAAAGGAAAGGGAAAAATGACAGACTGCCACAGATGGAGAAAGGAGAGGGGAGAGACAGGGTGGCTAGTCACAGGAGGGGCTGCTGGAGGAGTTGCAGGGACTCGGCAGCTCCAAATCACACTCGAGGAGTGGGAGCGACAACAGCTTTTATAGACTCAAGCACAGTAGGTTATGATTATGGGAGACCGGGGGAGAGAAAACTAAAGGAAGAAAGGATAAGCAAAGAGTGTGGTTTTGTATCATTAGCGAGGACAGATTTCTCTTTCCTCCTGGATGAGCTGCAGCACGTAAGTGTAAATGGCACCGTTGTCTCAGGGGACAGATAGTCACCCACATCACAGCTCTATGCATCCCCCACCCTTCCCGAGGGAGCTGCTCCCCTCCCCTGATCTGCACAGATGCAACAGGCAGGGAGAAAGCTGGAGAAAGGGGAAGGAGGGATGGGCATTCTTCAGGCAGGAAGGCCAAGCTTGCCTCTCCATCTCCATTCCCCCTGGCTGACCTTGCAGTCAGGGCCAGGCAGGTGAAAGCTGTTCCCACCAGAGCACTGCACTCAAACTCCAGCCCCAAGACCAGCCAACCCATCCAAACACCTATGCAGTTCTTCCAGCAGGACAGTTACGCCACCATTGCACCACCTCCTTACTCACTTCACTGGACCTTGAGGGCAGTCAATAAAGATCAAGTGCTCATGCCAATTCTCTCAGATCTATTGGCTGCCTTCGACACCATTGATTACAAGGATTTGCTGAGATGCCTGCCAAGCTCAGCAGGGATTTTCAGCATGGTGCCAGAGTAGCTATTCCCAACCTAGAAAACCTCCACTTATCATTCCCCATCAGTTTCTGTCTTACTTCCTCATAATCACACTTCATCTCTTCTTTTACAAGTCCAGCTGCACTCTTATCTGCCTGCCTTGCTCATCTCAGCCCCCTTCCCTAGCTGCTGGCCACAACTCTGCTGACCCCTCCAGCCAGAATAAAAAACATCCCCCTCAGCTAGCCTGTCCCCACCTCCGAAGCTTTTCCTGAGATGATCCCTGCTCATTTCCACAGCAGAGCCCAGAGCACCCCTCCAGGGAGGGGAGGCAGGTAGGGCAGCCAAGCCAGCAGCATTCCCTCCCAGATGGAGGAGCACAGCTGATGTGAGGCAGCACAGCACCCACAGCTCAAGGAGCAGCAGTGACCAACAGCAAGGCAAGCCCAATCCACCAACTGGATCTGTCCCTTTGAACAGCCAGCCCAGCCTGGTGGCACTTCCCACCACTGCTCAGCCCTCCTCCCGCTGCCCCCACCAGCAAGAGGCTGCAAACCTCATTTTAGAGAGGTTCACTTCAAACAAGATCTTCTTTGCCCCTGCCCTATGGCAGGCAGTGAAGCACAGGACAGGCAGTAGCATGGAGATGTGCAAGGGACTCAGAGAAAGGGCTGGCCAAGGTGTGCTGGGCCAACCAGAACCAGTGGGCAAAGTGAGTGCAAGCTTGAGCCTCGTCCATTGTACACTAGGCTGCAGCCTTCCTACATCTTCATCTTACAAAGACAGTGTCTCTCTAGGACTATGAAGATCTTCCCAGCTTAGAGGCTGACAGCTTGGCAGACACTTCGCTCCTGCTCTCTCCATAGGTCTGAAATGGGCCAAGTTTTTCATGCGGTCTTTCCTCTTAACCATTCTGGGACCAGTTGCAGGCCATTTGCTGCAGAACAGCTGCAACTCTGTTAACCATTCCTCACCTGAAGCAGCTCCTGTCAAGTGTTACACTCACAACACACAGAGAATTCAGCTGGCTGCAGGCCTTTCCCCATGATCTGGGGTGGAAGAGTGTCAAGTCCTCAAACAGGCAGCTGGTCAATTCATTAGTGGTTAATTGCATTATTTAATTCACATTGTTATGACAGAACATGCAATTAGAGGTCTGGTCAGAGTATTTTACAGGTCTTAAACTCAAAATGAGTATTTTTATTGCCCTTTATTTCTTCAAGAGCCCCCTCCGGCTCCCTCACACACCCTGCTCCAGTGTTCACGAAGGCTGAAAAAGGCAAACTGACCATTTTTCAGAGAGTAAATGGCTCTCATCTCCAAGGCAAAATATATTCCATTGAATAAACACAATATGCTCCAGAAGAGTTTTTCAGCATTTGTTTCGGTTCAGCAACGCAATTTGCAGAGGGATGGGGAGGTCCTCCAAAGCAGGCACCGCTACCATCCCTGTGTTCAGCTGAGGACGTCATCCCTCTCCTCTGGCCTGACACTACCAGGTGCCCCCCAGGCTGGCACGAGCCACACTGTCTGCACTGGATAACACTGTACAACATGACAAGATGAAGCCAATCTTCCCAACCTAGGCTGAAGAGCAACAGCTGGTGCAAATAGTCTGTTTTCACTAAGTATATAGCAGAACAACTGTGACTGACACCAGACAAAGACAGGACTTTCATCCTCTACTCTCTCCTGCCTGCTTCCCCACACCTTCCACATTCATTGACCAGAAATCCAGGGACTGTATTGAGACACCTCATAAAAAGCTGTTGCAGTAGGAGTCCTAGCCCCACTTTCTTGAAGCACCAGGGCATGGAGCATTAACAGGTCTTTTATTGGTTTTGGCACATATGGGGGAAAGAGGGCAGTACAACATAACAGCAAAAAATACACCTCCTCTAAACCACAGTCTCCTCAATATTTTGCAGTTAACCCTTCCTCCAACAATAGGAATCGCAGAATGGTTAGGGTTGGAAGGGACCTCTGAAGACCATCTAGTCCAACCCCCTGCCAAAGCATGAATCTATCCTTCAGTAACAGGGCAAATGCTCAGAGCTTTGCATGAAGACAGTAGGTATACACTAAGTTTTTCAGCCTTATTTCTGATTTTGTTAGACCCTAAGGACAATAAAGCTTCAGACAGTCAGAGCTCTGGTTTTGTTTGTGCTGTTGTCCTGCTTCATTTCCAAACCACGGTCTTTGACTTCTCACTATAAAAACCTCCAGAGAATAAGCTAAAGAGATGGGAGGCAGTGAGATATCCTGTCTCAGCATTTGTACTTAGATACACAGGGCCAGCTTGCAAGCCAGCCAAATTTAGACATCCCTTTACGTCTGCCCACTCGCCTGGAACTGCGTACATCTCGTATACACACAACCTAGCTGATTTCTTAGAGATCACAAGCATGCAAATCCTCTTCAAACATATCCATCCCTTGTGTGCTACTAATGACAATGCACGAGTTTAAATTCCATTTACTCCACATCTGACTGTGGAAATGATCCCTCTAAACTTCCCATTGTAGACTTGCACATCAAACAACCCACACTAATGACACTCCCTCATCACCAGTTTTGTAGAAGCAGCTTCATTCCCAACTACTTGTGCAGGTCCTGAGCACCGTCATGCTCCCCCATGCCACCCGCCTCTGTCTCCCAACCACAACTGGGAAACAGGACTTCTATCCCAGGAAAGCAGCTGGAATTTACAGAACTACTTCTTCCCAAACCAGAGTCCAGGTGGACAGTGCACCTTCCCCTCCTCCCACAAAACTAAGATTGCCTGATATTTCATTATGGAAAGAGTAAGATGTTCAGACTGCACCATTACCAAAACTAAACCTGCTCCCTGCTTTCCCCTTTGCCTTCTTCCATTGCATCTGGGGTACCAAACAGCATAGCAATCCTAAAGGCAGCCCAGGATGCTAGCCAGCAATCCCTGCAGCTCGCTATCCAGAAACACTCTCATTAGTAAAGAAGAATAAATAGCCACCTCCATAGAGAACTTTGCCCTCTGCGGGGAGGGGTGAAGTTAAGCGTGCTAAATTTCCTGCTACAGATGGCAGTCTGTCAAATATCCATGGAAAAACACTGGATGCCTGGTTTTCAGACAGGTAGAGTTAAGATGGGGTAAAGCCCAGCCATCTTCCCAAGAGAAGAATTAACAGGGAAATTAAGGGTCAGTTCACAAGCACAGGAAATGACTGCTTTTAAAGCTCATATTGTTAACACAGAAGGGGAGGAGAGTAGTTGAGGATGGACTGGTCCTGGGGAGATGGCTGTGTTGGCTCAGTGCATGCATTGCCTTTTAATATCAATCAAGTTTATGGACAATTGGGTTATTAAGAGTCACCCTATTTGCTAATAGCAAACTTCATTCCATTTGTACATAGAGTGGCAGAAAAACCAGCAGGATCTAAAGGAGGCTTGCCCCCTTTTAAAGCCTGAAAAGCATTCGGCACATGCCCAGGGGAGCACCAATGCCACCGACACTGCATGTCCACTGGAAAGCTCTGGATCAGCTCAGTTTCCCATGCAACAGGAGCAACTGCAAAGTTGATTTAGCACACTGTGGAGCGCAGAGAGATTAGATAACCTCTTACAGAAAAAAATCATCTTGCAGTTGTTGGGTCTTGGGTATACAGATGTATCTGTTGGCTGAAAGGAGGTCTACAGAGCTGTGCAATCAACAGAAATCAAGCCATTCCTAAGCACACAGCAGCAACACCTTCGAGGTTACCCAGAACAATACAAAGCTATCACAAGTCCTTAAATAAGTGCCAGACTCTTGTGAGCTAGATTTGCAGAGAGAGACAGGAGAGATCTATCTTTTAAATTAAGAAGCAGGAATAACATATGCATTTCAGTGCTTTCCAGGTATGCAAATAAAAGCTGATACTGCTGACCCCAAGAGTGGAAAGCCATGATCCCTAGGTCCTCAAGAATGATTAATGCTGCTTAAAATTCATAAGCCACTCATTTTTTGATGTATTATTATACCTTCTGGTCACATTTCCAAGCTTTTCTCTAACTACTAGAGAGGCAGAAACCTTTCTTTTTAAAATTTTTTATGTGTATATATATATATACACACATACACACACACAAATAAATGTGCACACGTAGAAAAAAAGCAAACCGAAACAGAGGATTACAGGAGCTCAGGCCTACTATTACAAGACTTGCAAAATATTTACAGATGGTATTTGCTTATTAATTAACTACATTCAATTGTTATGAAGACTGCATCCAGGGTTTAGCAGTACACAAGACAACAGCTTAAGGCAGAAACAAGTGCAACATACTACAGAATCTGCACGTAATGTTTCACTCACACAAAACCAAATTGCCCAAACTAGAATTTGACCAGGGTGTAATATACAACACACCTATTCACCCAAAGCTTATTAATGAGTAAAAGATTTGTCAGCCTCTCAGCCAAGCATCATCTGAAAAATGGTGGTTTTGGCTGCATAGTGTCCCCATAGACCATGGCATCACCAGCTCAGCATCGCCAAGAGAAGTACCAATTACTGATCCACACACACATCATTTTCTTTGCTCCTCCAGTGTTTTCTTCTCCACTCCACTCCCATAGGGGAGTGCCAGCATGAAACACCGCTATTGCTATCGACAACCATCCTATACTCGGTTGGCTCGTACATAAGTGATATCTGTGGCAACAGGCACGGAGGGGGTGGGAAATAAATCTGTAGGTTTTCCCAGTTCCCCCATCAATCTGCCCAAGGACAGCCCTGTTTCCTTGCAGACCAAGCACATAGCCCAGGCTGATAGAGCTGCCAGTACAAGTTACAGGAAAGGCAGCCCCAGAAGCGTGGCAGGACCTTTAGGGACAGGTACAATGGCAAAGCCTCTACTTCAAGGATCTTTAAAGCTGTTGAGCTACAAGGCAGCTCCTCAGTACACACAAGCAGTCATACTAGCTTCGAGAAGCCACCTGCTCTATACCCTGTAAAACACAGCTCCCAGTACTAAAAATTAAGTGCTTATATAAACTTCTGCACATCTGGGACCTGACCCACTGCTCCTACATCACTGAAATCAGCTGGAAACACAACACTTTACCTCCTGAGAGTAAAACAGAAGCCCAAACAGCCAACACACTTTACAAACGAGGGAAGTGGTCTGGTATATAACAAAAAGCAAGAAAATGACAGAGTGGTGAACTGCAGAGCCTACAGTTTTAGCATTGATTATTTTAATGGCACACTTCACTCTTGCTCTCGCTATCACGTCAATATTATAGCTACAACAGCAAAGGGAAGGCTAGGCCTCCTGGAAAAAGTTTCTTTCAAAGAAAGGCTCAAAGGACGAACCAAATCTACTGTGTTTGACCCTAGGGATGGATGAAGCGTGAAGTCTTTATGGAAACCCAAGGAGTCAAACAGCAATGCAGACATCCAGGCATCTCTCTCATGATCTTCTCATAATTTGCAAAGTGCATCAGGATCCATTTGTAAGGCACCATGTGGCATGCCCTTTATTTAGTCCCAAACACTTCATAAATTCATAAGATGAATGCTACACAGTTGTTTTGGAAACGTGTTTTCACACTTTTCACCCTATTTCCCCTCCAAGATTGACTTGAAATCCTATTTGACATGGAGTTTAGGTTTGAGAAAAGGAAAAAAAAAATCTTGCAGTCTCTCTCATAACTATATCTCAAATGTTGCCTGTGTTAACATTGCAGGTGCAACAGCCCCATGGTCTGCAACTCAGAATGACCAGCCTTGTGCCTGTCCATCAAAACAGAAAACAGAAATCAACCTAAACAAACAGTTTGGTGACCAGGCGTGTTGCTCACATGCTGCATCACACCAGACTCATTTCAGACAGACACACTTACTAGGAGCCAGGCCAGGCTCCAGGTGTGCATTGCATATCCAGCTGATTACACAGCAGTTACCTGCATCTAACAAGGTTCATCAGGATTTTAAAAAAATCTTCTCACCAATAAACTAGGGCAATTCAAGCATTCATTCACACTATATGTAAAGCCACCCCAGAAATATGTAATCCCCTAACTTCAAAGCATCAGGCTCCTTTGCACCACAGAGCACAATGGTAAAAAGCACAGTAAATATTCCCTTTGGGGACAAACACCACAAGTTTCACATGAGACATAGTCCCTATCTTAAAAGGGAGTTAGGAGCCACTATATTTGCAATAACAGCATCAGACATTTATACCCTAACATACTTTCAGAAGTGAATTTAAAGCACGGGTATAAGTGGTTCTTTCTCCTCTTACTGCACTGCAGCAAAGGAATATGGCAGTAGTTTAATAGCACATAACAAAATTGCAGGACTGCTCATGGAAGACGAAATAATCTTCAGGGGAGGGGGATTTAAGTAGGTAGAATGCAATTACCTAAATTGAAATTTGGTGGTTAATGACCTTGTGCTTACGAAAATTGCTACATAGTCCTTAACAATCAAAGCTTCCATTTTAAGTCTCATTGACAGTACTTCCATAACAATGATCATGAAGCTCTGGCCTAGTAGAAAGTCAATGAGAAGATTAACAGGCTTTTAATTAATGCCCCATCTTTCTTGCTGAATCTTCAGAAAATGCCAGATGTTACCCTGTGACAACGACCCAGCCTGCCCCTACTTGGCACAAGTGTACCATTTCTATGGTGCTATCAAAAAAAAAAGAAAGAGTGATGCTAAGAACATATGATTACCTGCAAGAAACCTTCAGGGTGCAAAAACAATCCCTCATTTGAAAAATTATGGGATCTACTTACTCCATGATCCATTCAAAATCAGGACCTCAGGAGTGGGGGAGGAATCAAAGGAGGAGCTGAATCCTCTCCACACAGTCTCTGCTTTTCAAGTAATCTCCTAACTTCACACAGCTGAGCTGAAATCACAAGTCTGAAACAACCCTTTCAAAAGGTTTCCAGCAGCCCCACCATTGCCCTTCACCCTGTGTCACATGTAGCCTGGTGTAATACCATCAACAGGTGATTGCATGAGGCTTTTTCCTTCCTTCCTTCTATAGCTTCCACTACAAAAAAGCCCTTTCCAGGGTCATATATCATACATGTCTGAGGGTTGAAACAAAAGTAACAGTTAACACTAAGATAGACATATAGTGCCAAACTCATTGAATAACACAGGTCTAATACCTTAAAACAAACTCCTTGCTATGTACTAAACTGGAGGGACTGTTTTGACTGACTTTTTAGCCAAAAACAGGGATAGGCTCTTCTTTTCTTCCACTCACATTCACTTCTTCCTCCATTCAAGAGCAAATCTTCATCCCAAACCCAGGCTATTACACTTCTCTCATTTTCTGAATCCAGCCTTTGCATTGAGACACAAATCTTTCATGCTTTACTCTGAGCCCACCACATGCTGAGACAAGATTCACAGGACATAATAACCAGTGCAGACACACAGTGATTGAAAAGCAATGCATAATTCAATGTGAAGTTTTAAAACTTTAAGGAGTAGTCAGTAGAAAGGAAAGCAGAAAACCTAAATCTCCAACAAGTTCTCAGTCATGTTGTGCACTTGAGACCACAATACCTTTTTAAGAGCTTCTGAACTTTAAGACAAGAACTCAGGTCTGAAACCCAAACCTTTTCCTACATTTGAAATTGAAACAAATCTCCAGATTCATCAGCCGTCTAAGGTCATCTGTTATTGCTGACAGCACCTCAAGACTTCACCCAGGGTTTGGCTATGAAGCTGAAAATGCTCTTAGAAACATTTTGTGAGTCTCTGGTGTGTGCCCGGACACTCAGGTTTAATCTAGAAGCCAATGCACCAAAACCATAACAAGCATCCTTGTAGATAATATCCACCTAACTAGAAACTTCCCAGTAGAAGTGCCATCACTTGAGATTTCTGGCCAGAAAAAGGTTCAAGTAAAACTTTAGACCAACCTCTTTGATGATTCATCAACTCCTCCACTTCCTTCCCACCTGAAGGATCCCACAGTCCAAAGAGTAGGCAGTGACTTCCACCTGTTTTTTATATTGCATCAGGCTCAAGAGCCACAGAGGCCTTGACTTCCTAGCAGCCTCAGGGCTATTGAGTTGTGCAGGTGGTCATCATTTGCCCTGGTGAGTTGCAGGAGCTTCCTTGCAATCAAGGCACTGAGTGTGAACGGTGACACAGGTGTGTGATATTGCTGACCTCCCGTGCAAAGAAAGGACGTGGTCTCATCCCGGAGATTGCTCCCAAGGTGTATGAGGCTCAGCATCAAACTGAACAGATTCTCCCATTCACTCCTGGCCAGACATCACAGCAAGACATCAGCAGGACAGTGACGTGTGCTGGCTGGAAAGGCAAGGGGTCACCTAGGTATCCTTGCAATTGAGGTCCAGGAGTGGTGATTCCCTCACCAAGGGCAGGATGAGCTCTCACTAAAGCCTGTATGCTTAGAGGGAGGAGACACCTCTGTCATTCGTGGCAGCCTGCCAACAAGTTCCTGGGCTAGCAAATTCTGCTCTGTCCCAGGAAAGATGCAAAAAGGGAGCCAGGAAGGGGAACAACAGGCCTTGCTAAAATACCTCTCCTCAGCCCTCCTCTCCCCCCTCACCCAACCCCCTGTGACTGGGGCTGTCAGCAGCTCTCTCTGAAGTCCCCTCTTTCATAATCAGCCTCTTTTGATCACACACTATAACAGCTAAGGTTCTGTTTAAATGCAAGCAGGGAAAAAAGCAGATCCTTAAATATGTAGGAAACGTCATTCCTTACCTGCCAGGTGCCCCAGGAGGGCAGGGAGAGGAAGGGATGGAGCAGGAGGGAGGGAGAAGGAGCAGCTCGGAAAGGATATGGGTTGCACACCATTTTGATGCACCAGTTCCGTGGACTGGTGGTCTGTTTCAAGCAGAAGAAGACAACCGGGGCCAAGTCAGGGTAGGGAACATCAGGGTCTGGCGGAGAGGTGACATCCTCATCCTCACCCAGCTCTGGGGAGGATGGCAGCTGCTCTGGTGGCGTTTGCTGCTCCGAGACCCCCAGATCCACAGGCTCCAGTGGGCAGACAGCAGAGGCGTGAGGGGGCTGCGGGCCCGCGGGCCAGGTGGAGGGAGGCTGGGGGACGTACTCTGCCATGACAGCTGCAAGCGAGAACCCCTGGAGAGAAAGGGCAAAAGAGAAATTAAACCCACATGAGGAATCAGCAGCAAGAGCACAGCACATCCGTGCTTGCCCAGAGAGTTCAGAGCAGCGGAGAGCTGCAGGGCTGACGGCTCTGGCAAATGATAAAGAGTGGTCGTACTTTGTGCTGAAGCGATTTTAAGCAGAACCCTTTTCTACTAGTCCCTCTCTCCACCAAGTCTCTTCTGGCTAGTCCTCTCCATAACTAACTATTTAAATCATCCCTGTAGCCCCTGAGACACCTTGGCACAGTGCTTCATCATGTCACGTGATGGTGCTAACTCTTCTGGAGCCAGCCTGAGCACCTTAAGGAACACTGCTCTTTGGAGTGGTGTGGATCCATCCTGACACAACACAGCCACCCTGCCCTTGCAGTCCCTCACGTGGTCCTGCCAACCCCAGGTTCAGCTCTGCTGCCCCAGGCATGCCCTCTCCCACCCAGGGACATGCTGGGCTGGCCTTGTGCCACACCACTCGTTGGGCGGCTCCCTCAGACTGACACCAGCAAATGCATGTCAAACGCATACAGACCAGTCACTCATTCAAACAGGGAGCAGTAATGCAAACTAGAAGTGGGATTAAATATTAAGCACCCTTTACTGGAGCTTTTGGAGCTCTCCTTTGCCAGGGCAGTGTAAGCACCATGAAGACAGGTTGCAAAAGTTATTCCACAAAGCAGAACAGTCAGAGAGTGCGAGCGGGTGTAGGAAGAGCAGAAGAACAGGTCTCACGCTTGGTGGCACCCGAGTACTGCAGAGCACCATGCTTTAGATAAAGAACACCACTTTGCTGGCTGGGTGCACACAACAGTGGGAAAATGCAAAGCCAAATGTTGTCCATTAAAGAGCACAGTGGAAGTGGCTTGTCAAAGTGAGGGGAATGAAATAAACTCCAAGGCCTGGCTTTGGAGGGGTGTTAACAGTGATGTTCTTAGGAAAGAGAGCTTGCCCAAGGACTGTCCAATGGTGGCCTGATGGGCGCTTTCCTCCCTTCACCTTGTTGGCATGCTCAAGTGTCTGGAGTACCCGTGCTACCAGTACAAGTTTAAAAGCAACACAAAAGCCCTCAGACACAATGCAATACAGAAAGGGACGATCAGCAGCAGGAAAGCATGTGTCTGTCACCAAGATCCAGGGCACAGACCTCATCTCCTCACACCCTAGCCATAGGTTATCCTCCCAGACACTCAGCTCAATCCTCTTCGCTTTAGGATCACCAGCCCACACACATCTCTGCTGACACTGCTCTGCCTTGGCATGCTGCACACCCTTGATGTTTCAGCCCAAGACTCCTTTGATGCCTACACTGCTGGATCTATGATCTCCAGTGCTCCCTGCAGCACTCATCTGCCAGGTCCAGCCACCCTTTCCACCTTGGGCTGCAGTCCCCCGTTATCCCCGCTTAAGACCGTGCGAGTTCTGCCTACCCACCCTGTTCTTTCAGCCCTCTGCTTCCAACACGCACTTTGATCCAAAGCTTTGCTTGTTCTTCAAGCCTTGGCATTTGTCAGAATAAAGAGCAGTAAGCGCAGAGGTTTAGAAAGCAGACACAGAGTCCCTTAGGGGATAGCATGGAGACTCTTCGAATATATTACCCCAAAGGCCTGCAGCTATTGAAAAGAAACAGGTATTGTGTCTCCTGACTGGCTTTGGGATGCTCCTCACAATTTTTTAATCCCCGTGACAAAAGTGGCAGCACATCCTTGCCACCATCCAGCACCTCTGCTTTCACTTTCACCAGGTTTTTAACTCCGAGCACCCACGCAACTCCTTGTGCCACTTTTTCCATTCCCTATTGCCACCGGCTCCCCATTGCCAGCCTGAGCTGGCTCCCTTGCAGACTATTAAGATGCAGTGGCTGAGCCCAGCTTCTTTCCCATTATCAACATGGAGGAGAAAGGTTAGCAGGGACAGCCAGGAGGAATGACTTATTACGGTGCTCAGAGCATCCACGCTGAAGAGAGCATGACAATTCTAAACTGCAAGGTAGAAAGCTTCATAATTAACAACACAACTGAGCAAAGGAATGGGAGAAACAACCTCATCAGCATTTCCATGCTTTCCCTCCAAGCAAATGTTCAGGGCCTCTTCTCCATCTCACCACCTGGGACTTTGGGATGCAGCTGTGCCCGTGTCATACACACGTGCACAAATCGGGTAGCAGCTGCATCACAGGCAGTTTATCGCTTCAATTTATGCAGCTCAGAGTGACTCATTAGAGGTCATATGGACACAGAGGCAGGTCAATCCCTTTGGGAGTCCTGAAGCTAAATACGGCCCTTGAATGACAGCTGCCCCACTGGAGATGTGAGTAATACCCCTTTCCTTCTTGAGATTAAATCCTGCTCTGCCACCCAAACCAGCCCCAAGGCTGTGATCACGGTGTATTTCATAAATTAAGCAGGATTAATATGCTGTGTCAAAAGAGAGAGAGGGGAAACCCAAGCAGTGGGGCACTTCCAAGCTCTTTATGCAGAGCCAGTCCTCCTGTCTCAGCTTCAAAGGGGGAAGGACTAGTTTTCCTGCTGGAGACAGATCCAGGGTCCTCACCACTACCAGCTCAGATGAGGAGGTTGGAATCAGGTATTTCCACTATTTTGGCCAAGCTGCAACTTAAGCGATGCTGTTATTTTCTCTGAGATTACAATTATTGGCCTTTCCATGCTGTAGCATTACTGTGTAACTTGATTGGAGTGAGCCTGCTACAATATTTCAACCCAGGAGAGGTCCTATTTTAATCAAAATGACCAAGTGGAATGAGTTTGGCACATGCACACATCTGCATACATAGAAAAACGTGCATCAACAGAGAGGGTTCGTACCCAGCTAAAATACCAATAAGACCAGACAGGATTATAAGGCCCCAGAGCTTGCCTTCGGGATGCCTCTAATCTCCCCTTACTGCAACAAGGGCAACACAAGAGGACAATTACATGGTCACGAGGTGGCCAGATGCATGTTCTTCCCACTCAACCTTCTGCTCAGGCATGCCTATCCCCATCTAGTGGTGGCAGGCCAGACCCATCAATGAAAATCAAATCCTCCCCACCTCTGACTTTTCTTTTCTGGCCAAATGCCCCCCAAATGCATGAAAACATTCCCCTGCAAAAGCCGCATACTGCTGCAGGAGCAATGCTACGCCCGCTGCACTTCTCTCCCAGGGGAAGGGAAGGTATTTGTGGGCTGGAAGCTCCTCTTGCTCCTTCCCTGCACAGCCTGCACCAAAGCCTTCCCCAGAACCACGTCTCAAGTCTGCACTCCTCTTCCCACTGTCCATCCCCGAGGGCCATTTAAAACCATTGCCATCCTGAGCCGAGCCCCTGCCGGTCCTGCGTCTGGCACGTACACCTGCCCCAGACACGTGTGCTGGTAGGGAGCTCATGGACTTGGCAGGTAGAGAGAAGCTGCCAGCCTCTGGCTCAGCCCTTCCCCACTTGGGAGAAAGCACCTGGTCCTGCCGGACGGTGGGTTTCGTGACTCTGCTGGGGAAGGAGAGGGAAGGATGCTCTGCAATGACAAGGGCAGCAGTGGCCTTACTGAGTAGGGGAGATTGCTTGGTGAGAAAAAAAAAAAGAGGACATGCCACAATTCAAGGGAAGTGCTTCAGATTGGAGGTGCCTGTCCCCAAAGGCCAATGTCACCTCCTGGCGTGCACCAGTCAGAGGGGTCTCTGCTGAGACAGGTTCCCCTCCAAGGCTGTGACTGGCATCCCGGGGCTGTTAATGCCATGACCTGCCAGGCACACCACAGACGACCAGAGTGCCATGAGCGAGCGAGCCCAAGGTGCCCCATAGGCATCACTCCCCATCTGAAGCAGGCTCCTGGCTCCTCTCCACCCCTCCCTGCCCCCAGAGAGGGGCCATCAGGGACTGTGGGTGAGGGAACGCTGACGGGACCTTTGCAATGCTCATGCAGGCCTTTCCTGAAAACCTCTAGGGTGCAGACAGGATAGGAGAGACTACTGCATCTTGCCGGTGAAAGATTCTTTTACCAGCCAGACAAGAGAGGGAAATACGAGAGAGATCCCCCGAGTACCATCCCATGTGCTGGAGGCACTCCACACAGAGTCCAGCAGGATGTCTCCCTCCCTGCATGAGCATCGGTAGAGTTGACCTTCCCCAACACCACCCTTGACCCCACATCCCTCACCAGCCCACGCTGCCCCGGGGCCATCCCTTCCTCCCTGCACACTGCTCGCATGGGCAACACCGCCAAGATGAAAACACAGAGTATATTTCCTTTAAGAGCAGCCTTACCTGTATACAGCACCTCCCATCCTGAGGGGACACAAGTCCTTTACAGACCATCCATCACGATCGTTCACCTGTTACTCAGAAGCGGCAGGATGCACGGCAGCCGCTCCGTCCTGGTAACACCCTGCACAGCCTCGCAGGAAGAGGGACAAAATCACAACCTCCAGCTGGCGTCACAGGGGAGGGCAAGACGGGCCCCATCAATTGGAGCAGCACCTGCAGCGCACGCATGTATTTATCATCTCCAAACGTCTCCATCCAAAAGTTGACGAGCATCTTGGGGCATGGCTCTTTTTGGGGCTGGTTTCACACAAACCCGGACTTATTTAAAGGCGTCCTCTGACTGTGTGGCATATTTAGGAATGCATGTGGGTGACCCCATTCGGTAGCTGTGTGTGCGCATGTGCCTCCTGGGGTGGTCTGTTGTACATCGTTTGTGAGCCCGTGTTTGTTTGTTGCTATAAAGTGGCAAGTGTCAGTTCTGTGTTATCTTTGATGCGTGCGTCTGGCTGTGGGATGCGTTAGTCATACAGGTTTCACATTTTGAGCACTTGCAGTGGTACAATAAATATAATTCGTGGGTACGTGGCTCCCTCTGTGTTCATGTTCACCTGGCATCGGCGTGTCTCTCTGCCTGTTCATGTGAGGCAGCACCTGTTCCCGTCTGCCTGTGGTGTGCATGGACGTGTATGAGTATCGGGTAAGGAACAGGGTCACTTCTGTTAGCAGCTAATTTGAAAGAGCAGCTTTACATCTCCATCATCTTAGCACCTCCTAATGCAACGGACGTGCAGAAAAGCATTTCAAATGGCACCCGAATCCATCGCTCGCAGGTGCCGGTGTGCCCACAGGCCCCTGAAACACACCATCCATAGCCTGCACACACAGCCAGGGTCTCCCAGCTTCCCCGCCTGGTCAAATGCTCATGAACCGTTGCCTATCGGCCGCATGCTGGGTGATTGCTGTGCCTTATCTCTGCATGTGTTATTAACCCCTGCCAGATTTGCTCGGGGAGCCTGACAGCCTCCCCCTTTCCACCCTGCTGATTTTGGAGCCCTCCTCCTGCTCAGGAGCAGGGAAAGAATTTCAGGGAGCAGAAGAAATTCCCTCATCCCACCAAGCAGGGGAAGGAGCAGTGTGGTCAGCACAGGACACTTCTCGTGGAAAAATAAAAGATAATAAAGATAAGCAAACTCTCCATCCCAAAGCCTCTGAAAGACCCTGTCCTCACCCTGTACCACAGGCAGCACCCCACAGGTGCAGGAAAAGCGAGCTCAGACCTCCTGGGCTCTCCCACCCTTATAATCACAGCCGATGTCCACCATGTTGCTTCCCCCTCACGTGGCTGGGATAGCCCTGTCCTGGCCGTGCCTCTGGTCCCCATCCCTGGCACAGCAAAGTGGGATCTGCTTAAGCTGCTAAGAAACCTCTGGCCAAGCCTGAAGGAGATGTTGCAGAGACCAGTAAAGGTGTTGCTGGAGAGATGTGGAAAAGGTAAATGAGAAAGAAGAAAAGGCGTGGGATCAACACGGTCACTTTGGGTTGACGAGGTACAGAGGCAAAGGAAGTTTCCCAGTGGAAAATCATTACCCAGCCTTAACTACGTGGGGTGTTTGAGACCCAGAGGTTAGTGCTACTGAAGACCTCAGCCTCATCCCATTGACCCCCAGAGAACACACATGCTTGCTTTCAACAAAACATTTTTACCTTCAGTGTCTGAAATAAAGAGGCACCCAAAAATCTCCTTTGTGGGACAACTACCCACAGTAGCAGATCTGTCCATGGGGAGGTTCTGCCCCACAGCCAGTGCTTTCCCCTTCCATCCTGCCCCTCTTCACTCCCTGTGACCCGCTTTGGTCTGCACCGCCTACAGCAATGCCTCCTCCTCAAGCACGTTTCACATAAGTGGATTCCTGTCATGTCCTCACGCTTAAACCACTGCTTAGCCAAGCTACACATCTTTAGCACTTAATCCTTGCTCATAAATTAATCTCCCTAGCCCCGTGGTCATTCCAGGCAGATCCACGCTGAGAACCGCCTCTCGCCTACCAATGCTCTGCTGATAACGATGTGCCAAGCGCTGCCTTCCCGCAGGGCTGGCGCCTGGGCTGGCCGCTGAGGCGGGCTGCCATCGTGATGTCTCTGTTGCTTGCCCCATCATGCTGCAAGCCCACATCTGATATGCCATCTACCGTCACACCTCGGTCTCATTGCGTGTGCTGTCCTCTCCCCGCCCCTCGCCTCTCCCTCAGACCGCGTGTTTCACATTACATTGCCCCCAGATGCATTAGCTTGCATTTTTCCTAAGATGAATCTCATCATGTTATTTTCTGCCCGTCTTCCTGACCTCGCTAGTTCCCTTTGTGTTATTTTCCTGCGTCCCCCTCGGCAGGCGCAAACCTGTTTTATCATCATCCGAGAAAGTCATTAACATGCTGTTTACTCTCTCCTCCAGATCAGCAATGAAGATGTCAACAAAGATGGGTCTGATGAGAATGATGAAGAGGAAGACAGTGGTCTCGTAGGCTCCTAGCAGTGACAGCCTTGGGGCTGCCCTCACACCCTCAGCCCTTGAGCCAAAATCGAAAGCACTTGCAGGAGAGACAAAACGTGCAAATACCCTGATTGTGCCTCATGGAGAAGCCCACACTGGGGGAATGGAGCTGCAGCTCCTGCCCACCACAAGGGCAGACAGTGCCCAGTGCTGCAGCTGCCAGTGTTGCACCCATGCTGAGAGTGGATGGAAAAGGGCAGCCTGGGGCCATGGCCAGGCTGGTCACTCCCAACCGGGATAAGCCGGCAGCGAGAAGCTCTGCCCTTTCACACCATCCTTCTTGGACCAATCTCTCTGCCCATTCTGTCCCAGTCTCAGTGCCCAGCTCAACACAGTTTCTCTTCAGGACTGTTGTGGTGAGCAGGTGTAGCAAAACAGCAACATATAAGAAGCGTGGAGACCCTGCGAGACCCCCTGCTCCCTGTCACAACACAGCACTGGATGCAACCTCCCACCCCTGCCCACATCCTCACCCCACCTCCAGACTTTGTCCCAAACCACAGCACCATTCTGATCTGGAGAGGAAATTCCCTGGGGTGGAAAGGGAGGTGGGGAGAAGCGAGAGAGAAAGCAGCACATCTATAGGGAACACAACACTAAGGGATTTGGAGAGCACCAAGAGTTATATCTTACACCTCTCATTCCCTATAAATTACTGCCCCCCGCCAAAAGGAGATAATCTGCTTAAACCCAGATGCACATTTGGAGTAAACTAACTCTGGCCAAAACAAACAGGAAGGGAGCTGAAGCTATGTGAAGTGTGATGATGCCCCAGGCTCTTCCTCTAGAAAGGAGAGGGGATATGGGAGAGAAATATAGCTATGAAGATGGGATTCAACTAGAAGCAGAGGGGAGACAACACTGGTAGCCTTTCTGTGAAGGCCCTACAGGCTATTCAATCCCAGGTCAGTAGATAGACCAGGACCTTGTGACGGCTCCCTGCATCCCCCATGATTTGACTACTGAGACTGCTACTCATTTATAGAAGTCTGAAATGTCCCCTTCTCTCCCTGTTGCCACCAGGAAAAAAAAAAAACATATCAAAGCTTGGATGGTTGCTTGGAAAGAAATCACTGAAAGCAGCAAAGACACCAAAGCAAGTACATCTAACCACAGACCTGAAATGGACCCCTGTAGTCCAAGTCCAATCCCTCCCCATAGCAGACAACCTCCAAGGAAACTTAGTCTAAAAGAGTCCATAAAACTGTTACCCCACCCCTCATCTCCCACCACCCCCACTGGCAAACTGAAGAGTAGTTCTAAGGCAAAATAAGAAAGAAAAAAAAATGCCCAAGGAAGACAAGCAATTGAGGGCATCATCACTGCTGAAAGACCCTGCTCTGGGAAGAGATGTGAGATGACGCTGGGCAGGACACACTGCACACATGCACACACTGCAGCAGCAGAAAAAGGATCCCATTCATCCCTGCCAGTCTGACCTGTAGGAAAATCCACTCCTAACCTCTGTCCTGGCAAGCAACTTAATGGAGTCTATCAGCAAGACACACTAACCCAACACCTGAGAAATGTTTAAAACCTCTACTCCCCGCCTTGCTCTCTATACAGCGCTGTTTTCCTAGCCATGGCCAAACTCTGACACTTCAGAGAAAGGAAACAAAAACCTTCCCCCCCATCTAATGATCACACCACTCTCAGCATCCACATCACAGCAGCAAAACCCCCGGCACTCATCACTTCACCAGCTACCAACAGCGCAGGGCAGCAGCTCCTCTCCATCCTGTTCAACCACGCAGTCATAACCCCAAGCTCCAGTGGATTCACATGGACATGCCCCTTGCGAGCCCTCCCCAGGACGCCCCATCAAGCTTTACATCGAGGCACGATGATGCAGGATGTGGTGCCTGCACTGCAGACAATGGTTATGTCAGAAGCAGAGACCAGCTGCCTTTTTTAATACACACACACACTTGATAAGAGGGGACAGCCTTTCCTTTCGGAAGCCCCCCTCCAATCCTGCCTTGGTCACAGGGAGATTGGGCTGCTGTCCTGCATTCTGCAGGTCCTGGGAAACACAAGCTACTGCAGAAAACACCAACAAACAGCATTTCACACCAAGAGCCTGCAGCATGTCCACTCGCCCACAGGCTGCAAGGACTGGTATCAACCTGCAAAGCCCCTGATGACTGAGCCTGGCTTAGCCAAGAGACCACCTCCCTCCTGTGCCACCACAGCAGCACACACCTCCAGTCCAAGGCAAGCGACAAGGCATTTTCTGACATCTCCTCATTGCAATTAGCCCCTGAGGCACTGGGCTGATTGCTCTTCAGGGCACACCACAGTGCTTCAAATACAGTGGCTTGATGAGTACCAGGAAAGCGAGGAGTTTATTACCAAGTTAGTGGGTTGATATATGCAGTCTGAGTTATGATTAGAGGGCTTAAAGAAATTTTCTATCAGTATAAGACATTTTTCAAACCACTAACTGCATTTCAGACACAGATGAATAAACTAAATAAGCTGACTATATTAGTTCATTATAAACAACTATGCACCTCTGCATAATTAGGAAAAACCTCTATCTCCAATAGGTTGGGGTTTGTAGATCTTGAACACTCTTAAAATCAGCCCTACGTTATCCCATCTTACAGTTTTTTAAAAATACAGCTAAGAAATGGTATTAACTGATCTTGCAGATCCACCTGCGCCACTTGATTTCTGAGCCCATCCATGGACCCAGCAGTTTCAGCAAGGCTCTGTGCAAGTGCAGCCGTTCACTTGCTTGCTTGAATTTGCAGGATTAGGACTTCGATTTAATAAAAGAGCAAATTTATTTTAAATCAGTGGCCAGCTCTTTTAAAGATTCACAACACTGTGTGTGCACTTCATGAGCTTCCAGCTGCAGATACTTGTTCTCTTTGAGAAAAATGAATAAAAATTGGTTTCAACATTTTTTTTCCCCAGTAAAAAAAAGCTGACCAAGCATATGGCTTCTTTGCAGCAGAGCCTGGAATTGCAGGCTTTTCCCAAAAATCAAAGGTGGCCAGGGCTCAGCCTAAGCCACCCTGGTATGGGATATCCTCCTTGGTGTACCTTGCTATGGATGGGACAGGGCAGGGCTGCAGGTTCGGACCACATCGAACTGGGCATGGACATGGGTTCTCCAAAACTAAATCAGGCAGCAGTAATGCAGCCAGGCATGAAGTTGGTTGATGGGTGGCAGGAAGGAAGGAAGGAAGGAAGGAAGGAAGGAAGGAAGGAAGGAAGGAAGGAAGGAGACCAAGACTAGAGGAGAAGCCAGAGCTGCAGCCTGAGGCACAGGTGCATTACTGGAGCTTTGAGGATGCCCAGGGCTGGACCAGTGGGGAAGGTGCTGCTCCTGGTGGGGACACAAGAAAGCTCACCCATCATCGTGGGTGCACTCTGATAGACCTCAAGCAGCCCAGCTGGTCTCCTCATATCCCAACCAAAGGCCCTGTGGCTACCCAGAAACACCAACAGACAAGCAGTGAGCTCCTCGTGAATCAGCATCACCCTCCGGTGATGCTTCCCCTCTCTCCCTCGATGGCTGTGGCTGCGCTGGCCCTGCCTCAGCCAGGTCCACTGCCTGAAAAATGCTCCTGAGGCAGCAACAAGGGGACACTTTGTGAGAGAAAACATGAGGCGGGTTGGCATAACCCCCTCTTTATGATAAGCACTGTCAGATTGATCCAGGCTTCACAAGGCAAGCCCCTTAGATGTGGCAGATCAAAGCTCCCTCCTTGTCCCCCTGACTCTCCTCTGAGATATCCACTATCAGATCTCCTGGCAATACACGTGTGCACCTTCTGGTGCACAGAGGTGGCCAGTGCTCAGACACACGCTTCCCAGTGAGACCTGCTGCAAAACTGTTTTTCCCAACCTTCCCGCTACAGCCAGGGCCAAGGCTTTCCCAGACAGGTACTGCACCCTCTCCCAGCCAGCCCAGTGCAAACGCCCTGCCACTGGGCAGGGAATCCAGCGTGATGTCCAGGTTCAACCCCTGCCTGCTGCCTGGCTCCCCCAGAGAGAGGATCATGGCACTAGACCTTCACCGATGGGCATGCACTGCTGCCGTTCGAACCTCACATTCGATGCCAATGCCATAAAAATATTATGTTATTTAATGGACAGAGAAATAAACGCTCTCGGTCCAGCAGCACAAGCCCTTGCAGGCAGCGGGCAGCTGTCTACTGCCTGAGGCTGAGCTCCTGCCCAGACCCAAGGGATGGGGCAGTGCTGCCTGGGGTAGAGATGCTCAGAACGTGTCCTTAAAATATAAAGGGGAAAGGGAGCAGAAATTGAATTCCCTTCCTAGTGCTTTGAATTAAAAGTTTCTTTGCAGGTAGGGTGTTGAGAAGATAATGAGCTTGTGGATTTCCTTCCACCGACAGAGAAGTTTACATGCTGGAGTGAAAACATTGAGGGGTGAGGGGGATGGAGGGTCAGCAGACCCCTTCCTTCTTCTGAGATAATAAATCCTTAATCACCAGCCCAAATTTAAGACCAAAAGCTCTGCAATAGCACACAGAAACAACTGACAATTAACGCAGCAGTCTTCTACGCGACAGACACAGAAGCACTAGCAACCCCCAGATCAATGAGAAAAACACTTCCTATTAGCAGAGAGAGAATGCAGAGCAAGTTCTGCTTTTTCATGTTTACCATTTTTCTTTGTAACAATTTGCAGGGAAATGATGTGTGTTGTTTTTTTTCTTTCTGTTTTTTTTTTTTTTAAAGCCCCTGATACTTTTCACACAGCTGCTGTTACCAAGAAGCAAAAGGTACCCATCAACAGTGTTACGAAAACCAGTACTGGCACAAAATATGCCAGATAATTGCCAGTCATCAATGTCTACCGTTATTTATGGTTCTTTTCTTTTCTAATTCTTCTATTTCTCTCCCCCCGACTCCAGCCAACATCTTCCAGTGATGTACAGAAGATGATGCATTTGCTATATTAAAGTACATCCTATTCCTTGTCCCTTTTCAGACACTTTGGATGTTGCACATGCAATTGCAATGCAATTATAATCACAAACAAAACAAGAAAAGACAATTTATGAAACCTAAATCCAAGACACAACTCTCGCTTTGCAAAGAAAAAAAAATACCCCAAACCCAAGAAGCCTCTGAATAGTGAGATGGTTTTATGAAAAGTTGTATATATACAAGTCTAAGACAGTTACCTCTCCAGGGAGGAGATTTTGTAACCCTTCCTCTTTCCCACCACCCTTCCTCATCATAACAGTACAAACTAACCAGGGCTAAATTTGAAATTCCTGGGATTATTCACACTCCTTGTATCATTTATAGTCACATATAAAGAGCTGCTGAATATGCGTGAGAAACACATTCCCTGCTGCAATCGCTCATGGACGTGAACTGCCGGACACACAGTTGTTCCCTTTCCACCACCACCTCTGCCCAAAACACACACCAAAACCAATTATTGCTACTTGTTGGGTAAGCAGAAGCAGTCTCACATACGTGGGCACCGCACACGGACATACGTGTACAGCTGGACATGCACAGAGAAACAACTTTCCTCTCTGGAAAGACAGAATTATTAACATTACAGACACATCTACCCTCAGCCTTTACTTCTGTCAGAGAGGAAACAGGTACGAAGCAAAACAGGAACGATGCAGGTACACAGGTGGGTGCAAGTTTTCTATTAAAAGGACAGCAAAAACAAGCGAAATGAGACAGACATAAGGGTAGCCAGGTGTGCATGCATCTCACCTACCTTTGCATGGAAAAGAAAATCTCCAAGGGAGAAGTGTCCAAGTCAGAGAAGCAAAATAAAATAATAACGAAGATGCTTTGAAAAAATTCCCCCAGCAAGAGAAAAAAAAAAAGCCCCCCCTCACTTCCCCCCCTTGCCCACAGGCACGCTCACACACAGACACACACACCTCAGCACCCGGGGAGGGGGGGAAAAATAGGAGGAAAAAAAAGATCAGGATCAGCTGAGTGATGGGGAGCAAAAAACCTGCAGGCGAGAAGCCGGGAGTTGTGTTAGATCCATGGCTGCAAGGACTGAGCGTGTGCAGGAAGGAGATGGTTTAAAAGGAGAATACATGGTAAGATATTGTGGCTGCTCAGGATGGAGTCTGAAGCTCTGGAGTCAGAGTAAAAGAAAAGAGGAAAAAAAAGGACCTCTTCCTTCGCAGGAGGGTCTGGGGGGCTCTGTCTGTCTGTGTGTGTGTGTTTTTCCAGGTGGATGGTGTTAGGAAGTGACAAAAGCTTCCTTCCAGAAAGACCAGAAGGTCAAAACAATCGCGGGGGGCTGGGAGGTGATGAAGGTGTGGGTGGGGGCAAGTTTAGCTATTCCATGGTGGGAAAGAGAGGAAGAAGGGGTGGTGTGTGGTGTCTGTCTCTCTGTCTCTATCTGTGTCTTATGATATGTTCACCAATGGCTTACGGAGCAAACTGCACAGCAAGAGAGAGAGAATAACTGTACAGGCAGAGAGGGAGAGAGAAACACCGTCCTTATAGTGACACCAAATGTCTTTAGGGGAAACCTACAATTAGAGGCACATAAGGCAGGAATTTTAGCAACACCAGAGGAAAGGAAGAAATCTCCTTGCACACCGTTGCACACCCACATCCACGGTTGCGTCTCAGGACAGTCAATTTTCCCCTCCCTTTTCTGATGGACACCGGCTTCAGCATGTTTGCCTTGCCCTAAACTTGTGAGCATGTGTCCCTTCACAGGTCACAGACCAAGCAGGTTAGAGAATTACCCCTTGAGAAGAGGAAAAAACCACCTAACAACCCCTTCAAAAAGTCTCACCCTCAAAACCAGTCCCTCCTCTCCCCTCATCCTACTCCCAAATCTGTTATGGGAACTCAGGGCATGGGAATAACTCGCTGCAAATTAGTCTCCTATTGCATTTTGTGAAGCCAGGGGGAAATGGGAGGGGTTGATAACATGCAGGGATCCCACCATCTGGGGGCTAGAACAGAGTATGGCCGCCTCGAGCCGCCCTCGATGGAGGGCCAGCCCAGCCATCTCCCCCACTGGTCCCATCCCGTGGCTGAGCAGCCCAGCCCCACGCCAGCACAGGCCCCTCATCCTTGGAGCATCAACCTTCAATTTCCCTGCTGAGGATCCCCAAGCCTTCTCTGGGAAAGAGACACTATGTGAAGTCATCATAGTCCTCAAGGACCTTCAAGGGTTTTGCCTGTTCAGACCAATAAAACCCTGGATGTTAGGAGAGACAGAGATATTCTTGCATCTGCCATGGACATTTATTGTAAATAAGCAGCTAAAAACCACCCAGCTCCCAGTTGGGGTGTGGTACAACGTGTGCTACAGCCCAGAAGCTCCTCCACTTCCTTGCAGGGTTACACAAAGCCTTCTCCAGCCCTTCCCCACAAAGACAAACGTCTGCACCGGCTGTCGCAGACTTTGCATTCATGGCTAGAATAGCTGGGTCAGGGTAATTAACACATCTGACCTAAAAATGGCTGGGAAACCAAGCACTTTAATCATCCTGCAAAACAGGCCCTTGGTCATTAACTCTCTGCAGGAAGGCAATGGACCAAGCCCACCTTCCAGTAAAGCCAGAGCATCTCTGGCTTGACCTTAAGGTAGCTGACATGTGTTCACCATCTAGGGTGAAAAATACCTGGTACATATCCTTTCCTCTGCTGTCCATCTCCATGTGGCTTGGCTTTGCCGTGCCAGGGACACCAGGCAGAAGCCACAGAGCCCCCGGCCATTTCCATCATGTAAGCCAAGCTCCCGTGAGCCTAAGCAAGGTGGTTGTCATCGCCACAGTCTCTTGTGAGGCCCTTAAAAGTCTTTGGAGCAAAGATGACGGCCGCTGTCCGCTTTTAGCATGACATTGTTGTGTTTTATAAAGTGTCTAATCTTGTTTTCTCTCTCCTGGAAGACAATCTCAGCCCTCAGAGGATCCTCAGGATGCACCAGGAGTGCCAAAAAAAAAAAAAAAAAAAAAAGGAGCAGACTTATAAATGACAGGAATGTTGTGAGCATCAAAAGTTACCTGATTAACAACCCTCAGGGAAAAGAGCCCTTCCTTGGGCAAGTCCAGCCTCTCTTTTTTCATAGCTTCTGACCAGGGCTGCAGTCGCACGGTAAACCCATGCATCTTCCACAAGCTGGAAAGAGATTTTATTCGAGGATAAATATTTGTGCTGGCTGCACCTCTCCCTGTCAGAGGTCAGAGCCTGTCTGTACTGAAGCCGTGCAGGATGCTACCTCCAGCCACCTTCGGTGCCAAAGAAGGTTGTGGTTACCCCAAGTTCCCCCCGTCCTGCGTGGTCTGGAGGGCTCACGTGTAGGAGCAGGGAGACAGCAAGTGCCCATCAGGAAGCCTCTTGAAGTGCAGGATGGACATGATTTTGTGACACACAACTTCTTAGTGCAATGGGGATATGGCTCTGGGCACAGCCCCAGACTCACAACAGAGTTTGGCGTGATACCAGAGCCATGTGATCGTCCCAAAAGTTGTCTGAGGCAGATGCCTGGGCAGATGTCTAGACAATCACTCTGAATCCTCGGGTGCCGGGCTGCTGGCAACCCACTGAGACAGCTCCTGCCTCAATCAGTTCTTGGCAGCATCTTAAGAGATGTTACTCTTCCCTAAGCACACCACAAGCACCACACATAGCAAATATGCGAGCAACCGTAGGCACTTGCACTCCCATATACACACACCCATGTATGCCTTCCCCATTCCTACATACACCGGAGTTCCCTCGTGCTGCCAAGTTCATGCTGGGCTGCCGAGGTTAATCCCCTTGGCTTCCTCCTCGCCAGCCACAAGACACCACTCCCTCTCCTCATAAAAAGCATCTGCTATTCCTTCCTGAGAAGAAGGGCTTCAATTCTGTCCCCGAAATGATGAATCTGAGCATTATATGATTTCAGATGCCTGCAATTCACCAACAAGCCCCTTCAGGGGGAACAGGTTAAAAATGCAATTGAATTTATTCATGCATGAATATCAAACGAGAAAAGGAGAATGAGGAGGGCAGGAGAGAGAGGGAGAGGGTGAGACGGGAGGGAGAAACAGGGCAGCAAGGAGAGGCGAAAGAAACGAAATGGTAAAGGAAGATGAAGGGTACACACAGAGGGGCACAGGAGGATAAATGCACATAAATACACACCCGGGATAATCCATGGGTCATCGCTGATGTCCACATCCCAGGATCACGTCTGTTTGCCTTCCAGCGTACCCACAGCATGGGGATAAAGAGACATTTGAACTCTCACTCAGACAAACCCTGCAAATTGATAAAAACATACAACAGGCTTGGAAGGAGGGGAGAGGGAAAGGAACCAGGTGGGGAAATGAAACCATGCCGTTCATCCCTTCACAGATTTGGAGCTGGTGAAAAGAGCAAGCCCAGGGCAGCTCATGCTCCTGCTGACACACAGGTCCAGAGCAGAGCCCCCTCATCCCCACACCCCTCCCCAGACTGCACAGACTGGTGAGGCTTTCCATGGGCCTGCTGGTACGTACACCGTGGGCATCCCCCACAGTGGCAATCCCAGTGTTATCACCAAGCCTTGGGCTGGGAAGCCGCTGCCCTTTCTGAGCAGACCCTCCTCTCCATCAGCCCCAAGGGAAGGGTCTGAAAACAAACAGCAACTTGTCTTGCAGCTCAGAGTAGTCACAGGGCTCCATCTTCAACCCCCAAGGCTCTTTCAAAGAGTTTTTTCGCCTGCCCTGAGTGATACACATGGGCTCTGTTGGGAGCCTGGGGGTGGGTCACACCTGAGGTGAGCATGGCACAAGCTGGTCCTACAGATGCATCCAGAGCATTTCCAAGGGTCCCTCCCTGCCCCCTCTGCAATTTTTTAGAGGAACAGGAAAGTCCACATCTTCCCTGTCACCACCTGAGCCAGCAGCACTGGCTGGGGAGTTAGTGAGGAAAGTATGTGATTCACTGCAACTGCATCAGAGAGGGGACCAGGCAAGAGGGAACAAGCAGGAAAGGGGGATTCATATCAAAGCAGAGAGGCTCCAGGGTTAGCTCTGGGAGATGCAGCCCTCTCCTCTGCAGGTTTGCAGGTGGCTGCTGATTGAGCCCACTAGGCAGCAGCTTACACTGTATTTAAAGGCATCCTCTAGCCAAGTCTCACGGGCATCATCCTGCCTCCTGCCAGGCTGACCCAGCCCCGGTCCCTCTTGCCAGCCCTGATGGTAGATCCTGCTCTCCTGCCCAGCACACAGGAGCCAAACACTGACCATCGCTGCAAATTCTGCTGCTGTTGCCCCCAGGAACGGCTGTGCAGCCCAGCACACCCTCCGGCTTGTCTGCACAGTGCACAGACCCCTCGGAGCTGGGTCCTTGGTGTGCCCAGATTAGCTGCAGCCACTTGTTGGCTGAGCTCATCCCCAGGCATGCAGCAAGAGGAGCAGCCAGACACAAAGCAGGCTTTTTCACAGTGCTCCCAGGTAGGGCATCAGGTCCAGCATCTGTTGCCATTGTGGGTTTCTGTTTGCTGCTTCCAGGAGATGGTGCTCAGCTTTTCCCACACCCTTCAAAATAGAAAAAGAAAAAGAAAACAAGCAAGAGTGTAAGCTCTGACGTGAACCTAACTTTAGATCCAAGGGCTGATGACTCACTCCACTGGGGGAGAATGGCTGAGCTGGCTGTAGGTTTCTGTTTATATACCTCACTGAGCTAAATATATAGACTGAGAACTTCTTCTGTTCTAGCCCAACAACTTCAATCTGTATTTTATCCCTCTCAGTCTTAATGTTCCCTTCCCTTCTAAATCTCTCCCTCTTTTCCCCCAGCATTGCCTTCCTAATCCCCTTTATGCTTGCTTTGTTGTAGGAAATTGAAGAAACATGTCTCCCCACCTTCCACTCTCCCCGGTGTTTATGGTTAGACTGACAGGGAATTTCTGGGAAATGATTCAGTGTTGTGGCTCTTAAGCACAGCTCCTCACACGGATCTCCTGATGCATTTCAGAACCAGCCCGGCGCTCCCAGCCAGTGTCGGCAATCAGATCCTGTGCTGCCTCCTGATCCCGGTGGTCACACAGCTCTCGGGATGGACATCGGCTGCCTCCCAGGGGCCCCTTGTCCCGTTGCTCCAGCACAGAGCTCCCCTCTGTCACCCACCTGTGCACCCTGGAGCTGGCAGGGTACAACCCTGCCTTCTCCAGCCCGGCAACCTGGGGCACGATGCAAATCTGCCAACACGCCTCTGGCCCCAGCTGTGGCACTTGGGCATCAGGGACCTCCTGAGGAAGGGCTGACAGCCACCGACAGCTATTGTCCACTTCTGTGACCTGAAAAAGGACTTTGTCATCAGCAAAAGGCATCAGGATGAGACCACCACAATTCTTTTCACCTGTGATCTGCCAGAGCAGGGGACTCACACAGCTGGCACCCCACAGCACCCTCCCTCACACCTGTACCTGTACCTTGCACATTTATGGCGTGATGGTGCCACGGTTGCTCTACCCTTCCACAACCATCACATACCAGATGTGGGCTGCAACCTGCCCATCAGCTGCACAGAGGGTCCAGGGACCCACAGAGAGGAGTCCCACACATCCCCTCCTCCTCTCTGCTGGATACTGCCATCCCTCCCCACCACCTGATAAATACAGCATCATCTTACACATTGGAAAAGAAGCCCCTCGAGGTGTAACACTGGAGAAGGCCTGAGATGGGGAGTGCAGCAGCACATGATGCCACAGGAAAGCAATGTCCACACACACAAACCTGACTGGGTTTCTCTTTTACAGGGCCAGAGTGGTGTAGCAGAGCTGAAATAGATGGTTGAGCACAAAAGGACCATTTCTGGTTGCACCAAATGTCACCGTGGATCTGTAACATCTGGAAGCTGTGATACCCCCTCATCTCACCCCTCCTCATCCGGAACAGGTCAAGACAAGTGGGGAAGGGGATGGTAAAAGAGAACAGCTCAGAAAGAGGCAAGAGGGAAAATATAAATTAATCCCTCCAACAGAGGAGAGAAACAAAGAGCGTGCAAGAGAAAAAGGAATCTCTGCCCCCAAAGGGCAGCTCCGAGCTATGGTGGCAGACAGGTTTCTAGATGGGAGAAAAAGACCATTTACAAAAAGGTGGAGTGTTTTGAAAACCAACAGCGGAGAGGAAAAGCGTAATGAGGGGGTGTGCATTTGAGGGAGAGGTCTCCAAGGGATGGAATTCAATTTAACCCAACAGCTCTTTCTAGGAAAGGAAGATCACCGTTGCAGTTCGCTGAGCAGCTGCTGGGAAGAGGAGCATTGTCTTCAAAAGCCCTGGATGAATCTTCTCTAGATGTGGGTCTGTGAGATCCAACGGTGAAACCTGGATCTGAGCTTCCCCAAGGCGTCCCTTGGGTATGGACCCAGACTGAGATACGCCTGTGTCTAAGGGACTGTCTCATACAGTACCTATTTGTTACCTTGCTCAAAATATTCTCGTCTCTGCTCAAAGTATCAGAGAGCTGGTTTCCCAGCTCATGGGCAAGCACCAAAGCTAAGCCATCCTGACCTGCTTCACCCCTCTGATCATCCAAAGGACAACCATGGAGCATCTGCATACAGCAGCCTGATCATCCTCTATGCAAGAAGAACCAAGTGCTTCATTTGGAGAGAGTGTAAGCAAGCTAACCTCAAGTGTGTAAGCGTTTGCAAAACGCCAGTCGCAGAAGGACAGGCTCTGTCTAGGCTGAGGTCAACAGCCCCCAAGAGATCCATTACCCTCTCGGCACAGCTGTGCTCCCTGGCTCTGTTGGGCAGCCCCTGCCTGCCCTCACACAGCCGGAGGGAGGTCAGAGCAGAGGCAGAGCAGGCAAGATGCATCCTCCGATCAGCAGTTACTCCAGGGAGCAGAGAAGGTGGCAGCAAGGGCTAAAGAGCACCCCAGGCTGGACTGTGGTCTCCTCTCAGGCATGTTCACTGCTCCTTAAAAAAGAGAAGAGGGCAAACCTGCACCTTAAATGACAGTCCTTCTCGTCACCCAGCCATCACTTTGGCCTTAACTCTTTGAGGCTCTGTGCCATGTTCTGCACAGCTGCTTTATCCCAGCCATCCCTGACCCATGGTCTGGCCTAGCTTTGGACCCAGGGGAGCCTCCAAGGAAAACCAGATAAGTGTCTGCAGTCAGCTGAGTGGCAAAGAGCAGCAATGGGCCAGACAGCAAGAGGACAGCTTGAGGTAGTAAGAAAAATGGAGAGAGATTTACAAAAACAAAATAACAACAAAGGCAATCTTGTGGTGCCACCTCGTGATGGGTTTGCACAACGTAGCCTGGGTCAAGAAGTCCTGAGTCCAAGGGCGGCTGCCTTCCAGGGAGCAACAGCAGAAGTCGAAAAGGACTGAGATGGGAGTCCATATGCAGTAAAATCTACAAAAAGGTGAGACCCATTCACATTTGCTATGACTCATGAAAGACACAACTTTGGCTCAGACACTGCTTTTGCTGAGAGCAGCACAAGCCCGGAGAAGGCAGTAGATAACTCCCACTGCAAATGATAGAGAACGCCTAAAATGCTGATGGATCCAATCCTTTCCCATCATACTGTGCCCTCTGGACTAAAGGCACAAAACAGTATAGGAATGAAAAGGAGAATGTGCTTTATGTTGTGGTACTCACCACTGCAGCAGAGGGGGGGCTGAGATGGTGCCTTTTCCTGAATTAAAAGCATAAACTGGCACAACATGAAAGGTTTGAGATTCACCTGCCCTCTAACATAACTGAAAATTCATTTCATCCAATGATCCTTACTCTGGGCTCCAGAGCAAGATGAAACAAGATCAAATGCCCAGCATATAAGCTGAGAGGAACCTTTTCCATTGGGGTCATCATCTCCCCAACATTCTCTCTTTTCAGCTCTATCTGAAGCACGGTGCATACTGATTTCCCCCTCATGCGGGGAAATATGCCCTTCCATGTGCTTGATGCTACCAGTGAGGAATTTTCTAGGTCTAGAGGCAGCTGATGTATTTTCTCTTCTGTTGTTGAGGTACAAAACAAGGCATCTCCTCCAGTATTGTTCAGCTGTGGAAATGTTATATAAGCACCTGATGAAGGGAACAGATCTAATTAGCTCTCATCTTAGAGATGAGGAAACTGAGGCCCAAAGGAAGAAGATGATCCATTCAAGATCACCCTGCAGAGCAAGGTCTGCCCAGCCACAGCTCAACACCCACACAGCGGGTCATCCTGTACCATCACCCAG
This sequence comes from Nyctibius grandis, assembly GCF_013368605.1. Classification (NCBI taxonomy): domain Eukaryota; kingdom Metazoa; phylum Chordata; class Aves; order Nyctibiiformes; family Nyctibiidae; genus Nyctibius; species Nyctibius grandis. The sequence continues at coordinate 60,484,645 of NC_090662.1, forward strand.
CTGGGAGATCCCCTGGATACCAAATCTCGTCAAATAGAAACTAAATCTGACACATCAAGGTGTGCACTGCCATGGAGAGGGTGAGGAAAGTGTTTCTCACCAAACCTGCCATCACACAGCTATATTTTTCACTGGGATGGGTGGTTTAATTTTCCACAGAGGCAGAATATGGGCAGAAAGGAAGATCTTGGATCAGCTTATCCAATGTGGCATCTCCTGTGCTTCTAACTCTTCCCAAGTCCCACAGTCCTCTTGGGTATATTTTCCAAATAAGAAAGAAAATAGAAGAGACAGAAAGTTATAAATATTGGAGACTAAATTTGAGCTGCAGCAGTGCCTGAGGGAGAATTAAAGAAAAAAGAATCAGAGAACAGTTTATCAGATGCAAGGTTAGGAAGGGATGGGAGTTATGGTTAATAACAAGCCAGTTTGCTGTTCTGCTCCCAGGCTACAGACCAGCCTCCGTCTCCTCTCCCCCAGCTCCTCCATCACTCCCATCCTGCCTCCCACCCTCCCTGTCGCTCACTCTTTCTGCTCCGTCACTCCGCGTCAGGCTGGGAATTTGATGCAAGGCACCTGCCTCTTCCCACGGCTTCACACCACTGACCCGGCCGTCTGCCCAGGCGCACCCACTCCCTGCCAGCCTCCTCGCCGGAGGGTGGGAAGGAGGTGCTTGGAGCACTCCAAACCTCCACGGGAAGAGTTCTCCATTTGCTGATGATGGAGCACGGAGAAGGGTCTGCCCGAGCACCCACGGCCGCACAGTACAGCCGGAGCTGAAGGGGACACACGGAGTCACCACGCTCGGCCAAACCAGTTTGTCCTGCTGATAGAGCTCTGCCATTGCTGGTACCTAGATAGTACCTGCACAGCCCTGCCTTATGCATCCCCACGGGCTGCTCGGGAGGTCTGGGCAAGGAGAGTGGGGGTTATCCCCAGCTTGCAGCACAAGCAGGCTCTGTTGTACAGGCTTTGAGGGGAAAAGCCTTCTCCTTTTCCTACTCTGCATGCAGTTCACTGGGACACGTGGGGCCAGACCCAGCAACGTGCAGAGCAGGCAGGTGCTAGTGGGTTGGACAAGGAGGAAAGGACTCCAGCATTTACAGCTGGGAGATGAAGAGGAGGAATCGACCCAGGTGAAACAGCTCCCCACAACAATACACCAAGAAGAGACCCATGAAATACTCTGCCTGTGCGAGGGCAAAAAAGACACGTGGCTTCTTGTCACCATCAGTACTCCAGAGCCACCATTTCAAAGAGGAACTGCCTTGATGTCCACTGGGGAGCAGGGCTCAGGTGACTGCCCCAGCTTGGCCACAAGCATTTCAGAAGTGCTCCCTCACATCTGCAAATCGGGCCAGTGCAACGCCATCCTCCCTGTCAAAAAGGCTGCCACACAGAACTCCTGGGAGAAGGCTGCTCATCTCAGACGTGTGGCTACTAAGTGGGCTGGCTGCCAAGCACACCGGGGCATTCTGAGCCCAACGCAGAGCTGTCAGGAGCCACCACTGAGCTGGGACAGAGCCATTGTTGGCTGGTGAGCTGCTGCAGCACAGCAGGCACAGCCTCCATCTCCCGCTCCCTCCCAGCCTCCCTGCTGGCACCAGCCCCTGGTGACCCTCCATATCCACTCCCTTGGCCACCGCAGGAGCGTGAAAAGTAGCCAAGCAGAAAGCCCAGCTACTGTGAAAGCCACCAGGGCCAGGAGGCCTGTCTGTGCCTACAAATGCCCTCCAGCTCTCGCCCATCTGCCTACATGCATGGAGACACGTTAACACCCAAAACAAGGACAGACTGTGCTCACACATCCGCATCTTCACAGCAATGGGCCAGGCGCGTACATCGCTGGTGATGGGATGTTTCTCAGGCAACACATCTGTCTGCTCGAGGAGAAGCATCAGGCAGGGATTTCGGCTGCCTGTATTTTCCTCCTAGCTCAGGCATAGGCAGGCTGGGCAGCCCTGCGTGAGTCGCATTCCCCCTCCGCACAGAGAGGGCAATATTGCTATCTTTTTGCTCAAGTGTGTTAGAGCCCAAGGCTGAAGAGCAGCGTGTAGGAGCCGAGCGCTTATTATATGTCTTAAGCACATGCTTAGTGTTCCTGCGTGTATCATTGGATACGAGTTGATCTTTCGGCAGAGAAGGAAACAAGGGTGGGAGGGCATGGGAGTAAGAGGACACAGGACAGGTGCCATTTCAACTGCACTCCGCAGGAGCGGGAGAGGCGAAGAGGTGCAGGCCAGTGCTCCCAAAACACGGGTGCCAGCGAGGACTCTTGCAGCCACTACGGTGAGATCACAAGGAAGCAAAGCAGCAGAAGGAGAAGCAAGCAGGGAAGGAAACATTTTTAAAACACAGAGGGTGAACGGGAGCTACAGCAGCCAGGAAGAGAGCAGACCAAGGCTGAGGAGAAGACTTCAGCCAGGGCAGAGCTGAGGCAGGGATACACCAAAGCAACTTCTCAGCTGTTGCAGAAGGCAGACAGGCAGAGCCTACTGCCATAAGTACTGGAGTACTGTGTTCATCTCTGGGGCCCTCAGCATAAGAAAGACATGGACTTGCTCAAGCAGGTCCAGAGGAGGGCCACGAAGATGATGAGAGGCTGGAGCACCTTCCCTGTGAGGACAGGCTGAGAGAGTTGGAGTTGTTTAGCCTAGAGAAGACAAGGCTCTGGGGACACCTTACAGTGGCCTTCCAGTACTTAAAGGGGGCCTACAGAAAAGATGGAGAGAGACTCTTTATCAGGGAGTGTAGTGATAGGATGAGGGGTAACGGTTTTAAACTGAAAGAGGGTAGATTTGGATTAGCTATTAGGAAGAAACTCTTACTGTGAGGGTGGTGAGACACTGGAACAGGTTGGCCAGAGAAGTTGTGGTTGCCCCCTCCCTGGCAGTGTTCAAGGCCAGCTTGGATGGGGCTTTGAGCAGCCTGGTCTAGTGGAAGGTGTCCCTGCCCATAGCAGGGAGGTTGGAGCTAGATGATCTTTAAGGTCCCCTCCAACCCAAACCATTCTAAGAGTCTATGATTCTACAAGTGGGCAGAAAGAGGATCCGAAGGTTAAAGGTGAAGACCAGGTCACGGGTGCTGGAAGCAAATGAGAAGTCAAAGGAGAATGAGCTTCTGCTAGCCCATATGATAGACAGACTTCCCAGTCTTCTAGCTGCAGGAGGTAAAAACTGGGGAAGGGTGAGATTGGCAGAATCTTCGTAAATCATTTTCATTTGCTGTTTTGTACCCTGGGATGGAGGAAACAAAATCACAACCGCCCCCCAGGTTGTTGGCTGAGGGAACCTGAAGGCTGGTTTCAAAGGCAGCTGCCCAGGGAAAGCTCATCTGCTTGCTGACTGTAAAACTCCCCAGCAGTAGAGCTACTTTCCCCTGCTGAGATGGTTTCCCCAGCAGCACGGGTGCTACGTGGGACGAATTGAAAGGTTCTCCGCCCGTTAGATCAACACTACAGAGACTTTCTAAAGGAGACACACACACACACACAAAATCAGTTTTCCTTTAGACACCTTTTTGGCCCACATCTAAGCCAAGATTCAGCTAGAATTAATTGCCTTAGCAAACAGCAATGCACTCCAATCCAAGTCTTGTGAGGGAAATCTGATGAATGACTTCAGTTGTCTAGAAAAATGACATGTAGTCAAAGTCATATTTGAGGAGTGAAGGATAGCGTGTGTCTCCGTAAGTACTTGTGGTTCCAGAGGTGATGGAGAGGTTTTCTTCCATCAGTCTGAGAGCAATGGGGGAGGAGAGCACAGCACTCCTGCAAATAGTTAGGAGAATCATGCCGCCATGATCAGAGATGCAGAAAGCATGACCTGCCAGGAAGGTACTGAGCAAAATGAAGCTGCTGTTTAGACTACAGAAGATTGAGAAAGGGCACAATAACAGTCTTCAAATACATAAAAGTTTGCTACAAAAGGAGAAGAGTTCTCAGTTCTTAGTGTCCACAGTGGACAGAAGAAGCAACAACAGGCTTACATTACAGTACAGGACATTTAGTGATAAGGAGAGCAAGGCGTACAACGCACAAACTGACTGAGGATGGAGGAAAATATCCTGCACTTCAGGCCTTCAAAAGCACAGCCAAAACCTCTTGGGAACAATGCATGCGTTGATCCTCCCGGGATGGATACAAGTCAGTGACAACCTGAGGACCCTGCCAGGCCTGTCTTCTCTGGGTGTCTAATCCCAAATGCCTGTGGCCACCACCACAATCAAGTGTTGCTATTGTGGTGCTTTTCAGGGAGAAACAGCAGCTGTCTCTCCCCTGGCCATTCCTTCCCCAGTAATGCCCATTTATTTTGTGTTCCTGAGAGTCTCACAGAGCCCAGCGTGTGGTTGCAACACTTTGTGAATAGTAACACTCGTATACCTCCAGCAAAATAAAAAACTGGGTCAGCTAAGGCACACACCTGTGTACATCAGGAGCAGCCAACACACCTGCCAAGGAATCCTGCAGTGCTGCAACACCCAACCCACCAGGCACACAGGGGTTACAAGGCAGTGTATCTCCATGGGGGCAAGAGGGGAGAGCTCAGATATAACTGGGAAAACACCACCATTTTGGTGACATTTCATAGGTGAAACCATGAATAAAACAGGACCTGAGAGAGGGTGCTAACAAATTGCTCACACTCATATCCTGGCCGCTGGGAGAGAGGGAGTGAATGCGCAATTACCCCAGCTCCAGAAGTTGCCTCCAGTGCTTCCGACCTCTGTGTGTACATATCAGAAAGGGCTGGATGCAAATAAAGCAAGAGACATGTCGTTACCTGCTGTAGTCTGCAGGAGGGTGGCTGAGGAGGGACATTCAGAAGCAAAAAGTGAGTCAGGAGCTCTGGGGAAGATCAGAGACAAGACGAAAGCACAGCATTGTTGCAAAACAGAGACCATTTTAACTGAGGGGAGTTTAGAAAGAAAGGAGAGCCCTGACTCACAAGTTGGATTGAGCAGGTCCTACAGCTGGTAGGAAGGTCTCAGGCCCCCGAACCCACAGGCTCTCAACTGGCTGCAGCCCATGTATACGGACACCAAAGCAACCACACTAGATTTAAGAAAAGCCAAGCTTGGGATGCTGGCCAAGAGACCAAGACGAGGCATGTTTGATCTGTCCCTCTCCAGCAAGAAGGACCTTGAGTCACCGCATGTACGCTTGCGTGCATGTACACATCTGTCCCTGCTGGGCCAAAATCCAGACTGAAATCAGATGCTCTGTCAGAGACAAAGCTGTTTGCTGCAACAAGGCAGCCAAAAGGGAGAGAGAAAAAGCCCTCAGCAGCGGGACACGCGGGTAGGAGCTGCCCAGCTGTTTCATCTGGCCATTTCTCTTGCCATATTTTACAAAGGCCCGGTGACCAGCAGCGGGTTCCCTGAAAATGCTGTCCTATGTTATCTCAGCACAGACCCGTGTCCTATCCATTAAGGTACAGCCCCTAGAAGACGGAGAGCTGTCTGATGTTACCCATCGCCCCTCAATCATCCCCGATCACCTCGGCGTAACGTGCCTAAGCCAGTCCCCCCCCGCCAAGGAGTGGATGGGAGACAGGAAAAAGCAATTGCCAATTTTAATGTGTCTAACAATAATCAGGCTGGCAAGGATATACAGAGCACAAAACCAGGCAGCAGGAGTACACAGGCAGGGAGCTAGAAATAATTACCATGATACTGCAACCAGAAAACACAAGGCCAACCTATTTACCATACCAATTACTGTTTATCCCTGTTTATGGCTCCACATGGCAGTGGGACTGGCGGCCTGATTGGAGGTGTAAATGCTTAAAGGAACAAGCTTAGGGTATTAGAATTATACACCAGGTCGAGGGAAAGCCTCTGCTGAGGACAGGGAGAGACGAGCCACGCATCCCTCTTTTCCTCCGCTGGAGAGCCAGAGTTGGCGAAAGGAAGACCCAGCTGGCTCTCCTGTGGCACAGCTATGGGGAAGTGCCCAGAGCCTGCTACATGCTATTTATCTGCTAATGCATCTCCGTATCTTCGTCTCCCTCATGTCTTTTTCTCCTACACTATTTCTCTTGGATGCCACTACCAGATTAAAGATTTCCCCAAAGTGTTCCTTAGTGTTCCTTCTTCTAAACTGCGTCTGTTCCAACAAAATAAGATACAGTTTTTCCCATATTAAGGCAGAGTTATTTTTCCAAGGCAGTTCTCCCACATCCTCCCTCCTTCAACACCTTTTTCTCTTATTTTTTTCCGAACAGGTTCAGAGTAGAAGCAGAGGAAAAAGGGAGGGATCTGCCGCAGACTGCCCAGTTGCACAGGCAAAGGTGAGCTTTAGCATGAAGATTCAGGAGCTCATAGCAGGAGCTCATGCTCCAAACCCTGGCCCACCACTCCCATCTGCGTGATCTCCTGCTGGGATGTTCTGCCCAGCAGCAGCCAGCCAGCCTCTGCTGCCTCTCCTCACCGCTGCCTGCTACACAGCTGCCTTGACAACAGCTAGGCTATGTCACAGGGAAATATGTCTCTGAAGGTGCTGCCCACGCTAAGGAAGAGTCAGACCATCCAGGCACTGGGCACTGCTGATCTTTCCAAAGCCTGGGTCCATCACCCCTTCCTGCAGGGCTGATTCACTCGTCGCTCACTGAGTCTCCCCACTAGAAGCTGTGCAGCTGGTGGGTCTTGTGTCTGCCCCTTGGACATTATTCTTCAGCTTGGGGATTAAAACAGCAGTCTATCTCTCACAAAGCTCTCTCCAAAGTAAAACTGGAAAAGCTGTCTTGGCCCCAATCTGTCCCTGTACCCTCCCTCCATGCTACATTGCCAGATGCTCTCATGGAGCTGGGCATGTCCTATTCACTTCCATCAAGGATTGATATCTGAAAACCCTGGGAGAACAACGGCTTTCCAGTCTGGAGGATCTGCCTCCTCCACTGCATCAGATGTGTCACAGCAGCATTTCATTTACCTTTTCCAGTGATTTTTATCTGTCTGGTTATTAATGAGGAAGTTTAACCCACTCCTGGGCAAATCCCTGAAAGTCAAACAAGTCACGGTGAGGGGGAACCAGTCTGTAAGGGAAACAATCATAAAGTGAGAGAGACTCCAAGCTGGCGCTGACCCTTTGGTACATGAAGAATGACTCCCCCTTGGCTGATCCTGCCCCCTGCAAGGGCCTGTGGGCACCCTGCCTGCCACCAGCACTGGCTGCTGAGCACTAGCCATGTCACTTTCCCCAGCTCTCCCAGTATCAAGCACCCTGCAGCCACGGCCACTTCAACATGGTTTCTAACACAGACATGACCAAGTCATCACTGCCTATCTGGGAAAGACATTTAATTTCCTTCAGATAAAAATGAACTCATAAAATCCATTTGAGTCTGTTCCTCTGATAACCTGTTTCTCTCCTCAATTTTCCTCCTCCAGCATGATGCCCATGTTTGTTTGCTCAGCGCCCAGACTTTAACCCCTCTCATGTACTGCCCCCACCATAACCACTGCCCAGAAGGATGCCACCACACACCCTCCATAACCCTGACACCTGAGAAAGTGTCATCATGAAAGTAAAATAATCTTCTCAAGGGGAAAAAAAGACTACACCCAGACCTCACTCTCATCCTTCTCCCCCTTCAAAGGGGGCTGCTCTAAGCTGTCTGAATTCCAGCACTTCTAAACCTCCCCCCCTCCATGTCCTTGTCACTGTGACAGATGCAGCCATACCCACAGCGCTTCCTCTACATCACCGCTCCCAGCCCTTCCAACCGCTGCTCCCGTAGCACCAGAAGATACCACAAGTGCATCTGCATTTACATTTTGGCCACAGGTGGGGGGAACCCAGAGCTGTTCACACAGTATTTATGCTGGGGATGGACCTAGCCCAGCTCTCATACGATTACATGTTGTACAACTCCGTTCCCACCAGTCTGTACGTAACTTACACTGACATAGAGTGGTTGTTTGTCCCATGGACCGTATAAGAAACTCACGTGCCCACACGTTGACAGCTCAAGCAGTACAGACTCACACCTTGGCTTGCAGGATGCAAATTACAGGGACAGCTCGTGAAAGAGTTAAGGGTAATCACACCTCTTGTAGATGCATTGTTCCCACACTCTCCCAGCACACACACGCTCTCTGGCACGATGCTGCTCGTGGAGATTTGTGCCGCCCTGCTGCTGCTATAGAGGCAAGTGCTCAAACAATGTCATTTGTTCCTAATGCCTGTGTGCATCTTGCAGCCTCGGCACAGTTGGCTTAATAGCCAGTCTCTGCTGGGAGGCAGCTTAGGGAGGAAAGGAAGAGAGAAAGACAGGAGCGAAGGGGAAAGCAAGCAAAAGGAAAAGAGAGCAAGGTGAATAGGAGCCCACAAAACAGAAAATAACTCTTCCAGGCAGAGCAGAAGCTGAATTGGCTGTGACAGGCAGACCCTCTCTGCACCTGGGACTCAAACACAAGCTTATTTTCCTGGTTTCTTCGAGAGACAACGAGTCCTGACTACCTGTCAGCATGCACCCAGGAGATGTCACCAGCAGAAAAGGGGCCCTAGGTGCTCCTGGCCCACACAGTTGACACAGGTATGATGGCTGAGGTCACAGGTGGCATTTCCCAGAGATGAGCAGTGAGGAGCATGGAGGAAAAAAAGAAAAAATTGAACAACAGCAGAGACCTGAGACCCAAGGCGATGCTCTTGCCAGGACTTGCCAGCTGCCTGCACAGCTCCTGTCCTGCTCATCTGAGGGGCAGGGGAGCAGCCAAACAGTGCGTGATTTCAGGCAGACACATTTCTCCCCCAAGTCCCAACAGATGCACAAGTGAAGACATTCACTGTCTTTCCTCAGCTTGCCAGCTTGCTGAGGGGCTGTGAAGGACACACACCTCCTGGAGAGGTAAGGTCAAGCTGTGCCAGGTCTCCTAACAAGCAAGCTGCATCCTCAGTAGCCCATCAGAACAAGGATATCAAAACCAGCTGGTCACGTCCAACCACGAGGGACCCATAGTGGATCGCCTGAAGAAGACCACTTTCACCCTTCAGCATGTCCCTCCTCCCCAGGACTGACAGCTGGTGGGCAACCCCAATGATGAGGGGCCACCAGTTGGTATTTTTAGCCTCTGTTCTTGGGAAGGAGAAGACCAGGCTATGTCATATCTCCCGGTGAGGCACCCAGCCAGGAATCTGCTCCCGTGCCCTTCCGCTTGGCCACACAAAGGTGCCACCCGTGACTCGCCACCTTCCCCTGCCTCCTCCTCCTCACCAAACCACCCACATACACCCTTCCCCGTTGCAACAGGCCATGTAACTGCTGCCAATTAAAAAACACTGTTTTCACTCTTTTTTTTAATATGAAAAAAGTAATTGAAATTTAATTTAGTCAATGACCAAGCGACAGGGAGTGAAAATGAGCCAGCGTTGGCTCAGGTTCCAGCAGGAAAGAGCTTGAACCAAGAGAGAACCGGAGGGACGCCTGGGGCATCTGAGGGGGATCCACACAGGAAGTTTTGCATCAGGGGCTCCCACATCAACAGACTTTCCAGCCAGATTTCTCCCCCAGCCCATCCCCAGCATGACATATAAAGCCTCCAGGCACCCTCCTTCGATTATCCACATATTCCAGTGAAAACCTCCCCTCCCACCCCGTCCCTGCAGCCTGCAAGGAGCAGGGCACCTCTCTCCTGCCCTCTTCCCCTCTGCCACCAGCTGCCAGCACTGCTGCGACCAGAGCCCCATCGGAGTCAGCAGCCACGGGCCCATCAGCACAAGCTGCCAGGAGAGAGAAAGGGAGAGAAGCAGAGGAGTCCTGGGGACCCGAGAACAAGACGGGGCTCGTGAGTCATCCCTCTGCAGGCGCATACCCACGGCCCCTGCTGGCTACTGCCATGCTCCGGGAAGATGCTGAATATTCGATGAAGGGTTTTTTTTTAGATCTGCTGAAAATGGCAAGGGAAACTCCACTGTCAATTTAAAAAAAAAAAATAAAAAAAGGAAAGAGAAAGATCACAATCTCATCGCCACAGCCAGTCTTACATCTTACCCGAGGATATGTTAGAACAGCCAAGGGTGTGAGAGGAAAGCAGCCCATGGGGATGTGTTTCTGGCAGGCTGGGGGAAGGAAGGACAAGGGAACGGCTGTAGGAGGGTGTGTGGGTTGCCACTCCCACCAGCCGGAATGGGTGCGGGTGCACAGGCAGCCTGGGCTTGCAGATGAAGGGATGGAGTGCACGCCATGCTGGGGGAAAGCATCACCTGGCTCTGACACCTCTGCTATAGGTCTCAGCACCTCTGCTGTGGTTGCCACTGGAAGACCTCATTTGGGAACAGCAAGCTCCAATAGGAGATTTTGCAATGCCAACCTGTCAGGCAAGGATGAGGCTCACCAGCTGCTTTCACACAGCATCACGCACATCACCACAGAAGTATGTGGTGACAAGGGACCACATGGGGTCAGCGAGACTGTCTGCTCTTCCCTTGAATCAGTGAGACAGAAGCCACCCTTCGCTGATGTTAGCGAAGCCTCACTGATGGCTGACAACTCAGACCTCACACTCACGTTCAGGTAATCCAGACTTGTGCTTCACCACCCGTAGCTTTCTTCTGATGTCTCCCCTACACAGTCTAAACCTATTGCTTTTTCCCCACTGTGGACACAAGGAAGACATCATCTTCTCTCTCTCCACAATCTTCTCCTGCTTGTCTGAAGTCCGCCGTCTTCCCTCCTCTCAGTCTTGTCTAGAGTAAGCAGCACCAGCCTTTTCAGCCCACCTCTTGCAGCCCATGGTACGTAGATCGTATTGAACCAACAGCCTTGAGGCAAAAACTGTACCCTAGTTTCAGCTCCTGGAGCCCTTTTTAGCTCTGTTCCTGTCTCGCCCCTTTGAAGCTGAATACAGGAAAAATTGAAGGAGGAACAGAAATCAGGTCATTACTCCTTAGCTTCGAAAGTCCCTTTGTATCAGCAGACACAGGGTTACATCTTCACAGTCAGTAAAACTTCAGCCTGGTGAGAGAGGAAACCTCTTGCACCCCGGTGCACCATACAGAAGACATGGCACAAGCTCTCTGTCCCAAAGAAGAGGACTGGGATGGGGAGGTGGAGGGCAGGAGCCGGGAATCACAGGCAGGGATGTGGGGCAGAGGTTCTGGGCTGAATCCCCTCAGCTCATCCCCAGAGGAGACAGAGACCACCAGGACAGTGCAGGGGGAATTCGAGTCTCAGAGCGTGGCTGAGGGAAGAGAAGGTACTTGTGTGTGCAGGGGGAGCAGGACAGAGAGATTTACGGAAATGACATTTTCTTTTCTCCCACTCTCTTCCACCCTGTCATCTTCTGTTCTCCACTTTCTCTTCTGGTCTCTGTCTCACCTTCTGTCTCTCCCTCTCTAAGAACTTATTGGCAAGTTTTCTCCAGAACACAGCTATTCTGAATGTGTGTTCCTCTCCTTCCCTTAAAATATTTGTGCTCTCATTCTCGATATCTTCCTTGCTGGTGAAGCTGATCAGCTTAATGAGGATAATATTGAACATGGTGAAATGGCTTCTTTCCCACTGAAGCCAGTTCTTCATTGCTCTGCTTTCAGCTACCAACCACTCCAATTCCTTTCCTTGTCACATCAGACCCAGAAAGTCAAATACCATACCTCGTTCCCAGTCAGATGTCACTCTTGGGCATCCCAGTCTCCCTCAGGTTAGCAGCTTGCCTAGTGTGGAAGTAGCAAGCAATATATTCCTTGTCTTCATGGGATCTAGATCTCTACCCAGTCCTCATCCCCACCACTTTCATGCTCACTGCACAGACGTAAATCCCCCAAAGCAGAAGTTGAGGGTCCACAGTAAGGTCCTTTATTTTCCAGCAAAAGAAGCCCACAGATCACTTGTGCTGTGATTCATCCTAGTGGAGAGAACAGTGTGGGCTCCTCATCTCGCTCTGCGTCACAGAACCTGCCCCCAGCAGGAGCCCACAGAAAGGTATTGAAAGGTATCTCTGGAGGCCTCTGGTCTAAATCCCTGTTGAAAGCAGGGCTAACTTCAAATCCAGAGCAGGTTGCTCAGGGCTTATCTGCTTGAGTTTTGGGTATCTCAAAGGATGCAGACTCCAAAATATCTTTGGGCTACCATCTCACATCTGAACCACCCTCGTGATTATTTTTTTATCTTTGTATAGAGTTGGAATTCTCCCCACTGCAACTTGTCTCTGCTGCCTACTGTCCTTGGTGCACACCTCTGAGAAAAGCCCAGCTCCATTTTCTCCACAACGCCCACCCTCCCATTACTTAGTGGAAAACAGCAAAAAGATCGCTCTTAAATTTCTCTCCTCCAAGCTAGACAAAGCCAGTGCCCTCAGCATCTCCTCACATGTTATGTGCTCCAACTCCCTGATCAACTTCATGGCCCTCCACTAAAGTCACTCCAGTTTGCCACTGTCTGTCTTGTACTGGAGCGGGGCAATGACTGGCTCTGCCTCCCCTTCCTTGGGACCTCCCTAGGCTGAACTAAAGCCTCCTCTGAATGTTTCCTCTTTATTTCACTGTTGAATGGATGGTAAACAGCCTCCAGGCTATCCAAGTCAATTATATTCAACAGACACCACAGTTTGGACCACCAGGTTCATAAGACTGTACCTAGGTTTTATTGTTAGCAAATCATATTCCCGGTTCAGAGGAAAAAACAACCCCCTGGAAACACCAGGATGAGGAATCAGATGATTTTGTGAAAGTCTTAACAGGGGTGGGGAGACAGAAAACAGACTTAGTCCTGTCTTCCCTGCCCAGCTGTCAGTGTGGTTTGGGAATAACTGATCATGCTTTATTTATCATCAAAATTTTCAGTCAACGGACAAAACAGAGAGGCACATTTTTCCCCTGTAAAATGTACTCAGCCATATCCCAATCTCTCTCAGCACTTGCTTGCACCCAGCATCCTAAAACCCCTCCACTTGATTCTTAAACAGGAGGGAGACAAGCTCCAGGAGTCCCAGATGTACTTGGTAAAGGGAAGAGGAAAACACAGAATCACGCCATCTTGCCGTGCAAAACAAATGGAGAAAGGAGCAGGGCCCCGAGAAGGTGGTATGGGGAAGACTCTACTCACTCTGTGCCAAGGATGATTGACCAGGGGAACTCACTGCTGCATGACATCACCAACGCAGACAGCTTGACTGGGTGTTTAACCAGAGGTAAGTGGTTTTAAAAGCACAGATGGCACTTAGATCTTCCAGTAAGTGTGACAGCATCTAAGGGCTTACAGGTGGAAGTCTGTGAAGTCATTAGGGACCTCCACTTCCTCCTTCTCAACCAGACACCTCAAAAGAAGTATGACGTGGTGGGTAAAATGGGAAGGATTCACCTCCTTCTGAAAGACCTGTGCACTAGCTCTTCCACTTTCTTGGGAGTTACCCTGTGACCTACACACACGGTGGCTCGCCCTGTTATGACAACTCCAAGGAGAATTTCAGTGATGCCCCAAATTCACTATTGGGAAAGTGCCACAATTCCTGGGGAATGGCGCTGTGATTTCAGTTACCTGGAGGTATTTGTGAGGGATTCAGAGATGCACGGTCCCACCTATTCCAATTCCCCACCCTCAGGCTCCAGTTGCCATGGCAATGGTACTGACAATTTCAATGCATAAACCCAAATTTGCATTTTAATGGGACATAATTAGAATGCTGAGATAAACGATTCTGCCTCACTAAGAGGTAACATAAACGCCACATCTCACAAATATGCTCTACCAGCAAGTACTGCGCATACACGCACACACACAGAGCCTATACATCGCTGGGCTGTGGGAGCTGGGAAGTTACTTTCAGTTCCTTTATGCCTAACTGAGAAGTTTTATATCCACAGCACAAAACCACGATTTTCAGATTAAAGCAATAGATTTACCAGATGCCCACTGCAAAATTACCATACTACCTCCTGGCCGCTACCCTGCCATGCCACACTTCACCTTCCAGGTCCAAGCAGGGTCAGGCCATATCTGCTGTCCCAACACTGAACCCAGAAATGCTCTGCATGCTGGCAGCTCTCAGGAGCTCAGCAGCAGGGATCATTTCCCAGAGATGATGAAAAACTTGTCCCTCTCCAACTGTCCTAATATTTATTTTCCTTTTTTTTTTTTTAGCTAGATTTGTAGTCAGATGTGCTCTTGCTTGGTTATCTGCAATATGCCCAAGAGTTTATTCTCCAGCTCTTGGATCAGGAAAGGACTACTGTGTTAGCACCTGTCCCACACTGTCAGCAGAGAGGCCACATAGTTATCAGAGGGTAGAAGGAGATTTTAAAAAGGAAATGTTTCCAAGACATCTCTCTTTACTTCAGCAACAGGCAGGGAAGGGGAATTGAGGGGGGAGAACCCATTCTGCACCAAATAGGAAAGAAGAAAATTAATTTCTCCTGCCCTTGATACAAACTAAATTCAAAGCAGGCAGCTGGCAGGAGTGAATAGAGACAGAAGAGATAAAAGAAAAAAAAAATAAATTAAAAATAAAAAAGGAGAGAAAAGGGGAAAAGCAAACAAGTGAATCATGAAAGCTGCAAACTGCTTGGAAATTTCATTTGGCTTTTCAATTGGGAAGTGACATGATGCCTACTTGGGAGGGAGCGATCGCATCTGGGAGAGGCTGAAAGTAGCCACAGCCCAGACCAGCTTCCCCTGGCCCTGCTGAACCCCGCTGCACCTCCCAGCCCACAGGGAACTCCAGGCAGCTCCGCAAAGAAGGGGAGGGCACGGGATCCACCTCAGCCCATCTGCCTCACCCCACCTGCCTGGGATGTGGAAGCAAAGCCACGGTTCCTGCTGAGCAGCACTGACAGGGCACCACCAACACTGCTCTCCTGTCTGCAAATGCATTGAGTAAATGACACAGAAGCTGGTCCCCAGGACCTCTGTGGCCTGGATCTGCCCCTTTATTCCTGCAGAGAGCTTTCCAAGGGGTTAGCAAGCCCCTTCAATGCTGAAGCTTCCTATCAGCACTGGCTAACTGGCCGTGCCCACTCCATTAGATCTGCACGATGAGGCCCCAGAGGGTTCAGGCAACCTCCTGCTCCTCCTCCACAATCACACCCAGCGTTCAGCCCAGCAGTCAGCAGAAACCCAAAGGTGAAAACCTCCATATCCCACCCCTAGAACTGCCTGGCCTCAGCACAGCTTTGTGTCCTACAGACACCAGGGCAGACCATTCAGAGCTGGTGCTTGCAGAGGGGAGATCCTGATTCCTCCTCCAGAAAAGCCTTTTAGTCCTACTCCTCTGGGTTGCACAAAAAAGAGCATGCCTCCCTGTCGCCACTCCCACCACCCCAGCTTGCAACCCCATTTAATCTCTCTGCCCTCCTTCATTTGCCAGAAACAACTATTAATTGGGCTGTGCTGTGATGGAGCGAATGTTAATACGCCTTGGCACGCAATCAAGTGGAGCTGGATTCAGTCCCCAGTACGGCACACGGCTGGAAGAGCAGGGCAAGGCGAGCCCAGCGGAGAAGTCTCTGGGGCTTCCCACCGCTTTGGCCAGCCCCAAAGGCTGCATGTCCTGAAGGCCTGCATCCAATCTCTTTCACATCCTCATGATGCACACGTGTGTGTAAATGCACACACCCAGGTTACACACAAACACACACATTTACCTAGAGCCAGGCAGTGAATTGGCTGTACAAAATCAACACGGATGCGCGCTGAGGAGCTCACACACTGTACATCCCATGGCACTGTTTCCATTCATGAGTACACCCAGGCAGAAACTCATATGGATGCTAACAGGTATATGGGGTGTGCTCTTATACCAATGTAAATTGTGGTGTACCCAGTAAGACAGGAGGCTGTATACCTACACACAACCAAACCAAAACACTTTTCCGGAGTCGACAGCTTTCCGCATAACACTCATTCCCTTGTTTCTGCCTTGCAGGTGATTAACTTAAAAATAAAACCACATAATTCTCCTAAAGAGCATCTATGCCACAGATAGAGTGGTTCATGGGGCATTTATTAGCCAGTTCCTCTTCCTTAGGATACAGCTTAAAGGTTCTGCACAGTAGGGATCCCTCAGAGGATGGAGACATGCTTGCAAGGTCCATTTCACAATACAAAGTTTTAGGAACAAACAGTGGAGTAAGGGAGGAAGATAAGAAAGAAGAAGAGAGCTGGCCTTATAATTTAGAGGGACTCAAGTGCTGGGAGTCAAGATCAAGACATAAAAGGTCAGGTTGAACTGTCATCCTCCCAGAAATTGCTGACCCTGGTTGGAGAAGCAAGGGCTAGAAGGAGAAAGAGAGGACAAGGAGAGAGGGAAATAGGCAATACAAGTCAAAAGACAGCTATCAAGAGAGGGAGTGAAGGAAGGAAAGAAAAAGTGAAAGAAGGAAAGCACAAAAATTGAAGCAAGTAGAAGAAATCATAAAAGCACCTGCCACTATGTTGAGAAATGTGCGTGCCGACTGTGGGACAGACGGTCTCCTCGCTCACTGCACAGGGAGGCCTCGTGCAAGCCAGACTCCCCACAGGCGCTTGGGTCTGCCGGCTCCCACCGTGCAGTCATGCCCCACATCTTCAGTAACAGGGACCATGTGGCTGGTTTTCACTTGGCTTCCTCAGTGAGAGAAAAGGCCAGCCTCAGGCAAGCCTCCCTACACCACCCACCACAGCTCCGCAGCTCCCACCTCAGCTTTGGGGGCTACCACAGTGCCTCCCTAAGGGTCCTCTCTGCCATAGCCCTGCCAGCGAGGCAGCAACAAGGCCACTTACCGAACGGAGGTGTGCTGTGGCCAGGGCTACAGATGGGCGATGGCAGATGGGGACAGTGAACGGTGATCCAGGGCTGAGTATTAGCAAGGGACTTGCTGCCAAACCGGTATCACGATCGGCAGGAGATGAGCCCTACTCAGACAATAGTCATGGTGGCCGATTCACACGAAGACCCTGATGACTACCAGACACAGGCTGCGGTGTTCAAAGGTAGGGGTATGGAGTTGCACCCCAAAGCCCTCCTGCACCTTGCTGGTTCTGTGCCCAAAACTTGACAGGGCTGGGTAAAACCTACAGCAACTCAACACCTGTTCTGCAAACCTCTTCCGCACCCTCCCCCTGCTCCTGGCAGGGCCTTCCTAAAGCTCAGCACCCATCTCGGCACCCATTTCTCCTGGCTGCTGTGCTTGTGGTGGGCAAAACCCAGCCTCACAGTGACATCTAGTGAGGAGAGCCCTTGTAGCACCACGCACCCACGCTAGAAATGTCAGCCTGGCCTCCTCTCCTGCTGGCGTTTGCTCCCCGGACTTCAGAAGACAGAGCAGGACATGTGGCCCTGGAGGAGAAGGCAGCCTGGCCTAGGTGGACGCATGTGGTGAGTGTATGGGTGCCTGGTATCCAGCACCTCCAGGGCTGCCCCTGTACCCCGAGAGTGGGGGTCCCCCAAGCACATGCTGGTAGATTTTCAGTGTTTTCTACACTCTGCCGAGGAGAGCTGGATGGAAAGGGAGAGAAAGGAAGGTAAGAGAGGAGAGAGCCAGCTGTATAATTTAGAGGGACTCAAGTGCTGGGAGTCAAGAACAAATGGTAAAAGGTCAGGTTGGACTGTCACCCTCCCACAGCCTCAGAAATTGTGGATCCTGGTTGGAGAAGCAAGGGCTACAACGAGAGACAGAAGTCAAGGAAACAGGGAATAAGACAAGGAAAGACAAAATACAGCTATTAGAGAGAAAGAGCAAAGGAAGAAAAGAAAAAAAAAGGGAGGGGAAAAAAATGACAAAAGCAGAGTGCAGGGAGAGAGGTCTGGCACCATGCTGATAAATGCAGCATGCCAGCCACAGGACAGAGTATCTCCTTGATCTGGGCAAGCCTCACATGCTATCCTGTGGGATTCTGAGCAATTCCAAAAAAAAAAATCCCAACCCCACAAATTAGGAAATCACAAAGTGTGCCCTGTGGCAATAAGCATCTAGCCCCTCTGCTGCTTGCAGCTAAATCCACCATGTTGCCTTGCTCTCAATTCCCACATCAGAAACAACTGGGGAGGGGATCAGTTGATCTGACCTGCTCCCTTCCGATGCATGCTGGTGGCCTGGCTGTCCTCTGCCCTGCTACACCTTCATGATCCCGTTCCTCCTCCACTTCCTCCTGTTCTTCCTGCTGTCTCCAAATGGCTCCCTCCCAAGCTTGAAGGGACTGGGGAACAGGAGCGCACATGACACACCTTTAGCCACTGAACCAGGAGATACGACACACCTTTAGCCATGGGAAGATCGGACGGGTGGCAGCACAGGATGGAGCAGGCAGGAGCTGCAGTAGCAGGCAATGCTGCCCCCAGCTCCACCAGCTCTGCTCTGCACGAAGCAGCAGAGACATCCGCGAACAAGGCCTGCCTAAGGCAGCAAAAGCCCGTGACAGCCCCAGCCCATCTCCTGTCTGTCTCCAAACCCTTAATGGTTGGTGACAAGCATAACTAGCTAAACTTTGCTGTATCCAGAGCCAGCTCTGGGGCTTGTAAACATTTTAAGGCCCTGGAGCAGAGAGGCTGGGAATAAAACCTTCCACCTCTTTGTCACTGCTTTGAAAGCAGCCACATTCAACAACAACTGACATTCCCCAATTTCACAGCCACACAGCATGAGGATACTTAAGATTTCAGCTCTCACACAGCCTCTTCTCTGTGTATTTCCAAGCTCTTCACATGAGAAGTCACTATTTCCATTGTAATCAGGATTAAATACATCCTTCCTGGAAGAAATGAGACTTTATTTCATCAAAGGCCACAATGTTTCCAGAACTGAGAACCACCACTGCCTTTTTACAAATCACTCTAGTTAAAGAATGCTATACTCAGTTCCTTGTCTCAAAATCCCTGTTTCAATTTCTGTCCATTTTCTGTGTATTCATCAGAAGAATATTTTCAGGGCTGAATTTCTCAGATTCTGGCATGGAATACCTACAGTTCTGAATAAAACACCAAAGAAAGCTATGAAGAGCAAATCAAACAACGTAAGGGAAGAATAAAGACTTGAGTCGAAAGCCAAAGGTGAAACAAAAGAAGGTCAAGTGTCAAGCCAGGGAGGCCACTCTGCAGCTGAAAAGGGACAGACCAAGTTTAGAAGCACAAAAAGAAACAGGTAGGCTGAAATCCAGAGGGAAGAAAAGGAAAAAAACTAAAGTCAAGAGGTAACAGTCCAGCTGGTTGAAGCTGATTTGGAAGGAAAACAGCTCCTGGTAAGCTTGGAGGCTCAGATGCTGGTAACTGAGGTGCAAGTCTCAACAAGCCCATCACTAACTGTAAGCTTCCTTTCTTTCTTCAAGGGCTTCCACCAAACAGCTCATAACTCCTGGAAGCTGTGCTCATCCAGCACTGCCAGTGACACAAAAACACAAAAATCAACAAGTTGGATCCCCAAAAAAGCAAGATATGGCCCAAAGCTCTCAAGTTTTTCAATAACCCCCAGTGCGTACATGTGGCAGTAGGTGTTCGCTGTGCTTTACTCGCCTTCCTACAATGCATTTCGTTCAGCCTGACAATCTATAAAGCAAACTTGTACTCACTCCAATCCCTGTATCAATCCTGCCTTTGCCTCCTTTGTGTGTCCACCATGTGTTAGACCTGTTCGCTTGCATTTAGCAGTTTGTGGTCCACGGCGTCCCTACATTTTGTTCACTCAAGCCCATCCCTGCTCCACCAAAGGATCTTTATCCTCTTTTCCCAGGTTTTTAGGGAAAAGGAAAAGCAACTACAGCGGGATACCTTTTGGCCTTCTAGACTGGAGGAAACAGTGGCAGTAAGCTCTGCCACTTTCATCCGGAGCCAATCCTACAGGAATGAAATAGGTGGGGAGGGCAGGAGGAAGACCCAGAAACCATCTCCATGATCCACAGAAGGGAAAGGTCAGTCATTCTGAGCCCTGGGATCCTTCTACCACTTCCTCCCTCTCCTGACATTCAAGGACAGTGGTGGGAAACAGAGAAATCATTCACCTCCAGCTGCAGACCTGTTTGCCTGCTCCACTCTAGGGGGCACGCAAGAGCAGCAGATGCCCCTCTGAAGAGATTTTTCCCTTCCGGCAAAGACAGAAAGCATGAGGGTACTGGAAGTTCAGGCATTTTTGTGAGTCTGGATGCAGAACCCCATTATTTCTGACCACAAAAAGCTTGTGACACCACCAAGTAATATTATATGCAAAATATTACTAGCAAAGTGCTTTCTTCTGGTATTCTAAGCCCTGAAGAAGGACTTGCTTGGGTTTTTTTCCAAATACAACATTTATGTTCTTAAAATATAACCTCTCTCTACAAAGCAGGCTCTTACAGCTTCAGCAAAGATACCGAAGCTTGCTTTCTTCCCATTTGGAGCCAAAAAATACAGGTGGAGAACATGGATATGGTTTGGGCTGAGCCTCCACATTGTCATTGAGAAGATCTAGTTTGAGCATTCATCCTGTCTCAGATACTTTGCGAGTTGCTTAATCTTTGTGAATCCTTATCTGTATAGGAGGGTAATAACTCTTGTCTTGTTCAGGGGCACAGTTCATTTCCTACTACAGCATCAGTATGGTGGGAAGCCAATTTAATCTTAACCTGTGCCAACATTATCTGCAGAAGCTGTGCAAGGCAGAGCCAGCTTCTTGGTGACCTGGAACAGGCTGAAAAGTGCATGGAAGAGGTAGGTATCTGCACTGGATTAAAAAAAAAAATTCAAAAATCAGAATAAAAGACTTTCTGTCAGTCTAAAGTAACTAGACACTTATCCA